>NC_081358.1:8946203-9577766 GCF_030684315.1 Stegostoma tigrinum
TATGTCATAAAATTAGCTCAAAAGAACTTAACTTTTTTTTGTAACTGCCAGTGACATCAGTAAAAAGTGTAGCTAGCTGTTGAGTACCAAGAGCACAGTTCATTCTTGGAGATCAAAACCTGCCACAAGTACCTCTGGGGTCTTTTAACATTTATGAAGGTGTGACTGTGTTCAGTGCTCAGCAGGGAGCCTCTCTGTCATTAACGCTGTGTTTATATTTTAAGCAGAGTGACTCCCAATAGATCTTGAAACCATTTATAGCCCTCGAGATCTTGGACTTGGGCAATTTGTTTTTTCTCTGGGAGAACAGTGAAGCGCACCAGCGACTGTCTCAATTGAACAATGACTTTTGCAAGAAGGGAGACACCTATTTGTTCACACCAGTTCGAGTGTGAGGTTTCCTGTATATTTTTCATTTTGAGGGTGTGAGAGTAAAAAATGCCACGTTATGCACAGACCAGATTTAATGTGTGATGAACTTGTCACTGTAAACAGGATCTTTGTTAGGCTTATATTTCCTTGGTTGACAAGCTAGTGAAATTTAGCTCTGTAACATGTTAATCTGAAATTGTACTAACCCAAATCTGTCTGCTGAGATGCTGTCTGGATGTAGAGCAGCCAGACAGCTTAACTTTGGTTGCTGTGCTTAACTTGTTAGAGGAAATTTATTTTTCTCTATATGGGCTTGTTACAAGCTCAATCCAAACTAAATCAGGCCTTTCAAGGGCATTTAGGACTGTTTGGCCAAAAACTCATTTGATACATTTTTGATACAAGATTTGGAAAAGTAAATAGAAATATTGGTCTCAGTTTTCAAATTAACAATAATGTGACCCCCTGAACCCATAAGTTCAGTTGGACAAATTTTACCCATACCGAGTGGATTAAACAGTGTGAGGTTGACATGCTATTTATTTAAACTAAGTGTTACACCAATGACACAATAATTCTTTCCTTATATTCAGCAGCAGTCAGATTCAGAGCAGAGTTCTGATAAGTGTATAAGGCCAGTAAGTAGCCTTAACAAATCAATTGTTTGGTGGTACAGGGGAGCTAAAAGTGTGTTTTAACGCACTGATTCATCGATGAAAGTAGACCTGGGAAGATGTGACTGTTTTTCCAGTTTCATTGTCACAGGAATGCAGAGATTATTCAGTATCTGTTTGCATCCATTACTTGCCATACTGGAAGTTTAGAATTGAGGGATTTTTGTTTTAAATAAAAGATTAGCCCTGACTTGCTTTTACTTTTAAAATGTGACAGCTGGGCAAATTAGTGTAATGAGCAAATGTTAGTCTTGCATTGACATCAACCCTTCATGACTGTAACGTTTGGCCATGTAAATGAACATTTTACACTTTGACTGGCTCATTAACCTGCTCGTGCAAATTCAGAACCATCAAAAGATGGAAATAATTTCTGAAGTTTAGGCCGCAGCAGCTTTATTGTTTTCACTGTTGGCCATCACACTTTAGGAAAGGTAACAGCGTGTTTCAGAGGAAGCACACAATCTACTAGACTGGTACCAGAGATGTAAAACTTGTGGAGAGACTAGAGAAGCTGGGGTGTTTCTTTTTAGAGCAGTGAAGATTAGGCGAAGATTTAACAGAAGTTTTAAAAATCATGATTTGATGGAATAAATAGGGAGAAATTGTTTCCAGTAGCAAGTTAGTAATCAGAGGATAGATTTAAGGTAATTGAGAGAAGAATCAGAATGCGTCAAGGAGAATGTTCTTTTTTACGTAGCATGTTTTTATGATCTGGAACGCATGTACTGAAAGGGTGCCGGTGGAAGTGGATTCACTTGTAAATTTCAAACGGGAATTTGATAAATATTTGAGTGGAAAACATTATTAGAGCTGCAACATAAAGACGGGGGGTGGGACTCAATATCCTATCCTTTCGAAATGTCAGCAGTGGACATTCCAGACTCAGTCATTCAGTGCTGCCAGTAGCTACAGGAAAGAGTATTATTAAATTGCAAATTTTGCCCCTTATCAAAGGAACAAAGTCTGTTTAATCTTAAAGATAACTTTAACTGCCATTTCAGATTAAAATAAATATATAATGAAAACGTATAACTGATGTGAACAAGTATTGATGCACATCCCTTGACTTCCCTCATCATTGTTTGATTTTCAAAATTAAAGATAGTTAAATCCACAGGTGTACTACTTCCTGATTTGTTCTTCCAGAAGGTATTTCATAAAGTCCGTCTTAAGACTGCTGCGGAATGCAAGCAATTGAAAGAAAATTATTGACCTGGTTAGGAAACTGGCTAAGTGGCTGGGGGCAGGGAGTAGGGATAATGGCCAAGTTCTCTAATTGGCAGGATGTGACTAGTAGCGTTCCATGGGGATCTGTATGGGGTCCTCAAATATTCACCATATTTACTGCAGACTTACAAGGCAGCCAGATAGACAGATGTCAATTTTATTGATGTACCTCATTTATTCATGTGTTATGACCTTCATTGACATTTATTGCCCACCCAGAATTATCTTTGGAAGGTGGTACTCAGTAGCTTTCCCAAACTCCTGAAACACATACATTGATGCTATTCCTACAGAACTTTTAAGTAGAGAATCCCAGGATTTCATCCAAGTGATATTGAAAGAATGGTGAAGGGGCTATGCGACTTGGAGGGGAAATTCAGCTGGTGGTATTAACATGTACCTGCAGATTTACACCTAAGTGTAGAGATCAAAGTTTTGGGAGACACAATGAGAGAATACAAGACTCATAGGAGTATCCACACTTTAGACATAGGCACCTGCTTGACTATGTCATTGTTTGAGTGAGGAGCAACAGGATGTTTTGCATCACCTGCATCAGGATAGCTGGTGACCACTGGACTGACCATGCTCAAACTGGTCTACTCTCCCCATCAACTTAGCTCGTAAACAACAGTAGGAAGATGGCTATGGGATATTTAATGTTGCTGGACTTCAGGAATTAGTCAGTACCTCATGGCCAATTTGATGACAGTCAATGAATAGGAACCACAGAATATCCATAGTACCTGGTCTACTCTTAGATCCACCACATGTAGCCCTTCTGAGTAGACGCTCGGTTTGTCTACCAGGAAACATTGAAACTGGTTTGACGGGAATGTCCAGGTACTGGTAAATCACAAGCACAATGCTTTCTTGGGGGGTTAATCAGTGGAACTCATTGCCATAGAGGGCTGTGAACGCCAAGCCATTAGTTGGTAAGGGGATCAAGTGTTATGGCAACGAAACAGGAAAATGAGGTTGAGAAACATATCATCCATGATCGAATGGTAGAGCACTTTCAGTAGGCTGAATGATCTAATGTTGCTTGTGTATCTTATGGTCTATGATCTACACAGGCCTTAAAACCACCTTTGCTGTGTACTGTATATGATCATTATATGAACAAGTTCAAAGTTACTTGTGGCAGTTCAGCCTGCTCACTGCTCCTGCTGCAACCTGAATATTTTAGGTCATAATTTCATCAGCAAGTCTCATCTCAGCAGCTGCTTGTTACCCAAATCTCCAGAAGTTCTGTGAGTTCTGCCCCCTTCCTGTCATAAGCGCACTGCTTAAAACACATACCCGTTTGCACTAAAACAGTGATAATGGGAACTGCAGATGCTGGACAATCCAAGATAACAAAGTGTGAAGCTGGATGAACACAGCAGGCCAAGCAGCATCTCAGGAGCACAAAAGCTGATGTCAGAAACGTCAGCTTTTGTGCTCCTGAGATGCTGCTTGGCCTGCTGTGTTCATCCAGCTTCACGCTTTGTTATCATGCACTAAAACAGTCCTTTCCTGCTCTTTGCAGCAGTAACTGCTTTGCTGCACCAAGCTGCACTAGTTGCTTTGTTTCCCTCTTTTTCTCTCTATCAGCCTCACAACACAGGCGTTTCTTTGAAATAGTAAGAATTGCAGATGCTGGAGTCAGAGATAACACCATGTGGAGCTGAAGGAACACAGCAGGCTGGGCAGCATCAGAGGAACAGAAAAGTTGATGTTTCGGGTCGGGACCCTGCTTCAGAAATCTGATTTCTGAAGAAGGGTCCCAAACCGAAACGACAGCTTTCCTGCTCTTCTGATGCTGCCCAGCCTGCTGTGCTATCTATATAGATAACTATCTATAGATAACAGTGTTATCTATTACATGTGTTTTCTTGCTGTGAGTTACCAATGGAAAAGCATTACAAATGTGGAAATTGTCACTTGATATTTGGTTGGTTTTCTTTCCGATTTTCTCTTCTATGACCCCTAGGTCACTCAGGCCTGTCTCCGAGTGGTGGTGTTCAGAACGACGCCATCACCACCCCCTTTCTAAAATGTTCTGTTTCACTTCGAGTTAAAGAAAAAGTTCCAAAACTCATCAGTCTTTTAAAGTCCAGTGTTCGTAATGCTGTTAACTCAGTTATTTTATACTGTTTCCTTGCCTTTGTCTGGATACTCCAGAGGGAAGGTTGATACTTTAGATCCAAATACTCTCTCTCATGTTTCTGTACGCATACTTTGGGGCTCTTGTGTGTGGAAATTCTGTGGTTCCTAATCATTGTCTGTCACCAAGTTGGCCGTGAGGCACTGACTGAGTCCTTAAGTCCAGCAACTTTAAATATCCTGTAGCCATCTTCCTACTGTTGTTTATGAGCCAGGTTGATGGGGAAAGTAGACCAGTTTAAGTATGGTCAGCCCAATAGGCACCAAATCCCTCCTGATGTGGAACTTCAGAAAGTTACAAACTCAAATTTTGTGTTGCAGGCTCTTATTATCTTGCCAGCATCAATGATGACATCCTACAGCTTTAGTTGATGTTGTGCACTGTTCATTAATGGATTTAGCAGTCAATTATTGGCCGCAGGCAGGTACTAATGTGGTGGTAAATCTCCATAATGCTACTCAGTTCTGCCTTTAACTTGATCTTCAAGTAAACACTGAGTTTTCGTAAAAGTGTGTTCCATTTTACAGATGAATCCATAAGGTCTAGATCATAAAAGCAACTCTGTAATTCTTATGTATGTGCAAAGGCTGTGAAATTATAATTGGTCCAAATTCAGCTGCCAGCATTTCCCTTTTCATGACAGTAATATTTTTACCTGTGTTCCTTTTCCCATGTTATTTCAAGAGAAGTCATAAAAAATGTTTGTTCTTGAGTTCCTGTTTCTTCAGTAACGTTACTGATCTGTATGTTAGAGCACAGGACTGACACTGTTCTGAAAGATTGTGCTACCTCTGTGAAAAAGAAATAGAAAAATCTTGTATTTCTATGGAAACTCGCCTGTTCTGAGGAAGTTCCATTTTGCTTTACAGTTAGTGAAGTATTTTTGAACCAATAATGCACAGCAAGATCCCATAAGCACTATGACGTAATGACCAGACCATCTCTTTTAGTGATGTTGCCTGAGGAGTAAATATTGGCCAGTACTAACACACCTGCTCTTTCATTTGAAGTCCTGGGATCTTTCACATCCCTGAGAAAACAGAAGTCCCAGTTTAACATCTGATCCCAAAAAAAACCTATGACAGTGCAGTATACTCTCAGTTCTGTGCTCAAGTTTAAGTGTAAATTATGTACAGCAGAGTTTTTATTAACTGGTACCATGACCAAGAGTGTTCCAGTTGGTCAAACTGTCCACAATTATCAATGTAAACACACACAAGGGAATAGAAATATAATGCAGGGTGCATACACATCGCTGTTAGACTTCATTTACAGCTCACATCATTTAAATAATAATGCAACAATGGCTTATATAAAACTTACCAGGAGAGAGCCTTCTCACTTACACCCTCAACTGTCCACTTGGACACTGAAGATTCTTGGCCAGGAGTGGTCTGCTGACTTTCTGTGCCATGCCGATCTGGATTCCTGCTCCAAAAAGTCAAATAGCCATGGGAACTTCATGAAGCCTTAGCATATTTTAATTATAAAAACTATTGCCCATCACATCAGAAATCCTTCATACTGCAGTATTCATAAGAGTTCCTAGAGATCCTTTTTTTCACAATGGCATCCTTTGGATTTGCATTTAAAAATATATTGTGAATTATTTTGGTATTTTCCAATATAGAAGCTTCTGAAATTCTACTTAAAAATTCATCTTTTGCAGAAGTTCGCTGTATGTTATTGTAATTCAGTGCTGCTACATCTAATGACTAGGTTTAATTTAATTAGGAATGTTTTCTGTATTGAATATTGATGCAGTATTTAAAAAAAATTACATCAATTTGCAATCAAGATCTGTGGTAGCAAGCAGCTCTTCTGATAGCAATGGGTGATTGTAATGCAATAATTTGAAATATGAAACATGTAATCTTCTGTCATGAAGTGCTCTGCATTATTCCGTTTACATGCCAGAGTATAGACAGAATAAACATAGGTGTGAAGAAATCAACCCTTCTGCTAAAATGGCTAACATCAGCTGTACCATTTACTGCATAATGTTGATTTATATAAGATCAGGACATGCAACCAGTTTCATTACCAGTGCCATCAATCCCAGTGAATCCTGTCCATTTGGTTATAATGATAGTGGTATCATTTGCGTATTTGAACTTGTGCATTTTTTAATGTTTAAATTGTGCTTTAGAATATAAAATTAATAATTCATTGAATTTTAAAGTGAACTGTTTTCTTGCATGTACCCCATTCTATTGGATATTGAAGCTTTTCTGAAGAAGGGTCTAGGCCCGAACGTCAGCTTTTGTGCTCCGAAGATGCTGCTTGGCCTGCTGTGTTCATCCAGCTCCACACCTTGTTACCTTGGATTCTCCAGCATCTGCAGTTCCCGTTATCTCTCATTTTGGAAGTCTGTTTATTTTTAACATTTCCTTTATGCTATCAAAGTTAGTTTTCAGACACCTTTTGCTGACTGTACGTAGTTCCAGAGAACAGTTATCCATGTAACTTGTATTGGGCAATTTTTTTCGTGGATTGTTTTATGCATCCAATTTCCTTTAGTATTGATCAATCACACCCCTTTATAAGTTCTATTTGTGCCAATGTTTCAATAGCTCAGCTACTTTTGACTACCTCTTTTGTTTTCATAGCTTCCCAGGATAACGGACAGCACTTGTTATTCCGTTCCACCAAGAGTATGATAAAACCAGGTGCACTCAAAAGTAGCCACCTGTAAGATTAGAATGTGAATCATGGCTAAAAAGGGTTAACTTCATATCTTCTGGGTTACCCAAAATTTGCTTGTTTCTGTGTTTTTGTCTGATTGGGTCTCTTTAATGTTTTGATTGTTCTCAAGACTTCCTCAACAGTAGCGTGTTTCATCATAACACTCAGTGTCAATGCAACGTAAATGACTTTGGGCATAGTCTGAGTTTAACTGTCAGAATAATCAGTTGAACTGTCCAGTCAAGCTTCTTTATGGGTCTGTTCCCTCCCTGGATGTAGAGTCATCTTTCTCTGAGGACCCAGTATGGAAGTGAAAAGTATCTGGAGATTTGAGATTGAAAAGCAGCGAGTGCTGACAAACAAATGGATCATCTCAGTGAACCCTGTGGACGGGACTCATTGGGATCTGCTTTCCCAGTTTTTCCCTCTATCCATAACACCTAATTATTTTTTGTCTTTTTGTGTCTCTCAGTACGTGTAAGGTGAGCTTTATAATTGGGTTAACTAGTTAAGTTATAAGTTGACAGTTTATCATTGTTTACCTGTGATTAGGATCTTTTTATTTGTCATAAATAGTAAATGTTGTTAACTACAGAAACCTGGTCCATGTTTTCTGTCAACCTAGTTCTATTAGATAGATGAACTGGGACCTTTATGTACTTTGATAAAATCTTTAACTTTGGGATGACTCTGGGAATACTGGGGGCATGATTTCCAGTGTGCTAACCGAGTGAGGTGTGGCACTAACATTGTGGATGTGCATCCACTCTCCATTGGATTGAAATTTCTTGTAACTTGTACAATTCCCTCTGCCTCATCACTATCACCATCTTATCCTTCAGAACCTTCCATGTTGTGCATAATTTCAAAAACCTTTCTATTGAAATTAGGAAAAATAGTTGATTAACATTATTTCGAGTCACATCTGAAACACCAGTTGACAAAACCCTAGGTATTCCAGAGGTATCTCAGTCCTCACTCATTCTAATTATGATTAACCTTTCGTATTGACACCTTTGGCCTGTATCTGGCTGGCTTTGCATTGCCATTATTGTCGAATTCTCCATTCTTTGTGTTACTGTTGAGCATTCCTATAGAACCATGAAGGCCACGAGTACATGAATGCTTTCCCTGTTGTTAATGTTAATTTGTTAATGCTTTCCCTTGAATGATTTTAATGCTTCGGACATTTGTACTATAAAATGTGCTTCTTTATGAAAATTGAATTCCAGTTAATGCTAGGAGGCTACCCATGTTTGACACGGATGCTACCAAGGGTAACCTCTTTAGTTGGATTTCCAAAAGTAATTTTGCTTGTTTAGGGCTCTTAATAAATGATGAAATATGTTAATTCTTAGAATCATAGAAAGTTACAGCCAGGAAAGCTGAGTTGGCTAGTCCTGGCTCCTTGGAATAATAGTTATTTTTGTCCCAGACTTCCAGATGTATTTGTCCGTATCCTGTTGTATCTGCTCAGCTTCTTTTTGAAATGATGCATAGATTCAGCTTGAATTATCTTTTCAGGTAGAACATTCCAGATCTTGACAACTGTGAATGGGGAAAAACACTTCTCATCATGTAGACTTTTGTCAGGCAACCTCTTAACTTTCTCTGTTTCAAGGAGAACAGACTTGATGTTTCCAGCCTCTCCACAAAACTGACATCTATTATCCTTGCTAATGTCCTGTAAATCCTCTGCCATTCTTTTCTAGTTAGATGGCAAAACAGGCGAAAATAAATTTGCAGTAAAATTGATGCTGTACACCATTGCATGGTACCAAGCGTAATTCTGCAGTTGAGAAAGTGAGATGCTTCAGTCAGGGTTAATGTTGCTTTTTGACAGTCAATACAAATACAAATGAGTGGAGTCTTCTGATCTGCACCAGATCTTTTCTCCCCTTTTGAGACAGTGCATTTCTGTGGAGCACTGTGTCCCACGGCCTCATGATATTGAATTCATTTTGGATCATTTCACATTCTTCTGGACTCTTATTGAAAGAAAGACCTGGATTAATACGGCAGCTTTCACGCTTCCAGGGTATCACAAAACACTTTCAATGAAGTACTTTTGAAGTGCTGTAATGTAAGATTGATTTGTTTCCGCATTACTCATAGGCCTAACTCTGAAAAACTTTACAGCTGTTTCTTTAAGAATTTGCTTTGGAAATTCCTTAGGTACCATCTGAATCCTGCCTTTCAGTCAGTTTGTCTTCATCTCCCGTCACATGTGCAGAGCCCGAATTATCATTACAGCACAATCGCAGTCTTTGAAGTTAATTCAAAAACACTGAACCTGTTCATTTGTTGTGAGATTTCAGACACTTCGCTGGAGGTGCAGTAAATAAGAGCTTCACTCTTTCCATCATATTATGAAAGCATCATGGAGATTATTTAATCCCAGAAATACAATCAATGTTAGTGGTTGAAATTTTTTGATTCCCAAATTGGATGAACGTAATTAGAGAGTCAACTGTCTAGGACTGCAACCTGTAGCAAACTTTAACATCCACTGCTGTGCCTTTGAAAGATGAATTGGAAAGAATGAGCGAAATGCCTCATTGAAATCACACAACATTTAGCATTCTTGCCAAACACAGCATGTTCAATTCTCTAGTGATTTCTCTTGGTACTTTCCCAAGAAGAGGGGGAGGTAGGTGTCAGATTCTCCTGCTTGACAGAAACAGCTTGTTTAAAGTAGAATAGCCCTCACTCCATCTGTATGGGATCATGAGAATGTTGAAGTCAGCCCAGTCTTCAAGGGAGTGTAATCACAAATAAGCCTTCAATTTGAGCTTCAGCATCACCCTGAGAGTGGAGTAAGGTAGATTCAAACATAGCATCAATAGGAAATTAGAAAGCATCTGAAGTAAAAAGAAATTGCAAGCCTCTGGGGGAAGAATGAGAGAGTTAGTGTAGCTACGTAACTAATTTAAAATGAACAGTTAACCTCATCGAGTGGCTTTATGTTTACAAATAGCAGCATACATTTATATGCAGAGGCTCTTCTCTGTAAATTAGATGAACATGTTCACACCTTACACCTTTTTTGGATTACTGAGGATCTGGGGAGCTTGCAGATGTAGTAAATAGAGAGAAAGATTGTAAGAAACCTGATGAGGACACAGGTAAGTTGGTGGAATGGTAGGCTATATGGCAGGTGAAATTCACTATTGAAAATTATGAGAGAATGCACCTTTGAAGGGGAGATGTGGTTGAGAGCAATAAAGGAAGCTAAATGTCTCAGCTCAGTCCAAATCAACTGAAACCTTATTTTAAGATCTATGATGCGTACCTTTAGAAACCCCATGCCAGGTGAAATATCCTCCCAGTATCTGTCCTGTAGAGAACCTTAAAAATTACATGTTTCAATTGGAACAACCCTCCTTCCCCAAGGGTGTGGCATGGTGGCCCAGCCGTTGGCACTGCTACTTCACAGCGCCATTGACTCCGAGTTATATTCTAACCTTGGGCATGACTGCACCTTCTCCTGTGTCTGCGTGGATTTCCACTGGGTGCTCCCATTTCCTCCCAAACTCCAAAGGTAGGGACGTTAGATGGATTAGCCCTGCTAAATTGCCATAGTGACCAGGGGTATGCAGGCGAGGTTGAGTTGACCTGGGAGATAGAGCAAGGCACTAGGCCTGGGTGGGGTGCTCTTCAGGGAGTCGGTGTGGACTTGAAGGGCTGAATGGCCTCTTTCCTTACTGTAGTGATTGTTATCCTTCTAAAACCTGAGAGACCCCTTCACCCTCCTCCAACACAAGTCCTCCTCCTGGACGCCACCCCCAGGCCTACTACCCTCCCTCGACCTCTTCATCTCCAACTACCGTCGAAACATTAACCGCCTCAACTCTCCACCCCTCTCACCCACTCCAACATCTCCCCCGCAGAATGGCAGCCCTCCGCTCCCCCTGCTCCAACCCCAACCTCACCATCAAACCCGCAGACAAGGGAGGCGCTGTTGTAGTATGGCGCACTGACTTCTACGTCACCAAGGCCAAACGCCAACTCTCCAACACCACCTCCTACCGTCCCCTTGATCATAACCCCACCCCCAAGCACCAAACCATCATCTCCAATACCATCCAAGACATCATCACCTCAGGTGACCTCCCACCCACAGCCTCCAACCTCATTGTTCCCCAACCCTGCACCGCCCGCTTCTATCTCCTTCCCAAAATCCACAAACCCGCCTGCCCTGGTCAACCCATTGTGTCCGCCTGCTCCTGCCCCACCAAACTCATCTCCACCTGTCTGGACTCCATTTTCTCCCCCTTGGTCCAGGAACTCCCCACCTATGTCCGTGACACCACACACGCCTGCCACCTCCTCCAAAACTTCCAATTCCCTGGCCCCCAACACCTCATTTTCACCATGGACCTCCAGTCCCTATACATCTGCATTCCTCATGCAGATGGCCTTAAGGCCCTCCGCTTCTTCCTGTCCCACAGGCCTGACCAGTCCCCCTCCACCGACACCCTCATCCGCCTAGCCGAACTTGTCCTCACCCTCAACAACTTCTCTTTTGATTCCTCCCACTTCCTACAGACAAAGGGGGTGGCCATGGGTACCCGCATGGGCCCAAGCTATGCCTGCCTCTTTGTAGGTTACGTGGAACAGTCCCTCTTCCGCATGCACACTGGCCCCAAACCTCACCTCTTCCTCCGTTACATTGATGACTGCATCGGCGCTGCCTCTTGCTCCCAAGAAGAGCTCGAACAGTTCATCCACTTCACCAACACCTTCTACCCCAACCTCAAGTTCACCTGGACCATCTCCAACACATCCGTCACCTTCCTGGACCGCCCTGTCTCCATCTCAGGCAACCAGCTAGAAACTGTTGTCCATTTCAAGTCCACCGACTGCCACAGCTACCTGGAATACACCTCCAACCCACCCACCCGCCTGCAAAAATTCTATCCCTTATTCCCTATTCCTTCGCCTCCGCCGCATCTACTCCCACGATGAGGCATTCCACTCCCGCACATCCCAGATGTCCGCGTTTTTCAAGGATCGCAACTTCCCCCCCACAGTGGTCGAGAGCTCCCTTGACCGTGTCTCCTGCAACACATCCCTCACACCCCACCCCCGCAATAACCGCCCAAAGAGAATCCCCCTCATCCTCACATACCACCCCACCAACCTCTGGATACAACACATCATCCTCCGACACTTCTGCCATCTACAATCCGACCCCACCACCCAAGACAGTTTTCCATCTCCACCCTTGTCTGCCTTCCAGAGAGACCACTCTCTCCGTGAATCCCTTGTCCGGTCCACACTCCCCTCCAACCCCACCACACCCGGCACCTTCCCCTGCAACCGCAGGAAGTGCTAGACTTTCCCCCACACCTCCTCCCTCACCCTCACTCAGGCCCCAAGATGAATTTCCATATTAAGCAGAGGTTCATCTGCACGTCTGCCAATGCAGTATATTGTATCCACTGCACCTGGTGTGACTTCTTCTACATTGGGGAAACCAAGCGGAGGCTTGGGGACCACTTTGCAGAACACCTCCCCTCGGTTCACAATAAACAACTGCACCTCCCAGTCGCGAACCATTTTAACTCCCCCTCCCATTCCTTAGATGACATGCTCATCATGGGCTTCCTGCAGTGCCACAATGATGGCACTCAAAGGTTGCAGGAACAGCAACTCATATTCCGCTTGGGAACCCTGCAGCCCAATGGTATCAATGTGGACTTCACAAGATTCAAAATCTCCCCCTCCCCCACTGCATTCTAAAACCAGCCTAGGTCATCCCCTCCCCCCACTGTGTCACAAAACTAGCCTAGCTCGTCCCCGCCTCACTAACTTGTTCTTCCTTTCACCTATCTCCTCCTCCCACCTCAAGCCGCACCTCCATTTCCCACCTACCAACCTCATCCCGCCTCCTTGACCTGTCCGTTCTCCCCGGACTGACATATCCCCTCCTCACCTCCCCACCTATACTCTCCACCTATCTTCTCCTCTATCCATCTTCGGTCCACCTCCCACTCACTCCCTATTTATTTCAGAACGCTCTCCCCATCCCCCTCTCTGATGAAGGGTCTAGGCCCAACACGTCAGCTTTTGTGCTCCTGACGTGCTGCTTGGCCTGCTGTGTTCATCCAGCTTCACACTTTGTTATCTTGGATTCTCCAGCATCTACAGTTCCCATTGTCTCTTATCAGAATGTAGGCTGACTTGATTCAGTTTCAGATCTCAAGATGATACCGTAACCTGAGGAATCAGCCAAAAGAACCCTTGTCAAAAGTGAACTACTATGGATGGAGGAAGTCTGAAAAAAAAACAAAAAGTGCTGGAAATAATCAGCAAGTCAGGCTATATCTGTCAAGAGTAACAGATTTCAGGCCAATATGACTTTTCATCAGGATACCAGTTCTGATAAAAGTCATGTTGATTGGAAAAGTCATTAAAGTAGCTTATTTGATCATTATAACATATCTATTTGGGGGATATTGCTATGTTTAAATTGATACTGCATTCCCACACTACAGTAGTGACTACACCAGGAGCATTAAAATGACTTCCAGCACCTTGGTCCAACTGGAGACACGAAAGCCTTTTGCTTTTGTGCAACAATGTGAAGTAAATTTCAAAAAGAATGCTCTAAGTGGTCATTTTCTTTTCATGGGGATCATATGATAAGTTGCATTATTTTTAGACCAATGCTAACTTATGAATTCAGCCCTTCCAACTTTCACCATTGGATAAGAGTACAGGGTCAGCAATTGTCACGTTATCCATATGGTGACCTTCTCCAGCATGTTTTTCTGCTGAGAAAGACTTTGGGCTTGGAATACAGAATCTCCTCAATATATCCATGAAATGTCTGGCAGAATTCATTATTTATCTTGCAGCAAAAACTCCACTAGGTGCTGTCAGATGATAATATGGTACAGCATTGACATTTTTGTTGACCTATCTTTGATCAGTTTATCTGAAGGTACTCAAAGGTGCTGGTTACCCTTTTGAGAGCTGTGGTTTGGTGGAGCAGTACTGTTGTCAGTGATGGTATATTGGGGAAAAACACTTTTCAATTAAGACTGGTCTGCATGTCTCCTGTGGACGATTTACTTTGGTATGGTGGTCAAGAAGAGATAAAGAAATATAGACCACATGCCTCACAGAGTTAACATATTCACTTGATACCCTGCTTGTACCTGCCATCTTGCTCCAGCTCTCCTGAGCAGCCCAGGTTGCTGAAATCTAAACAGGTTCAGTGGCAATTATCTATTGACCACAACATACTTTAGTATCTTAAAAGAATAATCAGCAAGTGTGCTGGTTAAAAGTAGTAATTTAATCCGAATTAATAGGATTAGTATAAAAGAGCCTTACATTACACAAATCGTTGAAATCGTGAAAAACAATTCAAACTCACAGGCATTCATTGAAATAATTTTGCATCAAGATTTCATGTTTCTAAAAAAAAACTGTGACTACACACGAGTTGATCAAACAGGTATTACTAAACAAACACTATATTTCATAAATCCCTATTCTTGGAGCCCAAATTCACACACTCATCATTCAACTTTAATTCCTACCACAAGCGGTTCCATATGTTTTTCAAGATCGTGAGAATTCGTTCGCTTTTTGAGTATTAAAGTTGGCAAGTCGTGTTGCGGCTGTACAAAACTTTATTTAGTTCGTATTTGTAGTATTGTGTGCAGTTCTGGCCGCCACACTAAGAATGATGTGGAAGCTTTGGAGAAGGTTCTAAACAGGTTTGTCCGATGTTGCTTGGATATGAATGTATTAGCTAGAAGGAGAGGTTGGATAAACTTGGATTGTTTTCGGTAGAATGTCAGAGGCTGAGGGGCGACCTGATAGAAGTACATAAAATTATGAGGGACATGGGCAGAGGGGGATAGTCAAGGTCTTTTTCCCAGGGTGGAAATGTCAAAAACTCGGGGTGTTTAACAAATACAGCTTTAAGGTGAGGGGGTGGGCGATTTTTAAAGGAGATGTGTGAGTCAGTTTTTATACGTAGGGTGGTCGGTGCCTGGAAAATTCTGCCAGGAGAGGTGGTAGAAGCAGATAAGATAGCAACATTTGAAAGGTATTTGGACAGTCACATGAAGAGGCAAGGAATAGAGGGATACGCACCATATGCAGGCAGATGGAATTAGTTTAGAATGGCAGCAAGGTGGTACAGACATGCTGGGGTGATAGACCTGTTCTGTGCTGTACAGTTCTTGAGGGACAAAGTCAAGATGTGCCACAGCTTTCAGGTATTCACTTTGAATTTCCTTAGTGTTCTTACTATTCTGCAAAGTATCAAACTTCTTAGGTTCCTTCCAATTTTGCTAAACACCACATAATTGTAGACAGCCCACTTCAAATGCAAGCTTAACTGCCCTCCTGCTTAGTGATACTATTTTAGTAATACCCTGATTCTCGATAATCTTTCAGCTGTCTTCAGTCAGTGGCAGATCTTGTTCTGTCTGTGGTTCTCAAACCATCTTCCAGGATTCAGTTCAAAGATACCTCCTTGCATTCTGTCTCCGGGGCAATGTGGCAAACCTGGGATATCCCAGATAGAGAGTTAAACAAATTAACTTTCAACTTGAAGCTATCCTTTGATCTAAAAAGTATGTGGATACTTTAAGAACTTCCCTTTGTTATTGATTTTGAGCCTTTCTTCTGGAACCCACCTGAATAATTTAAACCCCTTATAAAGTCAATAGTAGACATCTTGTCTCTATCTAGGATCTTGGAAAGAGCAACCTAGTAATAATTGTTTTCTCACTTTGACCTCTGACCGTTTATTTTAAAAAAATGCACAACATCTTTTGGATTATCATTATTTTAGATTTTGTTTACCAACATTTAACAGAAGGTTTTCATTCATCTTGCACTTAAACTTCAATTGATGCTAAAAGTATGCTCAGTACATCTGAATCATGAATCTTTGCTGCAAAATATTGAGTAGTTTTTCAAACTCGTTTTGAATGCTTATGGACCCCCTGTTAGTTACGTTGAATGAACTGTTTCTTGTGGTGGTTAATGAAGTTATGACATCAATAATGGACAGATAGGGAATTCTTCTTTGGATGTTGCTTTACAGTTTAAACATTTATAGCTATAGCTAATTTTTTCCACCTTATTTTTCCCAGAGTTTTGTTAGCAGATTCCTAAAGAGGCAATTAATGGCATTCGAGAGATAGTAGGAACTGCAGATGCTGGAGAATCTGAGGTAACAAGGTGTAGAGCTGGATGAACACGGCAGGCCAAGCAGCATCAGAGGAGCAGGAAAGCTGATGTTTTGGGCCGAGACCGAGAAGGGTCTTGGCTCCTCTGATGTTGCTTGGCCTTCTGTGTTCATCCAGCTCCACACCTTGTTATCTTTAATTAATTGCATTCTCTTCATTTCAATGAGCTGACCCATGCTTAATTCTTTGTTATGTTAACAAGATCTTTAATTGGAGGATGATGCTCAACTAAGTGAATTTTTAACATTTCTATGATATTGTATTTTTATGTCTGCCTGCCTTTCTCCTCTTGTCATATTCCGACTACTTTTTGAATGAATATGCAGCAACATGCAGCGGCAGGAGGATACCACTTAGAAGTTAAATGTCCTTCTCCACGAGTGGTTTGTTCATTAACTCCTTCAGAACTAAGTTGAAGTGAATGAATCTAACACATTAACAGATTTGTCTATTTTTTTACCACATAAGTGATGTTAGAAAAAGCATTTCTTCCACCTGGTGAATGGTGGAAACTTTAACAATTTGTCTCCTATGTAGGTAGTTTGAAATTAAATCAGTGATACAAGCATTTGAATAAAGCAGTTTACAAATGGGTTTCCGCAGAGAGTTTGATAGGACTCTTTAAAATGAACTTGACTTTCAGAATATTGTGAAGTGAATAGAACCGGGTTTATGGGCAGACCAAATGTTCTTTTTAAAAGAAATGATTGTGGTTTCTCCTACTAATGTTGAATAGTATAGGTGATTGAATTCAGAAACTCACAACAGAAAATGTGCAAAGGTTACTCATTACGCATTTGATTTCACTTATTCTTGTGTGTCTCAGTTTGAAACACACATTCTCTGACCTATCTTGTAAGCTTCAGAGAAAGGGATAAATTCAAGTTGACAAGTTCATGCAGCAGGACACAATTCTTTATATGAAAAGCTCACAGCCGAACAATCCAAGAAGAATGAGGAAAAGATTGCACTCCTTGTAAAGACCTTTAACCTTAAACCAGATGTCATAATTAGTTACTGTGTATATTTTATTAAGGTGGAGGGCAGTAGAGCAGCGGGTGTTTCTGCTTTGATGGGTGTTTAAAGGGAAATTCAGAAGAAGGAGGAGAAAGAATAAAGGCAACATTCCATACATTGGTTCTGCTATTCACTGAATCTCAAATAAGAAGTGCATCACCTTAATGAAAAAGATCAGTACTTTGAAATTAAGGATTGATTTTACAATCTGGGAAAATATGATCACAAGCCGTACTTTGGTTACTGATGTACAAAATGTGCTTTTTTTTGAAAATTCTTTTCTTCACTTTTGTGAAACATTATCATTTGCTGTTTAGATATTTTTCTAAATAAGTCCACAGTCATTTGCCCTTGTGAATACAATCATATCCCCAGTGCTGACCATCACTTGCTCAATTCATGAACATCTACGTGCTGATCTGGAAATACTCTACACGGTTGTCCGTTCGTTCTTCAGTGCACTTTTACAGATACTGTAAATGTTGGTGCGGAAGCCAACTTTCGAAACCTTGAAAAATACTCTCTCAAAAAAAAGGGATTGACTTATATGCTAAATATAACAGTGAACCACCAGTGTGGGATATTGTTGTTTTGAAATTTTGTTGACATGTAATGCAAAGAGTGGTGTGTCTTAACTTTGTACATCTGTTCACCTATCACCTGTTCTGTCCTTTGCACTTAATCATCAAGTATCCAAAAATAAAAATGCATGCTTGGGGTTAAAATTGAATCTGACTGCAAATACAAGTATAGCCTGTCATGGCTCCAAAGTGGAATTGGTTTATATCCTCAGTACATTGCAAAAACTTAATTTTTGTGGCAGGAGAAAAGGGATGACCTTCTACATCATGTTGATGTATACAGTGATCTAAGACAGCAGAGATGGAGGTAAAGCTTCCCTTAAATTTCACTATCTTGCATGGCTAGTTTCTTTTAATACTTAAGTCCCTTTAAATTTTTTTGCTTCTATATGTGCCGTTTTTCAAGAGGTTGGTTCCGGATACTAATGTCTCACACATGGATAAATCTCAAATCACAACACCAAAATGTGTTAATACCTGCAACCTGATCCAACTGCAAATTAATAACAGCATGGATTTAAACTTGGTACATATCCCTAAGGCTCTACAATGTGCACCTACTTGGCTAACAAGAACAGTGCATGTAGTTTCTTTAGCTACAGAGTGGTCCTTTGATTCATTTGAACTTGTGGAATGATTTTGCTCATTTGCAGAAGATTTTGACGTTACAGAAGGGAAATACGACAATTTTATACAGTGTATCAGATTCCAAGATCAAACCACTTGGTTTCTGTGCCAATGCACAGGGGAGAACATGGTTTCAAGTGTTTTCCAATGCAGTAACTTACAAGGCACTTAGTTACTTCAAAGTCCCTTTGCTTTCTCTTCCTCCCTCGCTGTCCCTGCAGGACCCCCACAATGGTCTCTTTCCACCCTCCCCTCCTAAAAACATCCTCTGCCCTGGAATGACTTTCAAAGCAAAACTACTGTGTTGTTTAACACAAATCTCACAGCTTTGTTCAGATGATTTTCAAACTTTGCAGGTACTTGACTGACCAGATGAAAGGCTTTAGGTCGCCAGGGGTGGGAAAGATTATTTGGGTCAAAGTGGACAAAGCAATGCATATGGGACAAGGGAAATTCTGACAGTGACTTTTTTCTGCTTATCCTGTAATTGTGGTGTGAGTTGTGTGGTTAGATGACTGTATGAAGTTGTACCACTTTATTTATTTAACCTAGATGGCATTCTTTGGAAACTATGTTCAAATGTAGAATTTTTTCCTGTTATCAAGTTTATGCACCTTCAAAGCTGGAATGTGGAATTTGTTCTTTGATATTATTCCCTCCATATCTCCCATATGTATCTGCTAGAAATTTAAATGATGGATAACATGCACCTATATTAAGCTATTAATGGATAAAAATATGGAAAGGCACTTCACATGACCATAATCAGAAAAAATAAATACACCCAAGTCAGTGAAGGAGATTACACATGTAGGTCGTAAAGTGCATCTTAAAGGAGGGGAGAGGTTGAGAAGTATAGGATGGACAGTGTAGCTGAAGCTGTGGTCAGCAAGAGAGTTGAAGGATGTGCTCACACACGAAAAGTCAGAATTGAAGGACTGGAGAGTTCTTGGAGGATTCTAAGACTAGTAAAGTTTACACAGAAGGGAGCATTACTTTCTGCTAAATTCCATTTTAGAATGAAGCATATTTATAATTACGACACTGTGGGACAAATAGTTAATTCCTGTTTTCATGTAGTCACTCTCATCTGTTCACTTTTCTTAACGTAAGCACAAAGGAAAATATGGCACCTTTCCTGTTTTAAGTGTGTTAAATATTGATGATGTTCTCAAAATTTTCAATGCATAGTACAGAAATTGTTCAAAGCATTTTGGCAGGTGCAACCAAATGGATTCAGAGATAGTTGGAACTGCAGATGCTGGAGAATCTGAGATAACAAGGTGTAGAGCTGGATGAACACAGCAGGCCAAGCAGCATCATAGGAGTAGGAAGGCTGATGCTTCGGGCCGAGACCTTTTCTTCCTCAGAAAAGGGTCTTGGCCCGAAACGTCAGCTTTCCTGCTCCTATGATGCTGCTTGGCCTGCTGTGTTCATCCAGCTCTACACCTTGTTATTGCAACCAAATGGATTCCTTATTACCTTTGCATGTCTGGTTTTTCACAATATCATTTTAAGTGCTGTTGGGAAGGCCTGTGTGGAGATTTCCATGGTAAGGTTAAGTCAGACTTTTTAATCTTATTGTGCTGCAAAACAAAACGTGATTTGTGGTCAGGTTGCTGACGCAACTTCAGTCAATGGATCTTGGATGTTGCCCACTCCAGGAACTGCTGGGATGTACTCACTATCTCCTGGGCATTTTGCCAGCTTGCCATAGATCCTGTTCCTCTCAATGTGCCAGTTTGAGGGGGTCCTACTGGTGAATACTGTATGTGGGTGTAAGGGTCTGGAAGGGTGAATATTGAGAAGTGCATTAAACACTACCAAATACGATGATGCCACAGGGGAACTCAGACAGGGAGCAACTTTGAACTTTGAAGGTGTAGGATCGAACATGGAGATCTGCCTCATGGTCTCAGTGACAATATCTAACCTACCAATGTAACTTGTGCCTACTTGCAGTCCTGAAATCCAGTACATCCTGTTTAAGATAGGAGCTCCTATTAATTAGACTCTCAGGTGTTTTTGCTGTTCTATACTAGACCAGGTACATTGCTACCAGGAAAGAGGATAGTGGCACCAAATCTATCAGATGGGTAGCTTAGTGGCACAGTGGTTAGCAGTGTTGCCTCTCAGTGCCATGGACCTGGGCTTGATTCCAGCCTTAGGTGACTGGCTATTTGGAGTTGGCCCTTTCTCTCCATGTCAACATGGGTTTCTGCCAGGCGTTCCGGTTTACTCCCAAGATGTGCAGCTTGGGTGATTGGCCATGCTAAATTGCCCCATAGTGTCCAGGGATGTGCAGCTAGGTGGGTTAGCCATGGAAAATGCAGGGTTCCAGGGATAAGGTGGAATGCTGTTTAGAGGGTCAGTGGAGACTGGATAGGCCAAAGGATCTCTGTCTGCACTGTAGGGGTTCTGTGATTCTGTGGTCCTACAAAATGGTGAGCTATGGTGAGGATCTTACAACATGATGGCAACCTGTGCAGACTGTATTCAGCTGCAGTGTATAAAACATTGGCAGCAGTGGAGATCTGAAGATTCTCAGACACAGCTTCAAGAGGGCTCCTTGAAGAGAAGACTAAACACTCAGAAACCCCGCGGAAGAGAACCTTGTGGCAAGATTTTACAAGACAGAATTTACAGTGGTTGGTAAGAAAGCGTTTCAGACCTGGCAAAGGTTGTGCAGCATTGAGTGTGAGCTGGAGACTCTGAAGCTTGGTACAGGATTTGCATTCATCTAGTTACTGAGTGCTGATAAAGATGTACAAAGGGGTCAGAGTTGAAGTTCAGCTCTAGATCAAGAATGCAATGAAGGCTAGGCAAGGAAAGTTGAAGTCTCTGATGCGTCAGGGAAAACTTTACAAAGAGTGGCACAATTTATTGGCTGGGAAAGCCAAAAGTAAGTAAAGTAGCTCAATTCAGATTGAGAGCTGGCATCAAAGCTGGCAGGCATCAGGAGACATAGCTACAGTAAGGGAAATCCAGATCCAGAGAAACAAATTAAGTGAGATCACAGACCTGGAATGTCACAAAGCCACAGATAGACTGATAAAGGAGCAATCTAGAAGCTGAAACAGACAAAGTCTAATGAATGATGAAATGTAACAGACTCATGAGGCCGCAGAAATCTGGAACACTTCCCTTTACACTTGCAGGCTTTTTAATGATTCCCTTGCTTGGTTTTGATGTGACAGTGGGGTGGTAGGAACATTACTGTAAGGTATTGATATACTTCATGGAGCTTTGAGCCTCTGCCAGCTTCGTACAGAAGTTATGCACACCAGTTGAGTCTGACCAAAAGATAGCATTAAATCAGGGAAGTTGGGCTAATCTTAATTCTGGTGGACTTCACAGCATTCACTTGTATCAAAGTCAGGACACCAAGCACATTTACGAGAAGTCCTTGAAATGACCATGCCGACCTCTGTGTCTGATTTAAGAAACTCCCAGTCAGGAGCTCTAATTTGTTAAAAGCTCCCCTTTGATCTCACAAGCTCAATCATCAACAACTAAAGATGTGATTAGCAGTTGGCAAAACTGATTTACTAGTTTACTGATCCAGCCATACATTCATCATCTGCTGCTGGGTCATCATGAGGCTTGTTATTGATACACCTGAGGAAGAGACTACACTGAAACCTTAATTGTATCCTTCTTGTGTGATATTTAATTCAAACTGCTGTTCTTAGGATTACCATCAGTGTCAGGTGGAAAATTGGTATTTTATGAATTTACTTAGGCATTTAGCAACTGTCTCGTGGATTTAGTAAGCAGTGCTCAAATAATAAGCTGCAATAACTTAATTTTAGTGAGAAAAATTAACAACAAAAACTGAACAAAACTGGAAACTTGGGAGATCCTTGAATTGATATGTCACTTTCCACACCCGATTGTACCATTTACCTCATTTTCCCAATTTGTCAAAGTTTTCTGGTCAAAAGAAAGTTGGGTGGCATTGTTAGCTTTGGGGATGACACAGATTCTGTAGAGATATAAACAGATCAAGCCAGTGTGCAAAGAATTGGCAGATGCAGTATAATGAGAGCACTCGTGAAGTTATTAAGTTTAGTTGTATTAATTATTAGTTGTATTACTTCTTATCTTAAAGTACTTGTACAGGAAATGCAGAAGGTTGGTATGCTGGGTCAACAAAAAACTCACAGGGCAACTGGAGTGCTGGCCTTTATTACAAGGGAATTGGAGTATAAGAAGAAAAAATGTCTTGCTGCAGTTGTGCAAGACTTTGCTGAGACCACATACAGAATACTGTGCAGTTTTGATCATTATATTTAAGGAAAGATATGTTTGTATTGGAGTCAGTGCAGACAAAGTTCATTTGATTGGCCCCATAGTTGAAGGAATTGTCCTACAATAAGAGTTTGAGTAAATTTGACCTAGACACTTCAGTTTAGAGCAATGACTAGTGATCTCATTTAAACATATCAGATTCTGAAGAGGTTTGATAGGGTAGATACTCAGAGGTTGTTTCATTGGGATAAGGGGCTATTCATTTTGGACTGAGGCTAGGAAAATTTACTTTACCCAAAGGATTATGTGTCTTTGGAGTTCTTTACCACTTCCAAGGGTCTGTTTCTGTGCTGTACATCTCCAAGACTCTTATGACTCTAAATGCCCCAATGTTGAATTTATTTAAAACCAAATTGGACAACCTTTTAGTCTCCAAGGGGATTGTTGAAGCCCAACATCAACCATGATCGTATTGAGTTGCAGAGCACGTTTGACAACCCATGTGATCTACTCCTGTGTATATTTCTTGTGTACTTTTGTTGCCCTCCTTTTGAAGAAACTCTTATATTGGGATTCATGACTAGTTAATAACAAAACCCAAGTCTTGATTACCTGATCACAATAAATGGTAGGATGTCTTACGTAATTGATTCTTTCTTGGTCTACATATAAATTGACATGAAGGTACTGCACAAATGGAAAGTACATCACGACATATATCATCTTTCCCTTGGTCATCAGCCATAACATTCAACATGCTTATCATAAAAATTGTGACATCTTAGTTGCGAGCATATGCTTGCAGCTGTGAAAATGAGCAGCTTCGGAAGAATGAATAAATCTCCATATGAATTTTACTAATTCAAAAAGTTTAACTTATAAGTGATCACTGATAATCTCTACCCGGAGTTTGATAATGACTTATCAGCTGCAGGCTGTCAATAATATCGCTGCTTCATTACTTTACCAATATTAGAAATAATTTCCACTGGCTGAGATAAGCTCTATTGTAAGGAATGGGACCTTGAGCCTTTGATCAAAGGATTCCCTCTTGAACAAACTGATAATTCCTATTCAAATCAAATGAGGATACGGGGATTAGAGAGCAGGAGAAGAAGGAAGCCAGACAAGTTAAGAGAGAGGGGCAGGAAACGGGGTAGAGTAGTGAATGATTGGGCTGTAGGAAGTAGTTTCAAGCTGAGGAAAGATGAAGAATACTGCAGAAAGAAGGGAGGAATGAAAAGTGGGAAGGAAGAATGGTGTTGCTACGGTGCTGAAAAGGATTTATGTTGTCAGCAGTAGAGACATTGAGATTTAAGTTTTATGGTGACCCGTCAGGAGGAACACAGCTGGTACTTGGGAAATGCAGTCTGGATGGGGAATGTCATAGTAAGAAGGAAAATGATGTGTAGTGTCAGTAGTCTGTGAGGAAGAGCTACCAACTGGGTATTAGGGGGCAGTGAAGTGTGGGTTTTGCATAGGTGCGGGATTGCTCTTGACAGCTCTGTTATCTCCGGTTTGTCACAACTTGTCTGATATTTGGTACTTTATGAGCAAAAATGGTCTCCAACTAAATATTGTGAAGGCTGAAATCTTTGTCTTCAGTCATTGCAACAACCCTTTTTCCTAGTTACTAATTTGATTTCTCATCCTGGTGACTGTTTGAAGCTGAACTAGCCTGTTAGTAAGCTTAGTTTCATGCTTGACCTTGAGATGAGTTTATGACTATATATATGCACAGTGCTGGAAAGGGAGCCTTTTTTCTCTTTGACATTACCTGAATCCGGCTGTCCCTTTAAGCAGCTTTTAGCATCAGTTGTTATAGATCTCATTCATGACTCTAATCCCTTTGGAATTGATCATATTTCCGGCCAGCCTCTCATCTGCTGCTCTAAGTAAACTTGAAGTCACCCAAAGTTCTGCTGCCTCCACCATAATTTGGGATTTGGTGTTGTTAACATTCTGCTTCCAGTTAAGCATTGCATTGAATTTAGAATTCTCTTTTTTTCAACTCCCATTATTACTTTGTCTCTCCATATCTCTGACATCCCTAACAGCCTGTAACTCTGCAAGTAAACTGCAAGGTTCTCCAATTCTGGCCTGTTAAGCATCCTTAAATTCATTGATCCAGCTTCACTGGCTGTCCCAATACCTGCCTAAGTTCTGAAAGTAGACAGGAGACTGGTTGTGGTCATCCCACTGGACAAATAATTGGGCTTTTGCTGTGGGGCCATGAGTTTAAATCCCAGCCCTGCAGTTGATGTTCTGGAATTGAAAGCCAGTTTCAATAAAATGGTGAATCTGGGTGAAGGTTTCTCTGTCACATGGAGCTTTATTTAAAAAAAATGCAGCTGAGTGAGGTAGGCTTCTTCTTCCAAGTGTCATTATGAACAAATTTGGTTCCTTCAAAAACCAAGACATTTTCCTGCGCATGTGCATACAGTACTGGGGATGGAAACTCTCCATGTTCAATAAGTCATGTGAAGTCCCAGCCCAGTAAAAGTTTGGTTTGTTGCTGTAAAGTGCTTGAAGTGGTGAGGTTGAAACGTGGCTGGATCAACACTTCTGCCCAAGTGAAGCTACCACACAGACCCACGTCATCAAAGTTTACCGGGGCAGGTAAGCAGGGCTTGACTTAAAATGGGGCTCAACTCAAAAAAACAATGTTTACGTTTGTGTTCTTGTCCCATGCAAACCCTTGGTGAAAACCTATCAAGTGTATACGTTCTTGAGGTTTCAACGAAAAGTCAGTGGGCTGATGGTGCATGGGCTGCTGAGTATTGCAGTGTGAACCCAAGCAGGTGTGTGAGAAACTGCACTATAGTGGTGCCCGTCAGAGTACATTGATAGCTGCATTGATGTGACAGACATTGATTGATTGCACAAGGCGTCTGACTGAGAGCCCAGTCTTGCTTGTGACAGTCCTCTTGGCGCCATCATCTTGGGCTGCCAAGCCAAAACTGTAAGATCTAACTTCTCTATTGTTACAAATGACCCCTTGAGGATATCTCTATATATGATGACTCAGGAAATGGGTACAATGCTAGTGGGATTTGCTCCAATGTTCCTCACTGGTTCTCACGCCCCTTCTAAAATAACATGAGGAGTTGCACTCTGCTACCTACTTCCCAACCTTTGCTCATTGTTCCCAAGAGTCTCATACAGCTTTCCAAATTCATAATGCTTTTTCCTTGCCTGCATGTCGATGGATATCTGGAATTTTCTGGTGTTAATCTGTTTTAAGCTTCCTCTTAGTTTATGACTCCTTTTTTTTTGACTGAGCATGTTTATGACCTGGCTGGAAATTGAAACTAAAACCAATAAAATGCTTTACAGAGATAGACCAAATAAATCCAACTGTTGAGCCAAGGACAAAGGAGAGGAAAAGCTCCAAACATTTGATAATTTTGGTTACTGCAGTAGCCTGTACTGGCATCTCAATTTAGTTGGCTTATTATCTCCAGTAGCAAAGTGGAAAAGCTGGCAGAAAGTTCAGGATAAAGAAAACCCCTGATAGAATGGGTAACTATAGAACTGTAGTAAATTCTAGACTAAAGCTATATGTAGGCAGTGAGGAGGGGAGAAACCATCTAATCTTTAAAAGCGACAGCCTCTTAAAAGAGAAGTGTCCCTTGGGCAGATTTCCCAGTGGGTGAAGGAATATTTTGGTAGCTTGAATGAGCGCAGAAGAACAATGGTTAATTAGAGTGTATGCAGCCGGCATTTAGCTTCAGAACAGGTGAGAAGGCTTATGTCCTACTTACCAATTATAAACTGATCTGGATTGGTTTGTTTGCCTAGCCCTACATGACCTACACAATGACATGTACACACATTCCCATAGATCTACTTTACAAAGAAATCAGAAACGATAGTAAGAACTAGAAGATTAAGAAAAAAGAACTGTTGGAGATACTCAGCAACTCATGTGCAGTGTCTACAGAGACAGGAAGCAAGTTAAAATTTCAGGTTGATGATCTTTAATCATCAAAAAACTTTGTGGCAGAAAGGTATAAAATTGCATTCTAAACAAAGGGGTGCACTAACTCATAAATGAAGTTTCTGAACATCTTCAGAATTCCCAAGACAAGTGTAATCACCAGTTCCTCCAGATCATCACACATTCTGCAATAAATGTCTTGCAATGTGCAGTTCAGGAATGTCTGATGAATCTCAGAAGTATAGAACCAACATACCATTTATTTGTTCTCTTCCTTTGTTTCTCTCTGTGTGTGTTTTATTCTCTCTCTTCATATCTAGCTCTCTGTTTCTCTCTCTGCCTCTCAATTCTTTCCATTCCTAGCACTAGTATTTTTGTTCTATTGAACTACTATTTTTAAATAATGCATGGTTTTGACGTTTCATGTTAAGTCATGTTAGAAGCTTTCATGCTGAGCTTGTCAAAATAGTTGGCTCTTTCCTTTTTTTATCCCTTTGGTTAACCTTCGCTCAATATTTTCTTTTGGAGTGTTTATCTCCACTGCTGTAAAGTTTTCTATGACTTTGTAATTACTGTACCTGTGAGGTATTCTGTTTGAAGCACTGGAGCTACACAGGTTTCATTCTGTTTTAATTCAGTGATACTGTATACAGGTCTCTGTTAGATTTTTAATTTTAACTTTGAACCACTAAGTCAGGGCCAGCATGACAAATAGAAACTAGAAATCTATTGCATGTACCTGTGAGACATTGTTTAGCATGGTAGAACCATACAAATTTTGACAATTGTACAACTGTTGACAAATTGCACACAGCATACTTGTATTCCATGAACTAATGTGTGAAACAGATTTTTGTTCTTACAGAATAAACGCTGATAAAACTCGTTTTGATTAAACACTTACTTTAAATCCCTTTAAAATAATAATGCTTAATTCCTGCACATGCATGTTGTGGATTAATTGCTGTACCCTTGAGAGTAGGCAGTAAAATATTACATCTTGGTTGTGGCCATCACTGGTAAGTTACTTTTCCATGTGTATCTGTTTCGAAGTAACCTGCACGGGAGTGAGGAGGTCATTCAGTGAGCTGAGACAATTGGTAAGCTCAGAGAAGTTGTATTTGGAACATAGCTGGAATCTGCATCTTGTACCGATTCAATTCCATTGATGGGCCTAGTTCCCCTGACTGCGACATGTTCATCTTGAAATCCAGAATTGGCCACCATCCTTAATTGTTGGCAGCATTTGAGGCTTATTGAAAATCCTGGGATAATGGTTGTATTTATCGGTGATTCCATAAACCATGTTCATGACCCACATTAACTTCAACTCCTAATCACCGACTTGATAAAGCAGTGTGCATTTTAAATTGACCCAACGTGAACGATAGCGGTAAGAGGGACACAGAACTCCAAAGATAAATATTTATGATGATGAGGTGGAGAAGGGGGAAGCACAGAAAATCGTACATGAGATCTGGAGTTTGTCCATACATGTGAGAAAAATGATGGTGTGTCAAGGAAGATAACACACCAAGCCTCACCACGATCAGCTGCTGTGCCTCTCCAAATGCTTGTTGATTATTTTGCCCCTGATCATTATTTCTCAATCTTACTGACCATTGATGCTAAACTGACTTGCCTTGTAGTTTCTGGAAATATCCTCTATTCTTTCTTGACTAAAACTACCTCATTTGTCATTTTATAATCCGCTGGCAGTTCTCCTAGATATAGGAATGATTAAAAGATCGTGACAAGCTCTTTCACTGTCTCCACTACCACTTCCTTTAGCAGCCTACAATGCAAGCATTCCAAACTATAGATAACTTACCTGCTCTAGGCCTAGTCAGACTTTCCAGTATGTACTTCGTATCAGTTTTCACCCCATTCATTACCCCTACCATTTTTGCTCCTGCCAATGTTTCTTCTTGTCTAGTGAACATTGATACAAGTTATTCATTAGGTATTCTAGTCCTGGCCTGTGCTTCCAGTATATCATGTTCTTTGCCTATAGCAGCTCTATTTCACATCATACTACCCACAATCATTCACAAGCTGATGGAAATTTTTTTGGTTCCTTTTTTTGTTAACTGCCATTCAGTTCTCATATTCACACTGTATCATTGTTACTTGCCTCTCCACTTGACTTCTCAACTTATTGTACTTGGCCTAGTTCCTGCTGAAGAATTCACCAAACTGCATCGCACATTTGTTTTTGGTTCATCAAGTTCTTTTATCTCCTTCGTCATCTGAGGAACCTTTGTTTTACAACCATCCCATCCCCATTTTTGCTGTTCATGTAATCTACCCAACTTACACCTGAAACATATGCTAGATTCCATCTTAATTCATTTAAAAAATGACATTTTTCACATTTGGTGGAGTAGCAATGAAATGCTAGAGAGGTTTCCAGTCTGGTTACCAACCTGTTGGAGTGTCCTGTAAATGCTCCTTCTGTGGCCAACTAATTGTTGCATAAGCATCTGCCCGACAGGCAGGGACAATACCACTCCATTACAAGACAACCTCTCATTCCATTGAAGTTGGCTGTCTTTTGGTTTGTGAAGTTGGGGAGCATTGAACAGTCAAAGGAGTGGACATGTTCCAATACAACATCATGTGATGTCAACGTCGCACATGCTGCACGTGCCTGCAGATTATACAGCAAATATACTGCATATACTTCAAGCAAGCGGCCATGTGAGAAAGTCCAAGGGAGCTCGTCCTTAATAAGCTGAAGGAAGATTAAAGGTTGCCAGGAAGTATCACCAGCAACAATCAGCGGGCTCATCCTTTTCCAGCCTAGGAGTTTCCCTGGTCATTCAGGCATTTGGTCCTAACAGTGTCCATAGGTCTGTTTCCTTGCAGTGCAGGGACCAGGCCTCCTGCAGACCAGTCTACAGGTTAAGTGGAAACAGCCTGGGGATTGTAGGTAGGGGTACCGCTGAAACACATCTGGGTGTTGGCCTGTCTTTCCTGCAATAAAACAAAGAGAAGGTTGAGTATGATAGAAATGGGTGGAAGGCAAGTTGGTCATAATGCAGGAACAGGAGGACTGACAGGTGTTCCAAGTGAGTGATTATGAAATAAAGAATGTAGGAAAAGTTTGTCCCATGAAAGGGTGAGGTGTGTGAGATCCAATGGAGCAGACACAATGCATGTAATAGTGAAAGTTGTAATCTATGAGCCTTGGTGAGGTCCTTGCATTGGTAGAGTTAGAGTGAGTGGTGTTTCTGGGAGGGTGAGGAAAGATGGTGACAGTTAACCTTAGGGAGAGCTGGAGATCATCAAATTTCTCACCACACTACCCCAATCCTGTTTGACATGAGACACAGCAATGCCTTGGACTGCAATTTGTATCTAAGCTGGACGTGTTTAGTGATTATGCTTTTCTATTGTCAGTTGGCTGGAAAAAGGCCTGCCCCCCCTTTCCATGTCCCTGTTTCCCGAGACCTGCAACCCCACGTCCGTATAGTAGGAAGTGAGCTTTCCGTTCCTCTGGGCCATTTATTGAATGTGAGGCTTGAGCATTTGATGTGAGGAGTCATTTCTGGCTTGCAGTGTCTGAAGTGATGGTGAAGTAGAGCTTTAAATAACATGGAAACAAAAAAGCCAGTAGGTCCCAGCTGTGGTGAGCTCTTCTACTTTTCTGCCTGTGTGATTCCCTGAGAAAGGCACCCAACAATCCAACTACATAGTTACTGAGGTGCAGAGTGAAAGATTCAATGAGAAAAATCTCTTTGAGCCATAACAAGCCCCTTACCCAAGAGCCATAGTTTCAGCCTGCTCCTATTTATGGGAACGTGAATGAATCCCCAATTAATACTCACTATCCATCTACATACAGTTAAATACAATTACAGATTGAGTCGTAATTAAAAGTTGAAGACTGCCATGAAAATAGATTTAATCCTGCATGCTTGTCTACTTTTGTATAGTTGAGACTGATGTTATTTCCATTTTTATGGCTGCAGCAGATATCTTCTAAATACATTCTAGAAATGAAGCTGCAGGAAGTCTTTTTACATATTGCATTGACAAAGAATGAAGATTTTGAATGGAATAAGATTTTGCGAAGCTTAAAATGATAGTTAACAATCATTTCCATTGCTTAAAACATTCACGTTTAAAACAGGCAGTCAGTCACTAGCCAAAAAAGACCAGTAACTCTTTGAATTAATGTCAGTTTCATGAGCTGTGAAATTTCTAATGGGAGTATTCCCAAAAGATTTTAGATAGTACCCCCATAGCCCTGTTTACTGTCTTGCATGGCATACATGAATAAGAAATATTTTCAGTCATTGAATATTCAGTTCATTTACAGCCATCAATATACCTGCAATTATCAATTATTATAGAAAACAATGTTCACTTCCTGGGTAATTACCACAACACACTTTATGACAATGACCTACTGTCAATATATGGCCCACAGAGTTAACCTGCAGGAAGTGGTTAGGTAACCAAGTGACTTCTGTGGGTATAGATCACTCTACAGTATCTGAGGAGACCAACCCTAGTACAGAAGATGTGGACAGTCATCACAAAGATCATTTAGCGTTGAATATCCGCAGAAATTCCTCAGAACCCCTCGGCTGGGGTTTCAAGGATACTGATAGTTTGCTGAATGCTGCTTAGTATCACCCTACAAAAAGCCATCATGAAGGCCCTGAGGGGAAAAGGGCTCTTGTCAAGACCATTTCTTCTTATTTTTCTGTATGTTTGATTGTTCACTGAAATGGGAAAATGACTGGTTTAAAAACCAAGGATTGTGGAAGGACTGTTGCACTTTTTGTTTTACAAGCAGGTTACAAAGCTAGTTGTATCTGCAGTTTTAAACAGCTGCTTGTTCAAGCAATAGTGGAAGTCTGATTACAAACAGGGGGCTAGAACCTGGGGGATGTTTACAGATGAAGATTTGGCTGGCAACATGCAGCTGATTAGTCTGTGGAATGATATATAGTTATTGATGACAAGGCTGTCAATGACGATGTGATTGGCTTTCAGGTAGCTGAATAGCTTGGAGTTATCAATGTTCGATAGAAGCCATTGCATCTATGCATGGACAGAAATACTCTCTTTACTTGCAATCAACAATACCTTGAGGAATGCTGGTTTATTTTCTTCCTTCGTCCTTTGTTGTAAATTGTGTCTCTTAATTAGTCAGTTTTTTAAAATTCATGCACAGGATTGTGGGTGTTATTGGCTTTACGAGCATTTATTGCCCCAAGAGGACAGTTAAGAGTCAGCAACATTGCTGTGGGTCTAGAGTTGCATGTGGGCCAGACCAGGTAACGGTGGCAGCTTTCTTCCCTTCCAACAATCAACAATGATTCCATGGTCATCTTTAGACTGCTAATTCCAGATATTATTGATTTCAAATTCCACCGACAACCAAGATGAGATTTGAACCCAGGACCCTTGAACATTACCTGGGTATCTGGATTAACAGTCTACCACTAGGCCATTACCTCCTCTTAAAAGACTTTTTAAGTGTGAACCAGCCACCTTCTGCGAGCAAATGAAAGTTTTTGCTGATGGAAAATCAAGGAGCAGCAAATCCAGGACAAGCCAAAAAAAACACATCAACAAACTTTCTGAACAGTGACCAGAGAACTGCCTTCCTAGTCTTTCCTCTGCCCACAACACCTATGTTATTTTTCTGTGTCTGTATATATGTGTAGAGGGGAAATTATTTTTTAAGTGGATTTAACTAGTAGAGTTATACATCAACAGTTTATAGTTGATTATGTGTCGTTATAGTAATTATTGTTAAAAACAGAAACCTGGTCAGTGATTTCTGTCAACCTGGATTTAAAAGACTAGCAAATTGAGGGATTCTGCATTCTTTTTAATAGCAGATATTTCCAGTGAGCTATACCAGTGAGATGTAACATTCCCAAATGCAAAAGGGAATCACTAGCATAAGCAAATAGAAACAGTTTTGAATGAGTTGAAGAGAATGTGAGAAGCATTCCTACTTAATCTCATCACTCAACAATGGATTCACATAAAGAACATTAAGTTCTTCTAGGCAGCTCATAAACCTTAAGATCATGATACCAACTGAAACCTGCTCTTAGCATTGTACCTGAATATTATGAAAACTTCAATGAAACCAAATTAATGATGGTCAGCGTGATGAATGCACATGCCTACTGTTTCTTCCTTTGGTGCTTCCCTTGGGATGTATAACCTCTTCTTGCTTGCCATTTAGGTGCTATTGCAATTCCATAACTGAATGTGTATATAAAGTGTCCGATTGCTTTATGTACTTTAGAGATTCTTAGGACTAAAGTGGTGTACCCTCACAATCATGGAATCCTGAGAGGGGACTGAAGCAGGCTGTGTCACTTATACAATTGAATTGGCATTGTGATTGCAGATGGTGGAGAATCTGAGATAACAAGGTGTAGAGCTGGATGATAAAGTGTGAAGCTGGATGAGCACAGCAGGCCAAGCAGCATCAGAGGAGCAGGACTGCTGATGTTTCGGGCCTAGACCCTGGGCCTGCTGTGTTCATCCAACTCAATACCTTGTTATCTCAGGCATTGTGATTGTGTGCTTTCTTCCATATGGTCTGAAGATTTGGACAACAGATAGAGTGAGTTTTGTTTCACCAAGAAGTCAAAAAGTGTCTGACGTCCAGTGAAGTTTGTTTTGAAGTCGGGACTGCCAAAGGAGAATGTGGCCTTGCTGTCTGTAACATCTCATGTAACATTCTACATCAGACAGCACAATGTTCCCTCAGTATTGCACTGGAATGGTGACCTTGATTGTTGTGCTCAAGCCCCAGCTTAGGAATTGAATCTGGAAGCTTGTGATTCAGAGGTGAGAGTGCAACTGACTGAATCACAGCTTGAACATTTTCAGCTTGGAAACAATTGTGCCATCTTCCCCATCAGTCGTCTGTGAGAAGCCTATCCTGTTCAAGTGGCTGTGCCTTGTTAAAATAATTTCAGTGAGATGCCATCACTGAATAGGCACTTTGCTGATCAGGGCGATTGGGTCACAGTCCGAACCTTGGGGAATTCTGGTGAAAGTCAACCTTTAAATAGCATTTATCAAGGCCTTAATGGGCTAATATGACGACTTGGAATGACTGCTGTGATGGTGTGAGCCATGGTGTTCCTGGAGAGCTGCTGAGTTCCATATTAAAGCAGGATTAAAATGTGCCATACGTGTAATAACTACACTTTCAGGATGTGATGCTTGGAATCAGCAATTGGAAAATAGCCTTGGTGGTTTTATGTATATATTTTTACTTCAGAACTACTACTTAATTGTAGCCTGAAAATGACTAGGTATTCAGCATCTAACAAGCTTTCACAGCCATATAAGTTTTTATCAACTAATAAGCAGCTCGCTGGCAGTCAAATTAATCAATCGTACTGGCTTGAAAACACTCATTTGGGGATGGTTTTTAATCGTATTTTCAGCCAGCTCACTAATCCCCTTTATGTTATGATCCACAAATGTGAAAAGTTCACATCAGCTACTGTCCATAGATTTCAGTATATGTACAACTAAACAGTGGAAAATAATTTTTACTCTCATGGGAGTTCATTTTAGTTTCTTTGAAGTGGGTAATTAGCTTGCTCAAAGTAAGTGGTGACTAACAGCTTAATAGAGGCTCCATAAAATTCTTTCTCAGAACAATATGCAAATTATTAATCAGGGAAAGCTTTTTGCATGAAATGAAGAGCTTTTCTTTATTTTGAAAAGCTTGTGCTCCTTGGCAACTGCACTCATTTTCATAGGGATCTCTTGAGGATTATTACATTTGGTAAGAAGAACGACATGCACTTGGCTCCTGGAAGTTGCCGAAACTATTCTTGACAAAGTCAGAACAAGTTTTGTAGCTTGCTGTTTCAAGCCAGTCCCTGTGCATTCACTGCTGCAGTTTGTGAAGTATTAAACATGTGTTTAACCTCTTAGTTAAGTGAGTAAAAATGATTACTTCTTTGCATAAATGAGGATTTGCTTTGAAACAGTTCCTTTTATTCTTCAGGCCAGGCAGTATCAGAGGAGCAGGAAAGCTGATGTTCAGGGAAGAAGGGACCTGACCCAAAACGTCAGCTTTCCTGCTTGTCTGATGCTGCCTGGCCTGGTGTGTTCCTCCAACTCCACACTGTGTTATCTCTGACTCCAGCATCAGCAGTTCTTACCATCTCCTTTTATTCTTCTTCAGCTATCATGTAGTTATCTGCTGTAACTGGGAATAAAATGTGCCGCTGCGGTTAGATGACTCCTTCTGAGCAACATGAAGGAATGCATTTTATTAAAACTAGGTTAAGTGCCATTTTTGTCAAGTTTTATTTCACTCCCAAGTTTTCTTGCAGTGTCATCCCAAACCTGCCTGATTAACCAAGCACCACACTCCTGTCACACCCCATTTGTCCAATGTTTTTCTTCATCTGATTAAAGACTGCTCCTGTTAGGCATTGAGACATCACCATTTGGTTGAAGCATGTTTGGCGTTGGTCATGTTAACTGCTGGCACATAGCGGTAGATGTGACTTTGACATTGCGTGGTGCTGTATAGCAACATGTCTGCCTCATGGACTGATAACTGCTGACAGCCGTGAGAAGCTACCTGGTTCTATGTCTACACCAAAAGGTAAGTCATATAAAAGTGCTGTGAGGCTGTCAGTTCTAGCCGCATTTGTAAATAAAGGTTGGTTGGTGATGGGATGTAAGCCTCTGAAGAGTTATTTCAGCCAGGAACAATGGTTGTCCAATACATACAGTGGATATCCAATTCAGTGTCATTGATTCTACACTTCCAGGGGTGAGAGATAATGAACTGATTTCTCCCAATGGCAATTAAACAAACTGTAATGAGACCATTAAGTGACTGGAGGCTGAAGTGAAGTTACTAATGGAATGTTAACCTTTATGTCTAGAGGGCTTGAATGTAAAGGAAAGAATGTTTTACTACATCTGCACATTGAATCAGAAGAATCTGCACATACCTGGGCATCACATCTTGGTAGAAACTTATTGGCTTTGGAAGGAGTGCAGTGCAGATTCACCAGGATGTTACCAAGGGCCCAGGGTTTATGGGGAGAGATGTATAAAGCAGATTTGTATACTCTGGAATAAAAAAAGTTAAGGCTGACATGTTTGTGAAATTTGCAAGGAATTGATGGGATAGACAAAAACGTTTTTCTTGAAGGGGAGTAAAGGACAATGGCGAAGTGACATTAAAGTCAGATTAGACCAATCTGGAGCTAAGTTAAGGTTTATGCAAAGTATGGTAGAAATAGAATGTAATTTAATTACTAATTTTAAATCTAAGATGGAGAGATGTTGGCTGGCTAAGCGTATTGAGGAATTAGGTGCCAAGGTAGATGGATGCAGATTGAATACAGAGCAGCATTACAAACGGTGAATGGACTTCAGGAGTTTAATAGCCGACTTCTATGTTCCGAAACCACAGCATCATATGACAAAAATTAGACTCTGATCCTGCACAATTCCCCTTCCCCAGTGAGCAAGACAGCGTCTCTGCAAATCTGACTTTAATCGGTATAAACCTCATTTAATGAGACTTAACAAATGTGTTCACTTGGGTCCTGTTTATCTTGTCATGTAACACAGATTTTAAATATTGCTTAATTTTGGAGGCCTTTCTGCTTCCATGGAATTAAAGAAAATATCTGTTTCCCAAGATTACTAAATCTGCTTTACAACACATTAATTGATGTGAGCAAATCATGCAGATAGGTTTGAAGAACATTTTCTTCCAACACAAAAATCAAAACACTGTTGGACATTCATGTTTTGGTATAACCATAGCTTTGGAAAGTTCAGTGGCATTGGGGTTAGGGCAGTGCAGATTGTTCATGCCAGTGTACCTTTGGATTTTTGAAGGAGTAATTTTTGAGGCTGGCTGAGAACACAAAGCTTGGTACAGAACAGAACTGTTGGGAATTATTGAACTAGTTCATCTTGAGAATTTCCCAAATGTGCTCTGGTAGATTTGGCAAGCTATGTTGATGACACAGAGTTGGATCTGAACCAGGCTGTTGACAGGAATAGAGACAGGCAGGTTCAATTGAACATGATATTTGCTCACTCTGTACAAAGTAGATTTAACTTTCTTGACTCTTCAGAACTCTGCCAAGCCTAAATGTAGCTGGCCAACTTTATTTAGTTGAAGGGTATCTTTGAACTAGAAGGGTCTATTCTAAAGCACAAATTATAAATTAGCAAGGGGATCCTGCAGTGTCTAATTCACTGTTGCTATTAGGTGACACGGCTGCTAATAATTCAAAAATTTGGGTAGTGATTTACACACTGGAGACTAGTCTGATCTCAATTTGATTAGTAGTCGTTCGCCTGTTGTAGCAGTTCTTTTCAATTAAACTCCAAATTAACTAAAGGCTACGTGTCAGAAGATCCAATTCTGTCACAGAAGCTAGCTGAAGAGCTTCATTCCTTTAACAAACAGAATCATACTGAAACCTTTAGTCTTAACTTTTGAAGGTGTCTAAGATCTTATTGGTGTAGTTCTGACGAACACAGCAGTAGCCAATAAAAAGGAAAAGGTCAACAGGTCTGGCAGCAACTCTGGCGAGCAAACAGAGTTAACGTTCTGAAAAAGAATCAGATCCAGTTCAAAATGTTAACTCTTTTCAATTTTTCAGCATCTGCAATATTTTGCTTTTATTAGAGCAACGTCCAGTCTGGTTCATGGATAGTATTGGCATCTGTAACCAATCTGTGAATATTTTGGTAATCAACTCCTGATTACAATATCAAAAGAGGTTTGGCAGCAGTTAGTACTTGCAATCTGCCATCTCCTGCCAAGCTTTTACCGGGCTAAAAAAGTGAGAAAATATTTTAAAATGTGCAGACCCCGAGATGCTTGTGGCATTCCGTGAAAAGTTACAAAATAGTTTTCCCTCTGTTATCAGCCATCTAATCTGGCAGATAAGGGAGGTGGAATATGTTTCATAATAACTGAAGATTTCAGTTATAATGTTCTACTTCCAGAATGATTAGTTTGTGGCAACTATTGTGCATTTGTTAGCCAGGCTGTCGTGACATTGGGCCAGTAACTCCTGTTCAGTTTGGTCGAAAAGCATTATGTATTAATTGCTTGATGGGATGATGGGAAGTATATTTGATAGCGGCATTGCTACCCATATAGGAATATGCCAAAGAAATTAGAGGAGATGGCAAGCAACTTTAATGCCTTTTGACTCCAGGCATAGACGTGTGTTACTTATAATTCAGTCTTTATAGTCCTGCTTCTTGTTATGACATGGAGGCAGACAGCTGAACCAAATCAGCCTTTCAACTTCTATATTTGCAACAGTAAAATTAAACCCTTCGAAGAACCTTAATATTTATTCCAGGGGTTCCTAACCAGATTTGAATAACCAATCCTAGACTTTGTGAATGACTAATTCCAGACACCAGTTTTGTATCTGAAACAAAATAAGAATCAAAGAACCCCTACAGTGTGGAATCAGGCCCTTCAGCCCAACAAATCCACACTGACACACAAAACATCCCACCCACACCAACCACCTAATCCTCACATCCCTGAACACTATGGGCAATTTACCTTGGCCAATCCACCTAGCCCACACACCTTTTGGACTGTGGGACGAAACCGCAGCACGCGTAGGAAACCCACGCAGACACGGGGAGAATGTGCAAACTACACAAACAGTCGCCCGAGGGTGGAATCGAACCCAGGTCCCTGGTGCTGTGAGGCTGCAGTACTAACCACTGAGTCACTGTGTTGCTCGAAAATACTTAAGAGTTTAATTAATACACAATAACTTCAGCAGAGAAAAATTAAACAACAAGGTAGTCTGATGAAGACCCATCTTTAAACTTGAAACATTTGTTTTCAGCCCCCATTCACATAAAAGGCAGACAGACAATAAGCAAGGTTAAGGGAAATAAAAAAAATAGCAAAACTATCCAGATGACTTAACTGGTTTTCACTTTGCATTATTTCACAAACATAGATGTGGACTCTTTGGCTGCTTTTTTTCTGAAATGTTGCTCAGGGTCACCTTTTCAGTTCACTCAGGTAAAGGTGGTGATACTTCTATTCTTTGGGCTTGCAGAAACTGGTGTGGGAGATTAGGCAGTAAGTTTTCAAATTTTTTTGATGTCACCAGCTCAGCAGAAAACATCGTTCAAAAAATCAACTTTAGCTATGGTTCTGCCCTGATCGACGGACTGCCTCTTTGCGAGGCCTCAACTGCCATTCAGCTTCTGCCATCTGCCTGAATATATGATTTTTTCCAGACTTGCCTGAACCTATTTCCAGGTACTGACTTTGTTAGTAGCCAACTTCTGCAATATGTTTAAACACAATGCTTCTCTGAGTTGCTGTGTCTGTTGGAACCCTTTTAATCAAGATTACAATTAACCTCAAAGCTTGCTCTCACAAACAACAAAACCAGCCTTTGCAGTGTTAACTGAAGAGCAATTTTTATCTATCAGCCATTTGAGGAAAGCAGAAGTTTTATTTCAGTCTGAATGTTATGATTTGTATTGCAGTCAAAGGGAAATATGTCCTTCAAAGACTTTCAGTTGTCAACCTGATCATTTTGTGGCATCCCCATTCCTTCTACAGCATTTGAATTAAGAATGTGAATGAGTTCCTGCACAATGCAAAAATACCTTCAATCAGATTGATGGAGTGCTAGATGGCAAACACGTATAGTTACTATAGTGATCCTTTGCTAGATGTTTTTATGATCTGGCTAGGGATTGTTAACATTTTAAGGGGAAATCTGAATGCTGAGTGATCAATAGAAAAATACCCATAAATTCTCAACTTAACAAAACACTTACTCAGAAAGAGTACCCAGAAATTAAACAAAACAATCACTGTTAAATTAAAACAATCACTGTTAAATTAACACTGCAGATTATGTTATAGTAAGTATTAATCCAGGTCTGTGCTTTCTTGCCCCTCACGGGTCCCTTTAAATGTTACACAAATTTGGAATGTTCTATTCTCTTCTTTTCTAGGACCAAACAAAAGACTTCACAGTCTGGAATGCCCCCATTTCTCTTCAGCGTTTCAATTATTCTTCAAGGCACAAGGTTTCATTGTGATCCTTCCACTAGCTTTGGCAAAATCACGCTCCAACTTTCCTTTTGAAGCCCTCTGGAATCTACAGCTCCAGTACAGGCCTCCATGGAACTGCTGTGCAGTTGCATAAACATCAGAAAAGACCCTTGGTTTCCAATAGCCCACTTAAAACTGCAACCAAGCTGATTACATTCAGAAAGCCAATGTAATAAGGTTAATTATCTTTTACTGACAGCATTATTGTCGATTTCTTCGTTCAGCATGCAGCTAAAGCAATGTTCCAGTCCTGTTACCACTTCTCAAGTTTGTCTTAGACTGAACATAAGATCCCAATTGCAGACTGTGTCATGGATGATAGATCTAGTGTTTACTCTACTTGACATGTAAATCTGGCTTTTTTCCCTTGACATCCAAGAGGCTACAAGATACACAAGATCCAAAGCTTAGCTGATTTCCAAATATGAACCAGTCTTGTCTGCTGGCTTTGCACTGTCTGAATTTACAGAAGTAAATTTAAAACAAAGAATCTCATTAAGCTCCACCCATCTCCTTGAAAATGGCCTGTCTGTAGGTTGAAATTAAAATTAACTATCTTTATTCCAAATCTTCTTGATTTTCTACCTCTTTTGGGAACCTTGTGAAAGTTGCTATGATGACAGATACACAATACTCATTGAAAGCTTCTGCAGTTTTCTTATTTCAGATTATCAAATTTGCTATTAATTCTCTATTGTGCCCCTCCAAGTGGCCCATGCTACTTTTAACTGTTCTTCCCTTTCATTTATTGGGACAAGATTTTATTGTTGGTTTTCATATTTTTTGCTGGTTTCCTATCATTCTCCCAATTTCTCCCTTTTTACTTACATTTACTTACGAGATGTAGGCATTGCTGGCTGGGCCAGTGTTTGTTCCCAATTCACTACCCTTGTTTTAAGTAAACCTTTGTTGGTTTCTAATATTCACAGTCTTCTAGCCTACAGTTAATCTTTGCAGCATTGTATTCCTTTTTCAATTTAATATGATTCTTAATCTCTTTAGTGACCCGTAGATAGATAGATTCCACCAGAAGGATACACTTTCTTTCTCATTAGAATACATCTTATTATGAGTTATAAAATAGCTGCTTAAAAGGCTGCCATCTTCTCTATCTTTGAACCTGTTTATCTCGACCACCCAATAGACAAATCTATTTCCGTAGTCACAAAAACAGAAATTGCTGGAAAAGCTCAGCAGATCTGGCACCATCTGTGAAGAGAAATCAGAGTTAAAGTTTCAGGTCTTGTGACCCTTCCACAGAGGTTCTGAGGAGTTCTCATTCTCAAACCAAATGCCAAATTTTCTCTTGGATAATGGGAACTGCAGATGCTGGAGAATCCAAGATAACAAAGTGTGGAGCTGGATGAACACCGCAGGCCAAGCAGCACCCCAGGAGCACAAAAGCTGATGTTTCGGGCCGAGACCCTTCATCAGAGAGGGGGATGGGGAGAGGGAACTGGAATAAATAGGGAGAGAGGGGGAGGCAGACCGAAGATGGAGAGAAAACAAGATAGGTAGAGAGGAGAGTATAGGTGAGGAGGTAGGGAGGGGATTGGTCAGTCCAGGGAAGATGGGCAGGTCAAGGAGGCGGTATGAGGTGGTAGGTAGGAAATGGAGGTGCAGCTTGAGGTGGGAGGAAGGATGGGTGAGAGGAAGAACAGGTTAGGGAAGCAGAGACTGGCTGGGCTGGTTTTGGTCCGGAGGGACGAGGGTAACTTCTTCAGGTTAGGCCCAGTCTATCTCTGCTTCCCTAACCTGTTCTTCCTCTCACCCATCCCTTCCTCCAGCTCAAGCTGCACCTCCATTTCCTACCTACCACCTCATCCCGCCTCCTTGACCTGTCCATCTTCCCTGGACTGACCAATCCCCTCCCTACCTCCTCACCTATACTCTCCTCTCTATCTACCTTGTTTTCTCTCCATCTTTGGTCCGCCTCCCCCTCTCTCCCTATTTCTTCCAGTTCCCTCTTCCCATCCCCCTCTCTGATGAAGGGTCTTGGCCCGAAACGTCAGCTTTTGTGCTCCTGAGATGCTGCTTGGCCTGCTGTGTTCATCCAGCTCCACACTTTGTTATCTTGCCAAATTTTCTCTTATTGTGGTCTCTTTTGCTTCACATTACTATGAGATTGTTCTGGTTCTTGCTACCTTCCGAGAACCATTTTTGAAGAAACTGTTGTAAGTACACTCTCTGAACTCCTTCTTCAGGCTGTATTTGCCCATTTGATCTGTGTAATTAGTGTGAAGATTAAAGTCATCCACAATCATTGCAGTAAAGGTAAAGTCGCGATAGCCTGGCCGGACCATAGGGCTGCTGTCTCATTAAAGACAGAGAGACGAATAGTGATGGCTTAATCTGAGGATCACCAAGCCTGAGGCGATGGGAGAGATTGAGGACAGTCCTTTGTGGTAACCTCAGCCTGTGCATGACTTGAACCTACACTGTTGATATGACTCTGCATTGCAAAATAGCTATCCAACCAACTGAGCTAACTAAACCCCAATCATTGCATTTCTTATAAGCTCCTTGTATTTCTTGATGTATACTCTGTCTTGCTCTGTAGCTGGTAGTAGGCACCTCTAAAGGACTCCCAGCTTGCCTTGTTTTTAAATGTCCACCCCAACTGATTCTACATTTTGATTCTTTGAATGAAGATAATTTCTCAGTATCGTACTGATTGCATCCTTTATTAATAGGGCTGCCTATCTTTTCCTTTCCTTGTCATTTCAAAATGTGAAATATCTTTGAATATTCAGGCCCTGGCTTTGATCACCTTTCTTTGTTATGGGATGTGTGCAACACTGGCTGGGTAAACATTTACTGCTTAATTACCTGCCTAAGAGGGCCTATCCCTGTACTTCTTATGGCGAATCCAACGAGCCTGCACATCTGTAGATTGTGGGAAGAAACCAACACAGACACAGAGAGAATGTGCAAACACCACATAGACAATCACCCTAGCGTGGAATTGGGCCTAGGTCCCTGGCACTAAGGGGGAGCAGTGCTCACCAGTGAACCATCTCATTGATGTTCTGAGAATCAGCTGTCATATTGCACTGCTGATCTCGGCTTCCTTCTCTGAGACCTTTTTTTTGTAAAAGATCCTCTTTTCCTGATCATCTTTCCAGGCTGTACTAGTTCATACATTGCTATCTTTTGCGTTTACTTACTCTATCGTAATCTCTAAGCGACCTACTCAGATGCTGTACAGCACTTCTAGAGGATGTGAGACATGAAGCTGGGTCTCCTGGTTCGGAGATAGGGACACTACCACCACACTGCAAGGGTCCTTGCTTAGAGATAACACAGAGTGGAGCTGGAGGAATACAGCAGGCCAGGCAGCACCAGAGGAGCAGGAAAGTTGGTGTTTCGGGCCGGGGCCCTTCTTTAGACCACACTGCAAGAGTCCTTGGTTACTGTGTACGCTTAGTAAAACCACTTACATTTGTACTCGCTGAAATTCTACAGAACTGTTTCAGGCGCTCCTAGTTATTGAAATAACTCCACAGAGGCTGGTATCCAACCCCCATGTCATCCTTTATTTACACATGGAGAGAACTTGACACTGATCCAGCTTTCTCAGAGCCAGCTATCAGAGTAAACAGAATCTCAGGAGCAGGTGGAACTTGAACCCAGGTGTCCTGGTCCATGGGAAGGGACACTACTTAGTGTGTCACGTTTCTTTCCTGTGCACTATTTTCTCACTACAGAGTTAGCTGGTTTACCGTTTCCTTTTCTACCATTTTCAATCAGTTTGCCTACATTCTGATAAGCCAGCTCAAACAGCAGTCCAATTTAAATATCTTTACACTGGTTGCTGTGATTTCTTTTATAACTGGCAGATTCAAAATAATTGGCTGTCATGCACTTAACTGAACATGTTACATTGTCTGTTTGTTCAAAGAAGTTTGGCTCCTCCCTTCAACTATGGCTTGACACTCAGTTTGAACTGGCCTTGTGACAAAGGTCTAAAAATAAGCTGGAACACAGAAATCTAAACTGCACTTGTATCTTTTAAGCTGCTTATGTACAGAGACTGGATTTAAGAGGAAAGTGCTTCACTAAACCTCAACAAAAACGTTCCATTCATGTCACAGCTATCCTTTGCATCAAAGTAACTTTGGTTCCATTTCCTACACCAGCTATCCTGAAGATCTCTGCTAGTTTGTTCAGAATTATGGGTAGTTATGGGCCAATATCCATGAAGTTAAGACTACATTAGCCATTTTAATGCAGGTTCCTTGCTGCCAGCATTAAAGGATGCATTCATTCCATCCTTGTCATTTGAATTCAAATTCAGGGTTGAGAGGTGAAAGGGCCCTGCTAAATTCCTGGTGATTAAATTCAGACTCCTGAACTGGTGAATCAGCGCCACTGCCTCTGTACATTTAGGTCTTAAGTTTTACTAGTGCTCTTGGGGAGAGTTTAAACTAACTGAGGAGGAGTGCACGATCCAGGAGAAAATATTAGAAAGTAATACCAGTGCGCACAAAATGCTAGAAAAGGGAGAATGCAGTAAAATAGAATCCGTAATTTAGTAGGTGGAGTAAGAGTAAGGGGGAGCAATTATGCAGATTAAATCAGGTTTACACGGCATGTATGTGAATGGGTGGAGTGTAGTTAATAAGGGTGAGGATTTATGGGCACAGATTATCATGTGTGATTATGATGTTATGATAATGGATACCAGTTTTAAGGAATAGCAGATCTGAGTGTTAATTATAGGAGAAATTAGTGCAGATGCTGGAATCTGTACTGATGACAACAAATTCTGGACATCAGACAGAATCCATGGAGAGAGAGCAAGCTCATGTTTTGAGTCGAGATGAATTTTCATCAGAGCTGAAGTGAAGTGTGGAGGGGGGGAACAGCATTTAGGCTATAGTTTGAGGGGAGAAATGTGAAGGTGGTGGGGTGTAGAGTGCTGGGGGAGAAAAGATGTTGATAGTTCAGATTAAGTGATTGGAATGTGATAATGGCAGAACAGTGGTGTGTCTAACTGCCAGACTGGAAAGAACACTTGCCCTTTCACCCCTTCCCTATTCACCATCCAAGGACCTAAACTGTCTTACCAGGTGAAGCAGCATTTCACCTGTACCACCTCCAATCTGGTGTATTTGCTGCACCCAACATGGCTCACTCTACATTGGAGAAACCAAACGCAGACTGGGTGACCGCTTGCAGAACACCAGCATGACCCTGACCTTCCCACAGCTGGTCATTTTAACACAGTGTCCTGCTCACATGCCCATGTGTTGGAGCACGGCATGTTACAGTGCTCCAGTGAGTCAACACAAACTGGGGCAACAACATCTCATCTTTAGACGAAGCACTTGAGAGACTTCCGGACTTAATATTGAATTCAGCAGTTTCAAATTGTGAACCAACTATCATCTTTCCCTTCCTTTTAGCTGTACTTTATGTTACTTTCTCTGTCACCATGTCCTCTCTCCTGTTCCCTCCACCCCAGTGGGACTGACTTTCAGACTCACATCTGGCAGGAGACACACCATTGCTCTGTCATTCTCCCATTCGGATCACTTAATGTGAACTATCAAGAAATTTTCTCCCCCAGAACTCTACACCCACCACCTCCACACCACCCACAACTATAGCATAAATGCCACCCCCTCCACATTTCACCTCTGCTGAAGAGTTGTTTAGACTCAAAACATCAGCTTGCTGTCTCTCTCTGGATGTTGAGTGTTAAATATTTCTGGTTGCAAGATGTTCAAAGAAGTCAGGAAAGAGGAAAAAACAAGGAGGGGTGGCATTTTTGGTCAAGAAGCAAGTTGCAATACTGGGGAGAGAGGATGTTTCAGCGGGCTCAAGGACAGAATTGATTTGACTAGAGCTAAGGAACAAAAATTGTGTAATTGCATTACTTAGTGCAGTTTTGTGGACCACCAGTTATTGGGATGGATGAAGACGAACAAAATCTGCAAAAGGTTATCGCAAGGTGCAAACTTCATACAGTCATAATGGGAGACTTTAATTACACAAATATAGACTGGGATAGTGGTAGTGTAAGGAGCAGTGAAGGATTAGATTTTGTTCAGGAGAATTTCCTACAGTGTGCACTCAGTCCAACAAGAAAGGAGGCATTGCTGAGTTTGGTTTTTGGGAATGAGGTGGGCCAAGTAGGTAAAATGGCAGTGGGACAACAGTCAGGCAACAGTGAACATTGTACTGTGAGGTTTAGGATGACAATAGAAAATGACATTGGTCAACCAAGAATAATCGATGGGTGAAAAGAGAACTTCAGTGGAGCAGAAATAGATTTGGGTTGGATACATTGGAACTAAAGGTTGTCAGGATGAACAATAGTTAAACAATGGGCTACCTTCAAAAAGGAGATGGCTTAGATAAAGTATATTCTGTCAAAAAGGAAAGCTAGGGCAAACAAATCGAGAGCTTTCTGGATTAAAAACAGATAAGTTCGAGAAGGAGAAGTACGCTTTTAACAGGCATTAGTAAATACAATTGAAAACCAAGTTGAATATGGAGGATTCAGAAGAGAGATAACAGGCAAATCCAAGAAGCAGAGGGATTATGAAATCAGACTGTCAGCTACCAGAAAAGGATATTCCAAAGTCTTCTTTAAGTACATCAATAGTAAAAGTGTGGTAAAAGGAGGGCAGCTATGATTAGGGAACAAAAAAGGATTCACACTTCGAGGCAAAAGGTGTAACTAAGGTGTTAAATGAATACTTTGTATCTGTCTCTATTTACGAGGCAGTATGACAAGTTAGAAGGACTGGTTGAGATGAATCCAAGCATACAAAAGGAGATGAGACTAGAAATCTCAGAGGAACTGTCAAATAAATATGTTCCAATCTACTCTGGATTTGGGGTGGTGCCAGAGAACTGGAGAATTGCAAACATTATTTCCTTGATCTAAAGAGAATGTAAAGGTAAGCCAAGCAATTTCAGACCAGTCAGTTTAACTCTGATGGTGGGGAAATTTCTAGAAACTCTTATTTGGAACAAAATGAATAATCCCATGGAGAAGTGAGGATTTATTTGAAAGAGCCAGCATGAACTTGTTAAGCGAAATTCATCCCTAACTTTCTAAAGTTTTTGAAGAGGTAACAGAGAGGGTTCATGAGGCATAAGCTCTTGCCTGTGGTGTACATAAATTTCCAAAGGCATTTGATACAGTGCCATACAACAGGGCTGTGAGGAAAATTAAAAATTATGGAATATAAGGAATAGTAGCAATGTGATAACTAACTTAGCAGAGTGTAAGGGAACAGAGAGCAATAGTTGGTAGGTATTTTTTGAGCTGGTAGGAGGTTTGTAATGGAATTCCCAAGGACTGAAATTGGGACTGTTGCTTTTCTTAAGATGCATATAAATGGTGTGTAGGGAACAATTTCAAAGCTTGCAAACAATCTGAAATGTAAGAGAATTGTAAACTCTGAGGAGGACAGTGTAAAATTTTGGAAGGAGATTGACAAGTTCATGGATTGGGTGTAGAGGTGGAAATTGAACTTCAGTGTCAAGAAATGTGAAATTATATGCTTCAGTACAGAGAACATAGAGAGGCATTATAAATTAAATGGTCATTTTTCTAAAGGGTGTGGAGGGGCAGATAAAGCTGGGTATAAATGTATACTTGGTCATTAAAATTGGCAGGACAGGTAGGACATACGGTATTCTAGGTGTTATAAATCGAGTACAAGACCACAGAGATAATGATTGACTTCTAGAAGAAACTGGTTAGACCTCAGCTGGAGGATTATGTTCAGCTTTGAGTGCCACAGTATAGAAGGGATATGAGCATATTGTAGGGAATGCACAGGAGATTTGTGAGGATAGTTCCAGGGATGAGACACTTCAGTTATAGTAAAAGATTGGAGAAGTTAAGACTTTTGCTTTGGAGAGGAGAAGGCTGAGAGGATATTTGACAGAAGTTTTCAAAATCATGAGGGGAGGAACTGCTCCCACTTACAAATGGATCAAGATCTCGAGGGCACAGTTTAAAATGACTTGCAAAAGAACCAAATGCAAGGTGACAGAAAACTTTTTTTATGCAATAGAATACACTGCTTGGAAATGTAGTGGAGGTGATCAAGAGAGTATTGGATGATAATTTAAATGGAAAAGGGATAGAAAACATAGATGCACCTACAATGTTTCCTGCTGTTCAGGCGTTTAGAACCAGCGGCACAATATAAAAAAAGGGGCCTGCCACTTCTCTCCAAGAAGAGGAGAAATTGTTTAACTCAGAGGGTTGTGAAACTTTGGAATTTTCTACCAAAGATGGCTGTGAAAGGTTCAGTCTTTGAGTAGTTTAAGATACAGATCAATAGATTTCTGAAAACCAGCGGCATAAAGTATTGTGGATGTGGGGTCGGTCAAATGTACCATGTTCAATGTACCATGATCATATTGAACAGTAGGGCAGACTCGACGGGCTGAATGCCCTCCTCCTGTTTGCCTGTGTCTAACTTTGTTGACAGCATTGTTTGCAGTTTCATACTTTACCTATATTTTCTTCCCAAGTGCAGCACTGCTGACTTATTCATACTAAATATTATCTGTTGCTGTTCTGTCAGTTACTGATCCTGTACCAGCTCACTTGGCACACCCTTGGCTGTCTTGTTAGAATCAATTGCTCCTCCTCACAGTTTTGTTCCATCTGTTATTTTGACCAGTTTGTGTTTAGTTCCTGAATCCAACTCATTGATGCTTATTAGAAATAGCAGGGGCTCTAACAAATATCAAACCCTGGAGCAACTCATTCAGTACTAAACTTCCTCCCCATCATCCTGACTGCCTGATGTGACTCTAACGAGACCTTGCAGTTTCCTTCCTAGCCAATTTACTGTCCAGTTGCAAGTTTAGTTTTGAACTCCCACCAGTTTGAAGTCTTTTGTCAAAGACTTTCTTGAAGTCTGGATACGTAGCACCATAAGTCTTTTCACATCCTGCTTAGAAGTTCTGACAGTAGCCAAGGACCTGCCTACCACTGGACACACTGAGAATTACGATGGTTCGTGTGAGTGCTGTTGTGATAGAATATTACAAGCATGTGGTGCCTGAAGAGAGTTTTACTACTTTCTGTCAACTGAATTTTGATTATTTTTGAATGAACTAAGCTGAAGAACTCTAATTAACTACAGATGAGAGTCGTAAGAAAAGTAGGTCTCCATCTTGAACTTGGAATTTTAAACTGGTCTGCAGAAATAACTTACCTTGCATTGACTAGTGGCTGATTGTCGTAATTTCTAAAATCGAACACATTTGCAGGCTGACAAATAGATTAGTTCTGATGCAAGTACCAGCTATTGTTTGATCTTGATTCGAACTTGGAAACGTTATATCAATTCTTGTTTCATTACCTATAATACAGGCACAGATTCTCTATCATCCAAACAGAAGTTGTTCTAATAAGTTATCTATAGTATTTGGAGAACACACAGAGAGAGGAGTGTGTCGCTCATCAAATATGGGATTTTAGTCTTCGTTTTTCTAATTGAAGCTATCCTGCTCTTAGTTCACAGCTAGCAACTACAAATTCTCTGTACATTACAGAAGCTGTGTGGTAAAGGGAAAGGTAATTGGGAACAGTTATTACAATAAATGTTATGTAGTTTTATAATTTAATGGTTTTAACAGTTGAACAAAAAATAAGTTAATGAAGAATTCCTGATGTAACCAATAGTGACATAAAAGTAATACTTCTTATAAACAGAATCAAAATCAGCTTGAGTTCAATTTAAAATATATATTTTAGAGAGATGTCTGTTTTGCAAATTGAATTAGATATTATGAAGCAGAATTGGGCACACCCACTCAAAATAATCATATAATAACACTCTGATGAAGGGTCTAGGCCCGAAACGTCAGCTTTTGTGCTCCTGAGATGCTGCTTGGCCTGCTGTGTTCATCCAGCTTCACACTTTGTTATCATATAATAATACTTTTCATTTTCAGATTACAGCTTGCAGACCAGGAATATGTTTCTTGCTAAATGCATTGAGGTTAAAATTGAAGTTGTTTTCACCATCCTGCCTAAACAAAGTTAGTTGTCCTTTGCACGCTGAACAATGTCCCATGTAAACATGATTTTAGTCATTTTATAAATTATACCTTAAGTTAAATAATCAAAACGTTTCTGACCTAATTGTAGAACCAAAGTCCACAGCAAATACTTGTGCCTTTGTTACATCTTTAACTGTAATGACCTACTCTAATATAATTTCTCCTTTGTGACATGAAACAATTCTACTTTATTTTGACATGGAAATGTCCTTTGATTTGAAGAGACAGAGACAAAGTGGTTCTGTGTTTATCATATATGTAATTTTGATGTTTTTCAATTTCAACTGTTTAACTGGTTCCTGTTAACGTGGCATAATGTTTACTCAAAGAGCCACTTGTTGCTACTGAATTATTTATGATAATCATTTTAATCGTCATGGATCTATGAACCATCTTTAAGGTTTTGCTTTAACTCTTGTAATGGTGTGATAAAATCATGATACTTTGAGGCTCAAGTCACTGTTTGGACCTTTGGATCTGAGAATTATTCCTGGATTCACCATATCTTTGTTATTTGTCCACTTCCTCACTGTGAGATAATCTCTGAGCCAAAAGCACATTTATTACTCCCCGAAAAACAAATTAAAAACCTCTCACATGACAGCTGTGGATAGTAAAATGTCCCTTCTGTATATCTTTCAAATTGACGTGATCTTTTCCTTTAAATTGAACAATTTCTCATAAAACCAATAAATATCTCGTTGTAATTATAAATTTTTTTTCAGTGAAGCTCACCCTGAGATGCATGTGCAGTGTATAACATCCATGTCCAATTCACCTGCTTCATTGTCTTTTGTAAGTTTCAGAAATTTCACAGAAATAAATGTATACGTTTCTGGGAAAGTATTTGATGATTCAGTTCAGTACATATTCTTGTATTTGCTTTTCAAAATTGGCTCGTGAATAGTTTTTTTGCGAATGTTAACCTACACTCCAAACATATAAAAGGCATTTCAAGCAACAATTGTTCATTTAATTAGTAATTGGACAGTGCAGCATGGATAAGGCATTGAGATATGTGCACTATTATTGGGAGATGAACAGTGAAATACCACAAATAGAACGTAAGCTCTGATCAGGGAGGCTGTGAGCACAATTACTTTTCCTCAAATCCTTCTGTGACACTGCAGGGGGAGAAAGGACTTTGAAACTTGAAAGGCTAGGGTTTGCTTTCAACCTCAAAAGCAAGGAGGAAAGGACTCTGAAATTTGCTCAGTACTCCCAATTCACCATTAGCCTGTTTCTTCCTTTAGCCTCAAGGCATTCTCCACTATTTGAAAAGACGTTAAGAAATTCAATCACAATAGAAGGCCCAGTTTTGAACATGTTTCACTTGGTGCATAGAGGTTTGGTCTTCAGGCTTTGTGTGGGGTGAATTGAACTGAGCAACCATTGGAAAGAGAAAGAAAGGTGAATGAGCAGCCTATGTGCAGACACAAATCCTGGCAGAGCAAAATCTGCTCTTCCTTGATCTCTGCATAGGCAATATAGGGGAGCCTGCTTGTGCTGAGTGTGAAGCACAGCCCACACTAAAGTCAATACAGAGCACTTGGTTTACTGCAAGAGTCGTGTTGAGTTTGTCTCGTAATTGAAGTTGCTGTTGACCCTGTATTGGGGACCATTTTGTAAAACCATTTATTTTGCATAACCTAAAATAATAACCCTTCTTTCTGTTCAGCTGATTGTGATGGTGTGACACTAGTTTGATTTAATGATTACCCGCCTGACCTCTGAGCTCCGGAGAGCTGCTTAAATAGAGAATAAGTTCACTAGGAGGCACACCAGTGGAATACTAATGAGCTGGTTAAACTTCACATGGCACCAATCAGTTTTTTTTTCCTGAATTACTCTAATGGGAGAGGCTTTGTATGTGAGGGAGATTACAGAGGATTGCCCTCATGGCCGGATATTTTCAAATGAGACCGTGACTTGCTTAAAGTGAGTTCCAGTCTTTCATGGACTGACTTATTTGTAATGTGGAAGCTTCTAGTCTCAATCTCCAGCGTCTAGTGGCTGTGTACATGTGCAGGGCTGATACAAAACAATCCTCTTGCTTACTTTGTGAAAATTAAAGGAGCTGGCAGCAACAAAACTTCTTATAGACACGTAAGTTCCAGGAGGATGTATTGTCGCTCAAGTTTAATTTTTGAGGGTGCTTTCTATACTGATGTTTAATAAATTGCTAATCCGTGTTGAGAGTTTAGATGTTTTAAGCAACTTGTCACTGTTTCAACCAAATTGTTATTCTTTCGTAACCTGTGATTGTTTGTTCTTCAGCTCTGGAGCAGCAGTACTTGTTCACTGTTTGTATGCTTAAGTCAGATATCAGATGCTAATAGAAAAGCAGCTTATGTTTCTGCAAATGAATCACACTTGTTGCCATACCATATGGCTTGTTACTCTTGCAAAGTTGATTTGATACAGGCAGCCAATGTTTATTTCTCAAACTGTCAAACAATGTGGCTCAATAAAATAGTGTGGATAACAGAAAGTGATGGAGAAACCTACAGGTTCTGGAAAATAGACACATTGGACTCAAAACATAACTGTTTCTCTCTCCGTTGATGCTGCCAGACCTGCTGAGTTTCTCCAGCACTTTTTGCTCTTGTTTCAGATCTCCAGCATCTGCAGTACTTTGCTTTTGGACGGGTGTGGATGATGTATCTGTGCTCTGATGCTAAATGCTGCACGGTGTTTATTTTTGTGGTGAAAAATATTTGTGTGCTATGTAAGGGTGTTAAATGAATATGTTTACATGCAAAGGAAATGTTATTTCAATCAGCAGCTTGGATGTAAAACCTGCGCAAGAGTGAAGCCTCAAGGCATCATTTCATGTATTAATTTTGTTTTGAAAGGTGTGAAATGCTTAATTAATCAAGGGCTATGCAGGAACCAAATAAGTCTTAAAAAATGGCAAACACCTATGTAAGAATGTTTCATCCAACAGAAAATAGCATGATGCTTGTTCAGATTTACTTTCTGATTCTGATTAGATTTCTTCCCCTAATTTACTTTTACTTTCCCTCTTGTTATGTCCTCATCGCTCTTTCCATCTTTCTCAACTCTTCCTCCTTTTTTGTTTGCTCTCTTCCATCTGCTATTTCCTGTTCTCTATTTTATCACTGTACAGGACATTGGTTAGGCCACTTTTAGAACACTATGTTCAGTTTTGGTCTCCCTCCTCCAGAAAAGATGTTGTTAAACTTCAAAAGGTTCAGAAAAAGACGTAAAAGGATGTTGCCTGAATTGGAGGGTTTGAGCTCCAGGGAGAGGCTGAATAGACTGGGGCTAATTTCCCTAGAGTGTCAGAGGCTGAAGGGTGACCTTATAGGGGTTTATAAAATCATGAGGGGCATGGATAGGGTGAATAGCCAAGGTCTTTTTTTCAGGGTAGCGGAGTGCAAAACTAGAGGGCATAAATTTAACATGAGAGGGGAAAGATTTAGAAGAGACCTGAAGGGCAACTTTTTCATGCAGAAGGTGGTGCTTGTTTGGACTGCTATGCCAGAGGAAGTGATGGAGGCTGGTCCAATTACATTATTTAAGAGGCATCTGGAAGGGTATATGAATGAGAGGGTTTAGAGGGATATGGGGACAATGTTGGCAAATGGACCGGATTAGTTTAGGATATTTGGTCTGCACGGACGAGTTGGACCAAAAGGTCTGTTTCTGTGCTGACCTGAAAGAGATGTTTGTGAACTCCTTGTTTTGATTAACTGGAATTGAAGTAGAGCAAATGGGCTCAGAATTCAGCTAGTGTAATTTTTAAAAAGCAGAAATTACTTCACTCTGATGTATGCACATCATAACTTGTAAGGATACTTTTCAAGATTTGTTTATCCAAACTAGTTGAAGCGCTTTTATTTTCTCAGTACTTAACAGATTTTGTCCTGCATTGCTGTAGCTAGCACATGATATGAAGGAGGAATCTTTTTGCAATGCAAAGCAGTCTCCATTTGAATAGTTTTTGTTAACTGTTTCATGATGGTCTAAGCTTGCTCTGAATGTGAGCTGATGTATTTGAACATTAAGTAACAGACAAGGGAGCCAAAGGCTATAGGAGAAGACAGGAAAGTGAGATTGAGATCATAACCAGATCAACCATGACCCGAGTTAATGACAGAGCAGGTTTGAAAGGATATGGTTACGTGCAGTTACACAGTCAAACAAACAGAGTCACAGCGGCATGCAGAGATATACCTACAAGTGCAGTCAGATGCTGCACACAGCTAGATGTGCTCACAAGTAAACTGAGGTGCAGTGTCACATGCACACAAACATAGATGATTAAGACTGTAACCCTTCATTCCCTGTTGATCAGGAATCTGTCAATCTCAGCCAGCATAGGGTGGCACAGAGACTCAGTGGTTAGCACAGCTGCCTCTTAACACCAGGTCCCTGGGGTTGAGCCAACCTCAGGTGACTTTGTGGAGTTTGCATGCTTTCCCTGTGTCTGCGTGAGTTTCCTCTCATGCCACGAAGATATGCAGCTTAGATAGATTGGCTATGCTAAATTGCCAGGGCTTTGTAAATTAGGTGGATTAGCCATGGGAAATGCACGGTGACAGGAATGAGGTAGATCTGGCTTGGATGTTCTTCAAAGGGTCAGTGTGGACTTGATGGACTGAATGGCTTGCTTCCACACTATAGGCATTCTACGATTCAGCCTTAAATATATACAACGATTCTGTTCCTCAGCTCTCTGTGGTAAGCAGTTCTGAAGACACTCAGCTCTCTGAGAGAAGAATTTCCAACTCTCTTTTAATCTTAAACTGGTGCTGCTTTGTTCTGAGACTATGCCGTTTGGTCCTAGACTCTTCCACGAGGGAAACATCATCTCAGCAATCACCCTGTAAAGCCCTTAAGAATCCTATGTTTCACCTCACATTCTTCTAAACTCCAATGTGGAGAGTCCCAACCTATTTATCCTTTGCTCAAAAGATAATCTCTCCATATTAGAGACGATCCTGGTGAACCTTTTCTGAACTGCCCCCCAATGAAATAATATCTTTCCTAAATAAGATATACTGGCACACACAACCAAACACGTACACAATAAGCAGTTGCTCTCAGTCATCTGTCCAGACATGCATACACAGATACAGTAATCTCAGTTAGACTGAGATCAAAGGGTTTATGCTTCAGTGATGATGTTTTAAATTTGATAAGAGAACTATTCAAACATTTTTTAAAAATCCTGAATTAGCAATATGAATTTATTCGCAATAGAGTGATTTTCATTTTGTATTTAGAGGAAGAAAATAGTATGTCCTAAAATATCAGCTCAATACCTGCCTCAGTTCTGACTTGGTTAGAAACAAAAAAACTGCCGGTGCTGCCATCCTAGGTAGACAAACTGAAGGCTGGTAGAACACAGCAAACCAGACATTATCTGGAGGAATTTCCTCTGGATGCTGCCTGGTGTGCTGTGTTCTTCCAGCCTCCTGTTTGCCTACCTCATTCTCGACTTGGTTTGAATGAAGTGAAACACAAGCTTGCTGAATGTTACTTATCATTCAGCTGGTAGCACACTTGCTACTGAGGTTCCAGATTCATGTCCCACTCAAGGGCTTGATTACAAAGATAAAGGCTGCCATTCCAGTGCAGTAGTGAGGGGCATCGCACTGTGGAAGATGTTAAACCAATGCCCCATTCACCTGCTTGTATGTAAAGGATCTGACAGCACTATTTCGAAGTAGAGCAGGGAGTATCTGTGGTGTCATGGACAATATTTATCACTGAAACAATGTCACAAAAAACAGATTATCTGGTTATCATCACTTTGCCATTTGTGGAGTTTTGTTATGAACAAGTTAGCTGCCATAATTTCCACATTACAATAGCTATACTTCAAAAGCGCTTTTCAGCAGTAAAGTGCGTTGAGCTATCAGGTGGCTTTGAAAAGCATGTTTATTTGTACTGTAAATGTATATAAAAGGCTACAAAAGTTAACATGGTACTGATGTTGCTTCACAACTCTAGCAGAAATAATAAACTTTTTCTGCTTTGCACATATAGCAGTGTCAACTTTGCTGATTCTGATTTGGGGTGTGCTTCCTTCTTCTTCCAGAGGATGAAATTCCTGGGACCTATCATAGAGAGAGGAGAAACGCAATTGCAATGCAGCCACACACTGGTGGGCAAAGTTTGAATAAAATCAGTGAGGAGCCATCAACTTCCAGTGAAGATAGAGCTTCTCTAATAAAGAAGGAGATCCATGGATCTTTGTCACACATACCTGAGCCTTCTATCCCGTACCGTGGAGCACTTTTTGCTATGGATCCAAGGAATGGCTACATGGACCCTCATTATCGTAAGTACAACTTTGAATCATTTCAGTTTTAAAGAAACAAAGAAAAATGTAGATGCTCTTGAATTGCAGATGACTTTTGCCCAGACATCTCATGGGTATTGCTAATTGCTAATTTAATCTATTTGGAGATTGATCTGCTTGACGCGAGTGCTGCTTTTGGTAGTCAGGATAGATTAAGTTCAGTCAATCCTGTTTAATTCACAAAGGAGGTCCCATTAGCTTGAGTTGTTTTGGGTATCTAGTCCAAAGCATGTTGGATCAAGCCTGCACCCATTCCACCATCTTTCTTTTTCATGTACGGTCCTGTTTCACTTTCCAAGAGACATTGGGAAATGTGACCACAGGAGGTACCTGCTATCTTGCAGCAATAATGGTTTGTTGATTTTCTTTTACTCCTGTTAAAATATAATGTGTAATTCAGAATAATTACCAAAGCAAACTTGGTTAAATGAAGTCCATTGCATACAAATGAAGGAATGTTTCATTTAATTAATACTTTTAGGCCACACCTGTGCCCATTTTTTCAACTTCATGTTTAAATGACGATACAGTGTGGAGCTGGAGGAACACAGCAGTCAGGCAGCATCAGAGGAGCAGGAAAGTTGACATTTTGGGGTTACACCCTTCATCGACTGTCCTGCACCTCAGATGCTGCCTGACCTGCTGTGTTCCTCCAGCTCCACACTGTATTGATCTGACTCCAGCATCTGCAGTCCTTCCTGTCTGCGATGTTTAAATGACATGCAACTTTGGCTTACTCAAAATAATATGAACTTCCATGTTAGATTTCCTCACCTTGTTCTTGTGGTATTGTGGCAATGTCCCTACCTCTGAGGTAGGAGATCTGAGTTCAAGTCCTACCTGCTCTCGAGGTGTGTAATAACATATCTGAACAGGCCGACTAAAAAACATTTTTAAAAAAAGAAACATACAACTAGGTTTACTTTCTTTTTCTTATTCTGGTCATCCCTGAAAATAACGACGATGCTTCCCACAGAGACCAGCCTGTACTAAGAACCTGGCCATTGAGCCTTTAATGTAGAGAGGATATTACACTGAAACTACTATACATGAGTTTCTGGTTCTCTCACTACCTCCACTGGTGTATTAGAAAAATTTTCAGGTTGATAAATCAGCCTGTTTTTTCATTCTATGACTGCACCTTCAGTAGCCTTTTGACTGGAACTTGAATCCAAAAACGTCTGGTTTGGAAGTGTGACATTACCCTTTGTGCCCTACACCTCCCAGTGGATTTCTGTGCACAAATGTGAAATCATGGCTGAATGAAATCGTCTCGCCTCTGACAACAAAATTAGATGTGAAATTGGCTTGAGCTGATGATTCTTGCTGCTGTTTTGAGATGAATTTTGTAAAGCAAATATTCCGGAGAAGTGAATGTCACTTTAAGCCAGAGAGGCCACTTCTCAATACATGTAAATATGAGGGAGTAGGCGGGCATCATTGTGATTTGTTGAGATTTAAACGGTAATGCTTCTGAATTGGAGCATAAGCAACTTTTGACAGATGTTTTGTTTATGTAATTGTCAGCTTGGAGGAATTCTGATGTTTAACAAGGGCCTTTTTGATTTATAGTGGGGTACTTGGCAGCATGGAATTTGCAGAAAGTGGTGGTCACCATCAGATTGCCACTCTGCACAAATGCTGCAATGTTCAAACCTCCACATGCCTGGTTGGGACTTCTGACCCTGGCTTCTACAGAAACGTGGAATGTACAGTTCCATGGAGCATTTCATTGCAGACCTGTGGTATCAGAGGAGAGACTGGACATATTTTCTTTTTACAGCACTAGCTGCCGTAAAGTAAGTTTAAATGTCCAGTGTAAATATTATGGAATGGATGAGTGGATGAATAAATAAATTGGTAGGGTGGACAAGTGGGTGTGATTAGTGGGTGGGATGGGTGAGATAAGTGAATGGGGTGGTCGGTGTAGTGGGTTAGGTGTAGTGGTAGGGTGGCTGGTGGGTGAGGTGGCCAATGGAAAGGGTGGTTGGAAGGTGAGGTGGCAGGCAGATGAGCTTGTTAGTAGTGAGTGAGATAGGCAGTTGGGTGAGTGGGTAGATGGTTTGGGGTAATCAGTTTGGGCTGGGAGGAATTGTCAGGTCAGGGGCTAGTCAGGCAAGCTAGTTCTGTGGTGGAGGTGTCGTTGGATGTTGGAAGTTAGTCAGGTCGTGTCAGGTCAGGAGCTTAGTTGGATAGCAGAGTTTAGGTCATGTGGTGGGATTTGCCATGTGTAGTCAAACTTGGGGAGTAGTCAGGTCAGTTTGGGTGGTGGGTTAGCTGAGTAGCAAGGATTAGTGTAATCAAGAGATAGTTTGGTAGTCAAGAGAAGGGCTAGTCTGGTTGGGTTCTAGCAGAATGTGAGGGGTAAGGGATTAGGGAGAATTGGGAGGATTAGTGCAAGTAACTGGGGGCATGGGCAAGATAGTTCTGTCACTACCCTGGAGTTAGCCCAAGACTTCTCTGTCAAAGCATTCTGGAATACCTGCCGAGCTATATATTATCAGCACTGACTGATTCTGCAACTCTTGCTCAGTGTCAGAGACTTTTGTGGAGGTTTCCAGGGTGCAGGGCAATTCGTTGCCATTTAAACTTTAAAAATCACCCTTGGACGGCAGCTTTTGCTTAACCTTTCACAGGACACCTGTCTACGATGATTCAGAGACCAAAAGATCAGGCCCAAAGAATACAATGTAATATTGTGCAGTGTGCAGTGAGGCCACATTTGATTGAATCACATTTCAATCAAATTTTCTCTCCCTTTTTAAATTCCAACATGTTATAGTTAAGTGTATTCAAATTCAAATTGGAAACTGTTTCTTTGTTCTTCCACACCAAATCAGGTGTAAGTTATTGTGAAGATAACAAAGCGCGGGGCTGGATGAACACAGCAGGCCAAGCAGCATCTTAGGAACACAAAAGCTGATGTTTCGGGCCTAGACCCTTTTCTGATGAAGGGTCTAGGCCCGAAACGTCAGCTTTTGTGCTCTTAAGATGCTGCTTGGCCTGCTGTGTTCATCCAGCCCCACACTTTGTTATCTTGGATTCTCTAGCATCTGCAGTTCCCATTATCTCTAAGTTATTGTGAAAATGAACACAATGTGTCCCTCCTTTGACTTGTTCTTTTCTGTCTTTCCCTTTTATTTTGGGTAAGTTATATGTATTTTGCATTTGTAAAAGCAAACTATTCATGCAACAAAGTAATGGAAAAATGCTACCTAAATTAGTGTACTTTTTCTGGAAAGGTAACATCTTTGGAATGTAGGTGCCTCGTTGTGACCTATCAATAAAGTTATGATGGGAATTCTAGTTTGATGTTTATACTTCATATGAACACTTCAGAAGGGTGCTAAATGGTAAAAAAGTGTACCAGCCAGATCTCTAGATTAATCCTTGAGTAGAGGATAATATTTATAAACCTCTGAATTATCTGATAAGCCATTTAGTTGACAGCTCAAAAGAGGCCATTCAGCCCACCATGATTGTGCCAGTTTATTTACTAATCAGTCTCCTGAAAAGGAATATGTGAAGGTAATGGATGAAGAGGTGATGTGAGGTCCAGTGACATGAATTAATTTGCCATGCATAGGTGAGATAATATCACATCTGGTTGTCTATTCTGAAGTAGCACGATGATACTTTAATGAAGCACTTTCTGTATGTTGTAAGGTAAATCACTTGACTTAAGAGGTTTGATGTCCAAGGCTGGATGTGAAACAAGCATGCTTTTAAGTCTGTCCAGACTGCATTTCTAATCAACACGTTGAGGCTCACAGAAGGGACTGATCTCCTGCTTTCTACATTAGCCAGAAGGTTTAGTATCTTGAGGTGAAAGGTCATTGGACAGATGACTGATTAGCCAGACAGCTGATTAGTGCAGGTTTTAGTATGACGAGTGCTGGAGTTTCAAGTGTGTTTGATTGTCTCGTTAGCTTGGCAGCAGAGAGGAATGTGCACTTTAGAGGACTTGATCAAAGAGACCCTAAATCTCAAGTCTGGACATTGGTTTTTAGGCCCAGGTACAGAGATTAGGATGCAGAGCCATTTTATTTTCTTATTGATCCATTATACATTGGTGATGCCTGCAATGCCATTATCCCACAGTCGACTTTTGTAACTGGTATTTCAGACATTTCCAGATGTAGTAATGTCCCAAATTCTGAGCCAGGAGACCGATGTTCATGTAACAACATCTCTCAACATGCTGATTAGAAAACATCTCTAACTGGGATTCCAATAATTTGGAACATGTTGTGACTTTTCATAAATACATTGGAGTACTGGATTTTAAAAAAAATGATTAGTTAATACTCTCAATGCATCAAATATAGTGTGGACAATCTTAGGTTTCAGTGCTGGTGATACAGAGACAGTTATAAGGAAGCAAATCACATGTGCTGACCTTTGTTCCCGCATATCTGATATTTATTCCTGTTGGTACAGACCCACCAGGACTAGTACCTGCCCAAGGGACAGATCTCTACACTTAGAGCCAAGCTCGGGAATGGTGGTTAGCTCTTCAATTACAGCTAGCAGTGCAGTACATGCCAATGTTTACATGTTTCACAATTTAGCAGAGACCATGGACTTCCCTCCACAGGTTCATTGACTTGATTTCTCCATTTCCTGGCACAGGCGTATGGAAGCAATTCTCATGGTTTATTCTCCTCCTCCCACCATCCCATCAAATATAAATTAGCTTTGGCCTGATGAATGATACTTGTGATCTGAATGGGATGAATGACTTGTTATCAGTGGGCTAATTCATGGGCAAGTGATAATGGGAACTGCAGATGCTGGAGAATCCAAGATGACAAAGTGTGGAGCTGGATGAACACAGCAGGCCAAGCAGCATCTCAGGAGCACAAAAGCTGAGGTTTTGGGCCTAGACCCTTCATCAGAGAGGGGGATGGGGAGAGGGAACTGGAATAAATAGGGAGAGGGGGGAGGCGGACCGAAGATGGAGAGAAAACAAGATAGGTAGAGAGGAGAGTATAGGTGGGGAGGTAGGGAGGGGATAGGCCAGTCCAGGGAAGATGGACAGGCCTAGGAGGCGGGATGAGGTTAGTAGGTAGGAAATGGAGGTGCGGCTTGAGGTGGGAGGAAGGGATGGGTGAGGGGAAGAACAGGTTAGGGAAGCAGAGACAGTCTGGGCTGGTTTTGGGATGCAGTGGGGGGAGGAGAAGAACTGGGCTGGTTTTGGGATGCGGTAGGGGAAGGGGAGATTTTGAAGCTTGTGAAGTCCACATTGATACCATTGGGCTGCGGGGTTCCCAAGCGGAATATGAGTTGCTGTTCCTGCAACTTTCGGGTGGCATCATTGGCAAGGTTATGGGCAAGGTCTTTTTCCAGAGAAAAGTATCACGAGTTTGTTCTCCGTCCATGAATTGCCTCCGTCTGTGTGGGGTCAACTAATTAGGTCCCAAACCTCCTTTCTAATACATTTTCCTTGTTTGCAAGAGAGCATCCTTTTGTACTTAGAGCAGGGCAAGCCTTGGTGAGGCAACCCCTTAAGTGACAACTGCTTCATAACTTGCATTAATGAGAGTAGACTGTACCTTAGTCTGCTCAGATTTGTTAGTCTACAAATGGAACACTGACTATTGTGCTGCCACTTTAACCTTAGTATTCATTCCAAATAGTGAAAGTACAGCAATAATCTCACTTTTGTGAAAAAGAAATCGGGTAAAATGATGTCATTTTCCTTTGCTCCAAAGTATGCCATGAATGAAGACCCATTTCTGGTGGGTATGGGCTTTTATTCATTGTCTTTTTGTCCTTGATGTTTTGCAGAGAGAAAGCATTGTTCCAAGGCAAATATCTCAGTTTCCTTGCATTAGAAAAGAACATTTTTTAGAATGTTGAAACTTTGCTATATGTCATGTATGGTAAAATATTTGCTGTTTTATTGCTTTTTGGTATCGGTTATGAAGCGTATTGCCCACTGGCGTTAATTAGTGGGTATTAGTGAAAGGCTTTCCCACATGTGACTGGTTTCAAGCCAGTCATGTGTAGCTAAGGATATAATGCAGTGTTCACTCGTGTTCAAACAGGCCAGCATATTTTCTGGATTAGGTTTAGTAAAATAACTCTTGAGCAGGCGGCATCTCACGTAAGGGTTTGGTTTCACGCCTGTCAACCTTGGTGCTGCTTAGAAAGAGAGTGAGAGTGTGAAAGATAAGAAGAGGCAGGGTGGTGTTTTGAATGACAAATGCATGGATGACCCTTAACTTCTGCAATAGCTCCTAAATCTGTCACAGGTGTGTATCATGCTATTTGTACAGTACTGCACTACTTACAAAGAACATTCTCAACTCACTGATAGAGGGTGTTTTTTTTCCCCCCTCTTCTCTCATAAAGTCAGTGTTTATTGCTGAAATGCTATCACCTGCAGGTCGTACCACTTGGCTGTGATTCCCCTGATGTTGTGCTATTTAGAAGTCTGCTGTTGCAGAATTTTGTTGGAGAAATTTGTTGCCAACGATAGTAAAAATAAGTATGAAAGTAACGGCACTTTTACACACAACACAGAACCTCTTGGGAGCTGTGCTCAAATGGAGACCTACAGGCTCCATGTTCCCTGTTCAAAATCAAACCTTGTAATTGAGGGCTAAAAAGAAAGGATACTGGCTCTGCATTTGAGCAGAGACGCAAAGACTGCTTAAAAGATCTGCAGAATTCGTTGAAACTGTTATCTGCAACATGTTTATTTTTGCACATGTAATCAAGGTGGGATATGTTAAAAGCTGCCCCCGCCAACTACCCACTTTCTCTATAAAAAAGGCTTAAGGGCAACATTTAATGAGCTCACTCAGTGGATTCTAGGACAAACTCACTGGAAAAGTGCACTTTGGTGCTGATTTACAAAACTGTTGAAGTATGGTTTCTTTGCAGCTGCTTCTAATTGATGTGCAAAATTTTTTTTCATATTATATTTTATTTCCCTATCTTTGAAATACCAAGTGGCTCAATGGAGAAGTAGCAAACAGGATGGCCCTTGGGATAAGGTGAAATGCAAGTATCTTTGGAGTATCTTGACCCAAATGGCTGAAGAATTCCTACTTTTATTTTGTGCTCTTTTCGTATTTACATGAAGATTCTTTTTAGCATTCACCACAGAGCTCTGCCAGCAATTAATGCTGGCAAAATTGTGGAAGGTGAAGAATTAATGGATTTTCTAAGTGTTGCACAAATATTCTTTTTATTCAATAATTCCTGAACAGTTCTATCAAAACATGTGTGATTCATTCCCATTGTAATAGTGTCTTGCTTACTTCAAAATTTAATGTAATCTGATCCCTGGATTCATTATGCTGGTTGTAGATTCTATTTGCAGTTGTTGTAGTTATTTGATAGACCATCTGTAGGTCAGCTCTGATGTTAGTTAAGATATTACATTTTGCAATGCACATCTGTGCAGCGTGTGTGTGCACACGTATAGTGCTTTTGGTTTAAAGGAGTTAACGCTAAGAATGTTTGCAGAAGCCAGCTAATCAGGTAAAAGCCTGGCTTGCATTTGGGACCCACATTGGTTGTTTGTAATTTATTGCCTTCTTTATTCCCCCACCCACACTTCCTTCCATCTCAATGCCTTCACAGTCTTATTATTGCTATGTAGATAAAGTTTTCTTGCTTTATTTATTCATTAACACAAAGAACTAAGCATTTCTTTGAGTGAATGCATCCAAACTTGGGATCTGTCACTGTTTCCAGTGTTGGTCCATGGTTTGGCTAGCCGGAAGATTCCTTTCTGGGGCGATGTGAATATATTCTGTGTTCCTTATGATGGAGCAGCCAATCTGGTAGACTGCAATGTTAGTTTGAAGAGTGTTATCCGTAGGCACGTAAATCCACCACGGTGATTCCATAGAATGAACATTAACTAGCAGCCTCTTCTGGCCTCTCATGGTCACACAGCAGATATTTTAATGCTTTGCCTTGCTTGCATTTACGAGGGTTGATGGGAATCTAATCTCAGAACGTTGGTGAGGTTAATTGAAGTCATCTGCACTTCCTTTAACATATAAACAAGCTGTCTCTGAAAAGGCAAAGTCTAACATGGGCACCATACATGAATTGTACCTTTCCAGTGCTGTGGGATGATCTCTTCTGCCGCCAGCTAAGAAGCTTCTAAAATCATGTGTCCTTGTGATGGTGAACTCCTGCATTAAGCTGGTGTCACCATTTGCATCCATTGAATGACATTGAGGGACTTCATGTCTGTTTCAACACCAGATTTCAATCAAGGGCATTGCATGTTCTACTGGTCCCTTGGATTAGGCATACTGCATTCTTGGCAATGCTGTCATTTTCCATCCTATGCTTCTCTGTTTAGAATCATAGAATCCCTACAGTGTGGAAGCAAGCTATTTGGCTCATCGTGTCCACACAGACCCTCTGAATAGCATCCCACTCAGACTCACAGCCCCAACCCTGTCCCTGTAACCCCACATTTCCTATTGCAAACCACCTAGCCTGCACATTCCTGGACACTATAGCGATTTAGCATGGCCAGTCCACCTCGCCTGCACATCTTTGGACTGTGGGAGGAATCTGGAACACCCAGATGAAATCCACGCAGACACGGGGAGAATGTGCAAACTCCACACAGACAGTTGCCCGAGGGTGGAATCAAACCCAGCTCACTGGCACTGCGAAGCAGCAGTGCCAACGACTGAGCCACCATGCTGCCATAATTTAATTAGGCTTAGCAAATTTTAAACAATTGCCTCAGCGAGGACTGCTTCATGATGACTTTTTTTTTGCATGTGATGATGATGTATTTTGTAGAAATCAGAGATGAAGTTAAAGGGCCCATGCTCTTCATTGATATAAGTTGTCTAAGCTTCAAACTATACAACATGCTGAGGGTCGATAGGCTTTAGGGAGAGAGAATTGTGAGTTAGTACAGTTTCTACCCTCTGCTCTGCTGTCATTGCCACAGCATTTCAGTTTCCGGTCAGTTTTAATCCTGTGGACAGCCTTTGGGGAGACAGGAAGAGAATTGCTCTCAATAGGATTCCTAGCCTCCATCTTGGTCTTTTAGCTATAGTTTTTATAGGCTAGTCCAGTTCAGCTTCAAGTCAATTCTAACTCCTAGGACATTAATAATGGGGAATTTAGCAATTCTACCAATATGTTTAGATGCTCATTCTTTTGAGATTTTCGTTGGCCAGAAGTTATGTGATACAAGTGTTATTGGCCACTCAGAGATTCGCAGTTGGAGTGGTGTTTGCAACTTTCTGCATGTCTTTTGAAGCTGATATAGAGAGAAGATAAGTCCACTGTGGGTCGGACGGCTCTGAAATCACATTGTGCTTGCTGACACACTCTGTTAGCTAGTCAGTAGAAAGACTCTAGGAAAGTTCCTTCCAGTGACACTGAGGAGTGAGAAGCCCAAGTAGTTGTTGCAGCCACCTCTATCACCTTTGTTCTTCTGTAATATTATGTTTGTATGACTCACATCTCCACCTATTGCTTATTCTGCCCCCGTCCACCCACCCCTTCTCAAGCATATGTAGCAAGTCTTTTCCGAGATACAGCCAGTTCGGAAGAAGGGTTACTGGACCTGAAATGTTAACTCTGCTTTCTCTCCACAGGAGCCATTTAAAAGAATGGCACATAGGTTTAGATGACAGTGACAGAACCTTCATCTAATGGTGGTTATGGGTCTTTCAGAAATCATGACTGGTGCCTGGTTATCTGTTGTTGACACCAGAGCCCTCTCGATGGTCACTGTGGCTATCTGCTAACAGATGGCATATTTGGCAAGTGTTGTTCCTGAGTTGTCCAATCTTGGTATACAGCAATGTCAGTGTTGAATTTGTATAGCTCACAACCAATCAATGTTGACTCACGCATTGGCTGATATCTGTAAATCATCATGTATGAGTAGACAGAAAGTCCTGATGATCCACATTCAAAGCTGTGGGAACTTTGCCTTTAGTTTCTTGATTACTCATTTGTTGTCTGCCAATAAGCATAGGATCCCTAATCCTCACACACCAGCACAGGAATTTAGATGTTGTCTGGAGCTGCCTTATTGGTTGCTGATCCCTTCACTTGTAACAGAAAGGAAGAGGTGTCTTTTCAAGTTTGCTGCCTTTTGTACAGGTGCAGTGCCCTCTCTATTTGCTTTTGACTGCATACCCTGGACAGAATTTGGAGAGACAGGCTTGCCGAGTATCTGTCTCAGTTTTATTGACTGTATCCAGAAGAAGGAGGGAATCCAAAAGGAGTTGCTGCAAGTGGTTGTTTAAATAGTCAGCAGATTCTTGTAAAATCTCAGTCTAGGCCTGAAATGTCAGCTTTTCTGCTCCTCTGATGCTGCTTGGCCTCCTGTGTTCATCCAGCTCTACACCTTGTTATCTCATAGTTTAGAAGGATATGGGCTAAATGCTGGCAAATGGGACCAGGTCAGGTTGTGATGTTGAGTTGATGTGGATGAGTGGACAGAAGGGTCTGTTTCTATGCTGTATGACTCTATGAATCTATTACTCAATGTTTTTCACTCTCCTGATCCAGTCCTTTATGGCCATTAGGTATGATTTGACTTGTAGCTGGGAGCAGATTAATGGATATCAGTCCGTGTCCATACATTGGTGGCCTCCATACACTAGTGGCCCTGCGTATTGCATTTCTGGAGCCAAGACTCCTCTGAGAACCCCTGCAGTTCAGCTTCAAGCTGCAAGGGGTCACTATGTGGAGTCTTGGTGATTCAGAGACTATGTACTGTTGGGACAGACCTACAGTATGCTCTTTATTTCCAAAGACACACTTTATTCAGACAATTTATAAAAAAAAATAGAAAAACTTTTCAACTTGAATTTGACAGAATTTACAATAAAATTCAGCTTGTCTCCACACTATTTATTCCACTCAATATGGTTGTAATTGACTTAGTGTTAACAAAATACTTTCCAGATCTGGCTAATCTGAGGGTGAGAACAATTCAAATTTGAAATTACAGAAGGTGAACAGCTGTAAGATGTTTTTTCTATATGCCATGTTTGACTCTGAGGTGTCTCAACATGTTTTCTATACAACAAAGTGTGGAGCTGGATGAACACAGCAGGCCAAGCAGCATCTCAGGAGCACAAAAGCTGATGTTTCGGGCCTAGACCCTTAAGGCCCGAAACGTGAGCTTTTGTGCTCCGAAGATGCTGCTTGGCCTGCTGTGTTCATCCAGCTCCACACTTTGTTATCTCGGATTCTCCAGGATCTGCAGTTCCCGTTATCTCTGATGACAATGTTTTCTATACACTAGATTTGCAACATTCATTCTTTGTAAGGTATAAAGCGTGAGGAGTACTACATTTTCCAGCCCCACAGTCTATGGCTGAAAATTGTTTCACAGTGATCTTTCCCCACTGTGTTACTGCAGTGAATGCCTCAAGCTTTAGGGTATTCCTCAGCACATAGACCTGGACCATGGAAAGTGTCAGTTTGCAATTCCCCATTGAGAATAGCTCTTCCTAGAGGCCAAGCAAACAGGCAGATCTCACAATATCTTACACTGAATTGATAATCCTCTTGGTGCAGTTGACATTTATCTCCATTTACGCATCTTGAACAGCTTTGGAGCACAGAGGCCTGCATTCAGGGTGCTGTTTGGGATGAACATTGACAAAAGTTATCGCATCTCTCTCCAGACTGTTTTGCATAGGCACATTCCACAAGGTGATGAGCAACAGTCTCTATCCCATCACAGCAACCTCTAGGACAATGAATGGAGGAGGTGATACTCCAAGCATGGACAAAGTATCTGACAGAAGGGCCTTTGTCATCACCACCCAAGCGACATCTTGGTGCTCAGTTGAAAGCTCTGGCAATGAGCTATTCTTCCATGTGACTTTGGCAGTCTGATCCAGGAACTGTCTGAGAGAATCTAGTATCTCCATTTTTCCACAGGGCTTTGAGGGTGTCATGTGCTGACCATTGCTGATAGACTGGTCAAAGATGTTTCTTTGCGAAAAAATCTTCACAAGGGGCATTTGGTACAGCAAGCCTGACAACTTGGAAAACTCTGCAACAATGTGGCCAGGCATGTTCTTCTTAACCATAGGGGCATGTAGAACCTTAGCATATTGTAAAATTTGATAAGGGTCTACATCCAGCTTGATGTAGCTGCATTCAAGGGGGATGGCCATCAGGAGTTGGGTAGGTTTTTTTCCCATTTCCATCTGAAGATTTGTACATCCTGCCTCTGGACATGTGGTCCATTTTCAACCTAATAATTTGGAAGACGACTTGGGTGATTGCCATGGCTCAGGAGTGAGAAGAGCCAGACTTGGGCCCCGTACAGTAACAGCGAAAGCACCTCACACCTGGTGACCAGGATCTTACCTGGAATGGACAGGGAGTCTCACTCCTATCTGCTCAGTTTTAGTTTAACCATGACTAATCACTCCTTCCAGTTTTTTTTGCATGACCCAGCCCACCCAAACATATTTTTGGGTAAATTGACCTGAGAATGCAGGAAAATTAGGACTGTTCAGTTTAATTCCCAAAGAACATGGCCTTGTTCTTGCCTTGATTTACCTTGACTCCTGAGGCCAGTTTGAGCTAGTCTCAATTGCGAATCAGTTTATAGACCAACAGCAGATGCAAGTAGTAAATGGTGGTGTCATCCATGTACAGGGAGGTATTGACCTCAGTGCTTCCACTGCCTGGGATACTGACCCCTCTAACAGCTGCACCCTTCCTGCTCAGTGCCCCCTTCACAGTGAGCTAGACAACAGCAGTGCAGCATACAACTACACTTGATGTATAACATCACCCTGTTGCAAAAGCACTGACATACATTTTAGTTTTAGTTACTAACTTGGAAGGAGGAGCAACAATATTTAAGATCCCTTTATTATATGCTTTCAGGAACTCCGTGTCTAATATTACTGAAAACTTACAAAGAATGTGTGAAATACAAAATTATTTATTAAAAGCATAGTTATACACTGGCCATGGACAACAAAGATTTTTGAAAGATAGCCCACCCTGTTTAACTGAGCAAGCAAGTTGACCTGGTTTTTAGGCTGGAAAGTTGTTTCCTTCCCTGCCTAAAGGAAGGCATATAGTCAGGAGATGATGAATTGACTATTTAATTGACCATTAGTGGTAGGTCAAGAAACATCCAAATGAATGTTTTCAACCCAGGTCATTGAATATATTCAAGACTGAGATGGCCAGGTTTTGATTGACAATGCAGTGGGAGAGACAGGGAAATGAAACCAAGGCCAGAAATCAGATCAGCCATGATCTTCTCAAATGGCAGAGCAGGCTTGATAGCCAGCTGGTTTACTCATGCTCCTACTTTTAACGATCTTATGAACTTGGAAGCAAAGATTTAAAGTAATTGGTAGAAAATTTTTGGAAAATTGAATAACCATTTTTTAGCCAGCGGTTTCTCGGGATTTGAAGCTCATTGCCTGAAAAAGTAGGAATATCAAAAAGCTCGCTGTACTTAAAAATAAAAAGTGGGTATGTGTTCGTATATTATATCTCACATTCTTTTCTAATATTTTATCTAATGTTTCTCTCTCATCTTATTTATTAAATTAAAATTTCCCATGACTGTTCATATCTGCTTGTGTCCCTCTTTCTAATCCTCTTTATCTGGTTTTGTTTTCTCCATCTTTTTTCCTCGCTGTGTGCGCGCATGTGTATGTATACATACACACCCATCTTTTAATTACGTATAGCTTGTTAAAACTTTAGCCCAGATTTTTCAATTAGCAGCAAGGATGTTCACTGCTGACTTTGAAGAAGGCTGCCTACACAGATCAAGCAATCTCTGTGGTGTGGTTTGCTCTTTCATGACAGCAGCTTAAATCTGGTGCCAATTGAAGAAGGCTTTGTTTGTGGCAAAAGTGATATCAGCTAGCAGGTAAGAAGCCTGCTTTCACATTCAAATATTCACACAGAGCAAAGCAGAAAGTAAAAAGCACTTCATGTACTTAACTTTGAACGCAATTTTTAAAATTGACTTATAATTGGATTAAAATAGCAGTTAAAATAACCATAAATTTTCTAATTAGAGGTATGTGTCTTTTTTTTAATCATTGTACAGCAATTTGACATTCTACAGATATGAACATAGATGTTCAGAACAACTGAAAGTGATCATAATGTCAGTATACCTTTACACATCATTCAACAAGGTGTACTGTTTTCAGGGGTTATCACAATGAGATTAACACCTTAATGGTATGAATTCTTGTCATTACAATTTATTCCCTTTGATTGTAATCTGTGAATATCTATCAAACATCTTCTGAGAGCGCAGAATCACTGAAAGCAATTCCCAAATTTTCATGACATACTGCACATTATGGACTCTAGTTAGTTTCAGTGGAGCAATATGGAAGAACTCTCTCTGATGAAGGGTCTAGGCCCGAAACGTCAGCTTTTGTGCTCCTGAGATGCTGCTTGGCCTGCTGTGTTCGTCCAGCCTCACATTTTATTGTCATGGAAGAACTCTGCCTGTTTTATCACTTATAACTACCATAAAAACCGGACCCTAACATCTGCGTCTACTTCCAGCTTAACAGGCTTTTCCTCATTCTTGGGTATTTGTTTGTCTATTGTATATTCTGATGTTTAACTTTTTCAATTTTCCATTATCAATTTTTACCTTCCATTGATTTTGAATAGACAAATAATTCATATGTTTAATTTTTGATGTATTTTTATTTCAGCTCTAGAAATTTCTATTTGCAAAATGTGCTTTCAAAACATTTATCCATTGAATTATTCTGATGCCTTCATTTGAAATTCTTGCTTGAAAATTTCAGTCTCTGTCTAAAGACTGGATTCAAAGGTGATCATTTTTGCCTACACACGGCCCCACTAGGTGAAGATGGGCTCTGCAGCCTGAACATGTACACTAGACATGATTTCCCAGAATGGGCCGGTTGCATTTATGCTAATCAAATGGCAGAGTGTTGTTTTTCATAATTACCAGTAAAGTTACTTTTAAAATCTTTACTCAGGTATACTCTACTGGGTTCTTCTGATGACAAAGGCTACATGTGTGATGTGTATGAAAGAGTTGGTGTCATTACAAAAAAAAGTTAATCACAGTGATTAAACTTAGTGATGTTAAAATTATACACTATACATTTCAGAAAGAGTATAATAAACTGGGAGAAGGAAATATCCTTCCTCGTCCAAATTTGAGTTTTTAAACTAATGTAGTTGAACTTCTCAATCAAAGTGCATCTCCAATTATAACTTGAGGCCATTGGTGCTCTATTATTAGCTAGAAAATGTAGACATTCAATTTGTTGATAGCTAAAATAGGAGGGAATGCTTGCATTCACAAACACTGATACATATACGTACATCAAATAAAGATTTACCTCCCCATTATCTGAACTGAAATTCATCTTATGCAAAATGAAATGCATTGGTCTTTGAAATCAAACATACTGCAGCTGGTGTCACATCCTTTTGTTCTAATGTAGCATATCTACTAACAAATTGCGATCAACACCTAATAAAATATTTAAAGATTTGTCTATTGCAAAGACCTCATGTAAAGTTTATTCTTAACATCACTTTCCTCATGACATAACATCAGACCAGAATGATAGACATACTACAAATGTCAGGAATTTTAACTGGGGAATATATTGAACAATCTGCTAAAAGACACATGGTAAAGGAGTTATTCTTTCTGTTGGAAGCTTCCACTAATTTAACAACTATTTAGAAGAAGTATTTAAAATGATATACTTACAATTACTTAATCAAGGTTACCTGCTTTGAGTACCTGTTCTAAATTATTGGTTTGAACTTAAAGGGCAAAAGTTCAATTCAAAGTTTTCACTTTGTGCCAGAATAACAGATGGCCAAGTTCACTGAATCATTATTCCTTAAAGCTAGCCTTATGCAATGTTTAGGCTTTGGATTGGATAGTACTGTGCCTCCTTTACACAGGGATAATGCTGTTTCAGTGTACAAAGTAGGATCGTACACCAGTGGCAGGATTCTGATTGTAAAATTCAGATATAAAAGGATAGAGCGTATCTTTTGTAATTGGTCCATTTGTGCTTGGAAGTGAGCAGCTCATTCAGAGGCCTTGAGAACTCACTTTCACCGATTTACTGTTCTTCTACATCTGGTTTGGTGCGTGCTGTTTGGTGGCATTTTTCACTGGCACAAGTAAGTGGTTGGTGCTGCTCTTCCACTGACTTCACAGCCATTTGGAGAAGGAGTTGAATGTCATGGCCAGAACTTTTGCCTCAAGCTGAAGGGAGATTCTGCAATATGAGCACCTGCAGTTCTACCAGTATATCGGTAGTATTTTGCCAGACCAAGTAGAATAATTTAGTTTCTTTCATGCTCAAAGTATTTAATTCTGAAAGAAAAACTGTTTGAAGAAAATCTAGAAGGCAAATTTTAAGAGTATTATATTTAAAATAAATTTGTATTGCATGTTTTTAATCAGAGAAACTTTGTGGTGTATGGCAGCCAAGATCAACCTGTGGACAACAGTCATTAATGATCTCAATCCTTTGTTCTTGCTTATGTTTGAATAACCAATTGACTTTTCCCATTGAGAAGTCCAGTTGTGACCAACAATTATTCCACTTGTGTCTTTTGGAAAATGATTTGAGCACAAAATGGATTATGAATTTGAGCTGGCTTTCAAAAATCTTTTAAATAAGGGTTGTTCACTTTTGTATACTTCAGAGTGTACAGCGAGCTGACAGAGGGAGAGACAGAGAGAGAGACAGAGAGAGAGAGAGAGGAAATACATCTATTGGAGAAACAAAGTACAGATTCATTGATGGGAGTGGAACATATGTTTCCATTTTTGCTTATAATCTTAGAAATAAAGTTTCAAAGGAGATTTTGTTCTTATAAGACAAATAATTTAATTTTGGAAATTCTTTAGGTTAATTACATCACTTCTGCTTGCATTTAGTTTCTCAAATAAAAACTAATTTACATCATGCATGTTATCCATTTGTAAACATTATAATTAATGACAGCTGTGTGTAAAAAAAAAAATACAGTCAGCAATTACAGTATTAATGTAATTGTGGTGCTTGAAATTGGATTCAGGGTGGAAACTGGGCAGACGGCCTTGGAATGTGGCACATGGGTGCTGGTTGACCTAAACCAACAGGGTGCATCAGGCTACATGAAGCCATCTTCCCTCAATTTTGTTAGCTCTTAGCCTCTTCCCCTATGTTTCCAGATTGTGAATTCCTTTCCTGTTATCTGACTTTGGTTCTTAGGCCATCTCCTACTACTGCTCCTGACCCTGTACCTCAGACCCTAGAAACAACATAAGAACAAAAAAATTAGAAACACAGAGACTCATTTAGCTCTTAAGCCTGCTGAGCTATTTAATCACATTGTGGTTGCTGTGCCCAAGGCCCCAGCTTGTCTTCAGTGCCAGCTCCTCAAAGCCCTCAATACTCTGTGACCTAGTTTCCACAATGCTTTGGGGCAGAGAATTCTAGACCTTCACAACCCACTGGAAGAAGAAATTTCTTCGTATCTCGCTGTTAAGAGTGTCCTGTTATTTTGTAACTAGGTCCCGAGTTGAAGAATTTCCTACAATGAGAAAAATCTTCTCAACGCCTATTCTGTCAAACCTTCTTAGACTCTTGTATGTTTCATTAAGATTATCTGTCATTCTTCTAAAGCACTAACCTGTTTGGTCCTTCTAATAAGTCAGCCCCTTCATCCCAGAAGTCGGCTCAGTAAATCTGTTTTGAACAGCCTCTAAACACCATTGCATCCTTTATTAAATACAGTGACCAAAACTGCACTCAAGGTGTGACCTCACCAGTGCCCTGTGCAGTTGTAACAAGACTTGCCAATTTTTAAATACCAACTCCTAGTAATAAAGGTCAACATTCAATTTGCCGCTGTAGTTACTTGCTGCACCTGCATGCTCACTTTTTGTGATCAGAGATAGTGAGAACTGCAGATGCTGGAGAATCCAAGATAACAAAGTGTGAGGCTGGATGAACACAGCAGGCCAAGCAGCATCGGCAAGAACACTGAATCAATTTGTGTTGCACATTTATCTAGTCTCTCTCTGTTTAAATAATAGACTGTCTTTTCATTGTTCTGACCAAACTGCACAGTTTCATACTTTCCTACTTCAAACTCCGTCAGCCTAGTTTTTATCCATTCACTCAACAGACTATCCCCTTGCAGACTCTGAATACCCTCATCACAGCATGCCCTCGTACCTATTTTTGTATCATTAACAAATTTAGATATATTGCAATCTACCCCACCCCTTCCAAGTTATTAATTCTTTGCTTTCTGACACTCTACTAGTTAATAAAATGTGAGGCTGGATGAACACAGCAGGCCAAGCAGCCTCACATTTTATTATCTTGGAATTCTCTAGCATCTGCAGTTCCCATTATCTCTCACTCTACTCGTTTTGCTTTTTTGTCCTGAAAATGACCTTTTAATCCTCAATCTCTATCTTTAGTGTGATAATCAATCCTCAATCCATGTGAAGACATTACTCCAAATGCTCTGAACTCCTATTTTATGCTGCCTTCCTGAAACCCATAGACACAACATCTGCCGGTTGCCCTTTACCAACTCGGCTTGTTATGCCCTCAAAGAACGCTAGCAAATTTGTCAAAAGGAAAGCAAGAAGAAAGACCTCCAGAATGTGAAATTTCCGTCTGGATGGCAAATGTTTCACACACAATTCGTTCAGCACTTTAGTGATGCTGCCTCAAATCAAACTTCTCACTATACAAACATACCGATTCCTTCAGACCAGGACACATTGCCCCCTATATTGGCAGACCCTGTTTACAGTGTCACATCTCTCTCCCTCAACCCACAGCACCACCATCATTCCTTAATAAGTTTTTCTTGGATTTTCCACAGCTGACATGGGCTCTGATCGGTTTTGACATGAGGGGATCATGTAGGATATGTGCATATCTTTATATTTCTAGTCCTATCTGCATACACAATACAAAATACACATGTAGGTATGTATATATTTGTGTATGAAATACTGTAAACACACACAATATAATACACAAGATTTTCTATGTCAGTATCTCACTGATACGACTGAGATGCAAATTTTGCTGGTTTAGTTTCTTAAATATAAAATATTTATTTTACTGTACGTTATTATGTGGCCAGTATAGCTTTAGTTTTGTATCACAGATAATGGGAATTGCAGATGCTGGAGAATCCGAGATAACAAAGTGTGGAGCTGGATAAACACAGCAGGCCAAGCAGCATCTGAGGATCACAAAAGCTGAACACAGCAGGCCGAGCAGCATCTTAGGAGCCCCTAAGAAGCTGTTTAGCCTGCTGTGTTCATCCAGCTCCACACTTTGTTATCTCTATAGCTTTACCTTTGAATGCTTCAGGGAAATGCAGTTAATTTAAGCATGTCCAATAGTCTTGAAATTCTCTTCACTTTTAGAAAATACAAATAAATAATAATTATTATGTTTATTTTCTTTATCTCACAAAGCAGCTATTATACTAAATGGTATCAGAATTCTATGGAATACTTGCCTAATTTTGGAACAGTTGTTATCAGATGTTGTTTAAATATTCCAGGTGTTTGCGATCTCTAGGTCAGTTAGCAGACTTTAAATGACAAAAGCTCTTGTAATTTAAGTTTTTTTCTCTTCAGATGTTAAGATTAAATTCTGTCATTTAGTAACAACTTCAAAGTATAAAATGCCCTTGATTGCAGACTGACTGACCGGTTTCTCACCAAATCTCCAATGCATAGTTCCAGAATTACACTTGACACTATTGCATTTTTAAAACCATTTTTGCTTCATTTTCAACATCAGATGTTCTAAAGTTAATGTCAGTCACTCTTTGTGTTGAACTGGCAGATGCTCTTGATGATGAGAATCATGAATGAAAAGACCATGTGAGAACCTGTGAACCTTGTGTTGAGGGCCTCTGTGTTTATCTCTGGCTCAGTTTCCTGTTATGACACCATCTGGCAGCAGAAGTATGCTATGTGCTGGTAGTGATAGATCAAAATGATGGCATGCTACTTACTCCAAATTACTTGCGTGATTTAATACCTGGGCAAAATCCAAAATGCTGCCAATTGCTGTCAGACTATACAACAAAAACAACAGTGCTTAATGCAGATTTTTAGGGCAGTGTGTACAGTGCACAGGTAATATTTGGAGATTGTGCGTATAAACCTGTCTTTTCATGTCTTGGTATTGTTTTATGAAAATTACTGTAGCACCTGCAATTTGCAACTGAATAGTGATGACAACAGAGCACGGTGATTGGCATAGGTTTCAGTGTAGCAGAATTAATAGCAGTGTAAAATCAAGGAATTGCTGGAGAAAAACAGCAGATCTGGCAGCATCTGTGGAGAGAGGAACAGAGTCATATTGAATTCAAAACATTAAATCTGTTTCTGATGACAGAGGCTGCCTTCCTGCTACGTTTCTCCAGCATTTTCTTATCTCGGATTACCAGCAGTATATTGTTTTTATTGAAGGTAAACGTTGATTTTGAAGTACGGTTGCGCAAGTTTGTGTTTGAGCTATCTCAGCATTCAGGAAAGAAATTCTGGTTGATGCCTGAAGGCATTGGCTCTCTGTCTGTAAGTGATTGTGGTTGTGTTGTAAGTATTGAATAGAAGATTGAACAACTTGAGGGACCTGTATCCAACTGACATGTAGATAACATTGTGATAAAATTGGTGGCTAAGTGTTACTGATGGATATCATTAGGATTCATGTGATAGCAAAAACACTATGATGATAGCTCAAGGAGAAGCACGCAGAATTATGTGGAGCAGAGAAGGGGCTTGTGCCTAAACAATCCACATTAATCCAGTGCATCAGTCTTTAACTTATAGCTCTGTGTGTTTGTTTTAGTTTTCAAATGATTAAATAAACCCCTGTGGAAAGTGAAATAACTGCACAGAGGCCAATATCCTGTCACCAAGTCACCCTTTATTTAAAGCTCGGACTCAGTTCTCCACATCAGGATATTCTAATCTCCGGGTTTTTCTTTCAAACAGCTGGACAACTGAATAGATGAACCTCATGAGAACCTAAATGAGACTGGAAAACTTGCATCGCTATTGACTAGAAGGTGAGATCTTCAGAGTATCTCCTGATTAGATTGGTCAGCCAAGGCATTCCTGATTGGCCCAGGAGTCAATGAGATCAACTTGGTCCCAATCACTATCTCTCTCTTCCCCCAAGTCCGGGGATGTAGGCCTGGTCTTTTTGCTTGTTTCTTCTCTTGTGACAGCCTTGCCCTAGGTCTGGTTTCTCTAACTTGGATTCAGCATGTATCAGACTGTGGCCCGTGTCTTGCATTCGAAATGTCTTGGGAGAGTTTCTTTCTCTCCTTCTGGCAGTAACGGTGTCGTGGCCACATCCATTTCAGACTCTGAGGTTTCCCCGACACTAGATGAAGGGGGAAAGAACCTATGGTTTCTGACAGGCCTTCTGGCTTTTCTGAGGGACCAGGTATGTTTTGCTCCTGCCCTCTTTGTCAGGTAATAGCTTTCAGGTGATCCACTTGTTTGTTCAGGACTGTATGACCTACCCGAACTTTAAGTGATGGGACCTAACCTCGCATCAATCTTGCCTTGTACCCATACAGGGCCATTTCTGTGGTTCCGGCACTAAACGTCATCCCCTGAATTAAACTGTCTCCCTCACTTAGAGGAGGCATTTGGCCTGCATTGGTGTTCCTACATTGTAAAGGACAGAAACCTCCCCCCACCACCCTAGACCAACTTTGTGTACAAGTCCTTTATGCAAGGGATGAGGTATTTATCTAGCTGCAAGAAGTTGTTTACCATTTGCTTAAAGTCCCCACAAAGGCAAGCCAAGCCGTCAGGCTTCATATTTGGTACAACCGGTGCTGCCCATTCTGCAAACTGCACTAGTTTGGTTCCTTCGCTCTCCAGCCTCCCGATTTCCACCTTTACTTTTGCCCACAAGGCAAATGGCATTGGGCAGGCTTTGCAAAATCCCAGAATTGCGTCCTGGTCAATGTGTAAAATGGCATTGGCCGCTTATACGGTCCCAAGCCATCCCTGAAATACTCCTGTGTATTTCATTCAGACTTCATTGAGGCAGCTATTTTCCAATCAAAAAATGTAAAGCCAATCCAGGTGTATCTTTCTCAACCAATTTTGCTCCAACATGTTTGAACCAGAGCCTTTCACTACCATCAGTGGTAATTGCACCAAATGCACCTCACAGAAGACTGGAACCAAAGCAGTACTCTTAATTTGCATCGGCTCCTCAGTGTGTGTTCGGTCTTGCCGAGGCCATGTGCAAGCTTAAAGGTTGGCGTCCCGAACAAATTTTGTTAATGACAGATTCTGCAACCACAGATACAGCTGTGCCAGTATTGACCTCCATGGGGTCTGGGTTACCATTTCACCAAACCTTAAGTTTAATTGGTTCCACTTTGGGTGCCACGAAGCAACTTAATAGTTCCAACACTCATGTAAGGAGACTTCCCAGGGTGTACATGCTCCTAGGTGCTGGCCTACAAGTTTTCTTGCGAAAGTAGACCTTGTAGGATTCCTTTGCTGTCTCAATTCTGCATACCGCAGCTACAACAATGTCTTGCTGGCCCAGATCCTAATCAAGCATTTAGCCACTTGCCCCAGGCTTGGCTTCTCTGCTATCGGTTGGCCCAGGGTCTCTCCACTCACAACATGCCCTGTGTGAAGCTCTGCAATTGCCTACACTCAAGTAGTTGTCCCCAAGTTCAGTTGGACAGGCAAGGGTGTCCACTTCCATTGGGATGCTCTGTAGTTCCTATGCTCCAATTGCTGCATTATCTAATGACGAGACCAGCTGTCATGCCTGTTTGAAGTCCAGTTGTGCTTCATCTGGTTGGTGTTTCTGCAAGGCTATGTAATTAATCCTACACACCAAATGGTATCTCAGCATCTCATTCAGGGTTAACCCAAAATCACATGCCTCTGCCAGTCCTTGCAACCTCGTCAAAAATCCCGGTATGGATTTCCTCATTCTCTAATAGACGAACAAAACCAACATTGTCTCAGATTAGAAAAGGTTTGGGGTCGCAATATTCTTTAACCAACTCTGTTAACTCATGGAAGGTTTTAGTGCCTGCTGCCTCTGGGAAAGGTAAGCCCCGTGTAAGCAAAAATGCTGCAGGTCCACACGCAGTCAGAAGGATTAATCATTACTTCTCATATGCGCCAATATCATTTGCCAGGAAAAAAATATCGCATTCTTTTCACATACTGTGTCCTGTCTTCAACAGCAGGGTTAATGAGTCAAGCTTCCCAAATAGAGTATGATGCCAGAAATGTTTACCCCAACTTCAAGATGATAGTTCCAACTGAATGTTCTTTAGGCATGTCCAGTCCCACTCTCGTCGCCACTGAAATAATTTCCCAGAGGCTGGTATCCCATCACCAAGTCACCCTTTATTTACTAGTGTAGCCAGCCAGTTCAGACACAATCTTCCACTGAGGAGATTCTAATCTCCTGGTCATAGTCATCATTTCCTGATTAGGGTTATTAAAATGGGCCCATCATGAACCTTGTAGCAACAATGTCCACCTGGTTCCGATCACTGCAGAAAGTTACTATCGAATCTGCTTCTCCTGCCCTTTTATTGTCTCTTCCATATTTTAACAACCATTTGAGTGCAAAATTAGCTCTTACCACTCCATTTATTTGTCAATTTCCTTAAATCTGAGTCTTCTGGTTGTCAGTGATAATGGGAACTGCAGATGCTGGAGAATCCAATATAATGAAATGTGAGGCTGGATGAAGACAGCAGGCCCAGCAGCATCTCGGGAGCACAAAAGCTGACGTTTCAGGCCTGGACCCTTCATCAGAGAGGGGGGTGGGGAGAGGGAATTGGAATAAATAGGGAGAGAGGGGGAGGCGGACCGAAGGTGAAGAGAAAAGAAGATAGGTGGAGAGAGTATAGGTGGGGAGGTAGGGAGGGGATAGGTCAGTCCAGGGAAGACGGACAGGTCAAGGAGGTGGGATGAGGTTAGTCGGTAGGAGATGGAGGTGCGGCTTGGGGTGGGAGGAAGGGATGGGTGAGAGGAAGAACTGGTTAGGGAGGCAGAGACAGGTTGGACTGGTTTTGGGATGCGGTGGGGGAAGGGGAGATTTTGAAGCTGGTGAAGTCCACATTGATACGATTGGGCTGCAGGGTTCCCAAGCGGAATATGAGTTGCTGTTCCTGCAACCTTCGGGTGGCATCATTGTGGCACTGCAGGAGGTCCATGATGGACATGTCATCTAAAGAATGGGAAGGGGAGTGGAAATGGTTTGTGACTGGGAGGTGCAGTTGTTTATTGCGAACCGAGCGGAGGTGTTCTGCAAAGCGGTCCCCAAGCCTCCGCTTGGTTTCCCCAATGTAGAGGAAGCCCCACCGGGTACAGTGGATGCACTATACCACATTGGCAGATGTGCAGGTGAACCTCTGCTTGATATGGAAAGTCATATTGGGGCCTGGGATAGGGGTGAGGGAAGAGGTGTGGGGGCAAGTGTAGCATTTCCTGCGGTTGCAGGGGAAGGTGCCGGGTGTGGTGGGGTTGGAGGGCAGTGTGGAGCGAACAAGGGAGTCACGGAGAGAGTGGTCTCTCCGGAAAGCAGACAGGAGTGGGGATGGAAAAATGTCTTTGGTGGTGGGGTCGGATTGTAGATGGCGGAAGTGTCGGAGGATGATGCGTTGTATCCGGAGGTTGGTGGGGTGGTGTGTGAGAACGAGTGGGAATCCTCTTAGGGCGGTTGTGGCGGGGGCGGGGTGTGAGGGATGTGTTGCGGGAAATACGGGAGACGCGGTCAAGGGCGTTCTCGACCACTGTGGGGGGAAAGTTGCGGTCCTTGAAGAACTTGGACATCTGGGATGTGCGGGAGTGGAACGCCTCATCGTGGGAGCAGATGCGGCGGAGGCGGAGGAATTGGGAATAGGGGATGGAATTTTTGCAGGAGGGTGGGTGGGAGGAGGTGTATTCTACGTAGCTGTGGGAGTCGGTGGGCTTGAAATGGACATCAGTTACAAGCTGGTTGCCTGAGATGGAGACTGAGGCGTCCAGGAAGGTGAGGGATGTGCTGGAGATGGCCCAGGTGAACTGAAGGTTGGGGTGGAAGGTGTTGGTGAAGTGGATGAACTGTTCGACCTCCTCTGGGGAGCAACAGGCCCAATGGTATCAATGTGGACTTCATCAGCTTCAAAATCTCCCCTTCCCCCACCGCATCCCAAAACCATCCCAGTTCGTCCCCTCCCCCCACTGCACCACACAACCAGCCCAGCTCTTCCCCTCCACCCAGTGCATCCCAAAACCAGTCCAACCTGTCTCTGCCTCCCTAACCTGTTCTTCCTCTCACCCATCCCTTCCTCCCACCCCAAGCCGCACCTCCATCTCCTACCTACTAACCTCATCCCACCTCCTTGACCTGTCCGTCTTCCCTGGACTGACCTATCCCCTCCTGACCTCCCCACCTATACTCTCCTCTCCACCTATCTTCTTTTCTCTCCATCTTCGATCCGCCTCCCCCTCTCTCCCTATTTATTCCAGAACCCTCACCCCATCCCCCTCTCTGATGAAGGGTCTAGGCCCGAAACGTCAGCTTTTGTGCTCCTGAGATGCTGCTGGGCCTACTGTGTTCATCCAGCCTCACATTTCATTATCTTCTGGTTATCAGTCCTTTTGCCAAGAGAACTAGAACAATCAAACCCTGATGAGATTGAACGTTTCTGTTGAATCTTTCCATAACTATCACTGCTCTGAGGAGAACAGTAACTGTAGAAAGTCCCTTCTCCTTTGCAATGCTCATTCATGAATATTGTTGGCACTTTTTCCAAGACTTCAATATTATTCCTAAAGTGTGTTGACCAAAACTGGACAGATCTAAAGTTGAAGCCTAACCAGTGATTTGAGAATGAGAATAAATTAAAAGAGGGATTTATTCGGCTTTCTTGAGGCAACTCTGCAGAAGTGGGAGGAGAATTGATTGAAGGAGATACACTGAATTTGGTGAGCCAAGTAAAACTAAAACCATAGTTTCCAACTCAGGGAAATGAAATGATCTGTTTCATCAGTGAGATTGAGGAGAAAGAGAAACAAGTGATGGAAAAAGAATCAAAGAAACTGTTCCAGAATTGTGTCTGGTGTCGGCTTCAATTGGCGTTGTGGTGGCAGTCTCAAGAACAACAAGAAAGAAAAATTTGTGCTCATACAGCAACTCAGAAAATTCCGTAGCACTTCTGAGTGCAGTATATATTGTAATGTAGGAACTGTGGACACTCCTTTAATCATCTTTTGAAGTAATGGCATGGGACCTTTTGCATTCAACTTAGAGGACAGACTGGTCTTTATTTACATGTCATTGAAAAGATGACATTACCAGACAGTGCAGTGTTCTCATAGCACTCTAGTGTCCAGTGCGGCGCATTAGCCTACAGTCTCTGACTGAGAGGCAAGAGATTTGCTGTTGAATCAAGGTCTTTGAAAAGAAAGTGAGGGAAAGGGGATGTAAATAATGAAAGGAAATTTGGGGTCAATGAGGGCATGGAAAGACAATAGACAATAGACTGGAGCTGGAGTAGGCCATTTGGCCCTTCGAGCTAGCACTACTATTCATTATGATCATGGCTGATCGTCCACAATCAGTATCCTGTTCCTGCCTTATCCCCATAGCGGGAAAGGGATTGCTGTCAGCATTTTTGCATGAAATATTTTTATAATAAAGGAGAAATTTAAAGATTTAGCATCAGTTTAAGACTGACAGTGCAGTTGAATATTAAGAGAAGCTGAAAGAATGCGAGTGAATCTCATAGAATTGAGCAACCTGCTTTGTGCTAATCTGCAGAAAGGTGAAAAACCTGAAAGTACAGAGTGTTGTGGAGTGTGCGTTGGCCAGTTGAGAGCATTGGGATCGGGTGCTCGTGATGGAAGAAGAGGCAGAAGCAAAGGAGACAATCTCATCACATTTGGAGACAATCCTACAAATTCATCGTATTTTGATGGCAGGGAAGGGGATTAGAGGATGTGAGGGATGGAATGAGAGAGAGAGAGAGAGAGAGCGAGAGCAAGCAGTTTGGGAAAAAAATTGTTTGTGACTTAATTAAATAACCATGTACGCTTAAGGGTGTCCTCATAAATAAAATGACCTATTGGTTGGTATTCAAAATTTTTATTTTCACCATTAACTGGTCTACAAAATCAACACCAAGCATAATGATAGCAACAAGTAATTGTGATTCTTATAAAAGAAGAGCTAATACAAAAAAAAATTCTAAATGTGAGAAAGGACATTTGAAGATGAGGTCTCTTAAGTTCAAACAAATTGAAAGTAATTTGAACATTTATTTTAATTTAAATTAGGATTTACAGCTTTAAATTCCATGTTTTTTTTGATCTTGGATTGCATCCATTGATTATCTCAGGGCTTCTTGCACTACCAGAACTTTAACAGGAGCAATGTGATCTTGGGGGTTCTGTGAGTAAAATTCCTTTTGTTTTCCTAGTCCTTAGATGCTTCATTTACACAGGCATATGTATATCCTCATGGGATGCTACACAAATTCCTCCTTGAAGAAGGGCAGGCCAGGCTTTGTATATGTTATGCATTTTGTAGAGATACCCACTCATTCAGTCCAAGGAAGGAAATTGTAAACAATCCATCTCTCTTCCTCTATAAAACCCCTCACTCCAATCTCAAGGTGGGGATGGAGGGGTAGGAGGAAGATATACAAACCTGTACCAAGTACAAATGAACATTTACTTTCGTGCTGTCACTCACCATCTTCTCAAACATTTCCTGTCGATAAAATAGCAACTTACTTGTACTTAATTAATTTTGGAATACTGTATTTACATCTCAATATATTCTTCCCTATATTGGTGAGATCCGACACAGTTTGCACAAATGTATCTTGCTGAACATTTCCGTTTTACCCACAATCTAAGAGTCCAGTTAACTGTAAATTTAATTCTGCTGTAATGGCCTGGTTAAACTGAATCTCCAGGCTACTATTGCTGTCCCATTTTATATGATCAAGCTGGAATCTTGGTCACCGTAAGGTAGATTTTTACCATCCTCATTTTTGGGATCTATAGGACCTGCTACCAAATTAGGTGGGGCTTATTGCAGTTTTCAGCATTAACCATTTCAGAACCATTACCTTGTAACACATCTTTCCCAAGCCATTTTCCCGTAATTAATCTTTACATAATCAGGTATATAGTTATGTTAATTACTATCCCATCTCCATCTCAAAACTCTGATGTCACAAATTCAGGTGGCTTGGAAGTTTCACCATTCTTCCTGTTTATCCAATGTCTTTGGAATGAGGACTGTTGACTTTGATTCTGTTGTAGATCCCTTGAGGTTTTTAAAGTCTCTCTCTCTCTGCTGAAGAACTTTTCACCTATTGGATACACTTTATGGAGGATGCTGTTCTGGCTGAATCCGACAATTAGTCCATTACTTTGTCTGGAGAATACTTGATCTCCTGAATTTCCTTTGTAGAAAATCTCTTTCCTGCTGAAAGAGTATAGCTTGTCTTAACCATGTATTCAAATGGTGAACACTGGTTGTCTCACCTCTAATTGCTCCCATGCAGCCATAGACAGCATACGTTCAATCTGTGTGAACAAATCTGTTGGCCAATTAGTGATGAAATATGTAGTTTGTATGTTAACTTGTTGATTAAGTCGGTTGCTTACATTCACCTCTGTGGCTAACTTATGAACCCAACAATGTTGTTGTCATCTGACATCAGATTTGGACCACAGCGATTTGTTCGCCAGTCTGTGTTGCTGTCTAAACAATTTCAGTTAAAGGTTTATCAATGAGCTCAAATGAGTCATATTATTAAATATCTTTCCCACAATCTTCATTGATTTTTGTCATCTGAATTCGCTTAAGTATTGACAAAAATGGTAAATTTTTCTGCTACTCCTGTATAATTCTAGGTTTTATGTTGACTGAATGAAACAATTCTCTCATGACAATGTAAATAATTTCAAATGGTTCTTTTTTTCCTTTTTGAGTTCTATCACAAATCGAGGAAACACAATGAAATCTTTTACTGGTTGTTCCTTGACTGGTTGACCAACAACTGCAATAAATAATGTTTCCTTGACTTGTGGCTCCTTCTTGACCAATGTTTGCCTGAATGAAAGCTTTTTGAACAGGCTTGGCATAACTAACGTTCTTTTAGTTGTATGCTGTTAATTGTAACTAGTTGAGCTCCTTCAACTACTTATATTTTTGAGGTCAAAACTTGCATTCCTGTTCAAGAGTGAAAAGTTTTGATTGTGATGTATGGAAATATTTTGCACTCTCACACTCTGTTGTCAAATTGTTTGTTGCATACCTTTAACCTTATATATTCATGACCATGTACTTGCTTTAATGTAGATTGCAAGTGTTTCTCCACCGATAGTATACAACCTGCTAGTATAGAGACACTTGCTTTGATATCAATCTGAAAATTAATTACATGCCCATCAACATAAATCACACCTTGCCAAAATTAATTGATTGGATGACCAATTTCCCCTAGCAGCACATTGAATTTCTTGTCTATTGTAGGTTACTATCTCACGAACAAGTGAGTATTTATTTGACTTTTTTGCTACGCTGTGACTGAGTCCTAATTCTGCACATCTTCTGGAAGTGCATCTATTGTTTTACAGTTTTTATTCAATGGCTGGGCACTACCTGTGCCTGTGAAGCTTCTGCATTCTAAGCATTAACTGTGACTCTTTATATGTGCTATCTGAACCAGACTTGGTCTGGGCTTCTCAAGTATATCTTACGGGTTTGCGTGCATTATGAACTGAATGGATTTTACAGATCTCTTATGTAAAGTTGACCTTCACCTTATGGGATTCAGCTGTATTGCTTCTAGGTTTCTGCTTCACTGACCATCTGGATGGATTTCTCCAGAATGAAATCTTCTTTGGATCGTAAAAAATCTACCAACAATTCCTTCTCTTCTGAATTCTGACTTTAAAAGTTCCATCGTCACATTTCTCCATCAGAGATAATTAATGGATCTATGCATGGATTCCCCTGGATGCTGAACTCTTCTGTTGACTCTTCTTCCTTGAAGAATTCTGTTTTTTTTAAAGGTTTGAGTACTTTGCATATGCTTGTAGAGTCCATCCAAAATATCTGTGTTTTCTTCTATGTGTTTGGTGAGCCATTGAATAAAATCCAAATTGAATACAAAAATGCTTTTACTTTTTAAGCTGTAGATTTTAATGATAGAAAGTGACAGAGAGTGGGAGGCAGCTTGTTTCCCTGCAACAAAAGTTAGTCGTCAGTTGACAGCTTCAGAATAAAGCCACCCAGAATCATGGATCATTGTGAGCGCACACTGGGATTGTCCAAACCTCACTGAGGAGGAAGTTGCACTCTCTGGAGCAGTCCGTTAATCAAATGAGCTGTCAACTCCAACAGTCTCAGGAGCACCAAAGTTCCACAATGGGACAATAGGCAGGCTGGTGATGGAGTTTTGGAGTGAGGTAAGCCTGGGGCAATTTGAGTAAAGTACAGGGATTGACCCTTTTCAGAGCGGTGGATTAGGGAGTGGGGAGTGGGTTTTAATGTGTGTATAGGAAGGAAGGGGTCTGCGACCTTCTCAGAAGCTAGAAGCATTCTCCAGTAACGTTACCCACTTCCTTCTGTTTTAAGCACTTTCAAACAAAAAGGCCTACCTACTCCTGCCCAGCTATATATTTCAACCACATTATGACATGGCAACATAATATTGCAGTCAATTGGCCTTTTAGAAAGTTTGAAATTGAAAGTCATCAGTTTGAAATAGTAATGTTGATTCTCTCTCCACATATGCTATCTGACCTGATTTGTTTTCAGAATTTTCTATTATTATTACTGTAAGCTTTTCAGTTGAATCTTTCAAAAGTTAGTTCAAACAAAGTAAAACGGTGACTTTCTTTTGTTAATGAAGCAAACTAAAATAATTTCTCACTCTTTTCTATCTTCATTGCCCAAGCCCCAAAGCTTGTCTGACACGTTCTATTTTTCTATCTTTAACTTTATTTGTCATAATGAACTGAATTATGACAAATTTGTCAATATCTGGTAGACAGCAGGGATGGAAGCAACAACTGATTCATTTTGAATGACCTAATGTCCCATTGCACTTGCACTGCCTACCTGAACCATTGCAAGCTCAATTTCTTCCTTTCCATTAAAAATAATGTTGGAAATTTATTCAAATTGAATCCTTACAAATATGTAGTGTTCAAACAGTGCAAAATTTTATTAATAATCCTGTTTATTCACAGAATGGCCGCCTGACGCATATTGGATAATACTTACAGGGAGCCAGCCATACTGAAAAGCTCCTTGAGCCTGTTCTCTAGTCTCTCGGATTTATAGTCAGGAATTGTGTCTTTGAGCAGCCGTTGCAAGATTCTCTGTGCTCCCTGCAATGACAGTACAGAGAGAAGATGTAACAAACCAAGAAACAAAGAAAGACATAAAAGAATCAAAACCCAAGGAGGTCATATCCATCACAGGCTTAGCATTTGCTTCAAAGATGTCTGGTGTAGCCTGGGACAGCTGATAGTGCAAGACAATCAGAGGAGAAGCATCCGCTAACACTGAGATAAGAGATTCCTGCAGAATTCTGGTATCTAGTCCCAGTTCACTTTGATGTAGCTCAGCAAGAGAAGGATTTTGGGGACATACTGCTGCATCCTTAATCATAGATGGCTGTTGTTCTGCCTTTTAAGGTCTCATTACGGTGGTCCTTGAGGATTAATCCTCTTTAAGGTTTACATGGCAGGCTTTTGTCTTGGGGGCCAGCCAGGGAACTTGGTATCACCTGCATAAAGCATAGGCACATGTTTCTCATTCTCCGTCTTCAAACTTCATTTTTAATCAAATCTGGCAGAAAACTAAAACTTTCCTGCTTCCGACTGTCGCACTATTCCTGTTAAGTGCTGCTTGAATGCTGAAATGCAGGCTTTCGACCGTTAGCACTAAATTGCCCTTTTCCGGTGATCCTACTTTTCCAACTATTTTTGACTGTTAACTCTGGGTTGGACTGTGTAGAACCAGATCCTAAAACAGTTCTAATCCATGGACATTTGTGCACATTGCCTTCCTTGATAGGTGCAAATTATTTATCACAACCCTGGGTCAAAAATGAATTAAAGAAAACTGAAGTGCTTGCCAGATATTTAAGTAGAAACACATGTACCATAGGGATTTTAGGATTTACCTTTAGACATAACAACCTCATAAGTTGAAGTTCTCTTCAGTTTTGTGCTGTACAGAATCACTGCACTCTCTTTTGTTTAAACTCTGATCATTTTATTAAATTTTGTATATGTGTTGCAGTTGGCTTTCCATGAGCTATTAGCCATCTGGCAGTGCAAGGACAGGTGAAGCAGTCTTGGTGGACCGACACTATTTCAGCCAAATGCACTAATTTTAGTCAAATTCCATGTGTCAACTTGCAAAGTACAGGTGTATGTTCTCCACGAATATATACTTGCCGAACAAGTATTCACCAACCTTCGGTAATGAAGGACATGAAGCACTCTTAACACTCAAAAGAAACAACATTTCAACATTCTGCTTTTTATCTGACTGCCTTATCTACCAATGCTCAGAAGGATTAATGTTCACGATAACAAAGTGTGAAGCTGGATGAACACAGCAGGTCAAGCAGCATCTTAGGAGCAGGAAAGCTGACGTTTCGGGCCTAACCCTTCATCAGAGAGCTCTCTAATGAAGGGTCTAGGCCCGAAACATCAACTTTTGTACTCCTAAGATGTTGCTTGGCCTGCTGTGTTCATCCAGCTTCGCACTTTGTTATCTTGGATTCTCCAGCATCTGCAGTTCCCATTATCTCTGATCACAGGATTAATGTTCACATTCGTTTTCCATGTTAACATTGAGTAGTGACGTAAGGGGTTGGATTTTAGCTGCTGAGGCAGATCGCTTGCTAGGCTTTGTATAAAGTAGCCTGCAATGATTGGGCGGATTCCTTAGGGGGCTGAGCGACATGGGGTATGGAGAGATTTTATTGCAGAATCAGACGAGAAGTCCAACAAAGCCTTCCTCATCATCGGGAACACCTTGTGTCATCTTCTCTGCCTTTGAAAACTTTGTGGCCTGCCACTCTCTTGGCAGTAGTAAGTTGCCAATTAATGGGGTTACTATTTGATAAACATCTTGTTAACAGACCAAATCTCCACATGAATTTTCAGCTTCCTGATTATCAAACATGCCAAGGAAGCTTGAAATTGAGAAAACTTAACATGGAAATCATTGCAGGTAAACTTAACTTGCTGCTTGCTCCAAACAGCCTCCATGTTGCAACCTTGATGCCAATATCGAACAGCCTGCTCTGTGGCACTGACCTTTTGCACAGTACATCCAAGGACATTGGTATCTGATTATCTGCCAGCATCTAAGAACCCTCATGACACCTTTGCACTCCTCTTACAAAATGCCTTTGCACTTCAGTGATGAACTTGGACAGTATCAGCAACTTTACTATTCATTTCATTTTTTAAATTCATTCATGGAATGTGAGCTAGGCCAGCATTTATTGCCCTTCCCTAATAGCCCAGAGGCAGTTAAGAATCAACTACATTTGCTGTGTGCCTGGAGTCACATGTAGACCAGAACTGGTAAGAATGGCAGTTCCCCTCCCTGACTGACATTTGTAGATGACTTTTTTCAATAACTTCCATGGTTATCATTTGACTCTTAATTACAGATATTTTACTGATTTCAGATTCCACCATCTGCTCTGGCGGCATTCAAACCCAGGTCCCCAGAACATGACCTCAGTTTCTGAATGAATAGTCTAATGTTAATGCCACCAGGTCATCACTTCCCCTATAACTGTAATGCTGCAGCACCTGCTCAAGGATACGCCCCAGCTCATGAGCTTGAGCAGGCTACATCTCTTGGTTTTTCACTCACTATGTGCTCACTCAGTCTCTGAGCCTGTCTGAATGCTCACAGCATCCCTATCTTGCCTTTTTGCCCTCAGCTAGAGATACCAGGCTCCCATTACAACTGTTATGCCCTGCCTTTTAGTGCAGACACAATATCAGGAAGCTTGTCATGGTTGTCAGCAAGCCTCTGCTTCCCCTCCTCTGTTTCACACCTGAAACCTGTGCACAACCATGGCAAGCTTCCTGATCAAGAACAGAATTTGCTGGAAAAGCTTAGCAGGTCTGGCAGCATCTGTGAAGAAAAAAATCGGAGTTAACGTTTTGGGTCCAGTGACCCTTCTTCAGAACTCAGTAAAAGGCAGGGTGTGACTTCATCTAAAGCTATTGATATGCTTGCCTTCAGTGGAATGGATGGACCGATATTAAATAATTTCTAACACAGCAGCCACCTTGACCTTCTGGATATTCAAGTCTAATGTCAGGTACCACGCTTACTCATTAGCATTTGCTAAATGCAGAGCCTTGTGTTTGAGGGGCCTTGGCCTAAAGTAAATTTGTGGTGAGTCTGACTTCCATTCCCATTCCCAAGATACTCAGGGATTAGAGTAATTCAGAAAATGCCTACCTACAGCTACTTCACCTTTCTGCCATTTATGTATCTATAGCTTAGTGCCTATATTGTAAATATTGGCTGGAGTAAGCTCTTCCAGGACAGGAGCTCTGCATAAAGAAGGTGATTAGTTTGTTCATTGAAGGTTTTATGATTCAACACTGCATCATTCAATACACTTGCGCAGAGGACAGATCACTGAGTATACATTTGAATAAAAGAAGATGCTGATTCAAGTCTCAAAAATTATGATAAAAACACGCCAGAGAAAACAATTAAGAAACAGAATTGTGTATCCTGTTAATACAGGAAAACTCAAACTAGATGACCATGAGACTGGATAGCTCAGGTTATTTAGACCATACAGTTCTCAGAGGAGATTAATTTCTTCAAGGTAGGCATCTTTAGAAGAGGAGACCTGATTGAGGTGTGTGAGATTGTGGCGAGCATGGACAGGGGAGGATAGGAAACAGCCGTTGCTTTTAGTTGAAGAGTCAATAACAAGGGGCATAATTTTAAGGTGAAGGGCAGGAAGTTTAGAGGGATTTGAGGAAATTTTGTTTTCACCCAGAGGTTGGTGGGATTCTGGAACGTACTACCTGGGAGAGTAGTTGAGGCAAGAAACCTCAAATCCTTTTAAAAAGTAAGTGGATGAACACTTGAAATGCTGTAACATTCAAGGATGGGGTCAAGTGCTGGAAAGTGGGATTAGTGTAGATAGATGCAGACCTGATGTGCCAAAGGGACAAATGAACCAAAGTCATGATGTCTTCTGTTAGTCAGGAATGAGACATGACATCATGACCCCGTTCTTGTCCCTGAATTAAATTATTTGGGTTTAAATCCCACTTTGGTATAATCCAGGCTGACACTTGAGTTAATTACTGAAGGAGTGCTGCACTACAGAATAGAACACTTTCAGATGTGATTTTAACCTGGGAATCTGTCTGTACCTCTTACAAATTCCTGTAACACTATTTGAAGGGTAGAGGTAGCTTCCCAATATCACAGTCAATATTCATTCTTCAACCAACTTCACTTCTTTAAAAAGATGTATCACCTAGTCATTTATTCCTTCTGCTTTTTGGGATCTGATTGTGCAAAATTTGGTGTCGCTTTCTTACATTATAACAATGACATACTTTTGAAGTGTAGCCATTGAATGTAAACTCTTTTATAAGTCAAGATGATAAATAGCACAATATGTGTTTTATTTCTTTCTGTATTTGCTGGCAATGCTGCCCTCAAGGAGGTTAATTCAAGATGTGAGTTTGCTCGCTGAGCTGGAACGTTAGTTTTCAGACGTTTCGTAACCATTCTAGGTAACATCATCAGTGAGCCTCTGACGAAGCGCTGGTGTTATGTCCTGCTTTCTATTTATCTGTTTAGGTTTCCTTGGGGTGGTGATGTCATTTCCTGCGTTGGTGATGTCATTTCCTGTTCTTTTTCTCAGAGGATGGTAGATTGGCTCCAAATCTATATGTTTGTTGATGGAGTTCCGGTTGGAATGTCATGCTTCTAGGAATTCTCGTGCGTGTCTCTGTTTGGCTTGTCCTAGGATGGATGTGTTGTCCCAATCAAAGTGGTGTCCTTCCTCATCTGTATGTAAGGATACGAGTGATAGTGGGTCATGTCGTTTTGTGACTAGTTGATGTTCATGTATCCTGGTGGCTAGCTTTCTGCCAGTTTGTCCAATGTAGTGTTTGTCACAGTTCTTGCAAGGTATTTTGTAGATGACGTTTGTTTTGCTTGTTAATTCAACATGTTTCCACATAGCTTGAAATTTTCTGGCACCAAATTTAACCCATATAGGAAAACGAGCAAGAATTGAAAAAAAACATAATTGTCAGAAGTTTATGAGGACAAGATTTTCTCGGAAGAAAATGTTTTCAATTTAACTCATTTGCTTTCTGTTGACATGCATTTTTTCTGAATGATTAAAAACTGAGCAGTGGAGTGCTGGAGGACAGGTTAGTTAACACATTGCTGAATCCTAACCCCTCTCTCTTGGAACTGGTGCAATCAGGAAACCTGTTGCTTTAGAGAGAAAAAAAATTAAAACTATTTTAAAAATGCACAAAGTAAGAATGAAACAATTTACATGAATACCCGAGGATAGTAGATTTTCTAGTGGTGCTTAGAGTAAACTTTGATTTCTTCTCCACTTTATGCAATGACTTGAGAGTTGAATTGCCCCCGCGCTAAACTGAGCAAAGACCTGACTGACCCGTGTTAGACACTGAAACCAACTGCAGTTTTTTGAATGAACGGATTTTGCAGCATTCCAAACAATCAGGAGCTACACTTGTCAAAGCATTATGAACAAAGAAGGAACTTCAGAATACTATAAAGCCTGCCTGCCTAAATTATGACCTTTCTGTATTTGAGCAGTTGGGTACAAGTTGAAGATTAGGCCTTCTCAAAGTTCCATGGCTAAAACATGTAATATGCTCCAACAAATTATGTGTGGACACACAGTTTTAGGTGTTTTGAGCATCTTCAGGTTACTTCATACTAAATTCTAGTACTTTGCCAATGTGTCATATGTCGTGAGCTGGGTGTAGAAATTCTCAGATTATGTTGAGAGATCTTGTGCCATGCCAAACCATTATCTTTAGCTATAATGTATATGCAGCGTTGGCCTTTCCGAATCATGATTATAGCATGCAAGGGCTGGAAAATATATGATGTGTGTAAAATGAGCCTGTTAGGTTTGATTCCAGGTGTTGATAGCAGAATGTGGGTTTTCATATTTCAAGTAGATTCTGGACAAATTATTGTACTGAGCCATATTAAATTTGACACCATTTGACTTGAATTACCTTCTGGCACAAAATGAGGAAGCAAGGCCATCTTGAAGATTGAGCAGTCCCTGTACAAAGCCGTCTTTCATTAGACTGTCTGCACAGTTGGATTTCCTGACTGTTGTTCAGGAAGCTGCATACTGAATACGAAGATTTCAGCAGAATAAACTTTGATGGGTTTGTGCCACAGTGTTAGTGTTCACCCATTCTCTTCCAGTCAGTCATGGAGCTGGAAACTGTGTAAGGGGCAGACTTTTCTCTTGCTTTTGGACTTTAATGGCTTATTTAGATATAGTGCACAGAGAAAAATCAGGAGGAAATTACACTGCCTATCTGATTTTCCACCCGTTGAAATTAAAGGACACAAACTTAAACACAACTTTCTTACGGCCAAGTGATTATTTCTGTTGGATTTTTTCCACTGTGCTTTGATCAAACAGAAAAGCAGTGAACTTTTAGGATTGAACTTTACATTAGATTGTCTAATAGCAGTTTATTAAATAGATTGTTATGTCAACCCTGTAGTGAACAATCAAGTCCATTGTTAGAAAAAATTTAAACTAAGCAGCATGCCTTTGTCTGAATTTCACTATGGATAGCAGTTAACATAAATCAACTTCCAAAGATCTATGACGATAATTTTAACTTTGCCTGAATGATAACCTGTTGTGGTGGGTCAGCTTCTCAAAAATTCCAAACCGAGACAATTTGGATTCTAGTGAATAAAATGAAAATCAGCCACATTCATCAGTGGAGGTGTTATCCAGTTTGCTAGCTTATCGGCTCAGAGAATGGAGAGTGACCACTCTTGTAATCCAGAATAGATTGCACAAATTATTCCTAATTTTCATCATTCTAATACATACCTTAAGGTCAGAATGAATTCATCATGTTTGAAAATATGTGCTTATTCTATGTAGAGATTCACCCCTTAATAGCATGCATTTTTCAAATCTGCAGTCAATAGTGGATAGGAATGCAGCTTGGGACAGTAAAATGGTTGTATTTTAGGGCTTTAGACCCCATAATGGCGATTCAGTAAAAGATATATCCTACTGTATCAGTCTTACTTCAATTACTTTCATTTTTGTTTTCTTCATGTTGTGACCCAGAATGAACAGCCCAAGTTCAGCTAGGTTAACAAGAGCATGATCTGAACTTCTGCAAAGAGTACTGGATCATTTTGCTCTGTTACTAGCACTCTTGCTTCTAAGTCAGGAGGTTGAATGTTGAACTCCTTCTCCAAGGTATTCGAGCACAAAATCTACACTGACACTTCCATGCTTTAATGAAAGAAAGAAAGAAAGGAGATGATAATAAAATGTGAGGCTGGATGAACACAGCAGGCCAAGCAGCATCTCAGGAGCACAAAAGCTGACGTTTCGGGCCTAGACCCTTCATCAGAGAGGGGGATGGGGAGAGGGAACTGGAATAAATAGGGAGAGAGGGGGAGGCGGACCGAAGATGGAGAGTAAAGAAGATAGGTGGAGAGAGTGTAGGTGGGGAGGTAGGGAGGGGATAGGTCGGTCCAGGGAAGACGGACAGGTCAAGGAGGTGGGATGAGGTTAGTAGGTGTGCTTGACAGCCAATGATATGCTTCTGGAGTGTAGCAATTGTAACGTAGCAAACTACAACAAACCACATTATCTGTTCATTAAGTGAGGTTGAAATTGTGGGATTGTTGGGGGATTTTGGGATTATTGGCAAGATAATCAGGGTTTACTCCTCTATTTTTTATTCCCTTTGAAGTAGATGCATGGCATATTTTTATGTCTATCTGAGTGGGCAGATGGTGCTGTAATTTAACATTACATCCAAAAGGCAGCAACTCTAACGGCGCAGAAGGAGCGCTGGATCATTAGAGGTGCTGTCCTTTAGAAATAAACTATGTAAATGCGTTTCTTTAGTTGCGTTTCCTGTGGAATGCCAACGTAGTTTTACAGCAGCATCTTGTCAGTGTAAATGTTGTCTTAGATCCAGCATCTATATGATTTGTACGTTCTAAACGGAACACAGCTATGTGCAAAATCGGATCAACTCTCAGCAATTACATCACTAGGTCCAAAAATGATAACTATTTGAAGGTAAAAATTGGTGACTCTCTGCTGTGTAATCTGACACAACTTTAGTTACTCTGAGTATTTCCACATTGCAGTGAAGCTGAACATTATGTGACATTTTTCTTAATTTTCCCAGCTTTAGTTTTAATAGGAAAAATGTGTGCAATTACTTGTTAATTTCTAAGTGCTTTGCAGTCCTGAAAGTCTGCCAGCTGGGAAAGAATTCTCACCACTGTGGAAGCAGAGCAACATTCTCAGGCTTCAGCGTTGCTCAGTCTGGGATAAATCAGAAACGTATTAGATAGATTGCTGCTCCCAAAAGACATGGTGAAATAACCTTCGGTCCCAGCCTTTGGGAAATGAACAAACAGACATGTTCCGTTCAGCTTTTTCTATTAAACAAAGACTTAAGTGTGCACAAATTGGTGTGTAATGCAATTTATAAAGATACTACGTCAGACATTTCTGACAGAGCAGAGCTATTAAACTATATTAGCTCATCAGGCTCATTCCAATTACATGGGTACATTGTTTCACCTTCCCCTGTGGAATGACACCTTCGCTGAGGCTATGCTGTGGTGTTTACACTCTAAGAATTGTTAATAACAGAATTCAGTTGATCTGAAATCAGTAAAATTTGCACATCATATTAGGGATCTGCAGCTCTCTACCCCTGGACTTGTTAAGACTTAGGTATCAGTAACTAAAAATAAAACAAGGTGTCAAAAAGCTTGGAATTATTTCAATTTCTTCCTTCTGTTTGTGTGGTCAGGTTGCCAATTGTGTAAGCTAGCACCAAGCCTGTTAGTTTTTGACTCTCTCCCTCTGACAAACCTCTCAAATGCTTCCCGCAACGGGGTATACCAACTAATTTTCAACTGCCAGCTGCAAGTTCACTTATGTTAGGAGTTCGGAACAAGGAGCAAGCCATTGGGGGAAAGAAAGATTAAAAAAAACAGCAAACCTCAAACTTGGATAATTGGCTTCAATTCAAACTTAATCAAACTGTGGCTTCTTTCTGGCAGCATGAAATTGGCAAAACATCTTCAACCACTTCATGAATAGCCTTGCTTCCATCATTAGGTCGGTAGTGGGGATGTTTGATGATTATCACGTACTGCTTGGTTCTAATTTTAACATCTTGGACATTAAGCAATCCGTGCCTGTGTGCAGCAAGACCTGGAAAATAATCAGGCTTGGGCTGATGAATGGTAAGGAACATTTGTGTACACATGCACCCTACGGTGTCCATTTTGAACATTCAATGGTATTGCTATTACTGAATTCTCCTGTCAACATTTTGAGGGTTACCACTGATTAAGTTAATTGGATCAGCCAATCTAAATACTGTAGCTACAAGGCAGGTCAAATACTGGGTATTCTTTTGCAAGTAACTCACATCTTGACTTCCCATGACATTCCACCGCCCACAATTAGGAGGACAACTCTTACAGCTCCAACATCCAAGAAACTGGATAAAAACCAAAAGAATTGCAGATGCTGTGAATCCGGAAACAAAAAACAAAATTGCTGGAAAAGCTCAGCAGGTCTGGCAGCATCTGTGAAGGGAAAAACAGAGTTGATGCTTCGGGTCTGGTGGAAGAATCTGAGGGAGGGTCACCGGACATGAAACGTTAACTCTGTTTTTCCCTTCGCAGATGCTGCCAGACCTGCTGACCTTTTACAGCAACTTTATTTTTGTCCAAGAAACTGGATGCCATCTGGAATAAAACAGATCACATATTTGCATCCTTTCCACCATCTTCAACATTTACTTCCTCCACCAATGATGTACACTATCATTAGTACTTTGAGGAGTCTGAGTCCTTCTGCAAATGCCCAATCCTACTTTATTATATATCATCTCAGTTTTCCAGTGAATTTGTTTAAAAATGATAAATGATATTTGAATTATTTCACCATTCTGCAAGAGGAGGACAAATCCAGTCAGAAAGAGCATCTTGTATTTATCTTTGTCTCAGCTCTCAATCATTTCTAAAGATTTTGTTTACAAGATTTTCCATTCCCAAAATGTGGTGGTATTTAAGAATGGGTGTGTCAACATTGTTGGGATGGATAAAATGCAGTGAATGGAAATGATTTGACGGATTTTTAATCGTAATTGTTGAATCTAAGTTTTCAGCAGCCACTGAAGTCACAGTGAATGATCTTGCCAAACAGGAGGCATATCTTCCCTTACCTGTTGTATGACATTAACTTTGCAGCATAACCCAAGAAGTCATCCCAAACTTTAAAAAAAAATTAATGACTATTGGAAGTATGGTTTTTTTAAATGCCAACACCACTGTACTGTTGAGAGGGTGGAAGTCATTTTACACATAGTAAGATTCCACAGATATTCCATAATGATGTTCATGAGGTAGAAGAGTCGTTTGTACATGAGTGCAACTTGCTGTTGTATTATGAGTATTTTCAAGGGATTGTTAATGTCTTCCTGAGATCATTAACTTCTACCTGAGATCATTAACTTCTACCTGAGGCTGAGGCATACTAGCAACACCTCCTCAAGCAATTGAACTGTGATTTACAGGCATCTTGATGCATGGATAGAGAATTATATGGGAAGGTGCACTTCAGACTCTGGTGGAGCGAAATTGGAAAGTGATTTGGTCAGCGGTGGGAAGGTAACAAAATAGGAAACTTGCCTATTAATGGCAGAAAGCTAATGGATATGTTTAAATACCAATTCTATACAATTTAAATATAATTTGACACGATTTCATCCTGCCTCCCTGATTCAGTGTAACACCCGTGTCTCTCGTGTCTTCAGTAATGTGCCCAGTCAAAGCTGGTGACTTGTGTGCGGGTTTCCTCAACTCACAATGAGACTCAGAATTGCATACAGTTCTGGTCACCGCACTACCAGAAGGATGTGGATACTTTGGAGAGGGTAAAGAAAAGATTTACCAGGATGTTGCCAGGTATGGGGGATTTTAGCTATGAAGAAAGATTGGATAGACTGGATTTGTTTTTCCTGGAATGCAGGAGATTGAGGGGCAAACTGATAGAGGTTTGTAAGATTATGAATGGCATGGATAGGTGGAAAGTATGAGGGTTTTTGCCAGGGTGGAGGGATCAATTACTAAGCATGGCAGATGGTGAAATTTGAATTCAATAAAAAAAATCTGGAATTAGAAGCAAGTTTAATGGTGACCATCTAACCATTGTTGCAAAAACCAATTTGGTTCACTAATTTTCTTGCTTCCTTTAACACATGAGATTTGCTGTCCCAATCCAGTTTGGTCTGCATGTGACTCCAGACTCTCAGCTTTAAGGTTGAGTATTGATTGCCTCCTGAAAGGGTCTAGCGAGCAACTCAGTTATATCAAGACTGGGAGAGCAGTCCTACAGACTAGTCAAGCAACAGTTGATGGTGATTCTCATGGAATCATACCTTGTAGACACCATCCCAGAAATCACCATGAACATCCTTCGATCTATGCTGTCCCACCAGCAAGACAGATAGACCAATAGTAACAGCACACCTACATATATAGTCAGGAGGGAGTTGTCCTGTAACTCTGGGTTCCATGGAGTCTGATGGCATCAGGTCAAACATGGACAAAGAAACTTCCTGCTTTGCCATTTAGTCTGCATTTCCTCTATGTATGTATAAATGTAGCCACAATGTGTGACCTCCCACTCTGAAATGAATTCCATGAGTTACTTGCCAAAAATTGTGCAAACTTTGCCAGGCCTTTTTGTACTTGATTGGCACCGAGAAAGATACCAACCAAAACTGACCTGTAAGTTTGGTATCAATGACAAATTCTGCATTTTCTTCTGAAATCCAGTACCCAAGTCATCTACATTAAATAAAAAAAGCACAAATGTTTACCAACCTCCAGTCTGGAAATCATTCACCACTGTTTGCCAGTTTATGTCCTCAGGTCTTTATTTTAATCGAAGCTGATGCTGATCTTTTTTCATGAGCCTGAATTTTGGTAAGCAGTTTTTCAGGTTGTCTTTTGTCAAAGGCTTTCTTAACTCCATGTTATCAACATCCATTGCATTCCCTTCATGAACTTTAACTGATAAATGGCAAGTAACAGTCACATTACATAAGTGTAAGCCAATGAATATAGAACATAGAACAGTACAGCACAGAACAGGCCCTTCAGCCCACAATGTTGTGCCAACCATTGATCCTCATGTTTGCACCCTCAAATTTCTGTGACCATATGCATGTCCAGCAGTCTCTTAAATGACCCCAATGACCTTGCTTCCACAACTGCTGCTGGCAACGCATTCCATGCTCTCACAACTCTGTGTAAAGAACCCGGTTCTGACATCCCCTCTATACTTTCCTCCAACCAGCTTAAAACTATGACCCCTCGTGCTAGCCATTTCTGCCCTGGGAAATAGTCTCTGGCTATCAACTCTATCTATGCCTCTCATTATCTTGTATACCTCAATTAGGTCCCCTCTCCTCCTCCTTTTCTCCAATGAAAAGAGACCGAGCTCAGTCAACCTCTCTTCATAAGATAAGCCCTCCAGTCCAGGCAGCATCCTGGTAAACCTCCTCTGAACCCTCTCCAAAGCATCCACATCTTTCCTATAATAGGGCGACCAGAACTGGACGCAGTATTCCAAGTGCGGTCTAACCAAAGTTTTATAGAGCTGCAACAAGATCTCACGATTCTTAAACTCAATCCCCCTGTTAATGAAAGCCAAAACACCATATGCTTTCTTAACAACCCTGTCCACTTGGGTGGCCATTTTAAGGGATCTATGTATCTGCACACCAAGATCCCTCTGTTCCTCCACACTGCCAAGAATCCTATCCTTAATCCTGTACTCAGCTTTCAAATTCGACCTTCCAAAATGCATCACCTCGCATTTATCCAGGTTGAACTCCATCTGCCACCTCTCAGCCCATCTCTGCATCCTGTCAATGTCCCGCTGCAGCCTACAACAGCCCTCTATACTGTCAACGACACCTCCGACCTTTTGTGTCGTCTGCAAACTTATCAGGCAGCTAAGTTCCCCTGTATCCCATTCCTCCTGACCTTCTGAATGAGCCTACCATGGGGAACCTTATCAAATGCCTTACTGAAGTCCATATACACCACATCCACAGCTCGACCCTCATCAACTTTTCTAGTCACATCCTCAAAGAACTCAATAAGGTTTTGTGAGGCATGACCTGCCCCTCACAAAGCCGTGTTGACTGCATTTAATCAAGCCATGCTCTTCCAGATGGTCATAAATCCTATCCCTCAGAATCCTTTCTAACACCTTGCAGACGACAGACATGAGACTTACTGGTCTGTAATTGCTGGGGATTTCCCTATTTCCTTTCTTGAAGAGAGGAGTTACATTTGCCTCTCTCCAGTCGTCAGGTACAACTCCAGTGGAGAGCAAGGATGCAAAGATCCTCGCAAGTGGCGAAGCAATTGCATTTCTCGTTTCCCAAAGCAGCCGAGGACAAATCTGATCCGGGCCTGGCGACTTGTCAATCTTAATGTTTGACAAAATTTTCAGCACGTCAGCTTCCTTTATCTCTATCCATTCCAGCATGCACACCTGCTCTTCAAAGGTTTCATTCACTACAAAGTTCATTTCTTTCGTAAAGACAGAAGCAAAAAACTCATTTAGGGCTTCCCCTACCTCCTCAGACTCCACACACAAGTTCCCTATGCTATCCCTGATCGGCCCTACTCTTTCTTTGACCATTCTCTTTCTCACATAAGTGTAAAATGCCTTTGTGTTTTCCCTAATTTGTTCTGCCAAGCCTTTCTCGTGCCCCCTCCTGGCTCTCCTCAGACCATTTTTGAGCTCCTTCCTTGCTTGCATGTAATCCTGTCTAGCTGAACTTGACCCTAGCTTCCTCCACCTTATGTAAGCTACCTTCTTCCTTTTCACAAGAAGCTCCACCGCTCTCGTCATCCAAGGTATCTCCATCAAGAGAGAATCTAACAATTGCTGTTGACATTCAATGACTTCACTGTCATTGAAACTCTCACTATCAACATCTTAGCAGTTACCGTTGACCAGGAACTGAAGTGGACTCATCATTGACATTGCGGTTACAACAACAGGTCAGAGGCTGGGAATCTTGCAGGAAGTAACTCACTTCCTGACTCCCCAGAGTCTGTCCACTATCTGAAAACAAAAAAATACTGGAGATCACAGTAGGTCAGAAAGCACTCATGGAAAGAAAGTGAGCAAACGTTTCGAGTCTATATGACTCTTCATCCACTATCTACAAAACGTAAATCAGGAGCATGGTGGAATACTTCACATTTGCCTGGATGGGTGTAGCTCAACAACGCCAGTTTCAAAGCATCCAGTACAAAGGAGCCCTTTTGATGAGCATATTCACAAATGTTCACTCCCACCACAATTGGTGCATTGTCTACACTGCTATGACTATCTACAAGATGCAATTCAGAAATTCTCTAAAGCTGCTTAAAAACTCATAGCGCCTTCAAAACCCTCAGCCACCATCGTCCAGAAGGAAAAAGACAGCAGAAACATGAGAACAGCACAACCTGCAAGTTTCTCTCCAAGCCACTCACCATCTTGACTTGGAAATATATCGCCGTTCCTTCAGTGTTGCTGCAACAAAATCCTGCATCTCCTATCCGAACGTCATTGTGGATGTACCTATTACAAATGAATTGAAGCAGTTCAAGAAGGCACCTCAGCATTACCTTCTCAAGAGCATCGAGGGTTGAGCAATAAATACCCCTATCCCATGAGTGAATAAAAAATCTTCCATTATTGTATCAAACTGCTTAATTTACATGAGTCAAATCTAATAATTTCTTTTCACGTTCGTACTGGCTCCTTTTAATATACTCAAATGTTTCAAGTACTTGTTGATTATTTTGGGCTGATTGGTATTTATATTCTTACCTGCCATGTGTTGAACGAACTGCCCTGTAATTCTTCACAATGTTCGTACACCCTTTCTTGAGCACGCTTATTAAATTTACAATCTCTTCAATCATCTGACATTTCCCCTGGGACGGCTGTCAAATTGTTGTACTCTCTTCTGTTATCCACATTCCTATTTCTATAAGAAATCTTGGAAGCAAGCCACCTGGACCACGTGAATTATCTTCTCTGAGTCTAAGTAGCATTTTTAATGCGTCCTTTCTCTCAGTTTCCACTCTATGCAATACCTATGTTGTCTGAACTTCCACCACTATTTAAGAACATAAGGACATAAGAACTAGGAGCAGGAGTAGGCCATCTGGCCCTTCGGGCCTGCCCTGCCATTAAATAAGATCATGGCTGATCTTTTTGAGACTCCGCTCCATTTACCCACCCACTCACCATAATCCTTAATTCCTTTCCTGTTCAAAAATTTATCTAGCCTTGCCTTAAAAACATTCAGCGAGGTAGCTTCAACTGCTTCACTGGGCAGGGAATTCCACAGATTCACAACCCTTTGGGTGAAGAAGTTCCTCCTGACCTCAGTCCTACATCTGCTTCCCTTTATTTTGAGGCTATACCCCCTAGACCTAGTTTCACCTGCTAGTGGAAACAACCTCCCTGCCTTCGCCTTAGCTATTCCCTTCATAATCTTATATGTTTCTATAAGATCTCCCCTCATTCTACTGAATTCCAAAAGATCCCCCCTCATTCTTCTGAATCCCAACCTACTCAGCCTCTTCTCATAATCCAACCCTCTCAACTCTGGAATCAAACGAATGAATCTCCTCCGCACCCTCTCAAGTAAGGAGACCAAAACTGCACACAGTACTCCAGGTGTGTCTCTCATATCCCTGCAATTCTTCCTCTATTTCTCATACATTATTTGGAGCCTAATAGAATGGTCCTTTTATGCTTCCCAATTCTAAGCCAAATATATTCTGGCCTTGTCTCCTCATGGACATTTCTTTTTTCAACCATTGCAAAGCCTTGCTGAATCTAAAGAACTGCCTCTTCACGTCATTGTTTCTTAACTTAATTTTCTGAATATTTTGTATTCTTGAGTATTAAACAACTGGTCCTCACAGGTTTTAAGTCACATCTCTGTTGTTGCCATTGCATTATATTCCAAAATGGCTTACCGTGTTTGTAGCTCACCAATCTTATACACCATGTTTTATGCATTTACTTACATGTATTCAAAAAAATGATTTTGTATTCTTCATGATCTTTCTCAATCTGCTTCTCTTGAATATGGTGTTAATTTCTTCTTGTTTGGATTCAACAGTCTCATCCTTCTATGCACCTTATAACTTTTTTCTCCTTCCCTGAATTAGTGCCCACCCCCTGGCAGTTTAATTTAAATCCTCCTTAAGCATATTAATGAACCTCCATCGTGACTACATTGATCGCTGTCACTAAAACTATAGGGTATAGAATTAGGCCTTTTAGCCCATCTGCTCTACCATTTGATCATGGCTGATACATTTCTCAACCCCATTCCCCTGCTGGTTGTCCCCATAATATTTGATCCCTTTGTTAATCAAGAACCGATCTACCTCTCTCTTAGATGCACATCGTGGCTTGGTCTCCGCAGACTAATGTGACAATGAGTCCTATTGAAATGCAGCCCCATCCCTTCTGAATAAGTGCCTTCTGCCCAGAACTGGATATAACCAAAGAATCTGCAGCCTTCCTTCCTGCATCTTGCTTTAAACCACGCATAGAGTGGATCAATCTGCCTAATCCTTCTCTCATTGATAAGTGACGCTCGAAGTGATCTGGAAGCTATTATCGTTGAGGCACTACATTTAATTTCATCTCTAGCTTCTAAAAATATGACGTTAGACCCTCTATAGCTGTCCTTTGTTATTGGCTCCTAAAAGTACCACAACTTCTGTCACACAAAATGTTCTGCATCTCAAGGGAAATTGGGGATGGGCATTAACTGGTTTTCTTGCTTGTGATGTCCACAATCCACGAAGGCCTGTGAAGAAATTAAGCAAAGTCAGGTGTACATTCTACACTTAGTATCAGCTTAGATTATCTGCTTATGTCCTGGAGGAAAGGCTTATGTTCACAGCCCTCAGAGTCAAGTTGGTGCCCAGTGGTATGCGTATGGCCTTGTGAATGATATTCAGCTACCTAATTGTAGTAATACAGAAGAATGATAGTGTGATTGAATAGCAATAGTATTTTAGTCCATTAAGGTTATTAGATTGGCCTTGTATTAGATTTTAAAAGCCCTCCCGTTAATTTAAATGACAAATTGTACTTGCTCATTTGATGATTTATATTTGCAGAAAGGTGGATATCCTCACCTACGCTTGACAACCTTGGGGTCAAAGAAACCCACACATATCCCTTTTGTTCCTTTGAAACAAAACAGAAATTGCTGGAGCAGCTCCGCAACTCAGCAGGTCTGACAGCATTCATGGAGAGAAAACAGAGTTAACATTTCAGGTCCAGTGACTCGTCTTCAAAACTATGTGTAACTAGGAAAATTGTATCAGTGATAATGGGAACTGCAGATGCTGGAGAATCCAAGATAATAAAAAGTGAGGCTGGATGAACACAGCAGGCCCAGCAGCATCTCAGGAGCACAAAAGCTGACGTTTCGGGCCTAGACCCTTCATCATCTCTCTGATGAAGGGTCTAGGCCCGAAACGTCAGCTTTTGTGCTCCTAAGATGCTGCTGGGCCTGCTGTGTTCATCCAGCCTCACATCTTATTATCTTGTAACTAGGAAAAGATTGATATATATACTGAAGATGAGTTTGGGGTGGGGGTGGTGCAGGGAGAGAGGAGGTGAGAACAAGAGGTAGACACGGAGCCCAGAGAGATAGAACAGTGAATGTACAGACAAAGAAGTGGGCAGTGGTCAGCCTGGGAAAATGAATAGCTGCTATTTGAGAATATTAGTTGCAAACAATGGGTTGGTTGGGGTAGCAGCCCACATAATGAAAAGGCCAGTTGTGGGGGTTTTGGGGAAGGTGCTCAGGCTCTAAAATACTCAAGTCCATACCTAGCCCTAAAAGCTGCAGTGTGCCAAACGCCTCTTTCACCACCCTGCCTACCTGTCAAGGAATTACGCACCAGCATCCCAAGGTCTCTTTGTTCGGCAACATTCCCCAGGGCCCTACCATTAACTATATAAGTCCTGCCCTGATTTGCCTTACAAAAATAAAACACCTCACATTTATCTAAATCACACTCCGTTTGCCACTCCTTGGCCCATTCGCCCATCTGATCAAGGTTCCGTTGTAGTCTGAAATAATTTTCTTCACTGTCTAAGATTGGTGGAATAGCAGATAGTGAAGGGGACTGTTGGAGAATGCAGCAGAATATAGATAGATTGGAGAGTTGGGTGGAGAAATGGCAGATGGAGTTCAATCCAGGCAGATGCTAGGTGATGCATTTTGGAAGATCCATTTCAAGAGCGAACTATACGGTAAATGGAAAAGCCCTGGGGAAGATTGATGCACAGAGAGATCTGGGTGTTCAGGTCCATTGTACCCTGAAGGTGGCAACACAGGTCAATAGAGTGGTCAAAAAGGCATATGGCATGCTTTCATTCATCGGACGGGGTATTCAGTACAAGAGTTGGCAGGTCCAGTTACGGTTGTGTAGGACTTTGGTTCGGCCACGTTTGGAGTACTGCATACAGTTCTGGTTGCCACATTACCAAAAGAATGTGGATGCTTTGGAGAGGGTGCAGAGGAGGTTCACCAGGATGTTGCCTGGTATGGAGGGCGCTAGCTATGAAGAGAGGTAGAGTAGATTAGGATTATTTACGTTAGAAAGACGGAGATTGAGGGGGTCTGATTGAGGTCTAAAAAATCATGAGAGGTTTGGACAGGGTCGATAGCAAGAAGCTTTTTTCCAGAGTGGGGGACTCCAGTACTAGGGGTCATGATTTCAAGGTAAGAGGGGAAAAGTTTAAGGGAGATATGTATGGAAAGTTCTTTATGCAGAGGGTAGTGGGTGCCTGGAACACGTTGCCAGTGGAGGTGGTAGAGGTGGGCACGATAGCGTAATTTAAGATGTATCTAGACAGATACATGAATGGGCAGGGAGCAGAGGGATACAGATCCTTGGAAAATAGGCGACAGATTTAGAAAGAAGATCTGGATTGGCGCTGGCATGGAGGACTGAAGGACCTGCTCCTGTGCTGTAATTTTCTTTGTTCTCCATTACACCATCTATTTTGGTGTCATCTGCAAGCTTGCTAAGCATGCCTCCTACATTCACATGCAAATCATTTATATAAATCACGAAAAGCAGTGGACCCAGCACTGATCCTTTTGGCACACCGCTGGTTACTGGCCTCCAGTCCAAAATACAGCCCTCCACCACTACCCTCTGTCTCCTACATTCAAGTCAATTTTGTATCAACAACAAAAATCCTCAGAACTGAGGAAGGGTCACTGGACCCAAAACGTTAACTCTGTTTTCTCCTTCACAGATGCTGCCAGACCTGCTGAGCTTTTCCAGCAATTTTGTTTTTGTTCCTGATTTACAACATCCACAGTTCTTTTGTTTTTTTTCAACTGTATCAGGTTGATGAGACGTGATTTCCCACCCACAAAGCCATGTTGATTATCCCTAATCAGTCCTTTCCTTTCCAAATGTATGTAAATCTTGTCCCTCAGAACCGCCTCCAACAACTTACTCACCACTGACCTAAGGCTTGCTGGTCTGCAATTGCCTGGCTTTTCCTTCAAGCTTTTCTTAAATAATGACACCACATTAGCCGACCTCCAGTCTTCTGGAACTTTACCTGTGGCTGTCAATGACACAAATATCTCAGCAAGGGGCCCAGTAATCTCTTCCCCAGCTTCCCACAGATTTTTGGGAAACACCTGATCACGTCTCAGGAATTTATCTACCTTTATGTTTTCAGACCTCCAGCACGTCCTCTAACAGTCGTAGTAATAGTGCTGTAAAAATGGAAACAGACGCTTCAGCCCAACTCGTCCATGCTGACCAGATATCCTAAATGAATTTAGCCCCGTTTCCCCGCATTTGGCCCATATCTCTCTAAACCTTTCCTATTCATATACCAACCCAGATGCCTTTTGAATGTTGTAATTGTACCAGGCTCCACCACTTCCTTTGGTAGCTCATTCCATAGAGGCACCATCTTTTGAATGAAAAAGTTGCCCCTTAACTCCCTTGTAAATCCTACGCCTCTTGCCTTAAACCTACGCTTCTGGTTTTGGACTCCACTATCTTGGGCAAAAGACCTTGGCTGTTCACCCTATCTTTGCCTCTCATGATTTTATAAACTTGCAGAAGGTCACGCCTCAGCCTCCAAAGTTTTAGGGAAAATAGCCCCAGCCCATTCTGCCTATCCCTGTAGCTCAAACGCTCCAACTCTGGCAACATCATCTTTGTAAATCTTTTCTGAACCCTTTCAAGTTTCACAACATCCTTCCTAAAGCATGGAGACCAGATTGCAGGCAGTCTTCCAGAAGTGGTCTAACCAATGTCCTGTATCTGTGATGTGACCTCTTTTCAAGACATCACTATTTACTTGCCTCCATTCCCTAGCTTCCATGTTCTTCTTCACAGTAAATACTGATGCAAAATAATTGTTTAGTATCTCACCCATCTCCTGTTGTTTCACAAATAGACCACTACTTTGATCCTTAAGTGACAGTACTTTTTCCCCAGTTCCTCTTTTGTCCTTACTGCATTTATAGAATCTCTTTGGCTTCTTCTTAACTCATATTTGCCAAAGTTATTTCATGTTTCCTTGTTGACTTCCTGATTTCTCTCTTTAAGTATACTCCTCCTGCCCTTATATCCTTCTAGGGATTCATTTGAACCCAGATGTTTGTATCTTATGTATGCTGCCTGCTTTTTCTTCATCAAAGCCTCAAATTCTCCAGTCATGCAGCATTCCCCATACCTACAGCCTTGCCCTTCATACTAACAGAAACATACTTCTCTGAACTCTCATTATCTTAGTCTTAAAGGTCTTCCACTTCCCACCCAATGTTGTTTTAACTGCGAGTAGTCAATTTTAAAAGTTCCTGTGTCAAAATTGGGCTTACACAAGTTGACACCTTAAACTTTTCCATAACTATTGTAATACTAATAGATTTGTGATCACTTGTCCCAAAGTGCTCCCCAACTGACATCTTTGTCAACGTCAAGTATTGCTCCTTCTCTAGTAGGCACATTCATACACTGAATGAGAAAGTTTTATTGCATAGATGAAAACATATTCTTCCCCATCCAAGCCCTTAACACTATGACAATCACAGTCTAATTTGAATTTGTATTTGAACTAGCTTTATTGTCACATATACTCAAATAAGTACAGTTAAAAGTTTTTACATCACTATTTACAGCACCATCTTAGGCACAAAGGTGCCTAGATACAGCTTCTCTAGTTAAAAAGATCTTAGAAAGTGGAGAAATAAAACGTCTAGCATTGCAGAAATAAAAGTCCAAAACAGTGGTCTTCGAAACCATAGCATACTGGCACCTAGCCTCCAGTCTGCACCAGGCTTCACCTTGTGGTTCATTGAGGCTGGGAGATCACTCTGGTATTGCCTCAAGATCACGAGGCCATGCTGGGGCCATGCGGGCCGAGAAACTGCCAGGCCGGGCTGAAAGGTCACCATGCTGGGGAGGTCACTAAGACAGGCCGGGCTGAGAGGTTGCCATACTGGAAAGGTCGCCATGTTGGGGAGGTCACTAAGCCAGGTGGGGCTGAGAGGTCGCCATGCTGGGGAGGCCATTACACCACACAGGGAGGTCATTAAGCCAGGCTGGGCTGAGAGGTCGCCATGTTGGGCAGGTCGCCATGCTGGGGAGGCCATTACACCACACGCGGAGGTCACTAAGCCAGGCCAGGCTGAGAGGTCGCCGTGCTGGGGAGGCCATTACACCACACAGGGAGGTCATTAAGCCAGGCCAGGCTGAGAGGTCGCCATGTTGGGCAGGTCGCCATGCTGGGGAGGCCATTACACCACATGCGGAGGTCACTAAGCCAGGCCGGGCTGAGAGGTCGCCATGCTGGGGAGGCCATTATACCACACAGGGAGGTCACTAAACCAGGCCGGGCTGAGAGGTCACCATGTTGGGGAGGTCGCCATGCTGGGGAGGTCATTACACCACGCGGGCAGGTCATTAAGCCAGGCCGGGCTGAGAGGTCACCATGTTGGGGAGGTCACCATGCTGGGGAGGCCATTACACCACACAGAGAGGTCAGTAAGTCAGGCTGGGCTGAAAGATCACCATGTTGGGGAGGTCGCCATGCCGGGGAGGCCGTTACACCACACGGGGAAGTTACTAAGCCAGGCTGGGCTGAGAGGTCGCCATGTTGGGGAGGCTGCCATGCTGGGGAGGCCATTACACCACACGCGGAGGTCACTAAGCCAGGCTGGGCTGAGAGGTCGCCATGCTGGGGAGGTCCCCATGCTGCGGAGGCCATTACACCACGCAGGCAGGTCAGTAAGCCAGGCCGGGCTGAGAGGTCACCATGTTGGGTAGGTCGCCATGCTGGGGAGGCCATTACACCACGCGGGGAGATCAGTAAGCCAGGCCAGGCTGAGAGGTCGCCATGCTGGGGAGGTCGCCATGCTGGGGAGGCCATTACACCATGTGCTCACTATTGAGGGGCCTAGAATACAATCCCAACAAGATGATTATCCCTTTCTTATTTTTAAGTTCCATCCATATAACTTCACTTGACAATCTCACAGGAATACTCTCCTCACTGTTCTCTCTTACCAAAAATGCCACTCCCCCTCCTCTCTGGCCTCCATTTTTATCCTTCCTACAGCAGCTATACTCTGGAACATTAAGCTGCCAGTCCTGTCCATCCCTGAGCTACATTTCTGTTATTGCAATGATATCCCAGTCCAATGTTCCCAACTATGCCCTAAGTTTTTCTTCCTTTACCTGTCAGGCCTCTTGCATTGAAGTACATGCAGTTTCATTTATCAATCTTACCTTGTTCTCTGCCAAGCTCTTGTCTGCCATGACTATTAGACTTGCTCCCCTTATCTACTGTATAAGCCTCAGCCTTTTCTATTTTCTCACTATCACTTTGCGCCCAACCTTCCAAGTTTAAAGTATCACTAGCAAAGTTCCCTGCAAGGATATTAGTCTGAATTCAATTCAGGTGGAACCCATCATCCCTGTACAGGTCATTTCTACCCCTGAATGTAAGAACCAGGAGCAGGAGTAGGCCATCTGGCTCTTCAAGCCCATTCTGCCATTCAATAAGCTTATGGCTGATCATTTTGTGGCCTCAACTCCACTTACCCGCCCTCTCACCATAACCTTTAATTCCATTACTGTTCCTAAAATTATCTATCTTAACTTTAAAATCATTCAATGAGGAATCTGAACTACTTCACTGGGCAGGGAATTCTGCAGATTCACAACCCTTTGGGTGAGGAAGTTCCTCCTTAATTCAGTCCTAAATCTGCTCCCCCTAATTTTAAAGCTATGCCCTCTTATTCTAGTTTCACCCACCAGTGGAAACATCCTCCACGCTTTGACCTGTCTACTCCCTTCATAATTTTATGCTTCAATAAGGTCCCCCCTTATTCTTAAAAACTTCAATGAATATAATTCCAGTCTATTCAGTCTTTTCTCATAAGCCAACCCTCTCAGCACTGGAATCAACCTACTGAATCTCCCCTGCAACGTCTCCAGTACCAGTACATCCTTTCTCAAGTAAGGAGGCCAAAACTGCATGTAGTACTGCAGGTGTGGCCTCACCAGGACCGTATACAGCTTTAACATAACCTCCCTGATTTTAAATTCAATCCGTCTAGCAATGAAGGACAAAATTTCACTTACCTTCTTAATTACCTGTTGCACCTGCAAACCAACCTTCTGTGATTCATGCACAAGGACACCCAGGTCCCTCTGCACAACAGTATGCTGCAATGTTTTACTGTTCAAGTAGTAGTCCTTTTTACTGTTATTCCGACCAAAGTGGATGACTTCACATTTATCAACATTGTGCTCCATTTACCACACCTTCACCCACTCACTTAAACTATCTATATCCCTCTGCAAACTTTCAGAGTCCTCTACACGCTTTGCTCTAGCTATCATCTTAGTGTCATCCGCAAATTGTGACACGCTACACATGGCCCTCAACTCCACATCACCCATGTAAATTGTAAACAATTGTGGTCCCGACACTGATCCCTGAGGCACACCACTAGTCACTGATCGCCATCCAGAGAAGCTCTTATTTATTCCCAATCTTTGCTTTCTGTTAGTTAACCAACCCTCGATCCATGCTAATACATTGCCCGTAATGCCATGCACCTTTATCTTATAAAGTAGTCTTTTGTGTGCAACCTTATGGAATGCCTTTTGGAAATCCAGATACACCGCATCTACTGGGTTCCCATTGCCCAGGATGTTTGCAACATCTTCGTGGACTTCCAGTAAATTAGTCAAACATGACCTGCCCTTCATGGACCCACGTTGCATCTGCCCAATGGGACAAATTCTGTCTCAATATCTTGTTATTTCTTCCTTGATGATAGATTCAAGCATTATCCCCACTACAGAATTTAAGATGACCGGCTTATAATTGCTCCTTTTTTTTAACAATACCCCGGTGGTCCAAAAATGTGAATCCTTGCCCCCTGCACCAGCTCCTCAGCCACGCATTCATCTGCTCCATCCTCCTATTCCTACTCACACTAGCACATGACACTGTAGTAATGCAGATATTACTACCTTTGAGGACCTACTTACTAACCTTCTGCCTAGTTTCCTACATTCTCTCTTCATCCCTTTCCCTACCTATGCCATTGGTACCAAAGTACACAATGACCTCCTTCTGGTCCCTCTCCCCTTTCAGAATATTCAGCTGTGTCTCCACAATGTCCTTGACCAAGGCAGCAGCCTGGCTGCTTGGTTTGTCTCCAAGATACATATTTCAAATGTAATGTGTTTGCTCTGAGATGCTCTGGGCCTTCCTCATGTTGCTTTACTTTCATTTTTACATTAATTTGCTTCATGATTCCAAGTGTGGGGAAAATAAAAGATCAAAATGTGCACATTCCTACAAATAGTTTCTTTTCAAACAATTTTTATATGTATGTGAACAGTTCAAACAATATTTTCATGATTCGTGAATGCCTTGCCTAAAGAACTGAGGGTTTTGCTGTAGCCCTTCCTCTGGCCTGTCTGGCCTACACCTGAATCCAAAATGTGGTTGACTCTTAGTCAAACAAACTGCTCATGCCCGCATCCAGAAAATGGACTATAAAATGTTAGAATTCTCAGTTGATGCAAAGAGGAAAATAGTTAGAAATTTGAGGTGATATTATGTACAAAAGTAGATTGTTGTAAGAATGCATTTAATTAAGCCCTCATTCACTTCACTTGAAAACGCAGTTGCTTCTGGCTGTCTTGGTAACTAGCTGCATTTCCAGCTACAAGGTCAGTTCAGGAATATTTTATCACTTATACCAATCATAAAGGACTGGATTCACATTTGCTTCTTCCCCAGATTTGTTTCTGCCATCAGGTCTTCAGTTACAATTTTGTAAACTCCTCTGTGAATCTAACATATCTTACGTTGAACCCAGAATGGACCCTGATGATATTATAGTCTAATATTCTGTTGTAGACTTAGGCATTTCCGATTGTCTTAATTGACTGAACACACTTTATGGCAAGTAAACCTTTCCATTCAGTTTTGGTGATGAGAGATAGTAGGAACTGCAGATGCTGGAGAATCTGAGATAACAAGGTGTAGAGCTGGTTGAACACAGCAGCCAAGCATGATCGAGGAGCAGAAAAGCTGACGTTTCGGGTCTGCACCCTTCTTCAGAAATGGGGGAGGGGGAGGGGATTCTGAAGTAAATGGAGAGAGGTGGGAGGCAGATGGAAGTTGGATAAAGGAGCAGATAGTTGGACAGGAGACGGACAGGTCAAGGAGGCGGGGATGGAGCCAGAAAAGGTGAGTGTATGTGGGGAATTAGGGTGGAGGTTGGTCAGCCCCAGGAAGATGGACAGGTCAAGGAGGCGGGGATGAGGCTGGTAGGTAGGAGGTGGGGGATGGGAGGAGTGAATAGTTGGGAGAAAGGACAGACAGGTTGGGGAGGTGGGGACAAGCTAGGCTGGTTTTGGGATGCAGTGGTGAAGCTTGTGAAGCCCACATTGATACCATTGGACTGCAGGGTTCCCAAGCGGAATATGAGTTGCTGTTCCTACAACCTTCGTGTGGCATCTTTGTGGCACTGCAGGAGGCCTGGGATGGACATGTCGTCCAAGGAGTGGGAGGAGGAGTTGAACTGGTTCGCGACTGGTAGGTCATCCCTCGCACCCCCTCGCTGCAATAACAACTAAAAGAGAATCACCCTTGTCCTCATGTACCATCCCAAGAACCTCCGGATCCAACCCATCATCCTCCAGCATTTACACCACCTGCAATCTGATATGGCCACCATTTTCCCCTCCCCACCCTTATCTGCTTTCCGGAGAGACCACTCTTTCCGTGACTCCCTTGTCCGTTCCACACTCCCCTCCACCCCATCACCCCCAGCACTTTTCCCTGCAACCGCAGGAAGTGCTACACCTGCCCCTACGCCTCCCCCCTCATCCCCATCCCAGGCCCTAAGAAGACCTTCCACATCAAGCAGATGTTCACCTGCACATCTACTATTATGGTATACTGTGTCCGCTGTTCCCATTGTGGCCTCCTCTACATCGGGGAAACCAAGCGGAGGCTTGGGGACTGCTTTGTGGAACGCCTACGCTTGGTTTGCGACAAATGACCACACCTCCCAGTTGCAAACCACCTCAACTCCCCCTCCCACTCCTTGGATGACATGTCCATCCTGGGCCTCCTGCAGTGCCACAACGATGCCATCGAAGGTTGCAGGAACAGCAACTCATATTTCGCCTGGGAACCCTGCAGCTCAATGGTATCAATGTGGACTTCACAATCTTCAAAATCTCCCCACCCCCGACTGCATCCCAAAACCAGTGCAGCTCGTACCCACCTCTCTATCCTATCCATCCTTTCTCCCAGCTAACCACTCCTCCCACCTCGAACCCCACCACCACCTTCTACCTCCCAGCCTCATCCTGCCTCCCTAGACTTGTCCGTCTTCCCTGGACTGACCAACCCCCACCCTAATTCCCCACCTACACTCACCTTTACTGGCTCCATCCCCGCTTCCTTGACCGGTCCGTTTCCTCTCTACCTATCTGCTCCTTTATCCATATTCCGTCCGCCATCCCCTCTCTCTCTATTTATTTCAGAATCCCCTTCCTCTTCTCCATTTCTGAAAATGTGTCCAGACCTAAAACATCAGCTTTCCTGCTTCTCTGATGTTGCTTGGGCAGTTGTGCTCATCCAGATCTACACTTCGTTCAGTTTTGGTGTTGGGTCACTGCAAACTCTGCCTTTTATTGTGGAAACTGTAGTTCGGAAGGGAGAAGGTCTGTGGGGGAAGGGAATTGGTTTCAGTACTATCCTTCCAAACTTAATTAATTCTAAAAATAGCAACGTAGTTTTTAAAAAAAAATTTTTCTTTCCTTGCAAACATTCAATTTCACCTTGCCAAAGGGTCCCATTCCATTGATATCAACATGCGGTCCCTATAAACAGCTGGAATTTATGGATTGGTAGTATTTTTTGGTCCTGACTTGTAATGATAAGATATCTAAACCAAAAATCTGTGTTTGTACTCTTGGGAACGCACAACTGTGCTGATGCTGTCATTGATGATAAAAATAGGCAAGTATTAAACTCCCTAACTTCATTGGAAAACGAATACAAAGATATATTTTTGTGCGACAATTAATTTGAAATGCATCTCTTCTCTCTAAGATCATCTGCTGTGTTTATGCAATGGCATAAAATGAAGCTACATGCCACATAGAAAAGCTGTGAAATTTGTTCACTGTTGGTATCAGTTGATGTTGGCTTGGTCCCCCAGTGGCTACAAATCAACACAACTCTCTTGTCCATCCCCAACTCTTTAACTTGTCTGTTTCCACTCCATCTATCTTCTCCTCTACCCATCTTCAATGTGCCTCCCCCTCTCTCCCTATTTCTTTCACAACCCTCTTCCCCTCCCCCATTTCTGATGAAGGGTCTAGGCCTGAAACATCAGCCTTCCTGCTCCTAAGATGCTGCTTGGCCTGCTGTGTTCATCCAGCTCCACACCTTGTTAACTCACAAACGATTCTGACAGTTTAGTTTTGTCTGCTTTGGTTGGAGACAGAAAAGTGCTTGTGGAATGAGTATGACACATTTAATGACTGAGGTATGTTTCCTTTTTGGAAGCTCGGGTTTAGTTCCATTGCTGTGGTGCGGTACTTCAGCCCTGGTTTTCATCTGCACTATTTCTACTTCTGTTAGTAGGTAATGGTAAAAGTCATAAGGAGTGGCAATAAGTAATGAGATAACCTTCCCAGTGAAGTCCGTCCTAACCCTGAAAAATTAACAAAATGCACATGTTTTGCCTGGACCAACAGTCTCAGGGCAGCAAGAATGAAGACAGGTCAAATTCCACACTGTCAGCAACATAATTATCTTGATATGAGTCTCCTTGCTACTGTGTAGCAAGGTTCATATTTTAAAACAATGAGGCACCACCGAAAATTATAATGCACAAAAATGCTTTGTTGCAAATAAATGTGTTAGTTGTATTTTGTGAGATTTTCATTGGTTTCTCAATGTCCTTTTCTGTTGAGTAAGGTTTTCCTGAAAAAGCCATTGAAAATTGCTTTTTCATGTTTTAGCTCAGGAAGGCAGTGACAACCCTGTCAGCATTACTTGCTGCTCAGTTATCTTCCTGTTTCTTCACCATGTTCAGGTGAAGGAAAAGCACCTTTGTTGCAGAAGCTTTGTAGTTTTGCTTAAGCTCTTGTTATCAAGTTTAATAATAAATGGAGTAGATGGTGTGAAAAGCGGATGAGGACCTTCAGACAGATTCAGTTGTATATTGCCCTGGGCAGGTAGTTTCGTCCTCTGGTGTTGATCGTGAGATTGTCTTTCCTGCTTTCTTATTTTTGCACTGTTTTAGTACAAGCAAATATTTTTCTGTCAGTAAATGTCAGCACCTTACCATGTACTTACCCAGCCAGTGAAGTACCAGTTTGGTAGCAAATTGGCTGATTTCAGAGACAACTATTGTAGTTTAAGCCATTGTAGGTTGGGGTAGAGAATTCAGCCTTCCTGCTCCTAACACTTATCCAGTTGTTGTAGCTGAAAAGTGTGGGTTTGAACTTAGAAAGATAGAGGATTAAACCATATTGCTCCCCTTACTACCCAAACAACTTGCCCGTTATCTCTGTTAACCAACAGACATTGTTCACTTGACACAGATCAGGAAAGTTAGACAGGTTTTTTAAGAGTTGTGCAGTATTTCGGTATGTAACTCTGCTTGTTTGAGAACAGGGAAGAAATTGTCGGGGACTTATTGTCATTTGCATGTATTTGCTTTCATCTATTTCTCTTTGAGAAAAAAGACTGTTTAAAAATGCTTTCTTAAAATATCTTCAAGCATAATACATAATTTTGTAATTTATGCTCATGCAGCGTAAGCATTTTTAGATAATTAGCTTTCTGACTTTTTTGTAGTTTCCAGTTAATTGTCACTGTTATCATAAAACTCTGTAATAGAGCTGGACTGATGGATATCGTGCCATCTAATAAGCCTGCCTCCATTTTATAATAGGAGCCCACGGCAATTTCATTGCCTAAGAATTACTTTTGGCTTCGCTAATGATGTTATACTTCTACCATAGCACAAGTAAGAAAGACTTTACACATGTGAAACATATACAATTCATGGAGGACTTGGAGGGTAAGTGCTGAGAGATTGTTCACCCTGGTTCAAAAAACTAGAATTAGGGATTATATTCTCAGGTTAAGAACTTGGACATTTAGAATTGAATTAGGAGTCTTTGAAATTTTGTACCCCAGTGGACTCTAGAAGTATATTGAAGACAGTGATTGATAGATCATTGAATAGTAATGGAATGGAGGGATATTGGGATAGGTTGGGCCTGTGTGGTTGGACTCAAACATCTTACAAATTGTAGATTGATCAGAGTGACAGAAAATTCATGAGTCATAGAACATAGAACATAGAAAAGTACACCACAGTACAGGCCCTTTGGCCCACGATGTTGTGCCGTGGAATAATCCTAATCAAAAAATAAAATAACCTAACCTACATTCCCCTCAATTCACTGCTGTCCATGTGCATGTCCAGCAGTCGCTTAAATGTCACTAATGACTCTGCTTCCACAACTACCACTGGTAAACTATTCCATGCGTTCACAACTCTCTGGGTGAAGAACCTCCCTCTGACATCTCCTGTATACCTTCCTCCTAACACCTTAAAACCATGACCCCTCGTGGCAGTCAATCCTGCCCTGGGGAAAAGTCTCTGGCTATCGACTCTATCCATGCTTCTCATTACCTTGTACACCTCGATCAGGTCGCCTCTCTTCCTCCTTCTCTCCAGAGAGAAAAGTCTGAGCTCAGTCAACCTCTCCTCGTAAGACAAGCCCTCCAGTCCAGGCAGCATCCTGGTAAACCTCCTTTGCACCCTCTCCAAAGCCTCCACATCTTTCCTATAATAGTGCGACCAGAACTGGACACAATATTCCAAGTGTGGTCTCACCAGGGTTTTGTAGAGCTGCAGCATAACCTCACGGCTCTTAAACTCGATCCCCTTGTTAATGAAAGCCAAAACACCAAATGCTTTCTTAACAACCTTATCCATCTGGGTGGCAAATTTGAGGGAGCTATGCACTTGAACACCAAGATCCCACTGTTCCTCCACACTGGCGAGAATCCTGCCTTTAATCCTATATTCAGCATTTGAGTTCGACCTTCCAAAACGCATCACTTCGCATTTATCCGGGTTGAACTCCATCTGCCATTTCTCAGCCCAGTCAATCTGCAAATATCTCGTCAGAACAATGGGCCAGAGGTTGGTCATTTCACTCCTTGAGTTTGGTCTGCCTGTCAATTAGATCATGGCTGATTCATACTGCAAATCAATTTGTGCATCTTTGACCCGTACCCCTCGTCAACATTTCGTACGAACATACAAATTAGGAACAGAAGACTGCCATATGACCCTTTAAGACTAATTTGCCACTCAATAAGATCATGCCTGCTATGTTTGTGTTCTACTTTCCAGATTTTCATCAATCCCCAAACAATCTTTGATTCCCTTGTCTAATAAGAATCTATTCATAACAAAACAGAAATTGCTAGAGAAACTCAGCAGGTCTGGCAGCAACTGTGGAGAGAAAGCAGAGTCTAATGTTTAAGATCCAGTGACCCCTGTTCAGATCTATTTACCTCTGTCTTAAAAGGTATTCAAAAGAGCCCATCTCCATTGGCTTCCTAGTCATTAAAAATCTTCTCGGTGTTGTATATTCACTCAGACAAGATTAGTATGTGGACACTCAGCCAGCAGACATTATCGAACTAAATTTATTTACACATCCTTAGTAGAAAGTGGCAAGGAGGACAAATAATGAAATGCTCAAATCTTGCAATATGTCAGTGCCTCCCTACTTAAAAGATACAGTAAACAGTGAAATAGTATATTTACATTCCTTCCCAGAGTACAATGACAGGTTTTTCTGCTATAACACATGTTACGTTAATACGAATTGGCTGTAATGCGACTGATGAATAGTGGACGCTGTTTGGATAACATGAACTTTCTGCTGTACAGGTATTGTGATTTTTTTTCTAGCTATTTTCCTATAACGTGATTTCCTATAGCATGAGGTCACGGAAGAACGCAACAATCACGTTACAGGAGAACTATCTGAGGGTACGACTAAACCAACATCAACAATACCCAGAATATACATGCATGATTACATATTTGTTTTTATTATAATCACAACAAATTGTGACTGATATGAGCGGGAAATTTGTGTAACGTACTTTACATCTTTAAAGAAAAAAGTAACCCTTGATATCAATCCGTTTATCAAAAATATCATCAAATGAATAAAAAGGAAAGATTAATTAGTTCTTCTTCCTTCCTGCATATTTCCAATTAGCCAATCTGACTTTCTTATTTTGCTATTGGGTTATTTCCTTCCATTTCCATTAACTTAACTCTTCTCTCTGAACATATCTCACTGTGGAAGAACTGGACTTCAACAACCAATTTCATTTAAAGACTAGGATCTGACATTGATTTGTATTTGTCAAAGATTTTGACTCATTTTGATCTACTGCATTCTGTGATAGCAGAAAACTTCAGTTTTTTTTTGCTCTCACTGAATTTCTTCCTGACTTTTGCTTTGGGTAATGGGTGGAATTTGAATCTAATGTGTGCCAAAGAGAAACATGGGAATTACTACCTGGCTTATGACTTAAGAAATAATTTATAGAAAGACCTCTGCAAAATCTCCACTCTTCTTTCTGCAACATCATTTGATGCTGGGTGATTTGATGGTTGTAGGTTCTGTTTGACTCCATCCTGACAGAAATATCTCAAACTCTTCTGACATTAGCTGTTAACATTGTCTGACACCTACAACTTGGCAACCCATAAGTTGCCAATCAACTTTTCAAAAGCTCTTTCACTTTCCCAATTTAGTATTGAACATGATCTTGCTATTTATCTGAGATAATGGGAACTGCAGATGCTGGAGATTCCAAGATAATAAAATGTGAGACTGGATGAACACAGCAGGCCAAGCAGCATCTCAGGAGCACAAAAGCTTTTGTGCTCCTGAGATGCTGCTTGGCCTGCTGTGTTCATCCAGCCTCACATTTTATTATCTTGCTATTTATCTACTTGCTGCTGATGGCAGTCAAAATGAGATACTCCTTTTTTTTCCTACCACATTAACGAAAATGACACATACTTACACCCTTATGTTTGACTGTAGAATGAACCTTCCTTGGATAAATTCTCTTTCTGAAATAGATTTGGACAACTTTTCACCAATGTTCCCAATTACTGTATTTACCTTTGGATGCTTAAAACAATTCCTGGCTACTGCTTTCCTACAGTCCTTGTGTGCTTTTGGCAGAACAAAGACTCTGAAACTCCATAAGAGACAGCTTTACTATACACTTGGTAAATTTATATGTGTAAAACGAACCACGTAATTTCTTATCATCACACTTTATGAACCACTTTATATGACATCATGAGCACTTTACTGAGCATCATATATTGTGATCTTCTTCACTAATTTCTCTGGCAGATGCTGGCATGTTATTTGGATTTGAAAGGTAATTCACAGGTAACTCAGTGGCTAACAATGAAGTAGTCTTCTGGATATCTCGAAAGAATAACTGCATTTTTATGAATTGCTGATTTACAATACTTAATATTGTGCTGTTAGATAATTTTACCATTTTGTCCTCATTGATCAATGAGCACGTTGTGCTCCCTTAGCACTTGTTCTCACTGATCCCTCCAGAGTCCAGTTTAACCGTATTTTCTTAAGTTCATTCGCTCTCATCTGGGAAACTTTGTTCCTTCATGCTACTCCCAAAGACAAGTAATGGGATGCATTATTGTAATCTAACCTAACACTGATTTCACCCAATATTGGCATATGACTATTGGAATAATTAGTCAGTTTCACATTAGTTTTGTGCAAGGGAATGTGCCTTAGGGAATTATTGTATTCTCCTTCTGAGATAATAGACACTGCTGTAGCAGTAAGAATGATAAAATAAATTGCAAATCTCTAATTTTCATTTTTACTGCAGCGTTAAAATCATCTCTTCTGCCATATTGCTCTCATCTTCCATCTGTATTTTTTCTAACTCTGACTGAGTACAGCTTCTGATCTTATTACTCAAAAACGTCAACATCTGTTTTCATATCCACCATATGCATATTTGAGGGTTTTCAGGCTCCCAAAATGGCTTCAAATTGACCTGATGCTTTACTGTGCCCTAGAGCATGTCTGTTTCTTCCCATTTGCACATATTCCAAAGATGACGTGAAAATCACTGCTCTTGACGTTTGAGGCCACAGTTGATGGAGTGTAGTATCAAGGAGCTTTAGCAAAACTGACGCCCATGGGATCAGGGATCAAACGCTGCACGGGTTGGAGTCATTGTTATGTTTCAAGAAAACCAAGGGCCTGCAGTGTTTAAAACAACAAGCGCTTTTAAAGAGATAAGAAATTAGAAGGTTCATTTTATTTATTCTCTCTACAACGCAGCAAGTGATACAATTGTTTCACCTCAAAATGACCAAACTTAGCATCATCACATCATGTGATCAGACTCTTAAAGTGATAGTCCAGCGTAATCAAATACCCAGCAGCCTGGCACAAAGGAAATGATTGTGCCTGTTGCGGGTCAGTCACCTCAGCAACAATACATCTCTGCAGGAGTTCAACAGGATCATGTACTAGGCCAACCATCTTTAGCTGCTTCATAAATGACTTTCCCTCTGCTGTATGTTCAGAAGTGGGAATGTTCACTGGGGATTGCACAGTTTGCGGCACCATTCACAATTCCTCAGATACTAAAATAGTCCACGCCTAATTGTAGCAAGACTAGACAAAATCTAGCCATGGGCTGACAAATGGCAAGTAACATTCATACTACACGAGTGATAGGCAATGACTAGCTCCAGTAAGAGTGAATCTGCCTGTTGCCTCACAACACTCAATAGCATTACTATTGTTTGATTCCACTCTCTTATCATCCCGAGTGTTATCATTGACCAGAAACTGAACATGACTGAGGTCCATTGCCACTGATGCACAGTAGCAGAAGTGTGTACATTCTACAAAGTGCTTAGTAAAAATTCACCAAGGCTCCGTAGACAGCACCGAAACCCACAATCACCACCATCTAGAAAAATCAAGAACAGCAGGTACATGGGAACACCACCACCTGCAAGTTCCCCTCCAAGCCACTCATTTGGGATTACATTGTTGTTCGTTGACTCTTGCTGTGTTAAAGTCCTGGAATACCCTCCCTACGCTACTGCGAGTTGTACCTACGCCAAATGAACTGCAGCACTCCATGATGACAGCTCACCGTGACCTTCTCAAGGACAACGAGGGAAAATAAATGGGCAGTCAGTACAGACCCAACCAGCGAAGCTCACTTTCCCAGAAAAGCTTTAAAAACAAAAGACACTTGGCTGCAATCATCTTTTCAATGGCATAGGCCTGCAGTTAGAAATGGGAGCATTTAAATGGTTGCTGGCTACCCATATCTTTGGGAGTATCTAAATTTCTGATCCTGACTGCGATCTTAGATGCTATAGCTTGGTGTTGCTGAAACGTGGTCGGCCAATTCTGCTGGCTCAGGGAAAAAAAACTTCCATGCAGTTTGCAACTATCTTTTTCTGCCACTTCCGTGCTTATGTCTTCAGTTAAAAGTTCCATTACCATTTTATTGCCTTTATTAAAAAGCATGGCTTGGATTTTATTGGCCTTTAGGCCTTCTACAAATGTGTTCCTAAGATTTATGTCTAGGCTCGCACACACTGTGTCAAAAGTTTCTTTAATTTGAGGATTTAATCTACAAAGTCTCACTTAGCAACTGCTTTCTTTCACAAAATGTAACTCTCAGTTCAATCTCATTCTTAATAGAGCCATAATGAATCCAGACTTTTATTAATTGGCGAATTGTTCAGAGAGGCACCACCTCAAAAATACCTACTGGCTCCATCGTGGTGAGGAAAACATTTACTTTATCCTCATCTTGTTTTATTTGCTTTTCGCTAAATGTGTAACCCATGTTTAGAATTGCATCGGTCCTTTTTGTTGGGAGTGAATTCTCTCACAGACTCTATGTATGATTTCGGTACCATCTTTTCCAATTATATACAGAGCTGACTCACTATGCATCTGAATACGACATGCTCACCAAGTGATTTTTCAAACTGCTCAAACTTCCTCAACATCAACTTTAGCAATCCAAAGATATTATCTTCAGTTATTAATTTCTCAAATGAAATGTAAGAATATAATTCTGTTCCAGCCTCACCGATGTCTCTTTGTGCTAAGAGAAGTTTAATATGTGGACTTGCAGTTGGCAGCTATTGTCGAACCAAATTTATTTACATCTCCCTTCCAGAGAGGGCAATAGAATAAAATGCTCATATCTTGAAATGTACCCCTGTCTAGATAATTACAATTGATCCAGCATGCAGTCTTCTGGAGAAAGTGAGCTGCAGTTTTCCACTATCCATTGTATGGATAATGTGCTTACAGATTTCAATACTGAAAGGCCTAGCTTCAATGTTGAGACTGTGACTCCTTGTTCCCTGCAGGGACAATGATTTTCCTGTAGCTGTTGAATCTCATTGCCATTTTTAAAAGTTTCCTTGGTTAATTTTAACTCCATTAGACTGCACCTATTTGGAGAATCTCTGAAACGACTGTATATTCAAAAGTATTGTTCCAAAATTCTGTTTATATATCGCCTCTGGCTGGTGTAGGTTCATAATTTAGCTTGTAGGATTTGATCAAGATGTCACTGTTTGTTCCTTATTACCTGGAGTGCAATAGTAAATTGTTATCTTGTGTGCTGTGGCAAATAATTAATTTGAATTTGATGGCTTACCATTGTGTACCAGATCTGTTATTTCCCTTGATCACTAATGAAAAATTAGGACACGTGGCATACAATTGAAACCATACATTTGATCATTCATATGAAATCGAGCATCTTTATTCCAACAACCTCATTTGTTCCATCCAACTACTAATGGGGCCTTTGAAAGAAGTCAAAACAATTTTCCAGTAATCATTTCCTTACTTGCCAAGGATCTTCTTACCATTGCCTATGAGTCATTGACATGGCTTATGTTAGAGCATATATAATTACTATTGTACATAATTTTTTTGTTTGAGAGAAATTTCATAAAGATTCAATACTGAGGCACAAATGACTTTGAAAATGCATCTATTTATATCAGAGTTACAAAATGCAAGCTACATGTTAGCCGCAAAGTCTAGCAATCCAGCCATGAAACCTTGGTATGACAATCTTAATTATAGTTCAACTTCTTATTGACTAGTTAGCCCTGTTTAAATTTTGTCAACCTAAAGGTGCTGAGATGGTCTCTGTGTCAGACATCTGTCTAGACTCTGCACTCCGTTGTTGGACTTCTAGCACAGCACTGATTGCAAGGTGTGTTTTATATTATAGTTGGTGGCTGATATATTGGAATTTCCTGTATAAAACTTCATTTCCTTCTCTAAATCATTAAGAGGCCAATAAAATCTGCAAAGTTATTTGTATGTATCACAGGGCAGTCTGGCTGTTTTCTAGGTTGGTACTAATTTAATTAGCTTCTCAAATTCCATGCCTGCTTAATTGAAACTAATGGTGCTAGTTAAAACAGCAATTTGGCAGTGTTTAATTATTTTAACATTAACATATATTCAAGTAGTGTTGCTGGAATTGTTTTTTTTGGAACAGTGGCCAAAGATATTCATTTGAGAATTTGCCATTTGAAATGAATAAACATAAAATAAATATGTTTTATGGTCTGCAGCCACTGAAAGAAGAAAAAATGTATTTGATTCAAAAGTTAAATGAAGAAAAATAAAATAAGTTTTAAAGAATTTGTTTAGTGATAAGGTGCAGGAGAATAGATTCACTTCAATGCAGTGGATAACTGTATTGATTTGCTACAGTTGTAAAAATATTATTAGTGATTTGGTACAAAAGTAATTTATTTACTGGTTTTAGACTGTCCTGAAAGATAGCTGTAAAACTTGTGGACACTTTCTAAAATAACGGTTTGACAGTTCTGGTTTGAGAGAGACCACATTAAGCTTTGTCAGACCGGTAATGCGATGCCCGTCATCAGTAGCAAATCCTATGGGAAATACAGAGGGTTAATCTTGTAGTAAGATCCCCTGAGCGCACTGTTGAAGTCATTGGACAGAATGCCTCAATCTCAGAACTTTCCAACACTGACCAAGATGTAGCTGGGCTGGTGGCAAGAACAGCAGACACTTCATGTGCGTCCAGCTACTGCATGCTACCCTGAAAGTGGCTGCTCAGGAGAAGAGACTGTCATACATCTTTGTGAATGTGTGCCTGTGTAAAGAAGGTCTGGAGAAAGATGCGTGGCTTTTGAGGAGGTTTGTCCTTAACACAGCTGCTTGGCACAGGACTCCATGCCCTGTGGGCTGTTCCTTGGGAGGCACACCAGAAAAACATTGACTGCACCTGGAGGGAAAGATGCTCTTTGGCCTGCTCGAAACCTTTGGCCTTCGAGACGCAAGAGTTGACCTTGACCAGTGTTGCAGACTGGCACATTCCAAGGTCCAAGACCAAGTGCTGAAAGACGCACTAAAGCTTGGGGTAACTCCGCCAAGATGCGGTGGGGAAAGACCGCCATCTAGGGTCTTACTGCCAAAGTACAATGAGGGTCCGTTCAGTTATCAGACCCTCTCCTTGCCTCAAAATCTATGTGTAGTGTACTGCATTAGTAACAAATGTAGGATATGTCAGGTTTCATTGCTGTTTAAATGCAAAGACTGTGGAAAACTGCTTTAGTACATGTGTATGTGTAGTAAAGATAATTTTTGAAGAATCAAGTATATTTTTGCACTAGAAAATAAACTGGCCACCAATAACAACAGTGAAAATTGACACAATCTACTTGCATGATTACTTGTAAGGGTCTCCATCAAGAGTACGCAGCCACAGACTGTTATGTACTGTTCAATGCTTGTTGCAGGTGCCATCTTTTGGAAGGAGTATAAACTCAAGATCCCATCTGTGAGCTTGAGTGATGTGAATGATCCTATGGCATTATACTGAACAAGATGGGGGTGGAGTCACCCCAGTCCTGACCAATATTTATCTCTCAAGAACATCACAAAAATAAATTATTTGGTCATTATGACATTGTTGTTTTGTGGAGGTTGCTGCACGTTATATTGGTTGCCATTTTTCTTATAGCAATGACTACACTTTAGAAAAATACTTTACAAACAAACAAACAAAGAAAATGCTGGAGAAACTCAGCCAGTGTAGCAGCATCTGTGCAGATGCTGCCAGACCTGCTGAATTTCTCCAGCATTCCCTGTGTTTGTTTCAGATCTCCAGCATCCGCACTATGTTACTTTTATTCAAGAATTGTTTCAGTGACGGTAAAGTGCTTTGAGATCTCTAGTAGCCAAGAAAGCAACGTTAATACAACTTCTTCATTCTATGCTCCTTCCTTGGCCTCACCATCATTTCCTTTTTCTCTTTTTCTTGTTTTCATTTTTTCCTCCTTCATTCCTTTTTCATTCTATTTCTCTTTCTTTCCTTTTCCTCCCTTCTCTGTTCTTTTTCTCTTTACCTTTCCTTGCTTATCTCATTTTGCTTCTTCCACAGTGGGTCAGTAGCTCAATCAGGGAGCACACACAAGCAAAGTTTCTTTCCCTAAACTGTGCAAGGTTTGGCAGACATCTGTATGTACTCTTGACTTCATGAACTGCAAATTAGTGATGACACTGTACTTTCAGCAGGTACTGTGTGGCCAACACCCTCGTATGGGTGATTGCTCGGAGGTTGATCCCCTAGCCACCATCCACTATTACTGCTGCTTCCTAACTTAGGCTCTGTGCTTGAACACATTCTCACTGCTGCAATGTAGTCACTCCCCCACTTTAAGGGGGGGTGGAGGCGGTGGGGGTGTGGGGGGAGTGACTACATTGTTCCTGTTATGTAGCAAAGTAAGAAAAAGGACAAGATAACAAAGTGTGGAGCTGGCCGAACACAGCAGGCCATCTCAGGAGCACAAAAGCTGACGTTTCGGGCCTAGACCCTTCATCAGAGAGGGGGATGGGGAGAGGGAGCTGGAATAAATAGGGAGAGAGGGGGAGGCGGACCGAAGATGTAGAGAAAAGAAGATAGGTGGAGAGGAGAGTATAGGTGAGGAGGTAGGGAGGGGATAGGTCAGTCCAGGGAAGACGGACAGGTCAAGGAGGCGGGATGTGGTGTTAGGTAGGAAATGGAGGTGCGAGGAAGGGATGGGTGAGAGGAAGAACAGGTTAGGGAAGCGGAGACAGGCTGGACTGGTTTTGGGATGCAGTGGGGTGAGGGGATGAGCTGGGCTGGTTTTGTGATGCAGTGGGGGGAGGGGAGATTTTGAAGCTTGTGAAGTCCACGTTGATACCATTGGGCTGCAGGGTTCCCAAGCGGAATATGAGTTGCTGTTCTTGCAACCTTCGAGTGGCATCATTGTGGCACTGCAGGAGGCCCATGATGGACTAGTCGTCTGAGGAATGGGAGGGGAAGTTAAAATGGTTCGCGACTGGGAGGTGCAGTTGTTTATTGCGAACCGAGCGGAGGTGTTCTGCAAAGTGGTCCCCAAGCCTCCGCTTGGTTTCCCCAATGTAGAGGAAGGACATTTAGCCGCCAAACCTGCTCCACCTTTCAGCAACATCATGATTGATCTTCCAGTTCAATGACATTATCCATACCATCCCATATCTCTTGATATCTGTAATACGTAGAAGGCTGTCAATCTATGTCTCAACTATATTCAATTCCAGGGCTTCCACATCGCTCTTGGTCAAGAATTCCACATTTTCACCATCCTCTGAGTGAAGAGGTTCATCTTCATCTCAATTCTAAAGGGCCCATTCCTTATTCTGACTATTTTCCATGCTTCTAAATTGCTCCTCCGCCCAGACACTGATCTTTCCTGCAACTACTTTGTCAGTGTCTCTAAGGATATTGCATGTGACTTCTAGCCCCAGAGTGCCATGGTTAGTTCGCTCATCCATCCTGCAGCTTCTGCTTTCATCCGTGTAGGTTGCACGAACCCTGAACGTTTGAACACTCGGAAAAGTTGAGAGTCCTCCACTTACCCTTTCTCAATCACAGTACCTGTGTCACTCATGGTCATGCCCTCCTGTGCCTGACATTGAACCAAATCTGAAGCACTGTTGCCTTCAAAAGTTTGTGCATTGAGTATGGGAGTGGAAATGTCACATTGCAGCTGTACAGGACATTGGTTAGGCACTTTTGCAATACGACATTCAATTCTGGTCTCCCTGTTATAGGAAAAATGTTGTTAGATTTGAAGGGGTTCAGAAAAGATTTACAATGTTGTTGCCAGGGTGGAGGGTTTGAGCAATAGAGAGAGGCTGAATAGGCTGAAGCTATTTTTTTCCTGGCCCATCGGAGGCTGAGGGAGTGGCCTTACAGAGGTTTGTAAAATCATGAGGAGCATGGATGTGGTGAATAGCCAAAGTCTTTATCCCAAGGTGGGGGAGACCAAAACCTGAGGGCATAGGCTTAAGACGAGAGGGGAAAGATGTAAAAGGGACCTGACGGCCAACCTTTTCATGCAGAGGGCAGTGTGTGTATAGATTGAGCTGCCAGAGGAAGAGGTGGAGGCTGGTACAGTTATAATATTTAAAAGGCATCTGGGCCAGTACATGAGTAAGAACAGAGGGATATGGGCCAAATGCTGGCAAACCATAGATCCCTATAGTTTGGAAACGAGCGTTCAGTCCATCACGTCCATGCTAACCTTCCAAAGAGCATCCCACCCAGACCCACCCCTGTAATTCCCGTGGCTAATCCACTTGCGTGCAAATCTCTGGACATTACGGGCAAGTTTGCATGGTTTCCAGTCCACCTAACCTGCACATTTTTGGACTTTGGGAGAAAACCAGAGCACCCAGAGGATATCCACACAGACATAGGGACAATGTGTAAACTCTACGCCCAAGGGTGGAGTCAAACCTGGGTCCCTGGTGCTTTGATGCAACAGTGCTGACCACTCAGCCACTGTGCTGCCCTGGGACTGGATCGGTTTAGGATATGTGGTTGGTGCAGACTAGTTGGACCGAAGGGTCTGTTTCCGTGCTGTATAACTCTATGACTTTAATGCATGCGACCACCACCTGGAGTACAATGTCTCCGTAATATCACCCCTCCCTGATGTGTTGTGGTGTTTGCAGCTGAGCTTTGATCTCAGTGTCTCTGCAGCTGCAGACATTTAATGTAGATGTGTTTGCCTTTTGTTCCCACAGGTATTCATGAGCTCCCACATTCTGGAGCCACCAAACAACACCTATTTTGCTACTTTTATCGGTGTTTAATTAACAATTTTATGCTTTATGATTAAATTTCAATCTCTAATCCTGAGTCTGTACTTACTCTGGTTATTTCAAGAAAATTTTGTACTTATTTCTGATATATATTCCATGTTTAAGATAGATAGGAAATACCCATTAGCCAATCTAATAAGGCTTTACTACTATTGGTAAGCATTACCATTGCTCATAAAATCTTATAGTTATTAAAATTACTTGAGTTTTGAAAGATGTGAGAAGAATATTCACCTACCAATTTGTGACACTACACTTGATTTTTCTCGGAAGTTGACCAGACCACTCTGGAACCAAGGACTGACCTGGACTGGATTAGTGCTAATATCTGTCCCACAGTTCTTCTTTCCCATTCTTTCAGCTGTTGCCTCCTATCCTCCTCTTTCTTGTTCTTCTGGCTAGGAGTGACTGATGCATTTTGTTGTGAGCTTTAGGTTTTGGACTCCTGTTGCTGCCTGGGTTCTATTATCTATAGGCACTACTCAGTTCAGCATGATTATTCACATCAAAGGCAATGTTGCTCGTTTTGGATTTCACTGACAATATTTCAGAATGCAAAAATATCAACGTGAGTGAGTGATTGATGAAAGGAAAGCACGTGCCGTCAGTGTTGAGGTTATCAGAGCTCTGTGCTCTCATCTTCAACCACTTATACAGTTTTTTTTTCTAGTTAAATAGTCTGCATGTTTTTCTTCTCCAAACTTTGATGTTCTTCTGTCTGGGTATACAGACATACAGATAGGAGTGAAACCAGCTATTTGGCCTCTTGAAGCTTCTCCACCATTAAATAGGATCTTGGCTGATCTGACTACTCTGCAATCTCACCTAGCCCTGATTAACTTTTCATCCCCTTATCACAAATCTATTTACTTCTACTTAAAAATATTCGATGACGCTGTTTCCAGCACCTTTTGAGGAATGACATTCCACAGTCTGTCAACTTGCTGTGAGAGAGAAATACTCCTCATCTCTGCCTTAAACGAGTGACTGCTGATTTTTAAAATAGAGGGACCCCTTATACTGGATTCTCCCAAAAGATAAAAGATCTTTTCCACGTCCACCTTGTCAGGATTTCTCAGAATGTGGCCTAGAGAAATGAGGCTACAGCTAGTGTTTGAGGTTCAACCTGCTTTGGCTTGGAATTTGGAGCTGGAGGCTGTATCACAGACTGGGGCCGGGAAAATGTACTCAATTCTTTGCACCAGGAAGCAGCCGCATCACTTAGAGTTGGTTTGCTGGATGTGGTCCATGTACAGAGATAGGAGGATGTGATTTCAAGTAAGGCAGTTTAGGGGGCGCAGAGTGTGGGAATGCAGGGCCCTCAACCTTTGCAACTCTCTAAAAGGTTTATGGTTCTTTCAGTTTTCCTGGAGGAGAATGAATGCTGCATTACGGATCGGCTGACTGACTGTGGCGTCATTATACAGGAAGCCATTCAAGAGGGGTTTGTAAGGAGGAATGTGGAGTTAGTAGGGAATAGCATAGTGAAAGGGATTGACTTTGCAGTCTACACCAAAGAGCATGAGCCTAGCTGACTGTGTTGCCTGCCGGGGTTTGGGATATCAACTGAGGACTGGAGAGGAACTTGTAGTGAGTGGTGGATGGTGCAGTCTAGTCTAATCTATCTAGTTACCAGTGATATAAGAAGGAGGCTTTGCAGAGTCAGTATGACTAAATCAAGAGTTTAAAGGGAGGGAGGAACTTAAAACAGTTTCAATCACCAGCGAAAGACTGAGAAAACTATTCACTGTAAAGGCTGGCAAGTTCCTGGGATCTGATGTCCTTCACCATAAGATCTTAAAATTAGTGACTACAGCAAGAGTAGGTGTATTGGATGTATTTTTTCCAAAATTCCATAGATTCTATAAATGTTCCATGAGATTTGAAAATGGCGAATGTAACAACTCTATTTAAGAAAATATAGGGACAGAAAGCAGGAAACTATGGGCTAGTTAGCTTAACATCTGTTCTAGGGAAATACTAGAACATTCATATTGAGTACATTATAGAAGGGTACATGGAAAATCTCAATCTAATCAAAATGGTAACATGGATTTGTGAAAAGATGATCGGACTTGACTGTTTTGTTAGAAGTCTTTGAGAAAGTAACAAGCAACATAGATACTGGGAAAACTGTAGATATGGTGTATTTAGATAGTGCCATATCAGAGGTTCCTGCTGAAAATAAAAGATCATGGAGTAAACGATAACATAATGACATGAACAGAAGATTATTTAGCTAACAAGAAACCGAGACTAGGAAATGGGTTATTTTTAGGTTGGCAGGATGTAACTTTGGAGCAACAGGGATTAGTGCCGGAGCCTCAGACGAAGAAATCAGATATGATGGCTTACTTTCCAATGAAACCAAAATGGGATGGAGAGCAAGTTGTGTTGATGACATGAGGAGTTGAGAAACAGTGACTGGGGAAGTAATGGAAAATGATGTATTGTGGGAAAATGCAAATGTCTCCAATTTGGCAGGAAGGATAGAAAACCATTATGGTGTTTAATTGGAACAGGATTGCAGAATTCTGTGGTATTGAGAGATTTTGGTGCCCAGATTGATAAATCATAAACTGTCAATGTACAGCATAGCAAATGATTAGAAAAGCTAATGGGATGTTGGCTTGTATTGCTGGGGGAATTGTCTGTAAAAGTAGAGAGGTTTTGTAGGAAGAATTCCTTTTGATTGGAAAATAGCTAATGTAATTCTTTTATTCAAAAAGAGAGGTAGGGGACGGGGCCGAAAGCAGGAGACTACAAGCCAGTTAGCTGAGCATCTGTCATAAGGAAAATGTTAGAGGCTATTATTAAAGCAACCGGCAATGTACCTGGATTCATTGTACCAAGAAACAGTCATGTCACTTAGGGTTGGGTTGTCTGATACGGTCAATTAACAGAGGTAGGACAGTGTAACCACAAGTACGGCAGTTTAGGGGCTGCAGAATGTAGGAATACAGGACTCTTGACCTTTGCAATTATCTCAAAGGTTTATGGTTCTTTCAGCTTTTCTGGATGAGAGTGAGTTATAACATTCTAACAAGGCACTTGGATAAGTTCAAGTTGATCAGGCAAAGCAAAGATTGTTTTATCGATTGAAAACCATGTATAATTAATTTACTGGAGTTATTTGAAGAACTAACTTGTGCTGTGGATAATGAGGAACCAGTGGATATATTGTACGAAGATTTCCAGAAGACTATTTGATAAGGTGCCACATCAAAGATTGCTGCAGAAAATAAAAGTTGATGCTGTTGGGGATAGCATATTGGCACGGATAGAAGATTGGCTCGTTGACAGGAAGCAGCAAATAGGAATAAATGGGCCTTTTCTTGGCAGGCAGAATATCATGAGTGGTGTGTCATGGGGGGAGGGCTGAGGCCTCAACTCTTTACAATTTTATATACATGGTTTGGATGAAGAAATAGTGACCAGCTAAATTTACTGATGACACAAGGATAGGTAAGAAATTAATTGTGAAAATGATGTAAGGCGCTCTTAAAGAGATATAGATGGGTTAGGTGAGTGGGTAAAGATCTGGCAAGCGGAGTATTATTTCAGAAAGTGTGAAATTATCCATTTCGCTAGAAACAATAAGGAAGAAGCATGTTCCCTAAATGGTGAGAGGATGCAGAGATATCCTGTGAAGGTGTCCTCGTTCGTGAGTGACAGAAGGTTAGTCTGTAGCTACTGTAAGTAATCAGGATAGCTAACAGAATGTTATTTTTATTGCAGGGGTAATTGAACATCAGAGGAGGGAGATTAGGCTTCAGTTATACGGGGCTTTGGTATCATGCGTTGGAAGCAGTTCAATGCAAGTGTACTGGAGTAATACCTGCAATTAACGGATGGCTTTATTAGATTAGATTAGATTAGATTCCCTACAGTGTGGAAACAGGCCCTTCGGCCCAACAAGTCCACACCGCCCCTTGAAGCATCCCACCCCAACCCATCCCCCTATAACCCACACACCCCTGAACACTACAGGCAATTTAGCATGGCCGATCCACCTAGCCTGCACGTCTTTGGACTGCAGGAGGAAACCGAAGCACCCAGAGGAAACCCACGCAGACATGGGTAGAATGTGCAAACTCCACACAGACAATCGCCTGAGGTTGGAATTGAATCCGGGTCCCTGGTGCTGTGAGGCTGCAGTGCTAACCACTGAGCCACCGTGCCGCCAAGCTGCCTACTCGTGCTGCTTGTTCATTTATGAAGAAAAGCTGGGGCTGCTCAGAGGAGCCAGAGGTGTCTTAATTGAAACATACAAGATCCTGATAGATCTTGAGTGGGTGGGTGTGAAAAGGATGTTACTTCTTGTGGAAGAAGCTATAACCACTGTCACATGTTAAATATAAGGCATTGCCCATTTCAGACAGGGATGAGGACTTTTTTTTCCCTGAGGGTTGAGAGTCTTTGGAATTCCCTTCCTTAGAAAGTAGTACATTTAGAATCTAAATATTTTTAAGGCAGAAATATTTACTTTCTTGATTACCAATGGGATGAAAGATTATCAGATTTTTAAAGTTTTGGCAATGATTGTTAGCTGGGATTGTGGATGAGGTTGTTGACTTGCTCACTGAGCTGGCTTGTTTTCGTTCAGACATTTCGTCATGATTCTGGGTGACATCATCAGTGGAGCCTCCGATGAAGCAACATTATTCTACTGTGCTTAGAATTTATACTCATGTCATAATGACAGTACTCACCATAATGGACCGGACAGTATAAATTTCAAGCGGAGGAAAATAACATCGCTTCATCGGAGGCTCCATCGATGATGTCACCTAGCATGATGGCAAAATGTCTGAACGAGAACACGCCAGCTCAGGGAGCAAGTCAACAACCTCATTATCAGATGTATGCAGGAATGTGGAGTTGATGTTAATATCAGGTTAGATGTGATCTTTTTGAACGGCAGAGCTGTCTCAATGGACTGAGTGGCCTACTCATGCTGCTTGTTCATTTAATCACATGCGACAGTTGCATAGGGCCTTGGTGAGATCACTTCGGGAATGTTATGTACAATTTTAATCTCTTGACTTAGGTATGGAAATAATTGCATTAGAAGCGGTTTAGAGAAGTTTACTTGACTGAGCCTTAGGATGAAGTAAAGAAAGGTTAAACAGGTTTGAGCTAGTATCCATTGAAGCTTAGAAGAATGAGGGGTGATTTAATTGAAACATCTAAGGTCTTGAGGGGTCCTGGTGCATGGATGTCGAGAGGATGCTTTCTCTTATGGGATAGACTAGAATAGAATGAAGAGAGCCAGGTGAAAATAGATGACCCTCATTTAAGATGGAAACGAGGAGAAATTTATTTCTCAAGAGTATTGCCTCTCTGTAGAATTCTCTTCAACATAGAGCAGTAAAGGCATGGCCATTGAATATTTTAAAGACCAGGTCTTTATTAGCAATGGGTCAAAGGTTATAGGATTAGATAGAGAGAAAAAAAGTTGAAGTCACAATTAGATCTGCCTTGATTTTATCAAATTGCAGAGTAGCCTCAAAGTGCCAAATACTTTGTGTGTTTGGCTGTTTATTTGTGTCATTCCACGCCTTCCAATTTGTACATATTTTAACAACTGTGTATAAATACATGAAACTTTGTAGTTTTGATTAAATTATTTAGTCTTTGTTTCTATATTGTCAACATATGTTAGCGGTTGAATTCTTTTGCTGGACCAGTCCCATGCTGTCACCGAAATTCTTGGTACAGCTTAGTGAGAAAAGCTGAAAACAGCATCAGATTCAACAAGTGCACATTTAATGCCCAAGGACGGATTTAATACCTGGGTGCTGATCCTTTCTGCTAATAGGGATTCTGACAGTGACGAACCAGCTTAGACTCTTGACAGTTGCATGTGTTGCAAAGGAGAATGATACATTTTCTTGGTGATATTAGTCATGCATTTGTCCCTTTTAATTCTAAACAAAATTTGTAATGACTTAGAATAAGTGATAATATGTTTCACATATTCTGGGTTTCTTTGAATTGGCTTCTAAATTGTATATTAATGTGCTTAGAACCATTTAATTCCTGAGCTGTGGTGTCAGTGCTAGTGATTCTTGGACCTTTTGAAAATTTTAAGTTCCCAACATAATTAACAATATAGCTACAACTTTGTGCACAGTTCTTTTTTCAAAAGATGTACATTATTCATAAAATGTGTATGTACCTCACATACTTGTTCAAATTTGACTTTGCGTAAATGCAATTCTAACACTTCTTAGTCTCTTATAATACGTATTTAGTGAATGCTCCAATAGAAATTCAACAGCATAAATTAGGAAATACAGAGATAATTTATTGTAGTATATACATCCATTTTGAAATTGAACTGACCTTTTGTTTTCTTTTTCACTGCTTACCGTAAAGACTGGATCGCTCAGGCTCTTTACATTCCACAGCAACTTTCAATGACGCTGTTATCTTCCAACACGTTGTGAGTTTCAAAGGAGGACTGCTTCTCTTCCTGGCAGTTAAAACTCGAAGAAAGTATTCTGGACAGGATCTTATATTTTGTTTTTCAGCAAAGGGCCCCTTCGTTGAGAGGCTTTTCTTTCTCCATCTCTCTCTCTCTCTCTCTCTCTCTCTCTCTTTCTCTCTCTTTCTGTCTCTATCACTCCCCTTTCTTTTCTGTCCCTTAGCAGCTCCCAGCTCATATGGTAGGGATCTGATATACAGCAGCTGGTCCCCCAGTTGGTCCTGCTACTTCAGGAAACTGCCTGTAGGTGACACATAGATGACACACCTATGGGACACACCTGCCAATTCTACACAAATCGATGCTGGGTCATTCCTCCTGAAACGGTTAGGATCCACATTTGACCCAGAGGTCATGACCCCAAATAGGAAATCCTCCATCAACTTGTTGCACACCTCGAATTCTGGTCCCTCATTCTAATCACTCAACCACTGGCAGCTGTCTCTTCAACTATTTAAGTTGTAAGCTCAGGAATCATCTCCTAAAATCCCTCGGGCTTACTCTTCTCCTTTCTCCTTTAAAACAATGATGAGGGTACGTTTAGAAAGATTAAAATTTGAACACAATCTCTCTCTCTCTCTCTCTCTCTCTCGCTCTACCACTCCAACATGAGCTGACATTTGGACAGGCACATTAATCAAAAAGATTTAGAGATTAATGGGACAAACACAGGCAAATGGGACTGTCTCAGTTTAGGAACCTTGATCGGCATGGATGGGTTGAATCAAAGAGTCTGTTTCAAAGGTGTATGACTCTATGACTCCATGACATTATTTTGATAAAGCGCAGCAGAATTAGCTCAGTAACTTGGTCAGAATTTTTCCCTTAATTAACATCACTAAAATAGGTTGTGTACTCATTCTGTCATTGGGATCCTGCCCTCAAATTGGGGCAGCAATTTCCTCTGTCAGCGCAGATGTCAGCGACCATGCAGGGTGACTCTGGACTAACAGTGGTTTTCCAAGTGCACAACAGGCTTTTAAAGATGGTGCCATTGCAGCGGATTCCTGTTAATTCCAGGATATTCTGTGTGGCATGTTGTTTCATGGTAAGATGGAACGGAGATCAGACATGAAGGATGCCAAAGGGACAGGGTACATAACCAATGAGATGAGCTTGGTAAATTATAGCAAGAAAGGTCACTTGACATCAGTGAGTAAAACCCTTCAAAAATCTCGATGCAATTCAACAAAATGTAACATTCGGCCCACAGTCAATTAAATCTTGTCAAATAGAAAACTGGATGCACATTGAAACAAAATGGTCGGAGTGTTTGTCTACTTTTATTAACAAGCCTTGCCAAGGCAGTAAACACAAACATACTCTTTGAGTTAAGTTAATGAAAAGTCTGAGAGTTGGATTGTGGCTATAGCTTTCATCAACAGATATCTGGTGACAAATCCCAAAGGAACTTGGACATATAATTATAATTATAATACACAACTAGTTGAAAGTGAAATACTGAGTATATTCCATTTTTGAAACCATTTGCTTACAAGTCTTGAATAAACTCTCTCCTGTGAACTACTTTGCAAGTTACAAAATAGTTTAGTGTAATTAACATTTTGCTTGAAGAAGTTCAAAATCTCTTCCGTACAACATGGTGTTATCTAGATTTGATTCTTATGCAAATACAACAAAACCTTCTTACATTGGGCATTCATTTTACCCCTTTTGCAACTAATGTGGGGCAAACATGTTAGATTGCAACTGAGACACCATGCCACTGTTGAGATAACTCATTTGATTGTGTGCCAGTCAGCTCATTAAGAGCCAACAGGCAGGTGTGGGCAAGTTCCCAGCCTGTCACAGGCCTCAATACAGGCACCAAGGATAGTGAAAGCTGCCAGCCAATCAGACACTGGCTGCTTTTAAATCTTAAAGACCACTGGTTAAAGCCCACTCCTCAGGGCATCCAGCAGTGAGATGCTAAGTGTTTTTACCTTCTTGCCATGGGCGGCAAAGGTCTTGGAGTGGTGGGGAGGTCAAAGGCTAGAGCAGGGGTTTGTTTTCAGTGCTTTCAGTTGTACCTTTGACCACTCCAGATTGAAGCAATCAGAGGGTCCACTCCCAATCCAGTAGACTGGTCACACTGGTTGCTCAGTTGGCAATTATCCAACTTTCCCACCCATCAGGGAGGCAGATAACTGGGATTGTGAGTTGTGTCTCTTAAATGACCATTAACTGACCACTTAGGGGCCTTAATTGGTGATGGATTGAGAAAGTCTCCAATGGATCTTCTCACCCAAAAGGGGCAAGTATCTCTCCAGGGCCAACTCATTTAATTATTTCCCCTTTATTGACATGCCTCTGGCCCTAGTAAGGAGGAGGACGTTCTGCACTTTGCTTCGGAATGAAACATAAAATGCAATTGCAGTCGTACCTTACACTGGTGGCTTAAGGAAGTGGAGGGAAGTTGGAAGATCTGTGAAGAGTTCAATCTTTGTGTGAATTTACCTCCTCAGCATTGATTCCTTGGGACATTACCCCAATGTTAATTCTTTATTGTGTGGGCAGGTTCTGAGTAGTTATTGGGAACAAAAAGAGAATTTGCTGGAAAAGCTCAACAGGTCTGGCAGCCTCTGTGAAAAAAAATCAGAGTTAATGTTTTGGGTCCAGTGACCCTTCCTCAGAACACTGTTTCAGTCACTGGACCCAAAGGGTTAACTCTGTTTTCTTCTTCAAAGAGGCCTGTGGAGCTTTTCCAGCAGATTCTCTTTTTGTTCCTGATTTACAGCACCCACAGTTCGTCCATTAATTTTTTCTGAGTGGTTATCGTCAGCAAAACGAACCAAGTCACATTGCTTGCCCAAAACAGCACAGGGAGGCAGGTGGCATTTTAAAAAATCCTTATGGTTGGAGGAAAGTTTACCTTATTGCTTTGCTGCACTGTTATCATGTTATAACACACATCTGAGGCAGATAGGACTTGAAACTGGATCTTCTGGCCCAGAGGTAAGGGCACAACCACTGGGCCATGAGACTTGATTGTCACTGGAACCAAGGAAAAGCTACACAAGGGGTGATTGCGTTGAAATTGGACTTGTGATTGCAGATGGCACAGGCACTTTGGAGGTGGCAAAAGGAGAATCGTGGCATTTGCTTTAACAACAAGGGAATCTGACCCACCACCTCTCAGCCTTACATTTGTCTAAATGTGATGTACCCTATAATGTCACCTTAACTCACCAATGTCACTGTGTCTTGAAGTAGTAGAAATGCACGTTTCAACAGTACAGCTCTGATACTTCTCACAGCAGATAGTTGAACTGGATTCCAGCCCAGTCACTTCATGCAGGCATGTAAATGAGGCTTTTATTTTTGCACAGAAAATGTTTTATTTTCCTTTCATCCCCTGAGTGTTTTGTAGTGAGATTGTGTGAAAGTGAATATTTGCATTGAATGGCTGAGATAATCATCTCCCCAACTTCTGAGCTATGCAGATTAGCTCTGGAGGGTAACAGTACACATCAGTAGCTGTGTAACATGTCCAAGTGAAGACTCTTGAAGTATTATTCTTCAATTGTTGCTACTTTGTATGGAGTGCAACCTTTACTTTGTGCTTTGTATCTTTCTATTGAAGTGGTCACACTTTGCCATCATGCTGTCAGCCATTCTGATAAAATGCTCCATTTGTTTAAATCTATGAAAAAAGTGATGGAATGTGTTCAAACGGCAGCTAAAGTAAACAGTTGGTTGTTCAAGTAAGCCTCAGCTATCAAGTCTGTAAACTTAGAAGGAACTGTTGCACTTGAATGCTCCTTTGTGATAAGGATTCAGGGAACAATGCAAATAATTCAAAGATTGTTTGTTGGCAATAACTGAGTTTTTTTATAATAGGAAACTGCATGACAAGAGTCTTGACAGAACTAACTGATGACATGTGCTGTATTCTTTTATTTTGATCCCCTTATCTGCTCCCATACAATGGAATTTTCCAAGGATCCCATCATGGTTTACATGTTAGTGCGATATTTTATCAAGCTAAGATCTGTTTTTTGAGAAACAACTGGTTCTGCTTGGTTGGCAGAATTTTGTGGAGATTATCATGTAAGTCTTTTGCCTTATGTCTAACAGAGTCAGTGTTATGAAACTGGGCTTCTATGGGAAGCCTTGGCTTCTGGGAGCATTCCTGGGTGCACACTTTTGTAAATTGCCCTATTAATTCACCAATCATGGTTCTGTGCTGCACATGATTTGGGTATCAGTAGCTTTATATCAGAAAGATATCGGCATGGTGTTTTAACACAATAATTTTATATTGAAAGTCTTACAGATTTTGACTGAAAACTGGTGCCTTGGTTTTTGTTCTGAAACTTCCATCAACTTTACCATTGCAATTTATCAAAGTTGTGGGTTTGTGGAAATTCTGACTTTCTCAACCAAATGTGGGAAAGTATGGACTGGATTGATTTATGAAATGGGTGTGGTGGAGGAAAATTCATGCTGTATTAATGAGGCCTGAAACATGATGATGTATGGTAAATGCCTGTCATAAAAATCTTTCTATAGAGGGAAATATTCCTTCAATATAAGCATGCAGGCATTTCCACTACAAAGTGTAAATTGTATTCTTGGTCCATCGACATTAGGAGTTTGATAATTTAGAACATGAAGAGGAAAAATTGTCACAGCAAATGGATGTGAAATCTTACATAATACAAAAAGAAAGTAGAGATAATCTTAAACACCCTCCATGTGGACAGTGTAGAGACCACTCCTAGTATTTTCTCAGATATCCTATCAGTAATCTTTGTTTGGCGTACTTGTCAATTTAAACAAGGAGTAACATCTTGCACCTTGATGACAATCAATATGTTTTGGCTTGGAAATGGGGACTAGGGAAGGGGACAAAATTGTCACTGTCTCATAAAAATGCATGATGATCTTTATTTTGGAGATTTTTACATCTCTAAGTCTAACTTTAGCTGAACTTTATCTTTCCCTGGACCCATGCTAGATTAACTTAAGTACTAGATTTATTTAGGATATTCAGTCATCATGGACAAGTTGGACCAAAAGGCCTATTTCCATGCTGTACATCCCTGTGACCGTATGTCCTATCAATACTGGTAAATCCATGGTTTCATCCAAGAAGGGGGATTCAGTATGAGAATATTTGAAGGCACAAATCCATATTTGAAACCTCAGGACATTCCTTTAGTGCATTCAATCTGCCTGGAAAAGCTGACCAATTTTCAAGGAAGTTGCGGTATTGTTCATGTAAATTTGACCTCGTTGTTCGTGAGGTAGTGTGAAAGTCATAGTGCGAGTGCAGGTAAGGCTTTTTCAAAAAAAAAATCACATATGCTTTTAAAATCACAATCCTATGTCAATGGATGCATTTGCTTGAAAATTGGATATTACTCTTTGCACTGGAAATCAAAAGTCTAATATTTATGGGTAAAAGTTAGATTTCATCAGCATCCTATGTGTCTCTGTACTATTGAATTCATTATAACCTTCAGTTTGAAGCATTAATATTAAAGTGAACTTTCTCCCCTCCTCCATCTTCACTTTATCTTAATATCTCTGAATTACTGAAAGAGATTATTTGCTTTGGCAGATTGATGGGTAAGGAGGCAAAAAAGTGCAATGGTGCATTTGATTGATGTTTACTTCAACTGTGAATAAAGTTGATGGATCCAAGAACTTTGGATTTCACATGAAAACTCATTGATGTTTGGACTAGGTTACTTTACAGAGGGAAGTTGAAGTTAGGTGTGAAGTTTAAACGGTGAGCGAGGAGCAACTTTGTAGTCAATTGCCAGATAGGGATGAGATCAGGAACATTATGCAGCTGGAAAACATCTTCACGATAACTGTATGGATAAGACTTAGGGGGCACCACAGTGGCACAGTGGTTAGCTCTGCTGTCTAATAGCACCAGGGACCTGGGTTCAGTTCCACCCTCAGGCGACTGTCTGTGTGGAGTTTGTACATTCTTCCCGTGTCTGCATGGGTTTCCTCTGGGTGCTCCGGTTTCTTCCCACTGTCCAAAGATGTGCAGGCTAGGTGGATTGGCCATGCTAAATTGCCCATAGTGTTCATGTAGCTTAGGTGAGTTATAGGGGGATGGGTCTGGGTGGGATGCTCTGAGGGTCTGTGTGGACTTGTTGGGCTGAAGGGCCTGTTTCCACACTGTAGGGATTCACAATTCTATGAAGACATCAGTTTAATTTGTATGAGTGAGCAGCTGATTTTAGGAATTTCCTGTCCACTGTAGATGTTGCTACAAGTATTTGCAGGGAAATATATGTGATAGTGGAGAAGGGTAACCTTCTGGCTTAGATTTTAGCTGAAATTGGTTTTTACCTGTTTGAATATGACTAAAATTAACCAAACCACAAATCAGACCTCAAAATTCTGGTTTTGTTAGCCCGACTTAAAAACATTTGAGTGAGTTAAAACTTAGCCCAAGTTAAAACTGTCTGTGGTGAAAACGAAGTTCATATTTCATCCCCTTTCAACTGCCACATTCGACTCAAGTCGCTGTACATTTTAGGTTACAATGAATCCTTTCTGACTCTGTCGCAACATGTTAGTTGATGGCTTCCAGCATTAACTTCTCTTTCCTGCAGTAAAAAATTACATGCCAGCCTTTCTTCGAGATTTAGCATGCCTGATGCAAAATAAGGGCAGTGTAAAAGTTGCAACATTCTGGAGGGCAAAGAATTTCCATTAAAGACAAGCTGATTTTTTAGAGCTCTCAATAGCTTGTGTCTTTTGACTAACTTAGAATAGGCATAATTTGTACAGTGAGGACATATATTTAAGCTGAATTTACTGGCTTCATTTAGGACACTGATGAATGACCACTTATGTGATTCTTGGGCTAGAGATATTTGTTTCTGATTCAGGTCAGTTGCAGGTTGTAGACGTTTGGAGGTAGAATTGGAAGAATTTTCTGAGAACTGTGCTACTCGAGTAGGATTTTAGTTTTTCCAACCTGTCCACATCGACTTTTCACCTACTGGAGACCCTCTCTTCTTGGGTGAAGCTGTACAAAATTAATTGCAGCTGACTGGAGAAAAATACACCTCCTGAAATGAATAAGGAACTTGTTAATAAAGGATTATATAGAGGCCACAGGAATAAAGCTGCAGTAAAAGAAAAGTCAGAAGCCATCATCATAATTGGTTTCAGTTGCAAGAAAATTTGTTTCTCAAATCCTACTAACGACATTCCCTCAACACACAGTTTTTGGGATGGCATGATGGCTCAGTGGCTAGCCCTGCTGCCTCACAGTATCAGGGACCTGGGTTCAATTCCAGCCTCAGGTAACTGTCTGTGTGGAGTTTGCACATTCTCCCTGTGTCTGCGAGGGTTACCTCCAAATGCTCCAGTTTCATCCCACAGTCCAAAGATGTGCAGGTTAGGTGAATTGGCCATGTGAAATTGCCCATAGAGTAGATGGGTTATAGGTAGATGGGTCTGGGTGGGATGCTTCAAGGGCCAGTGTGGACATGTTGGGCAGAAGGGCCTGTTTCCACACTGTAGGGATTCTATGATTCGAAAATTCACGTGTAATGCTTTGAGCTAAATAGACATTAGAAAATTACAGCTTTGGTTTTATATTCTTTGGAAGGGAAGGGAGATTTTGATGTGATACACATATTGTCAATGTGTTCTTATAAACTAGCTTCTCTTGGCTACTTGATATGTTTCACTTCTGTACCTGAGTAAGATCAAGAAACAAATATCATTCCCTTAGTTGGACTGAAAATGTCCTACTTCCAGTGAAGTCTGGCACTTTGCAGTCAATATGCCAGACAATGATTTCTCGCCATTGTGTGATAAATGAGTATTGTGCAGTCTGAAACTGTGGACTTCAACACAACAAGTTCCTGTTGCGACAATCATATTTGTTAATACTCTCAGTTTCAATCTGTTACTCCAAGAAGCATCCAAAAGTGAAGAAGCTTTTATGGTGAAATTTCATTCATTGCTGCCAATCATGCAGCATCAATATGTTTAACCATTGAAGCTCAGATCAAGGAATTATCTCAACCTCGATTAAGTGGTAGCGCCCCTGCCACTGAATCAGAAGGTTGTGTGTTCAATCCCATCATCTAGGTTTGCAGTGCTGAGGGAATACTACAGTGTTATAAGTGTTGTCTTTCAGATGAGTTTTTATTCTTCCCCTTCTAAAATCACTCCAGCTGCAGCCATTGATCTCCAGCACACAGAAATCCTTGTATATCCACTTCATGAAAAAAAAACTAGAGAATGGCTGAAACATTTTACAAAATATATGAGAAAATGGACTTTTATAAATGACTAAAAAATAAGATCCTCCTCCAACCAGCTTGCATAGCACAAACTTCATCCAATTGATAAAGATCATTGTTGAGATCCTGGGAAGTGTGAACTATTTCCACATCTTGGGAGCAATTCATTGCCATCTCTATTGTCCTCAACTCAGCCTTTAACTGACTGAGGAAAAGAGTATTTGAGGTCAAGGATTTCATGGTTTATCAGGCAGCCATGATCCCTGTGCTGTTATATCTCTGGAGACTTGGGAAACTGCAGCAGGCATTTCATTGCACCAGCAAATAGTCTCCCATTGTGCCTTCATGCAGTTCTCCAAATTGAATGGCAAGAAAGGTGATCCAACAGCAACGGTGGTGAAGGCTGGTCCTGGATGGCAAAATGAAGTTGTCATAGTCTCAGAGGACTCATTAGAGAGAGGCGACTGGCAGTGTGTTAACCTGAGTCTCACTATGACTTAGGCGATGGATGAGGTTGAAAAGGCAGGACCTTCAGTGTAACCTCAGCCAGTATGGGAATTGAACCCATTCAGTTGGTGCCAATCAGCATCACAAAACAGCCGTCCAGCCAACTGAGCTAATGGATTGTAAAATATGCCCTCTTGTTTTGAGATCAATTTGTGATACCACCTTTCCATATCCGTATAAATCCTTCCATTGCGCTGCTCCAGTTCTGGTCTCTTGTATATCCCGGGTTTTCCTTGCTCCATCATTTGCATCTAACCTCTGGAATATCTTCTTCAAATCTTTCTACCACTCTATGTTTCACTTTTAAGATGCTTCCTCAAACCTTTTTTGTAAAGCATTTTTGTAAAACGTTTTGGTCATCTGCCCTAACATATGACTCTGAGCCAAAGCTGTTGAAGTGGCTTGGAACTTCTAACTCTGACCTCATGGCAGCGGCAAGTGAGCCAGTACTTACTTTTCCAGGGTGAACACGAGATCTGGCATGAGAATGGGCAAATGCTACATTGGCAGAGGTGACGTTGGTGAGATAGGCCCTAGCTACAAAAGATGGCACCTGAGGATTAGCGACATCGTCATTGCTTGGGTCTGACTGTGGCGGCTAAGCAGTGGCAGAAGGCCATCACGGTGACAGCCGTGAGGTGGGCCCAGCGGCGGGAGATGTGACTCTGATGTTAGTGGGTCCTCTGCAGGTGGCAGCGAAGCAGCAGCAGAGGAGAATGGGCTGAGTGGTGAAAGATGGTGGCTGAGGAGAGGTGACTTCAGCATTGGTTGGGTCTGGTGTAGATGGCAGCAAGGTGATGGAGGAGGGATGGTGGCAAGGGCGTCAATTGTTGATGAGCTGGCTCAGGACTGATGAACCCTTTTTAAACTATATCATAGAATCATAAAATCCCTGCAGTGAGCAGACAGGCCCTTCAGCCCAATAAGTCCACACCAAACCTTAGAGCAATCCACCCAGACCCATCCGCCTATAAACCCATCCAATCTACACATCCCTGAACACAATGGACAATTTAGCACAGGCAATCTACCTAGCCTGCACATATTTAGGCTGTGGGAGGAAGCCAACGCAGACACGGGGAGAATGTGCAAACTCCACACAGATAGTCACTTGAGGCTGGAATTGAATCCAGGTCCCTGGTGCTGGGAGGCAGCAGTGCTAACCACTGAGTCACTGTGCCGCTTTCTATTTTTTCCTTACTCTTAAGCCTGTTCAAAATGGAGTTGGATCATGGTGGCAATGGAAAAGCTTTTCATGATTCTGTTGGTTTTTTCAAAAGAAAATACAAGTGACAATCAAATCATTCATTCATTCACATATAATTTGTTTCCTATTATGTTAACCATGCAGAGCTGGCAAACATTTAGCAGTTTTAGGTGAGTGATAGAAATGTAAAGATGTTTACCATAGTGTAAAATAAAATTGCTGCCTTCAAAAGTGCACCTTAATCCAAATATTCCTGGGGCATTGATTTTGCTATTTTTCTTGAACATTTCATGTAAAATGAGATGGTGAGATTTGCTATACACTCTTGGGGAAGAAAGGAATGTCCATTTGAGGGAGGGAGGAAGGGAGGGTGTTCTAACAATGCTTTTTCTGCTTGTGCAACTGTTTACTTTTTAACCAAGCTCATTTTCTCTCTAAATAAACACGTTAACAACATTTCCACAAAGCAAGAAATTGAGGCCAGGGCAGAGGCAAGGGAGGAGAGGAAATGCACATTAACTATTTCTGCCATTCTGAAATTGCAATGCAAATACTTATGGCTGGAAAGTTAAAAGAATTGTTTCCAATCACATAGCTCAATCAAGAGAGAGTTTGCAACCATCATTCAACTTAACATTCCTCAATATGTCCACGTGTTTTGGTTATATGGGTAACTGCAGAAACCATTTCTATGTAATGTGGTTCCACAAACTACAATTTTTGTTATTGTTCAGAAGACATGAACTTCATTGGCTGGGCCAGCGGTTATTGTGCATCCTTAATTGCTTTGAGGAGGTGCTGGTGAGTTGCCTTCTTGAACTGCTGCAGTCCCTTATGGGTAGTTATGCCCACGATGCTGTTAGGAAGGGATAATTGAGATAAATGATAAATTAATCTCTTCTTTTTGTGATTTTGATTGCGGGATTATTGTTAGCCAGGATACATATAGCTTCCTGTTGCTCATCGACAGCCCCATTGAGTCTTTACTGCTTCTCTGGGTAGATGGTAGAGTCTTGATACGAGTCTGTATTCATCCAGCTCTACACCTTGTTATCACAAGCTCCAGCATCGGCAGTTCTTACTATCTCTGAGTCTGGATATAACTCCCTGATTTGAAAATTGGGTGCCTTCGGCAATGCAGCATTCAATGACTACAGTACTGAAGTACCTGCTTAATTTACACCCTGAAACTGCACAGAGAGTAGCATTACCAAATTGAGCCAAGCTGTTCACAGGGTTTGAAGCAACATGCCACTGAGCTAAGGGGAGCCAGTAGGAAGCAATACACTTTATTGGCTTTCAAAAATTTTGATACAACTAAGAGTGAGAGCTAACATTCTGCTTTCCCTACTAAATAAATAGTTTGTTCATTAGTGCTCAAAATACACAGCAAATTAATTCGCCTCCACAAATCTCTAAAATGGTGGGAACATTCAATCCCTGCAACCAATCAGGGAAATGAGGAGAAAGAGAAAGAACAAAAGTTCTGGGGGTGTGGGGATGGTCTCCAAAAGGAGGAGAGAGGCTTCATAGGGAAGGAGATACACTGCACAGTGAGGAGCTGGGCTTCAATGGGAAGTGAGTAGCTGCAAAGGGGTGGACAGAGACTGCAGAGGACATTGAGGGGTTGCAGAAGGGAAAGAGCAATTTTGAACTGCTCCACAAAGGGATACACAGCTTTTTGTGGACAGAAATACGTCACTTTATTTATATAAACATTATCCGATGTTAACCTATTCCTGTTGCCTTGTACCAATTTAAATACTGTGGTGTCTAAGGAATTAATGCTTTCTTTGCGTGTTGTGGCTTAAAGATTAAGGAACAGCGATGATTGGGGAATATTGATGAATTCTTCTAATTCTGCTTCTTTGTGAGTTCAATTACATGGTGTATCAGCACAAATACAGAATATTATGTTATTCCATATGCTTATATTTTAATAAAGGAGTGAGAATGAAAAATTGATCCCAAAAGTTAAAAGTAGACTTTATGAAAATCTCAAAAGGAGCCCTCAAAAAAGGGATTTTTACCCCTTTTGTTCTTGACTGTTAGTCAAAAGAGTAGGGGCACCACCCTCTAAATGTGTGATGAAATTCTTCTCCAATGACCCTGCTCACAAGTCTGTTTCATCAAAACTATGCTTGTACTTTGTAGCTTTCGTGATCTCAGGAAGGCCCAAAGCACAATACATTATATAAAGTACTCTGAAGTGTAGTCACTCTTGTAAGAAATGCAGCAGTGAATTTGGGCACAGAAAACAAGTGAGTTAGAACATAACCTGTTCTTTTAAGAATGCGTTTGAGGAATAACCGTTCCCCAGGACATGGGGACTACTACCCGCTCTTTTTCACATTGTTCCATGGATGTTTTACATTAACGGGACAGATGGTTTACCATCAACAAGACTGTCCTCACAAAATTTGAACCTCTAACAATGTAGCAAACCCACAGCACTGCACTAATGTCAGCCCAAATGATACATCTATTTAGAAGCAAAAGTGCTTTCTCTGAACCAAAACTGTTCCTTAACTTGAGATTGGAAAAAAAACCTTACGCTTATATTCCCCTTTTACAATCTCAGGACATCCCAAAGTGCTTTTCAGCCAATAAAGCACTTTTGAAGTGTAGTCAATTTGTAATGTAAGAAATTTGAATGTGACCTTGAGTCTAAATCACGTATAGCTGAGAGACACACAAAGGCAAAAAGACACTCCTGGCTTAAAGCTAATATTATTTCACTCAACTGGACAATTTTATAGATGCTCAGATATGATAAAATCCCTTTTTGATACATGCATATAACACATTTAGCAGCAGCAAACCGTCTGATTTGATGTGCATTGGAGTCCTGTTCGCATTAAAATTCTGAGAAAACTAATTCCCAGAGTAAAATTGATTCTACTGCTTCTCCCCATTACTCTCGCTGTCTTCCATTTAGCATGTTAGTTTCCTGACAGTAGAGTACACAGCACTTAGCAGCTGGTTTGTGAAACCATCAGTCAGGAAATTGTATGATAAATAGCAGGTATGGAGGTTTAGTGGCATTTTGTTCTGCTTCAGCAGTTTTAGCCTGACTTTGGAAAAGTCATCATGTGGCATTTTGTCAAGGGCTGCAATGGAAGATGGTAACAGTACAGTAACTTATTACACAGACACTTGAGTTATGATGTTCTCCAGATGTATTGTTCATGTGAGAATAATAAGTCACAAGATGGATAATTATGCTGGATCTAGTCATGCAGGCCACTTCCAGCCATAAGGATTTGTCCCAAGCAGACTAGGTAGTATGATGGACTGTCTCTGTCTCGTGACTCAAAGCTGGTCTGTGGAAAGCAGGGCAGAAATAAACAATTGCTCAAGGAGCTGAGTTCATTTATTTATAGTTGAGTTCTGATGGTAATGAAATTCACTGGTTTTGTCTCATTTGTGACAGTTAAAGTGCTTGTATATGTGTTCCAGCTTGCCTTTTGCAAGACATTCATTTAACAGATTTTTCACATCCCAACTACTGATGGTGAAAGTTCTGTATATTTTGTATACTACTTAGCTATATCATAAACAGGTATTGTATATACAGTGAGTTGAGTAACTCGATTAATCATCTTGAGAGAATGGAATCTTGACTGAAGCAGAATTCCAGGCCCCTTGTAATCTTGCATACGGGCCCATCCTATTCCTGCAGGACACTTTGAGATGAAATGAATCATTGCTATAATGATTGCACCCAATGTGATGAGAATGAATGAGAAAGCTCTGTGATTCAGTGAGGAAAACACAGGGTTGTTACTGTTAATAAGCCCCTGGATTTTAAGACATGAATGAATGCTTATGTTATTTTGGCTCTACCAATTCTACTGATGTCACCCATAGTCTGTGATTTGATGCAATAAGTTCAAGTCTAGCTTTTGGAGCAAACAAATGTATCTTGAAGATTCTAGTAATGATTCCACACCAAATGTAGTTGCACTTATTGCTATCATGCAGTAAACTTTCTTGTTATCTAAGAATTGTACCTTTTCTACAGATATTCTATGGTGGTATATCCCCTACCCCTTAATCATGAAATTGGCCCTAAACAAATCAAAGATAGTGGAGATAATAAAGTGTGGAGGTGGATGAACACAGCAGGCCAAGCAGCATCTCAGGAGCACAAAAGCTGACGTTTCGGGCCTAGACACTTCATCAGAGAGGGGGATGGGGAGAGGGAACTGGAATAAATAGGGAGAGAGGAGGAGGCGGACTGAAGATGGAGAGAAAACAAGATAGGTGGAGAGGAGAGTATAGGTGGGGAGGTAGGGAGGGGATAAGTCAGTCCAGGGAAGATGGACAGGTCAAGGAGGCAGGATGAGGTGGTAGGTAGGAAATGGAGGTGCGGCTTGAGGTGGGAGGAAGGGAGGGGTAAGACGAAGAACAGGTTAGGGAGGCAGAGACAGGCTGGGCTAGTTTTGGGATGCAGTGGGGGGAGGGGGCGAGCTGGGCTGGTTTTGTGATGCCCAAAGGTTGCAGGAACAGCAACTCATGTTCCGCTTGGGAACCCTGCAGCCCAATGGTATCAATGTGGACTTCACCAGCTTCAAAATCTCCCCTTCCCCCACTGCATTCCAAAACCAGCCCAGTTCTTCCCCTCTCCCCACTGCATCACAAAACCAGCCCAGCCTGTCTCTGCTTCCCTAACCTGTTCTTCTTCTCACCCATCCCTTCCTCCCACCTCAAGCCACACCTCCATTTCCTACCTACCACCTCATCCCGCCTCCTTGACCTGTCCATCTTCCCTGGACTGACCTATCCCCTCCCTACCTCCCCACCTATACTCTCCTCTCCACCTATCTTGTTTTCTCTCCATCATCGGTCCGCCTCCCCCTCTCTCCCTATTTATTTCAGTTCCCCCTCCCCATCCCTCTCCCTGATGAAGGGTCTAGGCCCGAAACGTCAGCTTTTGTGCCCCTGAGATGCTGCTTGGCCTGCTGTGTTCATCCAGCTCCACACTTTGTTATCTTGGATTCTCCAGCATCTGCAGTTCCCATTATCACTGATACAAAGACAGTGGAGGATTGGTGGAAGCAATCTACCTCAAACAACCCTAAAGTGATACCACAAAGTTACAGAAGTGACCACAAGATAACAGGAGTGGTCACCTGGGGAGAAAAACACACTTATATCTTGCCTCCAGTCTTCAGCCAATTGCTGGCCATCCTTGAGTGAACATCTTGTTGTTTCTTCATTTGATGGCTCCGCGTTTGAGTTTGCTGTAGGTTTGTTCCAGTTATTGACAGCTGTTCATGTCAGATTTTGTTGACAGGCATAAATTCCCCAGTTTTATATCTTGAGTCCTAAAGCCCTCCAAGTTCTCTATTTATATAATTGGTTCCACAATGGTTTGGTTTGGAGAAGTTGATCAAAAGCATTTCTTTTGATACAACGTACCTGAGCTCACTAATCTATGGAACACAGTGAGAAAACCCTTCAGCCTATCAATGTACTGCAAATTAGTCGAACATTCTATTGAAACCTTCAGAAAATGTTTGGGAAGAAATTTTAGCTCTTCATGCTCAGCAGAAATTGAGAGGTTGGCAGTGGAGAGGATAGTAGGTAACATGACATGGGTAAATTGCCTGATCTGACCTTGATCTGTTGCAGTTTTACTATATCCAGCTTTTCAGGCTCATGAGAAGACCATCAGAGTCAGGTGGAATTTTTATTATGTCAGTGGGACCCCAAAGCATGCTGAATTAGAAAGTCAACAAAGTAATCTCCAGTCATATCACTGACTTACACAGTGCTGTTCCAAATCACACAGAATAAACTAGATAATCACTGACTGGACTTCCATATTTCTCCACTTTACTCCTCCTCTCCTCGTTGTTCTTCCTGGTTCCCATTCTTCCCATGGATCTGCCAGTTGCTCCTGAGGCCTCCCATTTTTTTCCACCAGTTCTGCCTTCCTGCTGAGGATGAGCCGACTGTGGACTTGGTGGCTTTTCTGTCTGGGAATTGTAATTGGCACCTGAGTATTTAATCTTTTTCAATCCTGTCCCCTGACCAGCTTCCTCCCTCAGTTTGCCTCCAACTGTTCTGAAGACACTGATCCTTGGTTGGCCTACAGACCTCCCTTGCCTCATTTTATTTTGTTGATCAGTCTTAGGTAGCAACTGATGAGTAGGCAGTTTTATCATGGCAGTTGGTTTGAGGCCATGGTAGTGCTGGTGATGGGAGAAGACGTACAGTCCATCCATTGCTCCAGTACTTTGGTCTGTCATAAGCTAGCTAATGAAGATTCCAGAGCAAAGCCTGTCCAACTTCAGAACACATTTATCTGTACACATTCATGCTGAGTGAGATCAGTAATATATTACGGCTCAGGAATGGGTTAGGAAAGCTCAGTAACATTGCAGGTGGTGCATTTATAAGAATATAAGCAATAAGAAAATTGTTTCATTAGTTGACCTATTGAATTCTTCTTGTCACAGCTGATTGTGACGTGACCTGTGTGATTTGCACTACCATTAGTTGCCTGTCAGTATCAAAGTTCTTGAAACTCCACTGACAGAAAGGATATCATAGTTCCTGGCAGCATGAACAGAAAGATCCTGTTGCCTTATTCCTTTTGTATTTGCTGCTTTGATTCAAAACTCATTTCAAATGTCCAATTGCATTGTCATTACAAGGGATATCTAGTAAATCATAAGATTTAAACAATATTCAACTTACCATGTATAAAATATACAAACTATAACAGAACTATAATTCAGAAATTAAAATTAGATCTGATAAATCAGAACGTTTGGCAATTTTCTGTAAGCCAATATTTTGCCAATAATGGGGTTCAGTTGAATAGTGTGACTTAAAGGAGCTTCTGTGACTCACTAAAAAGTCTAGTGATTTGATCTAAATTTCTCAAGGTGAAAGAGTAACACTTTGGAAATTAGGGTCATAGAGTCATACAGCATGGAAACAGACCCTTCTGTCCAACCAGTCCAAGTTGAACATAATCCCAAACTAAACTAATCCCACCTGCCTGCTCCTGGCCCACATCCCTTCAAACTTTTCCTATTCATGTATCCATCCAAATAACTTTTAAACATTGTAAATGTACCCGCATTGACCACTTCCTCAGGAAGTTCATTCCACATGAAAACTACCCTCTGTGTAAAAAAAACTTGCTTCTTGTGTCTTTTTTAATCTCTCCCCTCTCACCTTAAAAATGTGCCCCCTAGTCTTGAAATTGCCCATCTTAGAGAAAAGACAACTACCATCTACCTCTATCTGTACTTCTCATTATTTTATAAACTTCTAGCAGATCACCTGTCACCTCCCTACCCACCAATGAGAAAAGTGCCAGCCTATCCAGCTTTCCTTTATAACTCAAACCTTCTATAGCTAGCAACATCCTGGTAAATCTCTTCTGAACCCTGTCCAGCTTGATAATATTCTTCCTACGAGACAAAAAACTGCAGATGCTGGAATCCAAAGTAGACAAACAGGAGGCTCAAATAACACAGGCCAGGCAGCATCTGGAGGAAAGGAGCAGTCAACGTTTTGGGTATTACGCTTTTTCAATATTTTTCCTATAACTAGGTGACCAGAACTGGACACACAAAGTATTCTAGAAGAGGCCTCACCTATATCCTGTATAACCTCAACATAACGTCCCAACTCCTATACTCAAAGGACTGAACAATGAAGGCAAGCATGCCAAATGCCTTTATTAACCATCCTATCTATATGTGGCACAAACTTTAAAGAATAATGCACCTGCAACCCTAGGTCCCCCTGTTCTACAGCATTACCCAAGACCCTACCATTAATTGTATCAGCCCTGCCTTTGTTTGTTGTACTAAAGTGTAATACCTTGCATTAATCCAAATTGACCTGCCATTTTTCAGCCCATTGACCCATTTGATCAAGATCCCTTTGTAATCTTAGAAAAGCTTCACTGCTGAGAATGCCACCAACTTGAAATGTCATAACATGCAAGGCTTTGGGCCAAGAAAAGTAGGACCAGTGTAGGTCATAGTATATTTTGGCGGATTCTGGTTTGATGGACCAACGGGCCTCTTCTCTATTCTATGGAAGGGAGAATGAAAGAACAGTAATTGGAAATTACAGAACACTCTAATACAAAGGGATTTGGCAATTTGTGTATGAAGTACAGAAAACTACCATATAGGTACAACAGGTAATCAGAGAAGTTAATGGAATGTTGGCTTTTATTTCAAGGGGAGGTTGGAGCATTTCTTTATTCATTCATGGGATAAGGGCATCGCTGGCTAGGCAGCATTTACTGCCCGTCCCTAATTGCCCAGAAGGCTGTTGCGGTAATAGTAGGAATGTTTTACTGTGACTGTTCAAGATGCTGGTGACGCCACATCTGGAGTACTGTGAGCAACTTTGGTCCCCTTTTTAAAGAAAAGTTATTATTTCATTGGAGGCTGTTCAGAGAAGGTTCATTAGGATGATCCCTGGTGTGGAGGGATTGTCTTAAGAGCAAGGGTTAAAACTGTTGGGCCTGTACTCATTGGAGTTTAGAAGAATGAGAGGTGATCTCATTGAAACAAATAGGATTCTGAAGAAATGTGACAGGGTAAACTCTAAGAGGACATTACCTCTCGTGGAAGAGCCTAGGACCCGGAGTCTCAGAATAAAGAGGCACTATTTTAAGGCTGAGATGAAGATGCATTCATTCCCTCAGAAGGTTGTGAGTCTTTGGAAAGCCTTGCCACAGAGAGCTAAGTGTGTTTAAGGCTGAGCTACATAGATTTTTAATCAGTAAGGGGAATCAAGGGCTATGAAGAAAGGGCAGGAAAGTGGATATGAGGAGTGTCAGATCAGCCATGAACCTGTTGAATGGAGGAGCTGGTTCAAGGGTCTGAAGCCTAATCATGCTCCTATTTCTTACGGTCTTATGGTATCAGATCCCTGGAGTAGGACTTGAATTCACAACAATCTGACACTAAGGTGAAATTGCTACCATTAAACCAAAACTGACACCATTAAACTGAACTGAAATAAAGTTGGCTCAGCAGCCGTGATACAGATTTAATACAGATTCTCAATGTTGACCTTCTTCAAAAATACATATACTAAATGAATTGTTGACTCATTAATAATTATCTATCAAATAATTTAACCCTAAGGTACATTGCAATAATTATTTATCCTTTGAGATATGCCTGTAACCTTCTTGTCTCATTTTTTTTTCTTGTTTTGCAGCCCCACACCCACTTTTCCCATCCTTTCACCCGCCTGTTCCAATTGATGCCAGACACCATGAGGGGCGCTACCATTATGACCCATCACCTCTTGCCCCAGTGCACATGTGAGTATGACCCATCAATGCCTCGAATGACACTTATTAAGCCAAATTTAAGTGATGTTTTTGTGACTAATTATTTTTCTCAGACCGCACTTATGTTTGAAATGCAAATGTCATCACAGGCACCCACCTGAAATCAAATTATCATGAGGTGTTAGGGTTCACTTCAGCTGTATTTTGTCTTTAAACAACAGCCTGGATCTTACCATTAAAAATAATGGTGATCTCATATCAACATTTACCACTATTAAGGAATAAATCAGATAGCGCTTCTTGTGACCACATACATATGAAATAATGAAAAGCAGAAAGTTACCATTAAGGTTACTTGGCTCCTCCAGAAACTTTGCACTAACATTATCTTGCCAAAAGATTCAGCATTCACATATGCAAAATAGTGTGGCATTGTGTTTCTTACCCACCAGGTACTAACTCAACTGCCAGAAAGATTAGAGCCTGTTCACTCAAGTGTAAGTGAATTTTTAACTGTGTGGTAAATGTTAATTGTTAGCCAGAACGGTTCTGGAAATGAACGTTTTCTTTGGAATGTGTAAAGTTTTAATTCCTTCAGATTTTAGTTGTGATAATTTTTTAAAACTGCATTAAAACTTTCTTTTCTTTCAATGTCTCTCACACCTGTCTTAGTTCTGCACATGATTTAGCATTGGGTTAAATGTTCTCACTAACACTTTCTGTTTTGGTTTCTGAAAGCCTGATTTTAGCTTTTAAGTAGGAGCAAATTACTGCAGACGCTGAAATCTGCACTGAAAACAACAAACGCTGGAGATCACCAGCAAGTCAGATAGCATCTCCGTGGAGAACAAGTTAACATTTTGAACCTAGATGACTCTTCGGAGCTGAAGCATTTGTTGTTTTTCGTTTAGCTTTGAAGTAATCGGGTTTCCATGGTTAAAATCAGACTCTGCATGTTTCAGTGAGGCTTTTTCAACCTTGTTGAGGAAGGCCACTGTTGCTTGCTATGTTCACACTTGTCCTAGATCCCTGGAAGATACCACTACACTAAAATGGATTTCTATTAACTGCCCATTACTGTGCACCGGCCCATTTGAGCCTGCCGGCAAGTTTAAGACTGGCACCACTGACCACAACATCCAGGCTATAGTTTTTGTTCAAATAGTGAACACTGATAACTTTTGTTGTTGGAATTAGCTGACTGGAATCTTGGCCCAAATAACAGTTGGCACTTGAATTAACATTGGCTGTGATCCACAAGGTGGATTTCAGTACTCCTTTTACCCTTCAGTCAGTTCGTGGTTGATCTACCTCAGTATCATTTACCCATTTTTCTCCATTTCTCTTTATCGTCCTGTCCGAGAAAAATTTAACACCCAGTCTGAGAAAGTTTTAAATTCCCCAGCCTTTTGAAGTGAAGATTTCCAGGTTTTCACTTTTTTTTGTGGGGAAGAAGGGGCCGAGCTTCAAATTTGAGATCTTATCCCAAGTTCTGGATTCCCCATCTTGTGGGATTCCATGCAAAGGTACTAGCTGAAAGTAAACCTTGCTTACACTATGACAATTGTGAAAAGCAAAATAAGTGGATGAAACTGACTTATCCTGTTTTTGTATATAACTTTTCACAAGGAATGTATATTAAGCTGTTACATAACCCCATATGCTGGCATGAGCATGAACAGGGCCAAAGCTGAAGAGAGGCTGGTGGATTCCAACTCACTACGATCTAAAGATCAACCAATTCAGGACATTTACATACCATAATGCATCAAAAAATGTCAAGGAACAGTGGAGCTTGGTTGTCACTGCCACATTCCGAAAAGCTGAACAATGGCAATTATTAGCTGGTTTTCAGCCCTCGATAACATCCTGCATTGCACACTATTGTGCCCATGAAGCATGCATGGCCTGCAAGTTGTCTTTGAGAGTAGTGAGTCTATTGACCCATTAGTATAAATCGTTTCAGAGATAATAGGAACTGCAGATGCTGGAGAATCCGAGATAACAAGGTGTGGAGCTGGATGAACACAGCAGGCCAAGCAGCATCTCAGGAGCACAAAAGCTGACGTTTCGGGCCTAGACCCTTCATCAGAAATGGGGGAGGGGAAGAGGGTTCTGAAATAAATAGGGAGAGAGGGGGAGGCGGACCGAAGATTGATAGAGGAGAAGATAGGTGGAGAGGAGACTGACAAGCTAAAGAGGCATGGATGGAGCCAATAAAGGTAGGTGGGGAGGTAGGGAGGTGATAGGCCAGTCCAGGGAGGACGGACAGGTCAAGAGGGCGGGATGAGGTTAGTAGGTAGGAATTGGGGGGGGGGTGCGGCTTGAGGTGAGAGGAGGGGATAGGTGAGAGCAAGAACAGGTTAAGGAGGCGGGGACGAGTGGGGCTGGTTTTGGGATGCAGTGGGGGGGAGGGGAGATTTTGAAGCTTGTGAAGTCCACATTGATACCGCTGGGCTGCAGGGTTCCCAAGCAAAATAACAAATCGTTAGCAGCTAACACTGACATACCTGGTGTTATTTCCATGTCAAAGGACTTAATGTACTGCAGTGGGAGCTCAGAGTCATTGTCTAGTCATTATCATTCAGCAAAGGTGTTAAAGCCAACTTGGAAAATCTGATAAAAGTGCAAAAGTTTTATTTTTAAAACAATGAGCAGGGAACTGTGGAGTCTCCAGTTCTACCATTTGGTCCTGATGCAAAAAAAGCAAAGTGGACTCAAGAGATGTAATAGAGTGCCTTTTATTCTTGTCACCTTTTACAATATTTTAGTAAAAGGGGCATGTTTAGAACCTTAAAGTCTTCAGGTGGAAGTTGCAGTCTTTTGTCTTCTGTGTAATGCACTTTATCGGCATAGTTCAGTTGATAGCTTGAGTAAGAAGGGTGACTTCTAAGGAACGCTTCAAGGCATCTCAGTTTTCACTTCAGTACAATTGCCAAAGTGCACCGAATTGATGAGGGAACTGTCCATCAGTTGAGGCATTAAACAGAACCACCTGGTCTGTTTAAGTAGGCTTAAAAGATCCCACAACAGAGATGAGAAATGTCCACACTTTGGCAGAATTCCGACATTGAGATAATTGAATTACACCATTTAATTTTTTTTGTTCCTGACCTGATTTAATTGTAATATATCACACCTGTGAGCACAATGACGGATAGGAACGATTTTGCTGTAGATTCTGGCGGATGGGCATGTCTGTGTGCAGCACACCTGTCCCTGCTCACCTGTATAAAGCGATGGACTTTGTTGGACATAGTACCAGGGTGTGAGCTGCTGTGTGAGGAGGGAGGGTGCTAATACACTCTGTGAATGTCACAAAGTAAGGTACAGTTCCAAGATTGCATGTAGGGGGCTGGGTAAACAGGACATCCCTGAGCATGACTGCTGACTGTGTGGAAGTCAGGCGGCTGACAGCCAACATTCACACAACACTGTTCACAAACACTGTGCAGAGATGCAACAGTGCTGCTTTTATTTAAATTCTAATTATCCCTGATAATAACTCTTGTGTTCTGAAAGAACCGTGAATTCTGTAAATCAGAAACAAAAACTGAAACTGCTTGAAAGGCTCAGAAGGTTTGGCGGCATCTGTGAAGTGAAATCAGACTTAACGTTTTGGGTCTGGTTCCGAGGAAGGATCACCGGACCAGAAACGTTAACTCTGATTTCTCTCTACAAATGCTGCCAGGCTTTTCCAGCTGTTTCTATTTTTGCACTTGTGCTCTGGTTCAGTATTGCCCTGGGGAATTTTTTTCTCTGTCTCCCCAGTAATCTTACTGATGTCATTGTTGTATAAGGTAATGGTCCTGAAAGAGTTAAAAGTTTCTGCTATACTGAACTCTGCCAAGTTGGATAATGCCATACAATTGATGGAGGGAGAGTAGTGGAATCTAGCATGGTTTTCTCATCAAAATATATGTACCTTCTCCATCGTTTGTTAGTAATCATTACTTTGCCTAAAGTTAACATAACCTGGAAATGGTTGCTTAAATATAAAAAGCTAAAAGCTGTTATGCAAGACAAGAGAACTTTCTACAGAGATCTCTTTGTGGTCCATCCTCCACCATAGGCTACTGAACAGTCCCTTTGGTTGGCAAAAAAGGAGGATTGGTTGCTGTCCTACCCAAGCCAGAAGCCATTAGTGTTTAGTACCCAGTTATCATATCATGTTATAACAGTTATGACCAATGTTCCTCACTCAAAATATCAGCAAAATCAGGTTATTGCCGAAAAGCAAGACATGCCATTGAAGCTTTTTGTCTTGCACTCATCAGTTCATTTGCAAGAATGCCAAATTTTAAGGATGTACGTTCTTACACAGGGACCTATTCTCTGCAATCAGAAAGAACATGTCCAGACATGCACCTTTTTTGAATTAAACAAAAGCATGGGGAAACAGTTTTCCCTGGTACATTCTCCATAGTAACCATCTAAAGCAATTGGAGTTAACTTGTCAACCAAACATTACCCTTGACTCATGCTGCATAAATTATTAAAAACCAAAAGAACTGCGGATACTGTAAATCGGGAACAAAAACAAAGTTGCTGGAAAAGCACAGGAGGCCTGGCAGCATCTGTGAAGGAAAAAACAAAGTTCTGAGGAAGGGTCACCAGACCGGAACCATGAGCTCTGTTTTCTCCCTCACAGATACTGCCAGACCTGCTGAGCTTTTCCAGCAACTTTGTTTTTCTTCACTTTGCAATTTGCCATTCTTACACCTTTCCTGATGACTGTGAGGTGAAAAACTTTAAAAGTTTTTGTCAGAAACTCTAAAGTTCTGCAAAAGCAGATTGACAGTTCATTTATCTCAAAATTGTCTATAGAACCCTGCTGTGTGTAAAATGTTTTCAGTGTTTATCTTTTTCTGCAACAGCTGTTGTACAATGGAATCCAGCTTTAAGGAATTAAACAGTTACTTATGGCTCGGAGCACTTGGTGTATCTAAAATGAAAACAGGAAAACTTATTCATTTCAAGAAATATTTAATTGAATGCTTTACAGATGCTTAAGAATGCTAAAGCAAGCATACTGCCCTGAACTTTACATATCTGTTCTCACTTTCGTTGCATGATTTCAGATGGAACAGGACTGGTCCCTGGTGCATTGGTTGCATTTTAATTATATAATTACTGGCAGAAGTTCAGCCTAATTCCTGCTGGTGATGAGGGCTTGTACATGTTCAGAAAGAATTAGACCTTATGACCATTGGTTTGAAGTTGCTCAGCAAGAGTAGAGGATGCTCATCAAGCAACCTCTGCTGTTTGGGTCAGTCACTTCAGGATGGCTGTCACACCTGGTATGACTTCTGTTTTAGTAAAAATAATGACAATTAAAATATCAACCAATAAATCCTCTGCAAGTGTATTTGCATTAAAGTAATTCCTTATGACCATGTCCCTAATGGAAAAAGTAAACTGCTGTAGGTCAGCTAAATGACAGTGTCAATATTGAGCAGTTTTACAGCTGGTTCTGATCAGAGTAAGGTTTTTGCTTCCATAATGTTGCTTAACCGCTTTTTTTGGTATGTTTGTTGTGGTTGAGGCTCCAAATTCAGTGGCATTTTGGGTGCACGTGCTGATATATATTATTTCCCTATCTCTAGCTTAAACAATGGCTATGTTTAAAATTGTTCACTGCCCTTTGCCCTCTCTGCATGTGTCATCTTCGATATTCCCACAACTATCTGAAACATCTGCCTAAACTGTTCTGGCTCGGAACCTTTCTTTCCTCCTTTAGCATACTTCTAACCTCTTTGATCATCAGCCCTATATATCTTTACATGCCTTGTTAATTTTATAATGCTCCTGTGCGGCAACTTGGAATGTTTTCTTATCTTAAAGATCCACAAGTTGTGATTGCTTGGAATCAATTAATTAAGTATCACTGTTTTTAGGATCTCAGACGGAAGGGGTTTGATGACTTTATATGAAGGGCTTGGTGGATAACATGACACTTTGGAATGGGTTATAATCTTTAAGCAAATGACTACTGGTCCTTACCAACAGCCACTGTTCTAATATTGAAGGAGCCATTGCAATTTGACGGCAGTTCACAAGCTGCAAAAACAAAGTGGTCATTCCTGATGTAGTTCTATGGTTTTGGTCCTTCCAGACGTTGCTGAGCAGAGACTCTGGCTGGAATTGCAGGCAGATCCTGGGAGAGGGGAGTAGTGGTACACAAAGCGAAAATGCTGTCTTTTTATGCAGTCTGTCATGTGTACTTCTGGTGTTCGTCTTTTTACTTGACGGATGTTGTATTTTCATCTGGTGTTATGTCTTATTCACCTTTATCCTCGAATGGTAAGTAAATTTGACCGAGTCATTAAATTATGGGCCAATTAATTTGAAGTCAGTTAAATTCTAACTCACAATTGTTTTAAGACTAAGTTGTCCATTTCTCAAACTTTGGGAAAACAAAAGTCTTAAGTCCGCATTTTCATATTTGCAGAATCACAGAGCCATAAAAGAACCTATAGTTAGGTCTGTGAATTTGATGCTTTTGTTAGATGTTCTTTAAATTAGACAAATTACTACCAAGTGCAAAATGTTAAAATTGTATTGTTCATGTTAGGAACAGGCAACATTGGAGCTAATGATAAAAGTGGAGGAGCTGCTGAGTTCTGTGAAAGACAATCAGATGAGAGAGATTTTACTGGGACCAAATTATGTTTGATATTTGTCATCATTATAGTTGATGTTGTTCTGTAAAGTCACAGTCTCTCCTTAAGCACCACTATTGCCCATAATGAAAATTTTATGCTGCATTTCCACAGACTCCGCTGTCTGCATAAACAAGCACCAGGTGATTGATGGGGGTGTCATCTTAACAAAATAACAAATGTAGTACAGCAGTAGGCGTAAAAGAAGATAATAGATAAGTGAATGAGAGTGCAGGAGATAGGAAATACAAGTTACAAGTCGAGGAGATAAATTTGCTATAACTAGACTTTAATAACTTGTACCGTATAATAGGTCAATGCTTAAAAATATTTTAATACGCATAAATTTAACCATTTCATGATTAACTGCATCCTTAATACACTGGGGTTTTTAGCTGAAGAATTGATCTGATTTAATTTGCTTAAAATTGATTAACAATTTAACAATGTGCCATTGAGCCAACTTCTATAAATATGGAACTGCACTGAGTATTTTACATCTAAGCATGCTTATAACAATGAAATAAGCAGTGAAATACAGTAATGGCCCTCCATTGTTAGAGGATCAATTGACGTGCTGTTTTTCTATTGTCACACTCTTCCGTCAGAAATTGTGTAAAGTAGCAGAAGGTGATGAAGGCTGACTAATGGTCTAAGTCCATGGTTGTAAACAGCTTTATCTATGGTAAGATAATAAAATGTGAGGCTGGATGAACACAGCAGGCCAAGCAGCATCTCAGGAGCACAAAAGCTGACGTTTCGGGCCTAGACCCTTCATCAGAGAGGGGGATGGGGGGAGGGAACTGGAATAAATAGGGAGAGAGGGGGAGGCGGACCGAAGATGGAGAGTAAAGAAGATAGGTGGAGAGGGTGTAGGTGGGGAGGTAGGGAGGGGATAGGTCAGTCCAGGGAAGACGGACAGGTCAAGGAGGTGGGATGAGGTTAGTAGGTAGCTGGGGGTGCGGCTTGGGGTGGGAGGAAGGGATGGGTGAGAGGAAGAACCGGTTCGGGAGGCAGAGACAGGTTGGACTGGTTTTGGGATGCAGTGGGTGGGGGGGAAGAGCTGGGCTGGTTGTGTGGTGCAGTGGGGGGAGGCTGCATCCCAAAACCAGTCCAACCTGTCTCTGCCTCCCGAACCGGTTCTTCCTCTCACCCATCCCTTCCTCCCACCCCAAGCCGCACCCCCAGCTACCTACTAACCTCATCCCACCTCCTTGACCTGTCCGTCTTCCCTGGACTGACCTATCCCCTCCCTACCTCCCCACCTACACCCTCTCCACCTATCTTCTTTACTCTCCATCTTCGGTCCGCCTCCCCCTCTCTCCCTATTTATTCCAGTTCCCTCCCCCCATCCCCCTCTCTGATGAAGGGTCTAGGCCCGAAACGTCAGCTTTTGTGCTCCTGAGATGCTGCTTGGCCTGCTGTGTTCATCCAGCCTCACATTTTATTATCTTGGAATCTCCAGCATCTGCAGTTCCCATTATCTCTTATCTATGGTAATGTTGTGGGTCTAGTAATTCAGAGGCCTGGACAAATGCTGTGGAAATGTATTCAAATCCAACCACATCAGGTTTTATCAGGTAGGAGAATCTTAGTTAGGAGCAAAATACTGCAGATGCTGGAATTTGTACTGAAAACAACAAATGCTGGAGATCACAACAGGTCAGGCAGCATCGATGGAGAGAGTCTGATGAGTCATCTGGACTCAAAATGTTAACTTGCTCTCTGTCCACGGTTGCTGCCTGACCTTCTGTGATCGCCAGCATTTGTTGTTTTCAGGAGCATCTTATGAGCTCCCACAAATCATACATTGAGTGGGGATCACCCCATTCATTGAGGCAAGTTCTCCACTAAGAATCAACCCGGTGTATTCAGAGTTAGAATGCTTTGCTTGGCAGGACTGTCTACAGTGAGTTTCAACCCACATTCTGACTGTTCACTCCTGATGCTATAGTTCCACTGGCCGTTGCTTCAACTGCATAGTCCCTTAGCTGTGGTGTTCCCTCCATAAACCTCTCTGCCTTTCGATATTTCTTGCTCCTTTTAAGATGCTCTTTGAAACCTGTCTCTTTGACCAAGCTTTTGGTCATCTTTCCTAATATTACCTTTATGACTTAGTGTCAAATCCTGCTTTAACGTCTTCATACAAATGTTTGATTAAATTGGAGATGCTAAATAAAAACACTTTGTGGTTTTCATGGGACTATCACCAAGCAAAGATCTGCTATCAGTTGACACCTTGATTAAAACACAGGTGTGTACAAGCTGCATGATAACATTTTTATTTATGTAGTGCATTTCATGTGGATATTGTTGTACAGCACTTCACACGTGTGTGATCGGATAATAATTTAGGGGAGGTGAATGGTAATGCTGTGGGTCTAGTAATTGAGAGGCCTGGACAAATGCTCTGGAAATGTATTCAAATCCAACCACATCAACTAGGAGATTGTAAGTTTAATTAATAAACCAAATGCTAGTTTTGTTAGTAATGGTCATGAAGCTACTAGCTTATGACAAAAACTCATCTGCCTCGCTAATGTTGTATCGGAGATAATAGGAACTGCAGATGCTGGACAATCCAAGATAACAAGGTGTAGAGCTGGATGAACACAGCAGGCAAAGCAGCATCTTAGGAGCAGGAAAGCTGATGCTTCGGGAACAGACCCTTCGTCCGAAACGTCAGCTTTCCTGCACCTGAGATGCTGCTTGGCCTGTTGTTTTCATCCAGCTCTACACCTTATTGCCTCACGAATGTACTTTATGAAAAGAAACCTGCCATCTATTGGCTTGGCCTTCATGTGATTCTAGATCCACATTGTGTTGACTCTTTATTGCCTTCTGAAATGGTTGAGCAAGGCACTCAGTTGTATCAAGACAAAAGAAAAAAGTACCAATGGTGTATATCTACACTTTATGAACTCCAGTGTCACAATAACATGGCTCAGCATCATCTTCTGAAGTACCAACGGAGGTGAACAATAAGTGCTGGCCTTGCTATTGATGCTCACATCTTTATTGTAGATGTATGTTTTAAGGAAGAGACAGAAGTGAAGTGACCAGGAAAAGTTTTGGGATGGACTTGCAGAGTTTAGGGCCTTGGTGGCTGAAGACAACTTGTTGATAGTGGTCAAAGGAAGTAGAGGCTGGTCAAGAATCCAGAATTAGAAGGCAGAGTTATGGAATGGCTGGAGGAAGTCAAAGTGATGAAACATAGTGAGGCTATGAAGGAATTTAAGCAGTAGACAGTGAGGATAATAATTTTAAATTTGAGATGTAGATGTACCAGAAGTCTGTGTAGATCAACAAGCTCAGGCATATTAAATAAAATATATTTGTTGCATGTCAGCATGGAGATAGCAGAGTTTTGAATGAACTGAACATTATGGAGGAAGGAAAATAGGATGTTGTCCAGGGGAACAGAGAAATAATCAAATCTAGAGGTTAGAAAAATGTCAATGAGGATTTCAACAGCAGTAGATGAATTGCAACTCATTGCAAAGCTTCCAATTGAATATTAAATTAATAATTTCAGGTAATTCCAAGAACATCTAATGAATAAAGAATAATGCTGAGCGAAGTTGTACTTCCAAAGTACTATGTAGATCCATAAAGCTAAATATTCTTTGATTTTACGAAAATCTTTGCCAAACTGCTCCTTTGTACATATGCTTGGTTCACAGAATGTTCTATCATCACTGCTTTTACTTCAAACTTGGCTGAATTGAAAGGTGATTGTATTATTTTGGAGGAGTTTTAATCAAATTGAGGTTCAGTAAAGAAACATGAAACTTCCAGCACACGAGCTCTGTGAGGGTTCCATTTAAATGTCTCCAGTGTGAAATGTCACAATCTATGTTTAATCATATTTCAGATCAGGCTTCATTTGTAAGGATGATCGAACATCTTTATTTACTAGAAAATCACACTTAATATTGTAGGAAATGAGTCATGTTATTTAGATGGCACTATGCATAACCATGGCAATCAGTTAGCACACAGTAATTACATGGACTTTGAGAAATAAAATGAAATTGTTTTAAAACAAGTCCTCTATGGTGAACAGAAGGAATCATTTTTAACCCACTTAACTAAGCACTAAACACATGCCTAATATTTTACAAATACTTTTTGGATAAAGCTGCCATTGCAGACTTGTAATTACAGAGCAAATGTGCCTGGAGCTAGGTAATAAATCTGATGTAATCTCACTGTGCATTAAGGAGAATAAAGGGGACTGTTTGTATATTAAGCTCTGAGAAATTTTGGAGTATGGATATACCATGACTAATGCAGACATTCCCGACTGACGTCCAATGTCATCGTTTTGTTATTCTATTATTAAAGATTGGATCCAAAGATTTACGCAGAGCTGGATAATCCGGATAGAGCTGGCATCCATTTAGGGCATCAACAATATGAGGCAAAATTAAATTAAAAACTCGTAAAATGAAATATGTTTCGTATTAGTCGCTTGACACTTAATTTGCCTCTGAATAAGGAAGGAAATCGCAAATTAACCTGCCTATGTTTTTTCTAGGCAGGGCTTATTAGAGTTAGTAATAACTGTAATTATCTCTGTGATAATATGAACCTATATGTGTATGAATATGTACTCGTGTGGCACTTCTGATGCATTTCTGAGTGGAGTGCAACCATCGCGTCTCCTTTCATTAGACAGAATTATACTCGCCAAACAGAAACAGTGTAGTGCCGCACCGTGAGGAGACAATGGTCGTGTTAGGGCCTCAAACTTCAGCTACTTAATTAATGCTGAATGTCTTAAGTTGAGGCTCCTGTTGCTTGTGCTTTTTGTATTATTAGATTTTGCGAGTCTGTCTCTGCTGTTCTTTTGCGAAGTCATAATGTTGACTCTTTGTAATAAAGCTGCATTTCGCCGGCGTCCACGGGGCTTTGTAATACACTCGGCTGATGGGCCACTGGGTACATTGCTATTGCCAACAATAGCAGGGGGCTGGTGTCTTCAAAGGTATGCCAAGGCGTACCCATCAGTTTGAGAAAATCCTGGATGATTTATTAGTGCTCGGACTTTCCTGAGCGGCAGTTAATCCTACCACCAGTGTACCTAAGTCCTGCTCTAGTGCAATATATAAAGTCGGTTGTCAGAATAATGGCGGGGTTGGGGGCAGGAAGCTGGAGGGGGATTGTAAATTGGGCAGAATTTTGGGGGCGGGGAAACAAGCCAAAAGGACCACAATAGTTACGTTCTGGCAACTGATTGAAATCTCTGGATGCTGTCAGCAATAAGCGCCAAAAGGAACAAAAGCCCAAAAATAGCGTGCGTTTGAACAATTGTGCGGCAGCTCCTTGAACTAAATTCCTTAGTCATTTGTGCTTCAGTCAGCAGTATTAGACCAGCAAGGAGATATTGAGCGAGACGTTCACATGCGCTGAACCAAAGTTAAGCCTCATTCTGCAGGGGCCATCGTTAAAGCTTTTATAGCCCCCTAGACTGTGAGGAAGTGAACTGTGACAGGCTTGTCAAAACACAATGCTCCGACGTGTTTGGAAAGCAAGTTCAGCTTCCAGCCGGGCAGTACAAAAAAAACAAGTCATGTGTTCGTTTGGTGTGTGATTCAGGGAACGTCAATCAGAACCTCGGCTGTACTGACCTCCTCTTTCCACCGACTCCCCAATTGCCCCTGGATTTACTGCTTGCTTGAGCTCCCTTTCTGTGTAGCCGTGCAGCTCCAGGAGGTTTTATGTGGAGGTCCCAGATACAGTGTAATTACACTTCAAAAAAAGAGGCAAAAAAATACACTTGGATTATAGAGATGTCCACGTGTGTTTGAAGTTATGTTGAGTTCCCACTTCTCTCTCGGTTTTTAGTGTATCTCTCAAAAAATGATTGTTATAACAGTGGTATTGGAAAATATGCCAGATTTAACAATTCACGGGGGAGAACCAAAGTTCCAATGTTCACGTTTCTGCCAAAAAACAAATCAGATCGTTTTAAGGTACCCGGGCCCGAGAATGAGTGAGTCGAGAAAATTGTGCTTTTATCGCAGGTAGCGCATTAATTTTGAACGTTTCTCTGCAGCGCTCAGGCGCAGAAGATGCAGAGCAAGCTAAGTATTTCTTTCTCTGAGCCAACCTTTTGATCTGTGGGAGACGCAACTAAATTCAGAATGAATCATAAAACCGTTATGGTTTTGGAGTGTGGGGATGGAAGTGGGTATTTATAGGATACTCGGATAATTACAATCGAGTTGCAACCTGGTATTGGAGAGTTTCAGGAGATAACAGTTGACAGAATTCATGTAAAAATGTTTGTTTTCAAAGAGGGTCTTATTATGACTCTCAACATCATAGTGCAGACATTGAAGGCCATGTTCATTTGTTGTAATCTGAGAATGTTTCTGGGCTCCCAGCCAGAATAAAGCATGCCTTCTGCATTGGACTAGGATGAGGCAGAAGAAAATGGCCTACTTGTTAAAATATTACCCTGTCTTGATGAGCGATGAACAAAAGGTCTGCATTTTAACAAACCAGCCATCAGTAACATTAACATCATTGGCTCCCTTGGTGATTCATGCTGGCTCCTATGTTTTTTTTCCTGCTTTGATTTAAGATAAAGTACCTTAAACTTAAAAGAAAAAGCAAATTTTCAGATTTGTTAATGTATCTTGCCTTAATATAATATCAAAAATAAACATTGCTGAGAGTCACAAACATTGCCATTCGAGAGAAAAACAATTTTGTTTTGTTCATTCATGGGATGAGGGTGTCACTGATTAGGTCAGCATTTATGCCCATCCTTATTTGCGCTGGGCAGTCTGGGCTGAACCACAGCTGTGAATCTGAAGTCACGTGCACCCAGGCCAGGTGAGGATGGCAATTTCAATGCCTCAAGTACATTAGTGAATCAGATGGGTTTTCCAACAACCAACAATGGATTTGTGGTCATCATTTGTAGGGTTTCTTAAGGCATTTAATGTTCTGCCGTATGAAGCATCCATAACAAGTTATCAATTCTTTGTAACTTATTAAGCAACTTTACGACTGTAATTATTTCTAATCAACACATCAGCCAGCTTATGATAGATGTGGAACTTGAAGCCAGGCTTACTGACCCAGAGGCAATGATGGTACCACTGAGCCACATTTTTGTATTGTTTGCTTTGTTTGAATAACTATTAACACATTCTTCAGTTACTGGAATTATAACTTCCGGTTTTTTTCTGTGTTTCATTTGCCTTTTGTTTGGTTTATTTGTATTATCCCCTCTGTTTCTGCTTCTGTTTCAAATGTTTCCAAATTTCCTTGTGCTTCTTAGTCTGTCTTACACTCACTCTCCTTCACCTTTTGGGCTTTAAGAGGTGTATGTTGTCCTGGTTTTTGTGTGAAGAAAGATTGAGGTAGAGATCTGAGCAGTCTATTCCAAAGCTGAAAAATAAACATCATTTGAGGCCTTGGGGTTCTTTTAAAAGTTGGGACAATAGAACAAACCTGAAAGGATGGAGTCAAGATCCAGGATTTTTAGTTTTAGTTTTAATTTTTCAGTAGCAGTAGCTGCTGGGGTCTTGACACTGGATGTGGCAAGTGTTTTTCGTCTCTGTTACATCTAAAAGCTGGGGTTCTCTTCCTACTGTCAGAATTACATGTGAGACAATCTGTTTTATTGAACTTGCCTTTGCCAAGTGTCTGTTTATGGGATGTTACTATCGTAGGAACAGTTACTGTTTAGTAGTTAAATAATCCATTATTCTGTTAAGTTTCCAATAGAATTAAATTATTCCAATTCTTTCTTTTGTTGTATTTTAGGTATAGTGTATGAATAAAGTATGTATGCTTCAAGACTGACAGCTTGACATTAAAATTGCATCTGGAACACGACATCTAACACTTGCCTTTAAAATAAGAAAACTTTAGGGTCTAGGCTATCTTCCTAATGTATTTTGAGGGGATTTAGTCTGGTCCATAACAAATTGAGAGCTCTTGTCGGGATCAAAATCTCTAATTCAAGATTGGGTTTAGAATTATTAGACTGAAAGACAGTGAGTAGTGACTGTTGATGTTCTCTTTTTGAGTGTTGAATTTGGTTGTTTTGAATGGAGTGTGCCTTCTGTAATAAAGGCTGTTTCAGTCACCAGGAATTTCCTGGGGATGGAGGAAATCACGTTGGCAGTTTTACAGAAAATCAGTAAGGCAATGCTTTTGAAATTAGCAAACAGGCTGCAGTTGGGCTAGCAAGGTATGGAGCTGGATGAGCACAGCAGGCCAGGCAGCATCAGAGGAGCAGGAAAGCTCCAAACAGACAGTCACCCAGTCACTGGATAGAAAGTAATCCCACAGAGGGTGTCATGTGAATTTACTCAAAAGATATTTTGATAGGGAGGGAAATAATAAGGAGAATGTGGTACCGTTTACAACACAGAGTGAAGAACCAAGTTTGGATAATCCTGAATTGGACACTCCTCAAATTAAATTCCATCCAAGGGTGGAATCGAGCATGGGGCCCTGTTGCTGTGAGGCAACAGTGCTAACCACTGTGCCGCCCCTGACCAATAACGGCAAACATGCCATTTGCCTTCTTTACCACCCTGTCTACATTCAATTATGGAAGAGTTACTCAATTTTTTTGAGTTACAGAATACCCACAGAAATACAATTGGATCAAGGGTCAAAGTTTGCATCAAAATTACTCAGGAAGTAATGCATAGCTTAAGAATAAAACAATTCAAATCCATTGCATACCATCCAGGATTGCAGAGAGTGTTAGAATGGCGACATCAAACTTTAAAGACCATGCTGTAGGTTTATAGTCAAGATTATCCAGAGGATTAGAATGAAGGAATTCCAATTGTACTTTTTGCAATTAGGGATGCACCTAATGAATCAATTAAATTCAGTCCATTTGAATTAGTTTTGGGCATGAGGTGAGAGGACTACTGAAATTAATTAAGGAGGTATTGGTGAGTCAGAGTTCAGACTACATATTTGGACTATGTGTCAAATTTTAGGGAAAGATGAAATAGAGCAGGTGAGTTGGCGAGACAGCATTTGAAAATGGCACAGCATATGATGAAGTGGGAAACAGACAAGAAATCAAAAATTTGCAGTTTCACTAGAGGAGATAAAATGTTAGTGAACTTTTAAAAGTAAGGTTTTGTAGGCCTTATCAAATCGAAAAGAAATTGAATGAGATGAATTATTTGATAAGGACACTGGATAGAAAGTAATCCCACAGAGGGTGTCATGTGAATTTACTCAAAAGTTGTTTTGATATGGAGGGAAAGATTAAGGAGAATGTGGTACCGTTTACAACACAGAGTGAAGAACCAAGTTTAGATACTCCTGAATTGGACATTCCTCAAATTAAATTGGACAATGAGGAAATTCTTAAAAATTGGGATAAATTATTACATTACTTTCCAGGGAAAAATTGAAATGACTTGAAATGGTTATTCCAATCACATTGGGTGATATGTGAGAATAAATTGGAAGTAGTGATCTCAATACATATGAAGTAAATTCAGGAAATGCTGTTCCAATTAAACAATCTTTTTGTAGGCTTAACCCTCTAAAGTTGGCTACATTCAAGAAGAGATTGAATGCATGCTTAGAGAAAATATAATCAAAGTGAGTTGCAACAAATGCAGCTCACCTATAGCAGTGTGCCAAAAACATTTTGTTCTGCAATTCAATGAGATTATAACTAATTTGCAGTTTAAATCCATACACCCATCTCTCCTCCTTATTTCTTAATACTTTTGGTGAACAAAAAGCTCCAGTTCAAAATTAACAATTGGTCTATTGTTATTTGACATTTTGGAACAGAGTTCTAAGATTGGGCTTGAATTTTTTCTGACTTTCTGTGTTGGTTTAAAAAAAACACTTGGTCAAACCTACAGTTCATTTTGACGCATGACTTAAAAGGGAACAATTTGATGGTTCACTCAAAAGGTGATTGTGCTTGATAATAAAATGTGAGGCTGGATGAACACAGCAGGCCCAGCAGCATCTCAGGAGCACAAAAGCTGACTTTTCGGGCCTCTCTGATGAAGGGTCTAGACCCGAAACGTCAGCTTTTGTGCTCCTGAGATGCTGCTGGGCTTGCTGTGTTCATCCAGCCTCACATTTCATTATCTTGGATTCTCCAGCATCTGCAGTTCCCATTATCACATCACGTGATTGTGCTTAATAGGATTGATTTATTTCCAGTCAGGAACATAGATTTAGGTAGACTCCTGAAGTAGGAACATACTTGTCCCAATCTGTGCTGTATTTTCTTTACTGTCTTGAATACTTCAATCATGTCACAACTTAACATCTAAATTCAGGGAATTCAACACTAATTTGTTTGGTCTCTCATTGTTTAACCCTTGGAGGCCAGGTATCACTTGAGTGAATCAATGCTACATTGCCTCCAAAATATACTTTTGTAATGTGTGGTGCCCATAGTATTCCATTGTGTGATCTAGATTTGTACAGTTAAAGCAAGGCTTCTACCCCTTTGTGTTCTACTCCTGTAGATAAAAAGGTCAACATTCCATTACGTTATTTGCTGTACTTTTTCATGGCATTTTTAATTATCTACATTCTTCAAACCTAAGTTTTTCTGCTTCTAGCTTTACATCATTTAGAAACTACCATGCTGTATTTCTGGAGGTACAAAGGGTTATTTGCCTATGTTGAACTTAGCTTGCAACAGTTTTTTGTTCACTTAATTCTCTTCTCATTCATGGAATGAGGTCATCGCTGGCTAAGCAACATTTATTGCCCATCCCTTATTGCCCAGAGGGCAGCTAAGAGTCAACCACATTGCTGTGGGTCTGGAGTCACATGTAGTTCAGACCAGATAGGGATGGTAGTTTCCTTCCCTAAAGGGCTTCAGTGAACCAGATAGGTTTTTCCCCAACAATCAACAAAGGATTCTTGGCCATCATTAGAATTTAGAATTCAAATATTTATTGAATTTAAATTCCACCATCTGCTTTGGTGGGATTGGAACCTGGGTCCCCAGAGCTGGGTTTCTGGATTAACAGTCCAGCGATAATACCACTAAGCCATCACCTCCCCTTTGTACTTTTACCTACATTTCTTACAGTACTATTTTGTTATCAGCATATTTGAACCTGTTGCTTTCTAAGCCATCATCTGAGTCATTAAGAAACAATGAACAGTCAAGACTATGTTCTTATGTACATCTGTCCCTTGGCAACATTAGCCAAACACTCAATGTCAGATTTCCGCACATAACTTGCCTGCACAACCTTTTGATCCCTACATTTTCTCCAAATAGTGCACCTACTTTCCTGACATCCAGAACTAGGTTAGCAGAAAAGACGTTAGCTTGAGGCTGGACTTTACCCCTCAAGTCTATCCTGGTGGAGCTGCTGGCCAATCAAATGGCTGGAAACTTTCCGGTCCCAACAATGCCACTGAAACCAGTGGCCACTGTTGTGACTAATGGAAATTTTCACGGGAGAGGTGTCGCGTACTGGGCCCAATGGTAAATTACTTTGAAGTTTTGCTTATCTGCAACTTTTTAAAGTTACCAAGTAATTAAAATACAGACTGAGACGCACCAGAAAAGGGTAGGCAGAATGAGGAATTCAGCAGGGCATTAGTGGTGTTGGAGGAGTTGGGAAGGGGTAAAAGAGGAAAATTGTGTCTTCCATGTGTGTCATCTCTCTAGGGCACAGAGTAATAGAAAAGGAAGGGATCTCCCTCACCGTTCAGAATAAAAAAGCCACAAAGCATGGACATCTCTTGTCATGAGTAAAATTCCAGCATTGGCAGCATTATCCACTTCAGGGCTTTGATTGATCCATGGACAAACAGGCCATCTGATGACACCCTGGTCATGGCACCAGCATGGCTCCTCCACCATGTCAGCCAGTATTTTGCTCCCTTCCTGTAAATTCACCCCCAGGAAAATGGGCATGGATGTATAGGTTCCTACCAATTTCTTGCCCTGATAAAGCCAGGAATCCCATGCAGCTTTTCAACCAATTTTTCAAGTTGACTGCCCAAATTCTAAGATCATTGCACATTTACCCCTAGTTATTTGCTGTTCATGCATCCCTTTTAGAATTCCTTCAGATTATATTACCTCTCCTCATTCTTCTTACCAAAATGCATCACTTCACTTTTCTGTGTAAAGTTGGATCATACATGTGCTCGCCGATTCTGCCAGGCTATTCTTGAAAGTTGATCACCCATATACCTCTCTGTTCACAATTCTTCCTGCTTTCATCCTGTTTGCAGAATTTGAAATTTGCCATGTACACCCAATTCAGAGTCATTCATTATTATCAAGGTAAGGTAGTAATTCCAATGATGATCCCTGGGAGCAGTGCTGTATACTTTTATTCTCGTCCAGGTAACAATCATTTATCATGACTGTGTTTATTCCATGTTATTCAGGCAATTTTATATCCATTCTCCTCCCTTTCCTTTTGTTCCATGAGCTTCAATTTTGCTAGCAAGCCTATTATACAGATCTTTATCAAATGTATTTTCCAAGTCCACATGCAACACATCAGCTGGATTATCTTCCTCAACATCTTCTGTTATCTCATCAAGAAACTTAGTCAAGTCAGGTCAACATAATTTATCTTTAACAAATCATTATTGGCTTTCCCACTTAATCCACCCTTCTTCAAGTGACTGTTAGTATATTTGAGGATTATCATTTCTAAAAGTTTTTTCATTACCAACATAAAACTACATGAACACAACAGGCCAAGCCGCATCTTAGGGCAGGAAAGCTGATGTTTCGGGCCTAGACCATCATGATGAAGGGTCTAGGCCTGAAACGTCAGCTTTCCTGCTCCTAAGATGCTGCTGGGCCTGCTGTGTTCATTCAGCTCCGCACCTTGTTATCTCGGATTCTCCAGCAACTGCAGTTCCTTTTATCTCTGATAAAACTACATTGCCCTGTTGGGTTTAGCCTAATCCAATGTTTAAAACAAGGGTGTAACTTCTGCTACTATCCAATCCTTTGGCACCATTCCCATATCAAGGAGGACTGGAAGATTATAGCTATACTTAAGCAGTTTCCACTCTTAAATTCTCTTTGACCCACGTTATGTTTAATCCTCATACCTATTGATCACAACCAGTCTTTCTAATTATTCCCATTATCATTATTATAGCCCATCAGGCATCTCAACTGCCTCCTCCTCCAGCATCTCTGTGGTTAAAGACAGGAAAAAGGTACTGTCAATCCTACCTTCTGTTTCCATGATTATGACCCCTTTGCAAACCCTAATTAACTCAGTTCTTTCACTGCGATTTTACTGTTTATATGACTATCAAACGCTTTTGTATTCCCTTTATGTAAACTTCCAAAATTTTTGCTTTGCTGCCTTATTTTCTTTATCATTTCCACTCTGAATGTTCTGTATTTAGCCAGTATATCAATTATATTTTCAACCTGATATCTGATATACAGCCTATTTCTGCCTCACTCTGTTCTTTTTTCATCGAGGGATCTCAGGCTTGTTTTTCCATCCTCCGTTTTGTGTGAATGTATTTTAACTGTATCTGAACCATCTCTTCAAATACAGGCAATTGTTCATTTTCAGTTTACCCTGATAATCTTCTGCACCTGTGACTGACATTCTTGACACACATAAATTGTCTCTCCTCCAACTACCAATAAATCGCAATATATAAATTGACCCAGGATATGAGACAGTCCCCATTTACAGCTCTCAAAATCCTCTTTGGCAACAGCATGCTGTATACTCACATTGTTAGTCAGCCTCAATTTCTCACCCACAAATGGATGTTTTCTTTACTGCTACCATATAACTGGAAGCTAACAATCCAGCAAGCAATGCAGGTTGTTTTGCATTGATGCAAGGAAATCTAATCTTCTGTGCAGACCCAGTGCAGCAAGTGATAAAGATAGTGACCATCCACACTGACCGTGGCAGTTATTAATATTTATACTTAGCGTATAGATTGACCCCCATTTTTGGAGTGATTTTTCAAAGCCTCAAAGGTTAACTTACATGTCAAGATCTACAATAGGTGCTTTAACTCTGGGCTGTTCCTTGTTCTTATCCAATTTAAATTGTATGCTACTATGATCCCTATTCCCTCATATTCCCTACTTCCACTTGATCCACTTGACCCATCTCTTTCCACAGATCCAGATACAGCAATGCCTCCTTCCTCACTGGGTCAGAAATCTACTCATCAAGAACATTTTCTTTAACAGACTTTAAAAACTGTTGCTCTGCTTTGCCAAATGCAGCAAAACCCAGACAATATCTGAGATTGGACTGCAAAATGGCAAATGACATTTCTGCCACACAAATGCCAAGAAACAACCATCTACAATAAGAGACAATCTAACCACCATCTCTTGCTATTCAGTGGTGTTAACATCACTGAATTTCTTGGTATCAACATTCCTGGGGATTACCGATGACCAGAAACTGAACTGAATTTGACTCACCATATAAACACAGTGGCTACAGGAACAGGTCAGTGAATACTACAGTGAATAACTCACCACCTTATTCCCCATCTATAAGAATGAGTGCAGCTCTAACAACATTCCAAGAAGCTTGACACTCTCCAATACAAAGCAATCTGCTTGATTGGCATGATGCCCACCAAGATACACTCCTTCTATCACCGACACACAATAGTGGCAGCGTGTACTATCTGCGAGATGCATTGCAGAAATTTGATAAAGACCTTAGTACCTTCCAAGTCCACAACCAAGTCCATCTGGAAGGACAAGGCAGTAGATACATAGAAACAACACTATGTGCAAGTTTCCTCAAAGCCACTCACCAAGCTAACTTGGAAATATATCGTTGTTCCTTCACCATTGCTGGGTCAAAATCTTAGAATTTCCTCCCAAAGTTCATTGTAGGACTGCTGACAGCACATAGTCTGCAGTGGTTCAAGAAGAGGCTCACCACTAACTTCTCAAGCAGCTAGGGATAGATAATAAATGCTAGCCAGCCAGTAATGCCCATCTCCCAAAAATGAATAAACAAAATACAATAGGTGATGGTCTCCCATTATTGCTACTTAATAGTTCTTGCATATTTCTGTAAATCCCGTGCCTATTTACTTCTCTATTTCTTTTTCACTATTTGGTGGTCTAAAGGACACACCCACTCATGTAGTAACATTTCTATTGGTTAATAAACAACAGTGTATTGGAGCCAATTTTTTCCTTAATTCTTCCATTCCTTGTTCTGGTGACTGTTTGAGGTTGAGCCAAACCTGTTCTAATCTTGGTATCATGTTTGATCCAGAATTGAACTTCGGCCCATTGCTGTGTGCCACTGCTAATATCGCCTATTATCGTTTTAGCATTGTAGTACAATATTGACGCTCCCTCAGCTCAACTGCTGCTGAAACTCTAATCTATACCTTTGTTGCCTGTAAACTGCATGGCCTCATGCCCTACCTATCTCCTGAATCTCATCCATCTATACAGATCTCTGTGAGGTTTATGGCTCTCAAATCCTGGCTTTCTGAACAGTCCCAATTTCAATTGCACCCACCGTTAGTGACTCCACCTTAAGCTGTTTGAAAAGAAAGACACACATTTACATGATTTATTTCATAACCATTGAATGTTCCAAAGCACATTTCAGTCAATGAATGATTGTTATACAACAAACCTGACAGCCAATTTGCACACTGCCAACTCCCACAAACTGCAACATGATAATTACCAGGTGCTGTGTTTTGTCATGTTAAATACTCTAGAGGGTGAGACTGGGGAGTCATTAGCACATAATAAGGAAATGGGGGACCAAGTTACATATGTTTCGCTTTGACCTTCACCATAGACGATGAAAGAAACATTCCACTAATAGCTGTAACTCAGAAGGTTGAAGAGATAAAGGAATTTGGCAAAATTATAATCATGAGGAAAGCAGTACTCAGAAAATTGGTGGAGCTGCAGCGGACAAGTCTTCGGGTCCTGATGGACTTCATCTTAGGGTCTTAAAGAGGTTGCTAATGAGGAAGCAGATGCGCTGGAGTTCATTTTCCAAAATTTCCTAAGTTGAGAAAAAGTTTCATCAGACTGGAAAATAGCAAACATAATGCCTCTATTAAAGAGGCAAGAGAAGCAAACACGTGGGCTAGCTTGATGTCTGTTGTGGGTAAGGTATTAGAATAATTATTAAAGAGATTATAGCTGTACCATTTAGAAAACATCAAGGTAGTCAGACAAAGCATAATTTTGTCAAAGGGAAATCATGTCTAACCAATTTATTGGAGTTCTTTGAAGGACTAATATATGCTGTAGCTGAAGGGGAGCCTGAAAACAAACCGTACTTGGTTTTCCAGGACGTTTTTGATAAAATGCCATATGAAAGGGTTATTGCAGAAAATAAAACTCTTGGTACAGGGGATAACATATTTGCATCAATAGAAGATTGGCCGAGTACCAAAAAGTAGAGTGTTTGCATAAATGTGTCCTTGTCTGATTGGCAGAATTTGACAAGTGCAGTAGGGAATTGTGCAAGGCCCTTAACATTTTACAATTTACGAAAAGTCATTTATCTATTATTCAAGTGAGGTGGGTGAAGGCATGTAGCTAAATTTACAGATGATACAGAGATAGGAAGGAAAGTTTGTTATGAAGGATATGTAAAGAAGCTGCAAATGGATATAGATAGGTTGAGTAGTGGGTGAAAAATTGAGTGATGGAGTATAATGTGGGAAAATGTAAAGTTGTTCACTCTGGCAGAAAGACCGAAAAACCAGTGTATTACTTATCCGGAAAATGACACAGAATTCTAAGTCCAGAGGAATTTAGATGTTCTAATGCATGAATCAGAAAAATTAGCATGCAGGTACAGCACGTAATCAAGAACACAATAAGGTACTATTCTTTACAACAAGAGAAAATTAAAGTGAAACTGAGCATGGTCTACTTCAGTACTAGAAGGCATTGTTGAGACTATGTTGAATTCTCTGTGCAGTTTTGGCCTTCTTATTTAAATATGGATGTGATTCAGAGGAGGTTATTATTTTGATATCTAGAATGTGCAGGTTTGTCTTCTGACAATATGACAGACTGTGTTTGTTTCCACTGGAGTTTAGAAGCGTTGGGTGGGGTGGGAGATAGGGTAACTTGATTGAAATATTTTAAATCCTGAACGTCCTTTCCAAGGTGGCTGTGGAAAGGATGCTTACATAGAACATAGAACATAGAACATAGAAAAGTACAGCACAGTACAGGCCCTTCGGCCCACGATGTTGTGCCATGGAATAATCCTAATCCAAAAATAAAATAACCTAACCTACATTCCCCTCAATTCACTGCTGTCCATGTGCATGTCCAGCAGTCGCTTAAATGTCACTAATGACTCCACTTCCACAACTACCACTGGTAAACTATTCCATGCGCTCACAACTCTCTGGGTGAAGAACCTCCCTCTGACGTCTCCTCTATACCTTCCTCCTAACAGCTTAAAACTGTGACCCCTTGAGGCAGTCAATCCTGCCCTGGGGAAAAGTTTCTCCAGAACTAGGCAGCACTATTTTAAAATAAGGCACTGCCCTCTCAGGACCACAGTGGGAATTATTTTCTGTCAGAGGGATGTGCGACTTTGAAACTCTTTACCTCAGAAGATGTTGGAGGCAGGGTTATTAAATATTTCTAAGACAGAGTGGATAGGTCACCAGGGATATGTGGGAACGTTCAATGGGAAAGACAAATAAATCAACCATATTAATGGCAGAGCAGGCTCAAGGGGGCTAGTGGTCTGTGTTTGCTCCTATTTTGTATGTTTGTGTGTATGTATGAAACTCACTACCTTCTGCGTGCTACTGTTGGAGCCATGGCTGATATTTAAGGGCCCTGATTTCTGGAATTCTCTCCTTGAACCTCTCTACCTCCCTTCTCTCTGTTAAGACAGACTTCAAAATCTATTATCTCAATATCTCCTTACGTGGTGCAGTTTTATACTTTGTTTAACAATGTCCTTGTGAGGCATTCTGGGATGAGTTGCCAAATTAAAGATGCTATATAAATGAGAGTTCATCTGTGATATCCTTATAAATGAAGACACTGTGTGCAGTGAGACAAGGAAAATTGTTGCCAGATTGGACCAAAAAATTACTGGAATGCTTTTCTTTCATTAATTTGTACCAGTCAAATTTATTTAAGTCTGTGTTAGAGGACAAGTATTTCATGAATCAAACATGGAATGAAATCTTCTTGCATATTATTTTAACCACAAGAAATGTTTGATTCACAGAAGACTGCAGCAAATTCTTGCTCACTATAATTGCTGCTTTGTGCTCTCTTCGGTTGTCAGTCACTTGATTCAAAGTTAGAAAGGTATGGTGATGTCTTTTTCAATCACGAGTCAGAATACCAGTCTCCTTACATTGACAGAGTTGGGTGATGGGGCTTTGAAGGTCGGCAGAGTTTCTTTGGGTCCAAGCTGACACTACGTGGTACGTTTGGTAGATGGTTGAACCGTGCTGGAAAATTTAACAGTTTAAGCTCCGAACCAGATATGCTTATCATTGATCAGTTGGCCTTATTGATCAATGAAACCTGGAGAGAGCTAGGTTTGTCCCTCGTGGTTGAAATTCTTCCCACTTGACTCCAGATAACCCTGCAAGCAACACGAAGCTCCCTCCCTCTCTCCCTCCACTGACCACTTCACCCACTTCCAACATAACCCTCCCTCCACTGACTCCTTCACCCGCTTCCAACAAGCCTAACCCTCCCTCCACTGACCCCTTCACCCGCTTCCAACAAACCTAACCCTCCTTCCACTGACCCCTTCACCCGCTTCAACACAAGTCCTCCTCCTGGACACCACCCCCAGGCTTCCTACCCTCCCTCGACCTCGTCATCTCCAACTGCCGTCGAGACATTAACTGCCTCAACCTCTCCACCCCTCTCACCCACTGCAACCTCTCCCCTGCAGAACGGGCAGCCCTCCGCTCCAACCCCAGCCTCACCATCAAACCCGCAGACAAGGGTGGCGCTGTGGTAGTATGGCGCACTGACCTCTACATCGCCGAGGCCAAACGCCAACTCTCCGACACCACCTCCTATCGCCACCTTGATCGTGACCCCACCCCCGAGCACCAAACCAGCATCTCCAACACCATTCATGACCTCATCACCTCAGGGGACCTCCCACCCACAGCCTCCAACCTTATTATTCCCCAACCCCGCACGGCCCGTTTCTATCTCCTTCCCAAAATCCACAAACCTGCCTGCCCTGGTCGACCCATTGTCTCAGCCTATTCCTGCCCCACCGAACTCATCTCCACCTATCTGGACTCCATTTTCTCCCCTTTGGTCCAGGAACTCCCTACCTACATCTGTGACACCACCCACGCCCTCCACCTCCTCCAGAACTTCCAATTCCCTGGCCCCCAACACCTCATTTTCACCATGGACGTCCAGTCCCCATAGACCTGTATTCCGCATGCGGATGGCCTCAAGGCCCTCCACTTCTTCCTGTCCCGCAGGCCTGACCAGTCCCCCTCCACTGACACCCTCATCTGCCCAGCCGAACTTGTCCTCACCCTCAACAACTTATCTTTCGATTCCTCCCACTTCCTACAGACAAAGGGGGTAGCCATGGGCACCCGCTTGGGCCCCAGCTATGCCTGCCTCATCGTAGGTTGCGTGGAACAGTCCCTCTTCCGCACCTACACAGGCTCCAAACCCCACCTCTTCCTCCGTTACATTGATGACTGTATTGGCGCCGCCTCTTGCTCCCCAGAGGAGCTCGAACAGTTCATCCACTTCACCAACATCTTCCACCCCAACCTTCAGTTCACCTGGGCCATCTACAGCACGTCCCTCACCTTCCTGGACCTCTCAGTCTCCATCTCAGGCAACCAGCTTGTAACTGATGTCCATTTCAAGCCCACCGACTCCCACAGCTACCTAGAATACAACTCCTCCCACCCACCCTCCTGCAAAAATTCCATCCCCTATTCCCAATTCCTCTGCCTCCGCCACATCTCCTCCCACGATGAGGCATTCCACTCCCGCACATCCCAGATGTCCAAGTTCTTCAAGGACCGCAACTTGCCCCCCACAGTGGTCGAGAACACCCTTGACCGCGTCTCCCGCATTTCCCGCAACGCATCCCTCACACCCCGCCCCCACCACAACCGCCCAAAGAGGATCCCCCTCGTTCTCACACACCACCCCACCAACCTCCGAATACAACGCGTCATCCTCCGACACTTCCGCCATCTACAATCCAACCCCACCACCCAAGACATTTTTCCATCTCCACCCTTGTCTGCTTTCTGGAGAGACCACGCTCTCTGTGACTCCCTTGTTCGCTCCACACTGCCCTCCAACCCCACCACACCCGGCACCTGCCCCTGCAACCGCTAAACTTGCCCCCACACCTCCTCCCTCACCGCTATCCCAGGCCCCAAGATGACTTTCCATATTAAGCAGAGGTTCACCTGCACATCTGCCAATGTGGTATACTGCATCCATTGTACCTGGTGTGGCTTCTTCGACATTGGGGAAACCAAGCGGAGGCTTGGAGACCGCTTTGCAGAACACCTCCGCTCGGTTCGCAATAAACAACTGCACATCCCAGTCGCGCACCATTTCAACTCCCCCTCCCATTCTTTAGATGACATATCCATCATGGGCCTCCTGCAGTGCCACAATGATGCCACCCGAAGGTTGCAGGAACAGCAACTCATATTCCGTTTGGGAACCCTGCAGCCCAATGGTATCAATGTGGACATTTCACCAGCTTCAAAATCTCCGCTTCCCCCACCGCATCCTAAAACCAGCCCAGTTCGTCCCCTCCCCCACTGCATCACACAACCAGCCCAGCTCGTCCCCTCCCCCCACTGCATCCCAAAACCAGCCCAGCCTGTCTCTGCCTCCCTAATCTGTTCTTCCTCTCACCCATCCCTTCCTCCCACCCCAAGCCGCACTTCCATTTCATACCTACTAACCTCATCCCACCTCCTTGACCTGTCCGTCTTCCCTGGACTGACCTATCCCCTCCCGACCTCCCCACCTATACTCTCCTCTCCACCTATCTTCTTTTCTCTTCATCTTCGGTCCGCCTCCCCCTCTCTCCCTATTTATTCCAGAACCCTCTCCCCATCCCCCTCTCTGATGAAGGGTCTAGGCCCGAAACGTCAGCTTTTGTGCTCCTGAGATGCTGCTGGGCCTGCTGTGTTCATCCAGCTTCACACTTTATTATCTTGGATTCTCCAGCATTTGCAGTTCCCATTATCTCTCAGCAACAGGAAGCTTATGAGTGGTCTGTTCTGGTAAGCTGTAGGATTTACATTGGTTAAACACCATCAGCCCCTTTATACCGTCCCTAAATATTGGTGCTAGTATCAGAAAAGCTCACTGTCTCTCTGTCTGTTTTGGAGCTGTATTAAGATAAGTACATTGTGTTACACTTAGGTCAAAAACTTGTCCTGAAGTTTGACATTGACCTATCCATAACTTGACATGAGAACTTTTGAAATAGTGATCTGTTTTCTTGAAATACACTGACTTGACCAGAAGAACATGAGATTTGATTTGGTTTTGCTCATGGGTCTGACTTCCATGAAAGTACGTTATAGATGACCCAGAGAATAGCAAGAGGTTCAGGACCAGACCAATGGATGGAGCACTTTTCCACGGCCTGGTGCAAGGCACTTTAGGAAATCTAAAAAGACTATTCACCGGAATATTCCTGAGCAAAATTAAATGAAATTGAAATCGCAAAGAAAATATCTCCATACATTGGCATGCCACCTTGTACAAGATTGTTGTGGTAGTTTGACATGAATCATCTCAGCCCAGGTTTTCACTGCAGAAGTTCTTCAGGGTAGTGTACTACGCTAAAACATCTTTAGATGTTTCTTCAAATATTTTCCCTCCCTAACATAAGACACTTATGATTGCTCAGTGTCCAGTACTATTCACAAGTCCTTGAGTACTGAAACAATCCATCCCGTGCAATCAATGAGACATGGATAAAATTTGGGCATGGCTTGATACATGGAAATTGACATTCATAGCTCACAGGTGCAATAACCACCTCCAACAAGGGAGTATCTAACCACTTCTCTGCAGTTTTGTGACATTATCATTACCCACCATCAAAATCCTGGGAAAACTCAGTTGACCAGAAACTGACGTGGAAAGTCATTTACACAAGTCTGCTGATTACACAAAATTAGACAACATAGTGGACAGTGTTGAAATTAGCGTAAAGTTGCAAAGAGATATTGATAGACTAGAGGAACGGGCAAAACTGTGGCTGATAACGTTCAGTATAAGCAAGCGTGAGCTTATCCATTTTGGACGAGAAAAGGTTAAATCAGGATATTTTCTGGATATAATGAAGATAAAACAGTTCAAGTGTCTCGATCTTTAAAATGCCACAAGCAAATTCAGGTAATAATCAAGGTGCCTAGTGAATTTTGGCTGTCATATTTCGAGGACTGTGGTGTAAGGAGGTCAAAGTTGTGCTGCAGCTATACAAAATCCTGGTTAGATTCCACATGGAGTACTGTGAGCCGATCTGACCACCACACCTGAGGAAGGAATTATTGGCCTTGGAGAGAGTGCAACATAGGATTCACGAGAACGATCCCCAGACTTCAACTGTAGCATTATGAGGGGAGATTATGTAAATCAGGCCTGTTTTCTCTAGAATTTAGAAGATTAGAGGATGATCTGATTCAAAATCCTAATAGGAAAAGATAGGGTAGATAGAGATAAACTATTTCTATTGTTTAGAGATTCTAGAACAAGGGTGTATTGTTTAAAGGTTAGTTTCACGTGAGATGTTAGGAAACATTTCTACACTCAAACAATGATAGATGTTAGGCACCGTCTTCCACAAATGGCAGTTGATACTAGATCAGTTGTTAAATTTATCTATCTCGGATTTAACATTTTATTTAGCAAAGGAGTCACTGGCAGGTTTATGGAAATAGGCCACAGATCAGCCATGTCTCATTGAATGTCAGAACAGGTTTGAGGGGCTGAATGGCCTACTCATACGTTAAGAAGCTGAACTAGCCCAGCTGTAGACATATTGTAGCTACGAGAGGCTCGCAGAGGCAAAGAATTCTGCAGCATGTTACTCACCTCTTGACTCACCATCAACAAGGCAGAAGCCTGAGTGCAACTGAATGTTCTCCATTTACCTGGGTAAGTGTTATTGTAAAAACACTCAAGAAGCTCATCATTATCCAGTCAAGACAGCTTGCTTGTTTGGAACCCCAGTTATCATTTGTGAAAATCATTCGTCATTCTGGAAAAAAAACTTGTACAAAACAACTTCTTCTGATTTTTCCCTATGATTTTCTTGACCTTTTTTCAAATCATCTTGTAGCAACAATTGCTGGGAACTTTGACTTGAGTCAGGAATGGGAGGGTGTGGGGGCTGTGGAAGGGATGCATAAAACAGGTCGCAATAAATAATCTTTTCATCATACATCCCATCTAATTCTCATTCTTCCTGTAATCAGTAACAAGGAAAATCAGGTGAGATGTCTGACAGGTGACAAATCTGCTGCTATCCATTTTGCTTCCCTGCCAACATATAAAAGTTATTTTCCAAAATTTTATTTTAACCTGAAAAAATAATTCAAGGTCATTGTCTTTTTCAAGTGAAACTGTTGCCACTTCATGGCTAATTTAATGTGTTGAATAACAAATTCTTACTAAAGAAGTAGGTCATTGTAGGTTAAAGCACATATACAATGCTGAAAGAATAGTGTAGTCATAAGGGATAGCTGTCTGGTCAGAAGTGCTGTCTTTGGATCCATTAAGCATGTCAAGTATATGTGCAAGATCCTAAGGTAGCATTTGAAGAAGAACAGGTAAGTTCTCACAATGACATGAGCAATATTTATACTCAATCCATACCATAAAAATAGGCATTTGCTCATGCATCTCATTACTGAGGTTTCTGGGACTTTGCTATGTACAAATTAGCTGCTGTTTCCTGTCCTATAACATGACAGCAGGGAATACATCATGAACTGTGAGGTACTTTGTGATGGCCTGAAGTTATCAAAGGCCCTTCTCAAACACAACTTCGATATTGATATAGAGATAGTAGGAACTGCCGATGCTGGAGAATCTGAGATAACACGGTGTGAAGCTGGATGAACACAGCAGGCCAAGCAGCATCAGAGGAGCAGGAAAGTTTGACATGATGCAAGATGAAGGATTGACTCTTGGTTAATGAGCCAGGATATCAAAGACGAATGGCTGAACTTATGACTGTTATTTAGTAATGATCCCTCATGTACCTGTTAATGACGTGCATGAAGGGACCGTTGACAGCAGCACCATGACTCCTCCCAATGGAGGTAGATAATTCTTGGCCAGGCAGCAAATCCCATCGTAACATGCCTGTCTACTGGATAGAATTCTGGGATTCATCATTCATTTGTGGAGCATGGGAGTGACAAAAGGAAGGAGGTAAATTTCTGTTGCAGATGTGCTCTCATAACGTAAAGAGGGTCTTTACTTGTTTCCACTCTTTCTGTCAAAGCTAGGAAATCCTCTACAAACTGTAACTGAGAAATATAGTTTGTAACCATGATTTTCTGCTGTAAGCTGTTCTGTGTGTTACTTCTGCTTCAGCTCAATCAATCCAGTCGCATTATGAAACCTCAAATAAAGGTATATCTTATTAACCACATGGCAGCACTTGTGCATCAAGAAATGGCTTAGGCTCCTGCATTAAGCTCATTGTTAAGTTGGTTAGAGAATTTGTCCTCTGTTTTGAAGGCTGCTAATGTTTTAAATCCAACCTCAATTTGAAGGTTGGTAGGAGTAGATTGGAAGTGGCCCAGAATGTAACTCTGCTCAGGCCTCAGCTGGGAAGTGGAGAGCACTTCCTTTAGCAGTCACCTTTCCACACCAGGTATCCCTCGCTGTCAGATCCTCAACACTTTGGTGGTGCGAAACGCCAGGACTTGGAATCTGGGAACTGCTTGTAGTCCCAAACCTGCCAATGCTGCAAACCTGGGCTGATTGGCTGGCAGCTCTCTGAGGGGAGACCTCCTTTCAAGTAAGGGATAAGCCACAACCAGTGTAGATACAATCCATGCTGACTTTCTCAATGGCAGAATGGGAATCCACACCATTGTAAAAAAAATTGCCCATCATTATTTTCATTGAAGGATATTCATTGGTGTAATTGAAAGTGGTAACCTGCTGCAGTTTTATTAATACACCCGAGAGAAAAAATTGATCACAAAAGTAATCAATTTATTGGAAAGGTCCAATCCTTCAATTTTTAAATGTATTGTTATGGAGATGGATGTTTTATTCGCTAGGCCAGCGTTTGTTGTCCACTGTATTTGCTTTGGAGAAGAAGGTGGTGAACCTGGTGATGATACATTTGCAAAGCTGTTAGGGAGGAAATTCCACAATCTTGATTGAGTGACACTAAAGGAATAGTGACATAGTTTGATGCAAGTCAGATGACTGATGACTTAGAGGCAAACTTGTGGGTGATATCTGTACCACTCTACTGCCCTTGTGATTTGAGGTGGTGGAGGTCACAGGTTTGAAAGGTGTTCTAAAAGGAAGCATGAGTAACTAGTCTAAGTAACGTTGAATGGTATTGTCAACCATGAACTTCAAAACTTTCTGATCGTGGCAACAGTGAATGTCTCATTGTTGGACTTCTGGTGATAACCTGCAATTCATGGATATCTATACTGAATGAGTTGTTGACATGAGTGGGACTAATCCCATTCACACTATTGTCTTGTGAGGAAGTGATTGTACTAAGTACGACTGATTCGAAGGAAAGAGAAGCTTGAGGTTGTTTCTCTATACCTTACATGTATTTCAAAAAAATACAAACCTTCTTCTCAAAGCATCCTCATTTGGCTCAAGACAATTTTTGTCTCTGAGGTCGTAGCTCCCCCATCGTCATTGTTGTAGAATCTTTTGCTCCACTAATAACCCTGAACATGTGATCTTCCAAGTAATACAATCTGAGCCAGGTAGACATGGGCCTCTCAACAGGGCGTCACCCACAAACGGGGGGTCATTCTGAAATCCCTGCTGCCCTAGTTAGTGCTGTGCATCTTGTACTGGGCGTACATTACCCCTGTGAATCATTGGTGAAGGGAGTGAATGTTGAAGTGTGTGGATGGGATGCCAATTAAGCAGGTTGCTTTGTCCCAGATAGAATCTAGCTTCTTGAGTGTTTTTGGAGCTGCACGCATTCATGCAGGTGGAGAGTGTTACATCACACTCTTGACTTGTGTTTTGTGTGTAAACATTGAGGAGTTAAGTGAATTACTTACCCAGAATTCCAAACCTGTTTTTGTAGCCACAGTATGTAAATAGATGATCCAGTTCACTTTCTGATCAATGGTAATTCTTCAATATATTGATCATGGGGAATTCCACACTGGCACTAGGATGTCAAAGGGTGATGGTCAGATTCTGTCATGTTAGCCATAGTGTCACCACCACAGACCGGGCAAGGTCCACACCCAGGCCATGAACTAACAATCTGTATAAGCTCACACAGTTTAATTTATTCTTTCATGGGATACAGTCTTCACTGGCAAGGCCAGAACTTGTTGCCCTTTCCTAACTGCACATTGACTGAGTGGTTTGCTCGGCCATTTCAGAGGGCAAACATGAGCCAACTGCAATTCTATGGCTCTCGAGTCATGCAGACCAGATCAGGTAAAGATGGCAGATTTTCTTCTGTGAAAGAGAGGAGTTTTTATGACAATCAGCCATTTTCAGCATCACTGAGGTCATCTTTCTCTTTCAGTGGTGTATTTAATTAATTAAATTTTGGATTCCACCATCTTGCATGGTGAGATTTGAACTCATGGTCCTCGGGATTAGCCTGGGCCTATGGATTACTAATGTTATTGGTGTTGTAGGTTCTCTTTCTGAGATGAATGGATGAAGTCTGAAAGTCTAATTGTTAGAGAATTCTGAATAGGTTGGCTGAGCAGTACAGATGTTGAGAGTGAATGAAAACCCTTTTGCCAGCATTGCACATTTTTTAAATTCACTTTTGGAACGAGGACATTCCTTCCTGACCAGGATTTCTTGTATCCCTAGTTGTGCTTGAAAAGGTGGTGGTGAGGTGCCTTCCTGAACTGCTGCAGTCCGTGTAGCGTGTGGTAGCCTGGTTCAATAAAACAGTCCTGAATACATCTCTCTGTCTTCATGCTCTGCCTACATGTTCGTTTATGAGATTATTCTCCTGTGATCTCGCCACAAAATAGTTCCAAATGGACAGATTTTTCTACTGTTCAAAACTTTAAAAAGTAGCTGTTATCTCAGACTGCCGAATCAAGCTTCCTTCTTTGACATAAGAATCATACACAGGTCTGGTTTCTGTTGGAAGTATTCACTTTCTTTCTAAAGGGCACTTTTAATTCTCCTTGCAATTAGTGCATGTGGTTCCAGCTTGCATTCACAACAGTATCTTGTGACTTCTGAGAGCCATTTTGTAAGACACCTTGCACCCATTATAAATTCAAGGGCTGCATTGATGCCATATTCAGTTAAATCCTGCCTTGATGCCAACCCTCAATCTCGCCTCACCTCTAGAGTGTTCAGCTTTTTTGTCCGTGAATGGACAAAGGCTGTAATAAAATCAAGAGCAGAGTGGCCTAGACAGGACCCAAACTGAATATCAGTGAACAGTTTATTGCTAGGTAAAGAGCTGCTTGGTAACAGTTTTGTCAAACGCTTCCATCCATCGCTGTTGATCAAAGATAAACTCATGAGGGAGTTGTGGGGAGTGTAAATGGCCACATTAGATTGTCCTTTTTTTAAATTGGACAGGATATACAAATTCCTTATTGTCACATAGAAACCAGTGTAGTAGTTCTATTGGAACAGCTTGGCTAGGGCCAACTAGGTCTGCAACAAAAGTCTTTGAGTCCGATTCTCCCAAGGTTGTTAGGGCTCATAGCCCTATATCTCTGACTAATTAGATGATAAAACACGGAGATTTTTTAAAAACAGCATTGGACAATTTATCAGTTTTATTAAAAGTGAAAGAGCCGCGGATGCTGTAAATCAGGAACAAAAACAAAGTTGCTGGAAAAGCTCAAACTTACCTTCCAGGTAAAGCAACACTTCACTAGCATTTCCAAGAATCTAGTCTACTGCATTCGCTGCTCACAATGTGGTCTCCTCTACATTGGGGAAACAAAGCATAGACTTGGCGACCGCTTCGCAGAACATCTACGTTCTGCTCGCAAAAAAGACCCTGAACTACCTGTTGCCTGCCAAACCTTGCTCCATGGCCAACATCCCGGTCCCTAGCTTGCTGCAGTGTTACATTGAAGCCCAGCGCAAGCTGGAGGAACAACACCCCATTTTCCGCTTGGGGACCCTACAGCCCTCCGGAATCAATATTGAGTTCAATAATTTTAGGGCCTAAACTCTCCTATGTCCCAGCGCCCCCACTCCACACATCAGGCCTTGTTACCACATAGCCTGCCGCTACACACCCCCTGTTGTTAGTCACTAACAGTCCCCATTAACAACTATTCACCCTCCCAGCCTGACCATTAGCAACTCCTTTGTCTGTCCAACTGTCTTTCTCTCTCTTTGGGCACTATCCTATTGTTTACTCCCTACCCCACCCACCTCCCTATTTTCTGCATATAAACTGACATTTTCCCAGCCACCATAAGTTCTGAGGACCCGAAACGTTAACTGTTTTCTCCTCCACAGATGCTGCCAGACCTGCTGAGCTTTTCCAGCAACTTTGTTTTCTTTTGTTATCAGTTTTATCATTTAGTTTCCGAGTAAATTAAATATTTTTAATGCTTAAAACTTTCGGGAAGTGCACCTTGGAATAAGAGCTCAATTTTGCAGACTTTTCTCCACAGGGCATGGGCAGAGATTTGCTATCTTCATTGGGCCTGGAGTTGTCTCATTTTGTGATTGGAGCCCACTTCAGGTGAAATGATTTTTAAACCAATGCCAAAAGAAATTAGAAACAAAAACAAAGTTGCTGGAAAAGCTCAGCAGGTCTGGCAGCATCTGTGGAGGAGAAAACAGAATTAGGCATTTCGGGTCCGGTGACCCTTCCTCAGAACTGATGGTGGCTATGAAAACATCAGTTTATATGGAGAAAATGGGGAGATGGGTGGGGTAGGGAGTAAATGAAAGGATAGAGCCCAAAGACAGAGAAAGACAGCTGGACAAAGGAGTTGCTAATGGTCAGGCTGGGAGGGTGAAGAGTTCTTAATGGGGACTGTTAGTGACTAACAACAGGGGGTGTGTAGTGGCAGGCTGTGTGGTAACATGGCCTCGTGTGTGCAGTATCAGGCTGGGACATGAGAGCGTTTAGGCCCTAAAATTATTGATGAAGGGTCTCAGCCCGAAACAGCAGCTTTCCTGTTCCTAAGATGCTGCTTGGCCTGCTTGTGAACTAGATATTGATGAGTGATAATGGGAACTGCAGATGCTGGAGAATCCAAGATAACAAAGTGTGGAGCTGGATGAACACAGCAGGCCAAGCAGCATCTCAGGAGCACAAAAGCTGACGTTTTGGGCCCAGACCCTTCATCAGAGAGGGGGATGGGGTGAGGATTCTGGAATAAATAGGGAGGGGGGGAGGCGGAGGCGGACCGAAGATGGAGAGAAAAGAAGATACGTGGAGAGGAGAGTATCGGTGGGGAGGTAGGGAGGGGATAGGTCAGTCCAGGGAAGACGGACAGGTCAAGGAGGTGGGATGAGGTTAGTAGGTAGGAAATGGAGGTGTGGCTTGGGGTGGGAGGAAGGGATGGGTGAGAGGAAGAAGAGGTTAGGAAGGCAGAGACAGGCTGGGCTGGTTTTGGGATGCAGTGGGGGGGAGGGGAAGAGCTGGGCTGGTTTTGGGATGCAGTGGGGGGAGGGGAAGAGCTGGGCGCTTCATCGGGTCAATACTTCAGTTTTAGGTTTGCTTGTTGTTGCTCCTGTCATGACCCCCTGCACACCTATTTGAACCAGGGATGATATCCTGACTTATTGGTAATTATAGGTTTGGGCCCCATCCCTTCCTCCCACCCCAAGCCGCACCTCCATCTCCTACCTACTAACCTCATCCCACCTCCTTAACCTGTCTGTCTTCCCTGGACTAACCTATCCCCTCCCTACCTCCCCACCTACACTCTCCTCTCCACCTATCTTCTCTCCATCTTCTGTCCGCCTCCCCCTCTCTCCCTATTTATTCCAGCTCCCTCTCCCCATCCCCCTCTCTGATGAAGGTTCTAGGCCTGAAACGTTAGCTTTTGTGCTCCTGAGATGCTGCTTGGCCTGCTGTGTTCATCCAGCTTCACACTTTATTATCTTACACTAGATATTGAGTCCGGAGGTCTGTAGGGTCCCCAAGCGGAAAATGAGGCGTTGTTCTTCCAGCTTGCGCTGGCCTTCACTGGAACACTGTAGCAAGCTGGAGACAGATATTGGGCAGGGAGCAAGGCCGAGGGAGCGGAAATTGGATCCCTCCTGGACATAAGACACACTTGAGTTTCCGCAACCTTTGCGCCGATTCTCATTGCGCTGGTCGAAACCAAGTTCAGGCGAATGAGTGGCCGTATGGCACTGTGTCTTTTAGCGCTTTTTTCCACTGTGGTCGATTTTCGGAAGCAAACATTGCTTTCAAGAGAAAAGTTAATTGCTGCGTTGGAGGTGGGGAGGAAAGAGTCAATTTTGGATTTTGCTTAAAACATTCGAAATACAAAAGGAACAGGTAGAAACCTGTAGGCAGTAATAATCTAACGCAACATCTCGGGCCTGTCGGAATTATAATGAGGGTCTGATGTAAACCGCAGTAGTTAGCTGTTTTGTTCATTGAGATTTTAATTCTTGAGAGGTTTCTTCGGTGGAGACTGAAGATATTCAAGCTTCAGAAGACCAGTATTCGCCCGCTATTGTTTTCTTTTGTTGAACTGTTTATTTCTGTTTCTTCCCACGCTGTTCGCTGGCCTCACGTTGATAACTGCTTTTCTGCATGATTTACATTCCTCGGGGCTGTGGCTCTCCTAATTCTTCCAGATGATCTGGTTTCGCTTGCGTGATTACTTTTTTTTCATTCAAACTTGTTCACGGACCTGCAATCCTGAACTTATTTCTTTTATTGCCATTATGCTCAACTCAGCTGAACCTTACGTTTGACCTCATAACAGATCAGCTGTTTTATCTTTTTTAAAAAGGTGGTTAGGAATCAAGAATTTTTTTATTGGTGTCTACCAGGGGACGGAGCATTGACGCCATTTTCAGCGAAGGGGCTACTGGCTGGTTATTTTGACAGAGCAGTGCTTGGCTCAGTCTGAGCGAATTTTTATGTTAAAATCTGTTGTTTGATTTAGGGTTGTTCAGGGAGTCAGTGGCAGGGCCTGAGGGGTGGAGGCGGGGGGGTTGCTCTTGTTATGCCGCTCTCTGAACCTGGTTGTGAGCATGGAGTTGAACCGCCACTGTTTGATGCTTTCCAGCGTCATTTGTCTGCTGATGGGGCGAGCATCATTTTCTCGCCGACAAAACCAGAAGTTGCTGGACAATCTCAGCAGGTCCGGCCAGCATCTGTAGGGAGAGAAAGCAGAGTTAGCATTTCGGGTCCGGCGACCCTTCCTCAGAACCTCAGATCCTTCTTCATTTTTTCCAGCCCTCTACTAAACTACAGTTAGGGCTCATACCAACTACAAACTTGCATGAAACAGATACGGGCACCTGCTGCTTTTTTGATCTTGTGAAGACTATGTCAACAGTGAGAGCGTTTATTCCCCCTCGCCACTGGGAGCTGGCGAGCGTGTTGCAAGTTCTATTTTACACTTTAGGGTTGACACTGTAAGAATTTTGCTGATCAGCGTGAATCATGTCCTATGGCAGGAATTGACAGTAAGTGCACAGTGTGGCCCCTAGGAGGCGTTGGCTCTGAGAGCTCCGCCAATTTTGCCCTTCGGCTGGCACTTTACAGACTCCGTGCGCTGCTGACAATTACATGTTCTTTCAGCGTCCATGAATAATGCAACTTGTAGTTGATTACAATTCATTTTGTCAGTATGGGTCAAACTAGCTTAAAAAGAAGGCAGCATTGAGGTAAGAAGGCATCGCTTCACCTCCAGCTGGCTCCTCAGAAAGCCCTGATTGCAGTACATATGCTGAATTCAATTGCTATGCCTCAAATAACAGAACGAATTACCTCTTAAAACATGCTGCGGAGGAACTTTAATTTCCTCCTTCAAAGAAGTGCACTCGATGCATTTCCGCTGGGTCCTAAAATTCGCGGAGTTCAAATAGTCCTCTCAAATTGTAAATGTAAATTAGGCTAAAAGCAACGAACCCCCAAAACCTTCCAGTTTGCATTCCAATAGTTCTGAGTTTTGAATTGATTAATGAGTTGTAAATTGACAACGCAGACCAGTTTATCTTGTGATCCGTCTTGTCTTTTTATTCTCTCATACTTTTTTTTGCCCATCTCTCAAGTCCCATGGGCATCATTCTTAGACAAGATTGAAAGGCAGGAGATGCGCTCCCTGGTTTTAATCCGAACAGTAGATGCTACGTAAGGATGTGTATATTGATTTCTCTATTATTGTTTTCCCCAGTTGAGTTTCCTGTCTCAGAGGCCTGGCTGAAAGATGTTGAGAACATGCTAGGGTTAATAAATTGGCATTTTATCAGTGCAATTATTTAATAAATTCGTCACTGCTTGTTTCCTCCTCGAGGATATATTTGCCTCTTCCGTGATCCAGATACATGTCGTCGATCTCTCGACAGAAAAGTACTCTTTCGCTTCCGTTGCTACCGATGGATAAAAACTGTGCGTACAACATTTCAGTGGGCGAAGTCTAAAACCAGGAGGCTGCACGTAAGGAAGTACATCCTTACATTCGACGGTTATAGAAATACAACAGACTGAACTCGAAATTGTGACCCAGTTTGCTTATTCTTGCTTGTACCTTCATGCGGTAAATAATGTTTTTCTAGGCATTTTCCCGCACTGTTTTCTTTGAGCTTTTTTCCCCATTCCCACCAGTTCTAAGTGTTGTTCTGGAATGGTGAGGTAATGGTCACGCTGCTGGAACAACATCCCTGAGGTTGTTAGATTAAAACCTGTCACATCAGTCTAGGAAATTAAAACGTGGTAATTAATATGACCAGTCCAGTTCCGTTTCTGGTTAATGGGTACCCCCAGCATGTTGGTAAGTGGGGAATTTGGTAATGTCAAAGGGTGGTGACCAGATTATCTCTAATTAGAGATGGTCATTGCCTGGCACTTGTGTGGCATGAATGTTACTTGCCACTTGTCAAGCCAAGCCAGGATATTGTTCAGGTCTTGCTGCATTTGGACAGGGATTACTCCAGCATCTTAGGAATTGTGAATGCTGCTGAACATTACGTATACATCAGTAAACTTCCACACTTCTGACCTTATGATGGAGGACAGATCATTGATGAAGTAGCTGAAGTAAGTTGGGCCAAAGATGCTAGCTTAGAGCTCCTGCAGAGTTCTGGAGTTTCGATGATTGATTTCCAAAAACCACGGTTGTCTTCCTTTGTGCCAGTTATGACTCAAACCAGTGAAGAATTTACCCAATTCCCTTTGACTCTAAATTGGCTAGGTCCCTGTGTGTTCACATTCAGTCAAATGCAGCCGATGTGTCAAAAGCAATCACTTACTTTCCCTTACTAGCCCGGCTGTTTTTATCCATGTTTGGATCTAAGGCTGGAAGGGATCAGGAACCAAGGAGCTCTGGCAGACCCAAACTGAGCATCCTTGAACAGGTTATTGCTCAACAAGTGCTGTTTGAGAGCAATTTCATGATCACCTTTCAGCACTTTGCTGATGATCGAGAGTAGACTGACAGCATGGCCATTGGCCTGGTTGAACCTGTCTTAATTTTTGTGTACTGACATAACTGGGCATTTTTCCACATGGTTGGGCATGTGCCACTGTAGTAGCTGTGCAGCTTGGCAAGGGTGGTGGCAAAATTCTAAAGTAGAAATCTTCAGTACAGTTGCCAGAATGTTGTCAGGGCCCTTGGCCTTTGTAGTGTCCAGCATCTTCAGTTGTTTCTTGCTATTGAATTTAATTGGCTGAAGGGTGGCATCTGTGATGCTGGGACTTCTGAGCAAGGCTGAGGTGGATTGTCTACTCAACGCTTCTGGCCGAAAATTGTTGTAAATGCTTCAGTCCATTTCACAGAAGTACTGGACTCCTTCTTCATTGAGGATGGATGTATCAGTGGATCCTCCTCCACCAGTGAGTTGGTTAATTGTCTTCTGCATGACTGGATGTGGCAGCACTGCAGAGCTTGGCTCTGATCCATTGGCTGTGGAATCGCTCAGCGCTGCCTGTCACTCACTGCTTATTCTGTGTGGCAGCCAGGGGTCCTTTTTTTTAGCTTCACCAGGTTGTCACCTCATTTTTAGATATGGCTGGTGCTGTTCTTGGCATGCCCTCCTGTGCTGTCTGTTGAAACAGGATTGATCTTTAACTGCTGGCAGTGGTGGGGGAGAGGCCATGTCTGGGCATGGGGTTGCAGACTGAGTCAAATTTTACTGTGCTGATGGCCTACACCATCGCATGGAGACAATGTCTTGAGTTGCTAGCTGTGTGTGAAGTGAACCCAATTAAGCACACTGATGGTGTCACACAACTTCATGGAGGGTAGCAAAGATGGGACTTTGTTCTCCACAAGGACTGTGCAGTGGTTTCTCTTACCAATACATCTGTGACAGACAGAAAAGGAGATACTGGCACACTGGTGCACATTGGACATAGTAACCCAGAACCTGAGGTTAATGTTCTGAGGTATGAGTTTGAAATCCACCATGGGAGATGATGAGATTTGAACTCAATTTTTCAAAAAACTGGAATTTTTAAGAAAGGCTAACCTAACAGTGAGCATGTAACCACGGCTAACTGCTGTTAAAAATCTATATAGTACATTATTGTCCCTTAAGGAAGAAAATCTGCCATCTTTACTTGGCCTGATCGACATTTAATTCTAGACCTACGGCAGTTTGGTGGGCTTTTAACTGTCTTCTGGGTACATAGGGACGGGCAGTAAAAGGCGACCTGACCAGTGACCACCACATTCCCATTAATGAATTTAAAAAAGGATGATGTCAAGCTGGAGGAACACACCGGGCCAGGCAACATCAGAGGAGCAGGAAAGTTGACGGGTCGGGAGCCTTCTTCAGAAATGGGGGAGCGGGTAGGGAGCTCTGAAATAAGGAGAGAGAGTCGGGGTTGGGCTGGGGAAGCTGGGTAGGATGGCGATGGGTGAGTGCAGGTGAGCAGTGGTGGGGATTCGTCAGTGAGGTGGGAGGGAAGATGGACAGGTTTGTGTCCGGTCAGGGAGGCGGCGATGAGAGCTTTTGAAACTGGTAAACTCCACGTTTGTCTCTGATTCTAGCTTCTGCAGTTCTTAACGACCTGAGGATGATGTCAAGTATATATTTTTGTTTCTTGTTGATTCATTAACCGCCTGCCGCACACCCAGTCTGGCAGCTACGCCCCTTACCACTGGACCACCTCAGACAGTACTAGTACTACCACGCCGCCCTTGATGATGAATATTGAAATCTCCCAGCTAGAGTAGTTCCTTCCTAATGTACTGTAGGAAATTAAAAATTATTTTAAAAAACTCGACATGTTCTCAATGGAGGGGAATCTGCTTCTCTCATCATTTCAGTCTAGCATTTTGTGGTTGAGTCTAAGCCCCCAGGGGAAGGGTAATAAGTGGTATGTCCAGCATTCCAAGAGCGCTTCTGGTCGCTGAGTGACAGTAACGAGCATTACTGACTGATCGAGAGATCTAGGGAGGAAGTTCGAATCAGTAAATTGAACGTGAAAATCGTTGAGGGTAAGGCCGGACTTAGTGCTGTGCACTCACCTCGACATTGAACCCTTCTGGAAACACCAACCGCCCCCACCCTTTCCTGTTACCTCTAACAATACGTTGCGCTGTTGAAAACAGCGTGCAATATATTCTCTCCTAAGTCAGCCGTCCAGTTAAAAGTGCCAGCCTTTATTTCAGACCCTTTGCTTCATTCACTCCCATTACAAGGATGCCCAGACTTCATGGAACAGCGTTGCATTGTGATGGAATTTGTAGTTTGCTGCTCACTTTCCCTTTCCCTTCCTGGCTGAACCCATGATGGTCTCAAGGTGATGGGATTATAGGGCCTGGGATACAGTTCGACGCAGAGAGAGCAGCGAAGTCTGTTCGAGTGTTCTGTGAATGTTAGTTATTCAGAGGAACCAATATCTTGAACGGCTAGTTTCTCGCATTCAGTACGACGGAGCTGTAGTGTTTCCTCTCCACAATAGCACCAGAAAATGTTGTGATTCTTTTAAAACAAACTATCAGGACAAGGCTGACTGTGAAGTCTTAAAAATTAAGTGTGGAGCTGGATGAACACAGCAGGCCAAGCAGCATCTCAGGAGCACAAAAGCTGATGTTTCGGGCCTAGACCGTTCATCAGAGAGGGGGATGGGGTGAGGGTTCTGGAATAAATAGGGAGAGAGGGGGAGGCAGACAGAAGATGGAGAGAAAAGAAGATAGGTGGAGAGGAGAGTATAGGTGGGGAGGTAGGGAGGGGATAGGTCAGTCCAGGGAAGCCGGACAGGTCAAGGAGGTGGGATGAGGTGGCAGGTTGGAAATGGAGAAGCGGCTTGGGGTTGGAGGAAGGGATGGGCGAGAGGAAGAACTGGTTAGGGAGGCAGAGACAGGCTGGGCTGGTTTTGGGATGCAGTGGAGGGGAGGGGATGAGCTGGGCTGGTTGTGTGGTGCAGTGGGGGGAGGGGACGAACTGGGCTGGTTTTGGGATGCGGTGGGGGAAGGGGAGGTTTTGAAGCTGGTGAAGTCCACATTGATACCATTGGGCTGCAGGGTTCCCAAGCGGAATATGAGTTGCTGTTCCTGCAACCTTCGGGTGGCATCACTGTGGCACTGCAGGAGGCCCATGATGGACATGTCATCTAAAGAATGGGAGGGGGAGTGGAAATGGTTCGCGACTGGGAGGTGCAGTTGTTTATTGCGACCCGAGCGGAGGTGTTCGGCAAAGCGGTCCCCAAGCCTCAGCTTGGTTTCCCCAATGTAGAGGAAGCCACACCGGGTACAATGGATGCAGTATACCACATTGGCAGATGTGCAGGTGAACATCTGCTTGATATGGAAAGTCATCTTGGGGCCTGGGATGGGGCTGAGGGAGGAGGTGTGGGGGCAAGTGTAGCATTTCCTGCTCCGTGACTTCCTTGTTCGCTCCACACTGCCCTCCAACCCCACCACACCCGGCACCTTCCCCTGCATCACACAGCCAGCCCAGCTCATCCCCTCCCCCCACTGCATCCCAAAACCAGCCCAGCCTGTCTCTGCCTCCCTAACCTGTTCTTCCTCTCACCCGTCCCTTCCTCCCACCCCAAGCCGCACCTCCATCTCCTACCTACTAACCTCATCCCGCCCCTTTGACCTGTCCATCTTCCCTGGACTGACCTATCCCCTCCCTACCTCCCCACCTATACTCTCCTCTCCACCTATCTTCTTTTCTCTCCATCTTCGTCCGCCTCCCCCTCTCTCCCTATTTATTCCAGAACCCTCACCCCATTCCCCTCTCTGATGAAGGGTCGAGGCCCGAAACATTTGCTTTTGTGCTCCCAAAATGCTGCTTGGCCTGCTGTGTTCATCCAGCTCCACACTTTGTTATCCTGGATTCTCCAGCATCTGCAGTTCACATTATCTGTGAAGTCTTAATGCCTGTTTGAAGTTATTTTCTTCCCTGAATCCTTACTGCCGTCTTTGTAGTTAACCCTCCTCCATAGATTTGTTAAATTTTGAATTTAAAAAATGCTAATATTTTGTAATTAGTACTGGAGGATCACTTCTCCCAAAGTGCAGCTTTTAAGCTCATTTTTTTAACAATCGAGATTTCTGACCAGAGTAAACTAATCAGCAGCAACATTTATAGAGAAGGGAGGAAAGCGAACTCTAACAATGAATAAAGCAGCGAGAGGGAAGAGAGTAGGTCAGTTGCCACTTGCAATTGAATGTCTGCAGATCAGTGGGACAGCTACTTAGATGACAAGACTTCATGATTAATGGCGTTTATTCTTGACAGAAGCCCCTTTATTTATCTGCAGTGCAGTTTCGTGATCCTATCGGTTACCTGAATGAAAAATATTCAGTCATACCGATATTGCGGTGTAAATTGAGTAAAGTGACTTTTTATTCTATCTTTGAGCCTTATCGCCTGCTCAGTAATTTTCTTGCAGAGGCTTGATATAGAGAGGCAGGATTTAGCTGTACTTGACACAAAGCTGCTTCAATTTCCACAGGAACTTAGAGCTGCTCAAGGAAATTTATGGGCAACCTGTCCCCTCCTGCAATAAATGCTGATAAGCATTTCATTAAATATGTAAACAAGTAATAGCCTGGGAGTTTTTAGACCTTTTTGGCACTCGATACAAACCTAGTCTCAGCTTGTTTGCATACAGCGCTTGTAGTTCCACTTTCTTCCAATCAATCATCATCCAATTCCAATCAGCATGCAAGCAGACACTATCATTCATCCTGAGAGTAATTTTTGAGCTGGACACACTGAGCTTATAATGACCATACGGCACATTAGTCACTGCGATAACGGCCGACGACATCCACTGAAAAATTCTCCACATTCTCATGACGTTCTCGGAAATGAGAACAAATGTTAAACAAATGTTTATTCGATTAGCTGGTTTTAACAGCGTTAACTGCGAGGGGGACTCGACGTTGAAGTGACTGAAATCTTTTGGAGATGCAGTTGCCGGCGGCGTGGACTACTCTCACATGAATATGGCACTGACATACGGCCCTCAGCGCCGACACCGGGTTATGCATGGTTGCCAAGTCTTTTAAGAACAAAAAGGCCCCTGAAAAATAAAGCTGCCTCCTCAGTAGATTTATAGTGTGTCAATTTTGGTTTACATAGCTTTTATCAACCTATTGTGAGCTACACGGTTTATAACCAAGTTTGAATGTTTCGATTAAACCTATGGGTCTACTTTAAAGTGTCAGCTAGCTTGAGCTGGATTTTAGTCATATTCCGCAAAGTTACCGGGGGACTCGCTGCTCACTGTCAGCACGTTTGCGGGCTGATGTTTCCGAACTTTCTGGCCAGGCGGCTGATCTGCACAGAGAGGCAGCAAGTCGCTTTTAGAACCGCTGCGACGTTTCAATTGTAGACTTGGAGCTCATTTTTCAAATTCTAGCAATGAACCCGGTATCTTTCTGAAAGGGATTAACATTCAGATTGTCGCACGGGTGTCTCAAGGGTGATAATGGGAACTGCAGATGCTGGAGAATCCAAGATAACAAAGTGTGGAGCTGGATGAACACAGCAGGCCAAGCAGCATCTTAGGAGCACAAAAGCTTTTGTGCTCCTGAGATGCTGCTTGGCCTGCTGTGTTCATTCAGCTCCACACTTTGTTGTCTCAAAGGTTCGTTTTCTTTCCAAGCCAAGGACTTAGCCGGGGGTGGGTTAGACCCCTCTCCTGCGCCCTCCGTTATCGGGCGGGACTGAGGGAAGCGGTTTGGAAAAGAAAATCAGTGGATGTTCCTGTTCTCTAATCTTGTCCAATCGCCCTGTGGGCAGAGGGTAGGGTGGAGCTTTGCGGTGTGCCCAGCTTACATTCCAGGTTACACATGGAGGATGGCATTTGAGAAGGCACAAAAGGTGCAAACTCAACGGTGCTAAAGGGTCTAGTAATGTCTATTTATATAGAACCCATTGCATAGCATATGTCACTAAAATATCAGAACAAAGCAAATCTGGGTAACGCACTAGAAGGTACCAGGAAGCTGGTGGTAATGGGACAAATGAAGACAGAAAAAGAAAATCAGAAAATGCTGTTGCTTCGTACCAAATTTCTTTCGCCCCGTTACCCGTGGAGGGATCAGAATTTTCTCCATTGTATCAATCCAGAGCAGCCAATCTGACAAAGGCAGTATACTCTATCTGCCGTTCTTGTGTTCAGAGGATTGTGTGTTAATTAGCTGAGTTGCTGCTTGTTACTCAAATGCGGAGCATTAAGCAATAGTTAATTAGTGCACGGAGTAACTCTGGAAATGTCAATCAAAACACTGGGTGTAATTAACTGCACCACTTCAGAAACCCATATCCAGCTAGAAAAATATATTTGCTTCCAGTAGTTGGATGTGCAGAGATGTGATTTCGACCCTAGATTATTATGTTTGAATTAAAAGCTCATGTGTTGCAATTAAATTAAAGAACCCCCATTCCTACATTTGTATCACATGTTCGTGACATTCTAACACTTTAGTCAAGAAAGGACATTTAATGTATAGTTACTGTCGTAACGTGAGGAAACCCAGCAGCCAGTATCTGTATATCAATATTTCACAAATAGTAATGCTGTGTAATCATTATAACAATGTTGGTGAGAGGGAAGTATTGTTGAAAAGATAAACTAATTCTTTAACCTCCACAGCCTCAGTTTAGCATCACATCCAAAAGTCTGAAACTTTGCAAACAGTGTAAAATCACAGATTATATGTCATAACAATTGCATTGCTGAAACATTTCTGGCTCTGAGTGAGGAGGATAAATTTCCACTCATGGGCAGTAATGCCTGTTTGCTGGACTATCATCTTAAACTGTGTGCTTACATTCCTGGCGTGTTCCTTTTATTTAAATGTGAGGGTGCTTCCAACTGATTCAAACCCACCATTCAAATATGCTGAAAGTCTTGATGGAGAACTGACCCCATTTACACAGTTTGTAGTGGTAAGGCTTTCATCTTTGTATTTATTTCTGAGTCTTAGTATTGGCAGCTGCTTTGTAACCAAAGTATGGTACGAAGCAACAGCATTTTCTGATTTTCTTTTTCTGTCTTCATTTGTCCCATTACCACCAGCTTCCTGGTACCTTCTAGTGCGTTACCCAGATTTGGATTGTTGCATTGTTATCAGGCAGAAGAACCATAGTCCACAATTGTAAAGACTTAACTATCGCTCTGACTGAAAACAATGAATTCTGCTCCAGTTCTGGCCTTTCCTGTTCTGTGTAATTTGGAGGCAAAAAGGCTTTGTTTAATTCTGCAAGAGAGCTGAGTGTTTTAAGAGAGTTGAAATATTAGTTAAAGATTGCTGTGATGTTTAATTTTGACTCTTCAACTGTAAATTAACAGGCAGAGTTGTGAACCAGTGTTTCCAAAGGAAGATAGTTAAGGTGGATGTATGAATTGCCTTTTGTCCCAGATATTTGGCAACTGGACCTTGTGATTTACTGGTTTACCACTATTAGTCAGAGATTAATAACAGGTATTACACCTTCGGGTAAAATCTGGTGAAAATCTAGTTAATGCAAACATAGACCATATTCAGATAACAAAGGATTGAAACCGTCAAACCAGTGAACAGCAGTATAGTATCTATGAATTATAAATCAAGGTCATTACAAGATCTGTTGATGTTAGCTAAACTATTTGAGGAAGTTTCACTGGAAATCTAAATGGCTCCAATGTTGATTTGACTTTAGAAGGAAATTTGTTTCCTTTTTGATTTGTCTTTACAAGTTTGAGGAGGTTAGTGCCGGCACATCTGGTAAAATCTCTTTTTCTCTCTCTTTTCACCCAGCTGTGTGACAGGAGTACTCTAAGCTACCAAGCACTTACATTTGACCAAATGATTCAGTTATTCCAGAAGGCATTCTGATGTGGTTTTTGAGTGACTGACATATTGCTCCATTATGTTCTACAACAGTTGGCTGAAACTAGGTAGAATCATAGTAGAATTTGCCAACAGATTGCTACTGTGCTGTTGGCTGGATGACTTCATACGTCTTTGGCCAAGCGGGCTGATTGATAGGCAACTAATGGAGTCCCCAAACACATCAGCATGCCAAGAAACTGATGGATCTGACTGGGGTATTTCATGAGGCTGACTCAAGAAGTACATGGGCACAGTCCATTATGAAAGTATTTGTTTTGATGGAGAGCCAAGTGTGCTGTCACTTTCAAGAAGGTGGTTAAAGCAATCAGTTAAAACAAATCACAAATACTGTATTGTGAAGCACAGCTGTTGCTATTTTTATATTTCATCATTTTTCCAGTTTTAAGCACAGTATGTGCTTTCTCACATTGGCAATCGTTCTGTTGCTAATGCTGCTAAAAAGGGACTAATGTCATTTACAAATTAAACTTTGAAGCAAGATCTAAAATTGTAAACTATTATTTGCATATTCTAAAACATTCACCGTTTAAATAATCAATAGCAAATAAGCCACCAATTTGTTGACAATTATGTTTCTGAAATATTTCATGTTTTTTACGGAGGGGGTGGCAAGTGGAGGGATTGAGTTTTAGAACATTTTAAGATTTTACAAAATTAGATTTAATTGCACAGGCAAAGAAAATAAAATGAAAAAGGGTTTAGCCAAAAGGTTTAAATTTAGGAATGGAAGTTGTGATGGACCTTAATTTTCAGTTGAAGCTCGAGAACTTTCAAAACAAATCCTTTTTGCAGCTTAACGGTTGACCTGCCTACCTTGGGCGTATTATTTAATTGAGCCACACTTTTTTCTTAAATCATGTGCACATTTTGAGTGAATGTGAACAGAAGATCTTTCAGGTTTGTTTTAATCTCATTATTTAAAACAATTTAAATTGAATCATTTTTAGTTGTCCTTGATTTTGCAATCAAAAAGATGACTTTTGATCTTGTGGTTGAGAAACCAAAGAAAGTTAAACCAGGGAAGCAATGCACACTTAGTTCTAATGTGTGTGTCTCATTGCTCTCTCTTTCTCTCTGTCCCTTATCATTCTGGATGTATGCAAATTGATCCTGTCTGACATCCAGTGACAATTTTGGACAAATGTGTAACCCACATCCAACAATGGTTTTCTGTGGACTCTTCCCCTCACAAAGCCAGTCTCCAAGGCAGTGTAACTCACCTAGCATCTAGGTGGAAATACTAATTAACTATCCTCTTGATATATCCATTGCATTCTAGCTTGAATTAATTTGACAGAATAAAGTACAACTAGTTAGAAAAACCTAACATTTCTAACCTGCTGGGCCCTGTATTTTCACAGATTTGTAGACTTAAGGACATGCCCAAAATGGTGAATAGGCTTTGGATGTGGAAGGCCCATACCTGTAACTGGCAGAAACCATTTTTTTTCTAACATAAAGCAGTGGGATACAAACTCATACATGTGGGATGCCCAGACTCAGCAGGGCTGTTTGAATTCAGTGTTTAGTTAAAAAAAAACCTGACTTTTGCTGGAGAGTGGAAGAAAGTGTGTGATTTGGGTATTTTTGGAATTCGCATTGATACTCTTGAAGAGTGGATAAAGTTTATAGAGCTGTTAAACTACCCTGTTATATTCATCTCCAGCCTTTTAAAAATTGGGGAAGAAACTGACTGCATGTGCCTCAGTGTTAAATTTGATTGAGGTGACAAAGAAGATCGATGAAGGTAGACATTGTCTATATGGACTTCGGCAAAGCATTCAAAAAGGTTCCTCATGGTAGACTGGTTAATAAGGTGAGATCACTTGGGATCCAGGGGACTCTAACCAACTGGATCCAAAATTGGCTTGAAGTTAGGAGAACAGAGGGTGGTGGTGGAGGGTTACTTTTCTGACTGGAGGCCTGTGATCTACAGTGTGCCATAAGTATTAGCGCTGGGTTCATTGCTTTTTATCATTTATATAAATAATTTGGATGTGAATATAAGAGTTTACTAAGTTCGCGGGTGACACCAAAAAATGTGGTGTAGTGAACAGTGAAGAAGATTAACTCAGAATACAAAGGGACCATGATCAGATTGGCCAAAGGGCTGAGGAGTGGCAGATGGAATTCAGTTTAGATAAATGTGATGTTTTGCATTTTGCTAAGACAAATCAGGGCAGAACCTGCACAGCTAAGGTTTATAGTTCCTTGAAAGAGTTGCAGATGGGCAGGGTAGTGAAGAAGGCGTTTGGCACACTTATTTTCATTGGTCACAATATTGAGTGTAGGAGTTGGGGTGTCCTATTGCGGCTGTACAGGACAATGGTGAGGCCACTTCTAGAATGAATTCAAGTCACGCCTGTACAGGAAGGATGTTGTTAAACTTGAGAGGGTGGAGAAAAGATTTACAAGGATGTTGCTGGGACTGGAGCATTTGAGTTATAGGGAGACCCTGAATAGGCTGGGACTTTTTTTCCCTTGTGTGTTGGAGGCTGAGGGGTGGCCTTATAGAGGTTTATAAAATCATGACGGGCATGGATAGACTGAATAACCATGGTCTTCTCCCTAGGATAGGGGAATCCAAAACTAGAGGGATTTGGTTTATGGTGAGAGGGGAAAGATTTAAAATGTCCCTGAGGGGTACATTTTTCATGCAGAGGGCCCTACGTGTATGGAACGAGCGGTTAGAGGAAGTGGTGGGGGCTGGTACAATTGCAACATTTCAAAGGCACCTGGATGGGTATGTGAATAGAAAGGGTTTGGAGGGAGATGGGCCAAATGCTGGCAAATGAGACAAGATCAGATTGGAATGTCTGGCCAGTGTGGACGAGTTGGACCGATGGGTCTGTTTTATCGTATAATTCTCTGAATGAGCAATTTTGGAAGCTGATATAACCCTTAATACTGACATTGTATAAATATTATTACTTAACTGTTTACCAGACCATTCCAGAGGGGAGATTATAAAATTCAGAGTTTCATTGACAACACAGGTTATTAGAGAATGAGCTGCCTCCAATGTGAGGTTATAAATATAAATGCTTGTTTTTACAAGGGAATAAGCACTTGAAGGTGATTAAATATGTTGAATTGGCTTTCATGAATGATTTTTTTTATAGCGAAGTCTGTAATAGAGATTTTGAAATGTGTTTAGTCTCAGTATGACTCCTCGGGTTTGTACATGGTAGCCACAGAATGAATTGATGTGGAAGCATTGGGATGACAAGTGGCTGTGGGATAGATGAGAGTTGTGGGTTGGCCTGGAATATTTGAGGAGCCATTTGGAGTGGTGGCTTAGGGTGGATGGGTAGCATGAATTGGCATGGATGTGCAAAGGGTGTGTGGGGCTGCAGGGGGCACAGAAGAGGGCCCGGGGGGTTTCCTACTTAAGAAAAGGAGTAAGACAAGTGAAGCAGCCCTTTTAAATAGCTCATTTAGCTTTCAGCAGCTCCTGTGATGGTGCATGGTTGGCACCCGAGGCTGGGGATCCTGAATCCTCCACCTTGCCTCCATCCCTTGTAACAAAGACTTCACCATTTAGGGTAATTCTTCCCATGGCAACTACAGTGAGCCAGAAATTTCCAAGCTCTGGGAATCCATCTCGCAAATGAAAATCCTCCCTCCAGCCCAACAGTTAATCCGCTGTGAACGTAGCCACTCTGTTCATTGTTTACAGGTGTGAATAGCTTGTACCATCCTTCCATAAGACAACCTGTACTGCCTCCACTGCCCATTTAATCTTTAATAACCAAATTACCCAGGGAACATGTCAGCAGAATTCAGAAAATACAGTCGCAGTACATAACAATGTTTTAAAACTTCACATTTGTTCACGAGTTTTGAGAAGATTTGTAGCTCAGGTTGAGGTTCTGGATGTGAGTTTGCTCGCTGAGCTGGAAGGTTAGTTTTCAGACGTTTCGTCACTTTTTTTTATTTGAAAAAGATATACTTTATTCATAAGATGTATAAAAAAAAACCATATTTATACACCGGCCCAGTCATGCAAGGTGCTCCGGGTTACCCAGGGGGTACATACACCAACTAAAGGAAAAAAAAACAAACAAAGAAGAAAAAAAAACAAAACAAAGAAAATACCCCGGCAGTCGTCTCCCCGCAGAGTCCCAGGTCGCCCCCTGACCAGTTGGGGAAGGCGCCGGCTGGGCCCAGTTACCAGATAGCACCCTTTTTTCTATTCTGGACGAGGGGTTTCATACGGTGGTCTTTCCCCACCGTGCCTTGGCGGCAGCTGCCCCAAGCTTTAGCGCGTCCCTCAGCACGTAGTCCTGGACCTTGGAGTGCGCCAGTCTGCAACACTCGGTCGGGGTCAGTTCTTTCAACTGGCAGACCAGCAAGTTGCAGGCAGACCAGAGAGCGTCTTTCACCGCATTGATGGTCCTCCAGGCACGGTTGATCTTGGTCTCGGTGTGCGTCCCAGGAAACAGCCCGTTCAGCACGGAGTCCCGTCACGGAGCTGCTCGGGACGAACCTCGACAAATACCACTGCATCCCCCTCCAGACCTCCTGCGCATAGGCACACTCCTGAAGGAGGTGATCGACAGTCTCGTCCGCCCTGCAGCCACCTCGAGGCAGCGTGCGGTGGCGCAGAGATTCCGGGCATGCATAGAGGATCTCACTGGCAGAGCCCCTCTCACTGCCAGCCAAGCAATGTCCTCGTGCTTGTTTGAAAGTTCTGGCGATGAGGCATTCTGGCAAACGACTTTGGCAGTCTGTGTGGGGAACCACACGACGGGATCCACCCTCTCCTTTTCCGGAAGGGTCTCGAGGATACTACGTGCTGACCACTGGCTGACGGCCTTGTGGTCAAAGGTGTTTCCCTTCAAATATTTCTCCATGAAGGACAGGTGGTACGGGACGGTCCAACTACTCGGAGCGTTCCGCGGCAATGAGGCCAGGCCATTCCTTCGCAACACCGGGGATAGGGAGAACCTCAGTAAGTAGTGACACTTGGTGTTTGCTTACTGAGGATCTATGCACAGCTTGATGCAGCCGCACACAAAGGTAGCCATCAGGGCGAGGATGGCGTTCGGTACGCCCTTTCCCCCATTTTCCAGGTCTTTGTACATGGTGTCCCTGCGGACCCGGTCCATCCTTGCCCCCCAAATGAAGTGGAAGATGGCCCGGGTGACTGCAGCGGCACAGGCCCAGGGAATAAGCCAGGCACGCTGCCTCGAGGTGGCTGCGGGGCGGACGAGACTGTCAATCACCTCCTTCAGGAGTGTGCCTATGCGCAGGAGGTCTGGAGGGGGATGCAGTGGTACCGAAAGCCCCTCGCACCTGACAACCAGGTTCTTACCCGCGATGGAGAGGGACCGGAGCATCCACCTGCCCAGCTTCTGCTTCAACTTGGTGATATGCTCCTCCCAAGTCTTAGTGCACGCCCCAGCTCCACCAAACCAAACACCCAGCACCTTCAGGTAGTCTGTCCTGACAGTGAAGGGGATGAAGGAGCGGTCGTCCCAGTTCCCGAAGAACATGGCCTCGCTCTTACCCCTATTGACTTTGGCACCCGAGGCCAGTTCAAACTGGCCGCAGACGTCCAATAGTCTACTCACCGACCGATGATCGGTGCAGAAGACGGCGACATCGTCCGTGTACAGGGAGGTCTTGACCTGAAGGCCTCCGCTGCCTGGCATAGTCACGCCCTTCAGGCTCACGTCCTTCCTGATGGATGCGGCGAAGGGCTCCACACAGCACACGAACAAGGCAGGAGAGAGCAGGCAGCCCTGCCCGACCCCAGATCAGATGGGAAAACTGTCCGATTCCCACCCGTTGATTGAGACCGCGCTAACGATGTTGGTGTAGAGCAGCCGGATCCAATTGCGGATGCCCTCCCCGAACCCCAATTTGGAGAGGACGTCCCTCATGTAAGCATGAGAGACCCTGTCGAAGGCCTTCTCCTGGTCCAGGCTGACGAGGCAGGTGTCCACCCGCCTGTCCTGCACTTAAGCGATCATATCCCTGATGAGTGCGAGGCTCTCAGCGATCTTCCTGCCTGGCACAGCACAGGTTTGGTCAGGGTGAATCACCGACTCCAGGACCGACCTGACCCGGTTGGCTATGACCTTGGCCAGGATTTTGTAGTCCACGTTCAATAGTGAAATGGGACACCAATTCTTAATTTCTTCCTTCTCCCCCTTCCTCTAGTAAATGAGGATGATGATGCCCTTCCTCACGGACTTGCACATTTCCCCTGCCCGAAGTGTACGACGAAGTGCACTATCGTACACCTCCAACAGGTCCTGGCCGACCAGGTCCCTCAGAGCGAAATACAGCTCGACCGGTAAGCCGTCGCTCCCGGGAGTCCTGTTCCTCTCCAAGGACTTGAGGGCTCTGGTCAGCTCATCCAGGGATATCGGCCGGTCCAGCCACTCCCTCGTGCCGTCGTCTAAGACCTCCGTGATAGACGACAGGAACGACTCGGAGGCCGTGCTGTCCGTGGGCTTCGTGTCGTACAGTCCGGCATAGAAGGATCTGCTGATCCTCAAAATGTTGGGCCGAGACGACATCACCGAGCCGTCGTCCTCCTTCAGCCGACTAAGCACAGAGCTCTCTTTGTGCACCTTCTGAAAGAAGGAACGCGAGCACGTCTCGTCCTGCTCCACAGAGCGCACCCTGGACTGGAAAGCCTCCGCGGCGAAGAGCGAGGCTTGCTGGCCCCTCACCTTGCGGAGGTCCTCCGTGACATCGACCCCCATCAACTGCAGAAGGAGCAGGTTCTGCACCCTTTTCTGGAGTCACGACAGCTTTCCCCGCCTCTCTCTTGCCTTCTGAACACCCTTGAGGACAAAGAACCTCTTGATGTTCTCCTTCACCGTCTCCCACCAGTCGCCCGGAGACTAAAAGAGGGGTTTCACGGTTCTCCAACCGGCGTACTCCCACTTAAGCTCCTCGACGTTCTCTGGGGTCAACAGAGTCGTGTTGAGCTTCCATGTCCCCTTGCCGGCCGGCTGGTCGTCCTGTAAGTGACAGTCGGCCAGCAGGAGGCAGTGGTCAGAGAAGAACACCGGCTCGACGCCGGTGGACCTGACCGAGAACGTCCGTGACACAAACAGGAAGTCTATCCTTGAGCGGATAGACCCGTCTGGCCGCGACCAGGTGTACCTCTGCTGCGCTCCGTCTGCAGGGGTGCTGAAGACATCGAGCAGCTTGGCGTCCTTCACCGTGCCCATCAGGAATCTGGACGTGACGTCCAGTTGACTCCTCCCACCCGCTGTCCCCACGCCGGATCTTCCTTCTGTATCAATGATGCAGTTGAAGTCTCCACCTAGGATGACCGGCCTGGACGTAGCCAGCAGGGGTGGAAGCCGCTGCAGGATGGCCAACCGCTCACTCCGTACCGCTGGGGCGTACACGTTGATCAGCCTCAGGGGAGCGTTCCTGTAGGTGATGTCAGCCACTAGGAGGCGCCCCACCACCACCTCCTGAACTTGAGATGGTGAAGTTGCGCCCCCGCAGCAGAATAGCCAGGCCCGAGGAGCGACAGTCGTTACCCCCCGACCAGATCGAAGGCCCACAGGTCCAGACGCCGGACCATTTCCCGTACCTGCCGAGGTGCGGTATCCCGCACTCCTGCAGAAACAGGAGGTCCGCCTTGATGGTGGTCAGGTAGGCCAACGTGGACACACATCTCGCAGTTGACTTGACGCTGCGCACATTAATGCTCGCAACTCGTACCCCCATTGTGGGCAGTGACCGCAGTACCCTCCCCAAGTCCAAGGTCCAGCCCCTCCATCTGTCCCTTCATGCCCATTGCCCAGGGTAACTGCTGGACGCTCTCCAGGCTCAGGAAACCGTCCGTGCTGCCTTCCGGGTGGCATCCCCCCGTCAGGGGTGCGGAGGCAGGAGGGTCCGGCTCCGGGTCAGGCTGGGGGACGCGCTGTTTCCTCCTTCCCGCCTGTAAGTTCCGGGGGGCCCTCCAGTGCTCCAGCGGCACTTGACTGAGTGTCGGAGGGAGCCTCAGGACGCCTCCCATCACCTGGCAGCGGGGTGCTGCTTTCCTTCTCCCTCGAGATCTTTAACTTCTGCTTCGGGTGGGCCCTCTCCGAATCCTCCTCGTCAGAGGAGCTCTTATAGCCCCACTGTAGCTGCATCTTCCCGCCTGATGGTTGTGGTTCCTGGGCCCGTCGACGCACCTTCCTCCTCGCTTTCCGGACTGTTGTCCACTCCCCTGGGTCGCCTGTCGCCGCCTCCATCGACTCCGGGTTGTTGGGGGGGGATCGGAGCCTGCAGGGGTGCTTTGCTGGCCTCGGGCCCATCCTGCGGGGCTGGGCCCTCCTGCACGGCCTGGCCCTCCTGCACATTAGTGGGGTCCTTGCTGGGCCCTGGTGCCTTCCTCTCCTCCGGGGTGGCTGGCCCCGCATTGCCCCTGCCGGCAACCTGGGCGTAGGTGGTCCCCCGCTGCGGGCATGCCCTATAGAAGTGGCCCGCTTCCCCGCAAAGGTTGCGGCTTCTCTCTCGTGGGCAATCCTTTGCAAGGTGTCCCTCCTCCCTGCAGTTCCTGCAGATGGTGGCTTTGCAGTCGGCTGCCACGTGACCTGACCTACCACAGGCATGGCAGACTTTAGGTTGCCCTGCATAAGTCAGGTAGCCCCTGCTCCCGCCGATCGCGAAGCTGGATGGTGGGTGTACAACATTCCCGTCCACGCCCATCCTCAGCATCACCTTGACCTGCCTCTTACTGGTCCAGATGCCAAAGGGGTCCATGATGTCGGTTAGGTCCCCTTCCACCTTCACGTACCTTCCGAGGAAGGTCAGGACATCAACTTCTGGCACATGCGGGTTGTACATGTGTACAGTCACCATACGGCTCCTCTGCGCTGGCATCACAAACAGTGGGACAGCGGTCAATACAGAGAGGGGGCCCTCACCTCCTTTCTCCTTGAAAACCTCCAGGAAGCGCTTGCAAAGCTTGGCACTCCCGAAGGTCACGTCGTAAAAACCTCCTCCGGGGAAATCCTGCAGGCAGTAAAAACCCCCTCCGGGGAAATCCTGCAGGCAGTAAACGTCTGCAGCAGCGAACCCACAAACGTCCAACAGGACCCTCTTCACGAAGAAGGTGCGGTCCACAGGTGCACCTTCATCCACCTTCTTTACAGAAACACGGATGGTGTTCCGGACCCCCTGACCTGGGGCACGAGCACTTGCCGCAGCCATCGTTGCAGGTTGGCTGCTCCCCTGAATCAGCATTAGGCCAAAGCCAGCATTAAGATCCACTGGTCGCAAGGGTGCACAGCCAACCTGACGTCCTCCTTTCACCTCCAAGACAGCACTCTCCACCTCTCGGTCCACAAGAGAGTGGGTCTTTATTTTGTTCCAGATGTAAGCTGGTTCACTGAGCTGTAAGGTTTGTTCCCAGATGCTTCTTCACCATTCTAGGTAACATCAACAGTGAGCCTCCGCCAAAGCACTGGTGTTATGTTCCACTTTCGATTTATATGTTTAGGTTTCCTTGGGTTGGTGATATCATTTCCTGCGTTGGTGATGTCATTTCCTGTTCTTTTTCCTCAGAGGAGGGTAGATTGGCTCCAAATCTATGTGTTTGTTGATGGAGTTCCGGTTGAAATGCCATGCTTCTAGGAATTCTCGTGCGTGCCTCGGTTTGGCTTGTCCTAGGATGGATGTATTGTCCCAATCACCTTTGCAATGGAAAGTAAGGTCTTATTTTTTGTGTCAGAATGAGAGGAGAGAGAAATAGCCAGGTAAGATAATCAAAGCTCTGAACAATTGAATGATCAATGTAATGGCAACTGTAGAAATTTAAGTTGAAGACAGAGAATCAATGTAGATGTGTTTACACAGAATGATTAGAATGAAAACTGCTGATAACTGTTGTTGAAGCAGCACTTATTGCCTCTTTCAGAAGAGAATCAGATACTTCCTTGTAAAAGAGGAATGTTAGAGAGTGTGGGGAATGAACGGAAGAGCAGGTTTAGACTGTGCAGTATATTTGGAGAAAATGTTAGCACAAATTTAATCTATTAATCATTCAAAGCAGCTGCAGAATGAGAAGCTTCAATGAGAAGATGTTAGAAGGATTTTGGGTGCATTTGTCCTGCATATTCTGGTCGCCAGAAGCCAGTTTATATTTCTTGGTCCCAATTTTAGCCCTCTAGGCTTTTATATACAAAATGTACGCTCCACAGTTAGAAATGTTTTGAAAGTAGGAAGAATACGAATTGTGATCTGGTACGATTTAAACCCAGGTACTTTATTCCTATTTGTTTAGCGTTGTCACACCAACGTGACAGAAAACCAGTAGCTCAGTTGATTTTCCCTCCGTTTTGCTTTGGAGCTGGGTCAGGCCCAGGCTTCATGCTGTAAACCAATGTCATTGCACCCTGACCCAAAGCACTGTAACCCCAGGATAGTGATGTTCCTTATTGATAGGAAACAGATGATAGGGATGATTGTACTGGGATCTCCCAGTGAGTAAACACAACAAAGAAATTTACTGTAATAACAATACACTGTTGGAAAATTGCAGCAATTTCAGCAGCATCTGCAGAAAGAAACAATTAATTGTTCAGGCTGATAAACTTTCAACAAAATTGCTATTAGTGAAATGAATTAGAGAAATTTACATGCTAATGAACTGTTTTCAAAATAGCACCAAAAGTAGCTACTGCTGGGTAACCCTTCACAGCTGCACATGTCAGCTTACCCTGTTGGATGTAGTGTGGTGTATGAAAGAGCGGAATTTGTCACAATAAATGTGCCTTGTGCTTTTGCTAATATATAACCTGTATGCTATATTCCCTGAATGCCTCTATGCTGTAATTATTACTTCAGTTAGAAAAAAAGTGGCTTAGTGTAGTTTTCCTATTCTCTCTTTTTGAACTGTGCAGCTGGTTTTTTTTTCACAGTTATAGATTTAGAGCTGAAAAAACTTGTGTTGTGCCTGGACACAATAATTTGGGCAGCACAACAGAATGAAGTACTGGCAATGGTAGATTTCACTGGTTGTGGGAGTAATTTGATCTGATGAATTAATGCTACAAACCATTCCCTCATATTGGCTTATGAGGGCCTTTTTCTCCCTCTGGTCTTTATTTTAAAGTAAACTATCCTGGTGGATAGCTTTGTGCATTGGGAACACAGATTAGAAATTTGAGTTTGAGATCTGTAAGAACAATTAGACTGTTCAATTTTTCATCTGTTCCCTTTGGCTCAGTTTTTGATGTATCTTCTGTACATATTCATTAAAAACATACATGCGATAGCGTATTTGTATCATCATCCCGTCACCTCTCTCTGGGACCTGGATTTGAATCTAATCTGAACTCGAGATGAAAGGCTTCCATTAGTGAATGTACTGTGGTGGGTACTGTTCTCATGCTAATATTAAGGGATAGTACAAATAGCCTTCATGCAGTGCCCAGTTATACTGAAGCCAAGCTCCAACAAATGTGTGATACTCACGACGTGATTAGATTAGATTCCTTACAGTATGGAAACAGGCCTTTCGGCCCAACAAGTCCACACCGCCCCTTGGAGCATCCCACCCAGACCCATCCCCCTGCAACCCACACACCCCTGAACACTTCGGGCAATTTAGCATGGCCAATCCACCTAGCCTGCACATCTTTGGACTGTGGGAGGAAAGTGGAGCATCTGGAGGAAACCCACGCAGACATGGGGAGAATGTGCAAACTCTACACAGGCAGTTACCCGAGGCTGGAATCGAACCCGGGTCCCTGGCGTTGTGAGGCTGCAGTGCTAACCACTGAGCCACCGTGAAACATGTTTCACACACCAGCAATGATTGCTCCTCTTTTCAGAAGCATAAATTATCCACACAGTGTCTGCAGAGCATAACAATGGAGCTGAATTAATTGTTTTGTTACTTTGAGGCATAGTTAGCTTTCTGATCTTCTAACCTTGAAACGTATGTTTTTTTTGTTATGTATGCATCCTTCACCTGCGAGTACTGATTTTGTTTGCCATTCACCACTCTCATGTTGCCCACAAGTGACATCCAGCATAATCTTTGAGTCAGAGACAGGATTGCATCCCCACACTCTACATTCTCCAACATGGGCTTTGCTTTCTGCATGTCACCCTCTGTAGGGAATGTGGAACTGAGGTTTATCCCTTTAATGTGCGTAAGCTGTAGAGAAACATTTGCACAAAAATAAAACAATACTGAGAGTTCCTTCAAGATAAATGTAGTTCATGCACTAGGAGGTGTTGCTGGTTATAAATCTGGTCTTGGTCCAAGTGGAAATATCAAACAATCTGAGATGGGAAATGGAATCTTTCGGAAGACTGTTTATTCAGGCACAGTGGGCTGACCTGGCACTGAGTTACGTATGGAGCACACACTGTACAGGGTATCAAAGTCAAATCACTTAAATATGAGGAACTCGTAGCTAAGAATTTAAAGTATGTATATTCACCAGCTTACTGATTTTTTTTTAAAAAGCGGGAACTGGACTGTAACATTTTAATCGTTGAATGAGATGATGAAGCACTACTGCTCCTGAAGGTTATATCCAGTTAGTTTGCACATTTTAATTAGTGGGCTTTAAATTGACATGTGAACAACAATAACAACTTGCATTTGTATAACACCTAGAAACTCGTAAGACATTCCAAGGATGTGGAAAGGAATTCAAAAGAGTATTACAAAACAAAATTTGACATCAAACCATATATAGAAGTATTGGGACCATTGCTGAAAAACTTTGTCAAGGAGATAATTTTTGAGGAGCATCTTAAAGGAGGGAAAGGAGTTAGAGTGCTAAAAAGATTTGGGAAGGGAACTGCAGGTATTCAAGATTTGGCAGCTGAAGACATATTTACTAGTGATGGTGCAATTCAAATCAGGGATGCTTAAGACAGCGGAATTGGATTGTATCTTGCATGATTGTAGGGATAGAGAAAATTGCAGAGGTAGGGAATGGTGAGATCTTGAAAGGATTTAAAAACAAGAATAATAATTTGAAAATTGAAGTGCTAATTAAACAAAAATCAACATAGGTCATTTAGGAGTGATGGGGTTGTGGTGTAATAACACTCGGTGTAACTGAGACAGCACAGTTTTGGATGGGCAGAGTTGGAGTAGAACATAGGAGGCCAGCCAGCCCTATGGTGTACTAGTGAAGTCTTGAGGTAATGCAGACTTGCTGTGGATTTCAGCAAGAGATGAACTGAGCCAAGGGCAATGACAGGTAATGTTATTGAGCTGGAAATAGCCGGTCTTAGTAATGTGGTAGATATACAGGAAGAAACTTACCTCAGGGTCAAATATGGTTCCAAAGTTGCAAAATGACGGCTTAATCTCAAACTTGTTGTGGAGAGGACAGGATTTGTTGGCTAGGAAGTAGAGTTGGTTCATGGTCTGAAAGGCTTCCTAATGTTTGGTTGGAGCAAACCTCTGCTTATCCATCGGACGTTGGATGAGTAGTCTGACCATTTGGAGACAATGAATGGGGTCAACGGTAGTGGTAGGAAAACAGACCCAGGTGTTTTCAACTTCCATTTTAAAACGGTCTCTTGTGGGGTATCTTCATCCCTGGATGGCCATTATTTGTTGCCCTTCTCTAGTTGTCCTTAAGAGGGTGCTGGTGAGCTGCCTTCTTGAATTGCTGCAATCTGTGTCCTTGAGGACAATATTCCAGAGAAACATGAGAATGGGCATTCAGATGATGCTATCAAAGAACAGCATTTAGATAATACCGAGGACGAGGCTAAGGAGACATATTTGGGGAAACGAGAAACAATGGTACGGGAGAAGGAAGACAGCTCATCACCATCTCCTGAAGGATATTCAAGGATTGACAGTTCAAGAGATGTAACTCCTTCCACTTCCTTTGGCCCATCCGGGCCATTAAACCTCCAGCTGAAAGTGATCAAGTAGATCATAGAGTGCTATAGCACAGAAATAAGGCCTTCAGCCTATCAAGTCTGTGCTGGTCAAAAACTACCACCGAACTAATCTAAAGAGATAGTAGGAACTGCTGATGCTGGAGAATCTGAGATAACAAGGTGTGGAGCTGGATGAACACAGCAGGCTAAGCAGCATCAGAGGAGCAGGAAAGCTGATGTTTCGGGTCTCGACCCTTCTAATCCCACTTTTCAGCAATCGGCCTGTATTCTTGGCATAGCAAGTGTACATCTAAACACTTCTTATGAGGATTTCAGTCTCTACCACCCTTACAGGCAGAGAGTTCCAGATTCTCACCACCCTCTGAGTGAAAACAAAACTTTCCTTTCATTCCCTCTAAGCCTCCTCTCCGTTACCTTAAATCTATATCTCTGATCGTTAATCTCTCTACCAAGCGGAAAAGGTCCTTTAGTTTCTACCCTGTCTATGTCTCTCATAGTTCTATGCATCTCAATCATTTTCCCCCTCAAACTTCTCTGCCTCAAGGGAAGCATTCCGGTCTATCCAATTCTCTTCATAACAAAAACTGTCCAGCCTAGGCATGTTACCAGTCTTAACATCTCCTCCTCTTGGTCAGTGTTTACTGATTGCACTGTGAAACACGTCTGGACTTTTTAATGTTTTAAAGGTGCCGTATAAATGCAAGTTGTATGTATTATTGTTTTGAAGATGCACAATTCAAAGTGAGTATCTTTTTAAATCCACCCAGATACAACGACCTTAGATAGGGTAACAATGTTCCCAAAGGCTTGGGCTAATTTTTAAGATGTGCCACAATACTGGTGGAATTACAGCCAAAAGTAAATGTTTCCATCATGTAGAGGAACATTTTTTGCACCTCTTTGTGAATGTTAAGATTGACTCCATTCCTGGTTTCTTTCAGCTCATTTAATTTTGAAACTGTCACGTGAAATCATCCCACATCTGTTTGTTTTTGAAATATCATTTTATTTACTGAAGAGTAAAAGAAAGAGAAACCACCAAACATTCAAATAAAACTTAGAAAAAGATCAGGAGCAAATTACTGCAGAAGAGAAATCCAGGCCCAGGCTCTCTTTAGCGACTGAAGCTAACCATTGCAAATGCGGTTAGCCTGAAAGCAATTCTGAAACAGAACAAGAGGTCAGGATCTTCAGTAAAGAGCCCATCAGCTCTGAAATTATGTTTATTATTGCCCATCCCGTATTGTCTGTCTCGCACCATGCTTCACTCAACATTACACTGTTGCAATTGTACTGAATAGTTATGTGTTGTCATGATGGAAGAGATTTGAAAAGGAATCAGTTTTTCTATTTAGTTCCAAGATCTCCACATGCATAACCAACTATAAACATTTTATATTTGTCTGTTTAATCACATTTTTGTGCATTGACATTAGCCATTTGTCAAGGTTGAGCATCATTATAACTGATAACTCCTTCCATTGGCATAAAGGATAAAATATGTAAATAATTCAAGTATCTTAGTGTTTAATGTTACAGACAAGTAAAGAATAGCAGTGAGTTGCTTTTCACTAAATCCTGACCCTCCGAGTTTGTTTTAGTGAGTTTTAGTTCCCTTGGAGATTAGCTTTGATCTTTGTCAAATTCAGATATTTCGACTCCCTTGTAACTGATAACTGAGTGGAATTGGCTTCTCACATCAGATTACAGTCTGTCATGGTGATTGGTGCCAACAGCAAACACTGATGATCACGGTCTGCAAAAATCTGCTGTTACATTCTCATAGCATCAAAGGAATGTGCTCCCCCCACTGCTCTCACAGCTGCTCCCAGTGGCTTTTTCTTACACAGTAAATTAATTGGAAAAACAAGGGACAAAAGGCATTAGGTGGGGTCAGCTTGCTGTGTCACTGCTAGCACATGATGGACTTTAATCATTGTCTATTCTTGAAGACCAAGTTTCTGCAGGCAGAAACCCTCCCCAAAAGAAGAGGCTAGGTGAGAGAACCATGCTGATATCTCAGTGTTCACTATGATTATTGCTATTCAGTTGTAAATGCAATGTTTGATCTGAAGGTCCCATGAGATAAGTATCAGAATGCCTGCTTACCTCTGTTGAAAGACGAGTAAAGTTGTAGTCTGGTAAAGATATTTTTGAAAAACCATGTGCAAAGCTCGTTTTTTTAACCAGAATTACAACAGCCATTAAAACTGAAATAAATGGTTAAATTTCTCATCCATGTTTTTGACCTCTGAGATCATTCACGTGTCTACATATGCTATTGTACAGTACCAAATGGAATGCCTCATTTGTTCAATTTGTGGGACCCAGCTTCGTTTCGTGATGAGAAATCAAATTAAAGCTACTATATGAATTACTGTCATAACCATCTTCCCTCTATGATTTTGTTTTTCCTTTTTAGGCCTCCTTCCCTTTCAGGTAGTCCAGCATTTTCTGACATCTCGCTCATCAGAATTTCCCCACAAAGAACCCCAGTTGGTACGACAGAACCAGTGTTTAACCCACCACACCCATACATTAACCCGTATATGGACTACATTAGGTCTCTACACAGCAGCCCCTCTCTATCAATGATTTCTGCAGCCAGGGGACTCAGCCCGACAGACGGTGAGCATCATGCATAGTTTTGCTGGCTTAGAATGGATTAAAGACAGTGATAGAGAAATAAATGTATCAATTTAATGAGTTACAAAGATAATGTTCTGAATATTTTAAAATTCAAATGTTTTCACCACATAATGCTCATTGTGTAATATTCGAAATGATTGTCTATTTACGGTGGCATCGATGTAGCCAGCTGCTTAAGTTATAATCATGGTGATCTGATGTACATTAAATGTTCTAATTAGATTATTGTTTAATGCTTAAATGAAATTCTATTTTAGTAAAGACTTGTCTGATTTTTTAAAAATTGTTCTTCATGTACCTTTTTCTTCTCAGTGTTGTTTTGAGCCAAGGTCTTTCACTCTAGGAACCATGCAGCTTTACAATCACATCAATTAAGTACCTGGTGTATAGAATGGGAGAATGTCCTTCAATCAGAACTTTAAAAATTGAAAAACAAGCAAACCCTTACTTTTCAATAATTATCAAGCTGGCATGTTACTTTTAATTCCTGTATATTTTAGGCTGCTGATAGTCATAAAACTTGGTGGTATAATTTGGATTTATCAGTTGATGAGACCACATTCATTTAACAGCCCTTCCTAAACCTCTGACATAAGAGAAAATATCAATCGATAAGAAATATGAAAGCACGTCGGAACTGAATTGCCTCAGCTACTTGGCCATTGGGCTGCAGGTTGGCTACCTCACCATAGCAGCTGCACTATTCGTTTCAAACAAGCCTTTATTCAGAAAATAAAAGGAAATAGGCTGCACTGTGTCTTTGATGCCCCCTGTCATGTAACAGAAGAAAGTATATGAGCTTCCAATTTATGTTGCTAACAAGTTATGCCCTGAATTTTCTGCACTTCCACAAGAAAGAAGGTGTGCTGTAGCGAAGATTTTTATCACTACAGTTGTTTCTTTGCAATATCTGGTGACGTGGTTCATTGACAGAGGCCAGGGATTGGGTTATCTGCCTGTTCAGAAGAATTAATTCTAGGCAAAGCACAAAGAATAATATAGGGAACCCATGAAGAGGATACTGAGTAGAGAACATTTTTCCACCGTGCTATTTACTCAATATTATCACAATTGCACAGCTCTTCTTTTACTGTACAACTTTAGACAGCTGAAAAAGATATTATTCTATTAATAAGTGTTTCACTGAGGAGGCTTCCGGCCAATCCAGATATAATACCCTGCTCTGAAAATACTGCTCACATTTAGAGAAAATACACAACAGCTGAGACAATTCACAGCATTCTAAAAATAAGCAACTTTTTCAACAAAACAACACATAACGTTCTTTAAAAAGCAAAACATCCTATCACCCAACGTTAACAGATCCTTTAAAAAATTAGAAATCTGATCTCAATCCACATTGTTATTATATCAATTAATTCCCCCTTAGGCTATATGTTATCTGTATTCCGAGTTACACCCGAATCTGACCATTTGTTTTTCAGGTGCATTGTTACGACTAACAAACAGGATAAAAATATAATCCCTGCCCACCTTTCGTGATTAAGAAAAAGATTAAGTTGCAGAGAAAATGTTCAAAACTACCATCAGTCATGGCCAGGCCTAGGCAGCAGGCTGTGGAGGTGTCGTAGTTCCTGTGTGTTTGCCCCTTCATGCCAGGTGCCCTTGAAGTGGGAACATCATGAAGCCTTTAGAATGAGGTGGGGAGCTGGGGAGCTTTATTTCTCCCACTCCCACTATTTTGATTTAGACTGTCCCCTGTTTTCCTCACCTATTTGTCTTCTGTTGTTGTGACACTGACTTTGATGGGTGGACTTGATTAATTGGGTGATTTGGTGCTGAGTCTTTTTTTAAAAAAAGGCTGGGGTCCACACTGACCCTGGTGGGCAGTACTTGTTAACTGAGTGTCAGGATAACTTGATTAGTTTAGTAAAATTGGAAAAAGCAATGTTATTAATAGGTCTTGTGGTGCGATCATTGTGTTCCCTACCTCTGGGCTAGAAGTCTGGGGCCCATGTTCCAACTGCCCCAGAGGTGTGACATAACAGAATGATTGAAACAAAAAGAATTGGGTCCTACCCCAGTGGTTTTTGGCTTCTGAATAAAAAAAGGATACAGAAGGGAATGGTGAATTTTCAGTAATACGCTTGTAAATCCCTGGAAATCTTTTGCTTCCACATTCAGCATGTATGCATCACAGAATGGTATGGCAACTGCTCTTCCCAACACTACAAGAAACTACAGAGAGTTGTGAACACAGGCTAATCCATTATGCAAACCAACCTTCCATCTATTGACTTAATCTATTCTTCCTGCTGTATCAGGAAAGCAATCAACATAATCAAAGACCCCTTCCACCCCGGTTACGCTATCTTCCACCCTCTTCCATTGAGCAGAAGATATAAAAGTTTAAATACACATACAAACAGATTCATGAACAGCTTCTTCCTTGCTGTTTTCAGACTTTTGAATGGACCCCTTGAATGTTAATGTTAATCTTTCTCTGCACCTTCTCGGCAGCTGCAACACTATATTCTGCATTCTTTTCTGTTACCCTGATGTGCTTGTATAGTACAATCTGCCTGTAAAAGCAGGTACAACAACACTTTTCACTGTGCCTTGGTACACGTGACAGTAATAAATCAAATCAAAATTAAGCACGGTGCTAGGGAGTATACTCCAGCTGTTGAGCTGAAATTCAGATTAGAGCAATGTGAGTTGAACCCAATCAGATTTCTTCTGCAAATAAAGACAGCAATCTATCCAGCTCCTTGACTCCACAGTTTAGATCAGTGGAAATGCCCCCACTTCTTACCTATCCAAATATAGCCTATGAGTCTTCAGCAATGGTTTCTCTTCCCATCCCTGCTGCATTATCTCTGGAGTTTTCCAGTAATGTATTCTGGATCTCCTTTTTTTTTAATCTTTACAATATTTTATCCTTTGGATGTGAGTTTGCTCGCTGAGCTGGAAAGTTAGTTTTCAGACGTCTCGTCACCATTCTAGGTAACATCATCAGTGAGCCTCCGACGAAGCGCTGGTGTATGTCCTGCTTTCTATTTACCTGGTTAGGTTTCCTTGGGTTGGTGATGTCATTTCCTGTTCTTTTTCTCAGGGGATGGTAGATTGGCTCCAAGTCAATGTGTTTGTTGATGGAATTCCGGTGGGAATGCCATGCTTCTAGGAATTCTCGTGCATGTCTCTGTTTGGCTTGTCCTAGGATGGATGTGTTGTCCCAATCAAAGTGGTGTCCTTCCTTATCTGTATGTAAGGATACGAGTGATAGTGGGTTTGTTGCCCAAACAAACAGACAAAATGGGCTCAGAAACCATAACCACGCTCCCCTACATCAAAGACATTTCCGAAATGACTGCCAGACTACTCGGACCCCTTGGCATCAGGGTAGCCCACAAACCCACCAACACACTAAAACAGCAGCTAATGAACTTAAAAGACCCTATACAGACAACAAGCAAAATGAACGCCATCTACAAAATACCTTGCAAGAACTGTGACAAACACTACATTGGACAAACTGGCAGGAAGCTAGCCACCAGGATACATGAACATCAACTAGCCACAAAACGACATGACCCACTATCACTCGTATCCTTACATACAGATAAGGAAGGACACCACTTTGATTGGGACAAAACATCCATCCTAGGACAAGCCAAGCAGAGACATGCACGAGAATTCCTAGAAGCATGGCATTCCCACCGGAATTCCGTCAACAAACACATTGACTTGGAGCCAATCTACCATCCCCTGAGAAAAAGAGCAGGAAATGACATCACCAACACAGGAAATGACATCACCAACCCAAGGAAACCTAACCAGGTAAATAGAAAGCGGGACATAACACCAGCGCTTCGTCGGAGGCTCACTGATGATGTTACCTAGAATGGTGACGAGACGTCTGAAAACTAACCTTCCAGCTCATCGAGCAAACTCACATCCAGAACCTCAACCTGAGCTACAAATCTTCTCAAAACTCGCTATTTTATCCTTTACCAACTTCATATGAAGGTAGTTTCAGCATGTATGTTAATGACACCCAGATCCACCTCAACCCCTGCAGACTGTTTTTCTGACTTCCAGTCTTAGATCAAATGCAGTTTTCTTCAGAAAAAATGTTGGATGGACTGAAATCATTGTCTTCATCTCTTCTGTAACATCTGTTTCCTTTTAACCGATTCGCTGGCCACCGACTCATTCTAAATCAGACTGTTTGCAATCTTTATTCAATCCAGAGTCAAACACTTCACTCCTACCAAGACCAAATATTATCTCCGTTATGAGGACTATTAAAAAAAAATACAAAGAACTGTGAATGCTGGAAATCAGAAACAAAAACAGAAATTGCTGGGAAAACTCAGCAGGTATGGCAACAGCTGTGAAGAGAAACCAGAGTTAATGTTTCATGACCAGTGAACCTTCTTCAGAACTGTTGAGAACTGGTTGGTTCTGCCATCACAATATCATCTGTCTCTGCATTGTACAGCCTGTCTTCTGTCAGATTATTTATGTCTTTGTCATCTTCCACAATTTCACTGTTCTCTAGTTGGCTTTACATCCCTCACACTCCATAAACATCAACTCAACCAACCTCCTGATGCCTGATTTTCAGCTTGCATTAAGTCCTGCTCACCCAGCCCCCTGACATGCCTTAACTAGATGGGCTTGTACGCACCCAGTGTCTTCAATTTAAAATCCCCATTCACGTGGTTAAGGCCTGGTCTGTTTATCTCTGTAACCTCCTCTCGTCTTATGACCCAATCTGAATTCTGTGCTGGTCTAGATTTGGCCTCTTGTACATTTCTCCATTTATCATTCCATCATTAATAACTGCCCAAGCCGTGTATTCTGGAAATCCCTTGCCCTCTCCCTTTTTTTAAGACCTTTTTGAAAGACTACCTGTTTGAATATTCCTGATGACTCTCTTCTTTATATTGATATAAACTGATTCGTTTTCCATTTAAAAGACATTATTTTATTATTAGTACTAAGTATATTCATTGCAGATGGATATACAAAAAATAACTAAGTTTTGGATGGATACTTATTCTGGTAGTACCTTGAATTGAGGAAAATGCTTGCCAAAGAGTACAGACCATGTCTAGAATCTGGGTTTAGAGCCTTTTAATATTAGCGAAATGTGGCTGTTGCATGGCAGCTAGCAGACCTAGGGATCTGGCTGCTCAAAGGTGACTCAGTAGTTAGCCTTGCAGCCTCTCAGCGGCAGGGACCTAGGTTTGAATACAGCCTCGGGTGACTGTCTGTGTGGAGTTTGCACATTTTCCCCTTGTCTGCATGGGTTTCCTCTGTGTGGCCTGCTTTCCTCCCACAGACCAAAGATGTCCAGGTGAGGTAGGTTGGCAAAGCTAAAAGGCCCTTAGCGTCGAGGGGTATGTAGGCTAGTTGGGTTAGCCATAGGACACACAGGGATATGGGGTAGGGGTGTGGTTCTGGGTGGGATACTCTTCAGAGGGGCAGTGTGGACACATTGGGCTGAATGGCCTGTCTTCACACTGTAGGAATTCTGTGAGACTCTTACTGCTTGTAATAGAAGAATTTGCAGGTTGATAATCAACACAACACTATGAAAGCATCTTCCATGGCTGTTCAGTCCTGACGCAAGACTCAAGCTCTCAACTTCTGGCTCTAGGGACCCTACCTACTGTTCCACAAGACGGTATTGAGACAGTTACTGGATATGGAGACAGAGAGGCCCAGGTAGGGGACGGAGGTGTTGGAGATGGTCCAGGTGATTATGAGGTTGAGATAGAAGTGTTATTAAAGTTTATGAACTGTTCAAGCTCATAATGGGAATATGAGGCAGCACCAATACAGTCAGCAGTGTCAGGGAGTAAAAGGTGAGGGATGGTGCCAGAAGAGGGTGCCTATCTTCCAAAGAGGCAGGCATAGCTTGGACACATATGGCTGCCCACAGTCACCCCTTGAATTTGTAGGAAGTGGGAGGAGTTAAAGGAAAGATTGTTGAGGGTGTGGAGAAGTTCTGTTCAGCAGATGAAGGTGCTAGTGGATGGGACCATTTGGGCCTGCAGTAGAGGAAGAAGCGGAGGGCTTTTAGGCCATCCGCGTGGGGGATACAAGTGAATAGGGACTGGATGTCTATGGTGAAGATGAGGCATTGGGAAATTGAAAGTCTTGGAGGAGGTGAAGGGTGTGAATAGTGGATTGAGAGTCTAACCTTACAGTTCACTACCTGTATGCCTTCCATCTTTCTCCAAATTGCAAATGCACAAACAAAATGAGAAAATGGCTGCCACAACACCTGGAGTGGGCAGAGGAAGTCTTTTTGTTTTGTTTCTTTTCTGAGGGAGTGGGCTCCACTTGTGGGTGATGTGAGGCCCTTCAAGGTCAATTGCATTTAACAACATACACAGACACACAGATACAAACACACGCAACAGGTTAAAGATAATGACTGGGAGGAGTGTACAGCAGTGAGAGGAGTGTGTCGTCAATGAGGGGGGAGATCAGAATACTTCCTGATCAGATCTGGAGTCAGGCAGGGCTCCCTATTCACTCCTGTTTGTGTGTTGTTTAGAGCTCTTTGCTGAGTCCACCAGGAAGGATGGGAGCCTCAAGAAGCGTGACTGCCCCAGGCAGTGGAGGTCTACAGGTCAAAGCCTCCCTGTACATGGATGATGTCACTGTTTTCTGCTCAGATCTGCTGCCAGTGTACAGACTCATGAGCATCTGCGACCAGTTTGCACTGGCCTCAGGAGCCAAGCTAAATCAAGGCAAGAGCAAGGCCGTGTTCTTTGGGAATGGGGCCAGCCAATCCTTTATCCCCTTCACCGACAGAACAGATTAACTGATGGAGCCAGGAACATAGATCAGAGGGACTGGACCATGCACAAAATCTTGGGAGGAGTGCGTCGCCAAAGTGAGGCAGAAACTGGGCTTTTGGGGGCACCGCTCCCTTTTTGTTGCACGCAAACACCACATGGCACTCCTTACAGAGGTTTTACTTGTCGCCAGAGTTACACAAAGTAGGACTGGCCTCGTTGCTGTGGGACGCTCCAAGTATTTGGACTGTTCCTTGTTGCCTGTCATTCATGGAGAAATTTGCTAGGAAAAACACCTTTGACCACAAGTTAATCAAGAAATTAACAGCACGTAGGGTTCTCCAGACCCAGCGGGGAAAGGAGAGTGTGCATCCTGTTGTGTTTTCCCCTGTGCAGACCGTCGAAACCATTTGGCAGAATGCCTCATCACCAGACCTTTTCAACAAGCTCCAAGATGTCACTTGGCTGATGGTGAGGAGGGCAGTACCTGTGAGATCCTTCTTCTATGTCCGGGCTCTCTGCTCCATCCCGCATGATGCCCTTGAAGTGAGGTAGAGACTGCCACCTATCTCCTTCTGAAATATGCCTTTACAGAGGAAGTCTGGAGAAAGATGCAGTAGTTTTTATCGAAGTTTGTCGTGAACAGGTCTTTGACGCAGGACATTGTGCTTGATCCTCTGGGATGCACAGAGTCAAACATTGACTGTGCAGGAGGACTGTCAACTCAATGATTAACACTCTTTTTGGTCTGCCCGAAACCTACTGGTCCTTCAGAACAAGGAGTTGACCCGGGCTGAATGTTGCAGACTGTCTTGATCGAAGGTCTAGGACTGTGTGCTAAGGGATGTGCTAAAGCTTGGGGCAGCTACTGCCAGGGCGCAGTGGGGGAAGATGACCATCTTGGGTCTTTCTGCTGAAGTTAAATGGAGGTCCATTCAGTTATTGGAGCTCTGTCCCTGCCCCGATGTCTCAAATGTATGTAAAAATGATCAGGCACAACTGTGAAATGCCTTTGGTTTGTTTGTTGGATATAGCCAAACTCCAATGTTTGTTTGTTTGTTTCTTTATTTGCTGCTGTATGGAACTGAACTGCTTTAGTGACCATGTATGTATAAAAAAATACTTTATTCATGAAAAATACATTTTTGAAATTAAAAAATGGGAGCTGTGTTCAACAGTCCAAATCACTGAGAAGCAAACTGAGAGGAGTATAAAGCAATCAGTATTACCATGAAGCAGACCGGGAGAGCGTTCCTGAGTAAGGCTTGAGTCATGAATAAGGTTCAAACTTTTCTAGTTCTATGCTCTTGACTCAGACAGTCAGATTGAAGCGAACCTGGAGTGACCAGCAGCAGCAGAGCTCTGTGATTCAACCTGACAACCAAGGTCCAGACTGAGCTCAGTTCAAGCAGCAGGAACTGAAATAATTCCACAGGAGCCGGTATCCTGTCACAAGTCACCCTTTATTTGTACATGGAGAGTCCTTAACAATGACCCACCTCTATCAGAGCCAGCTCTCAGAGTGAACAGGATGTCTGACACTCCTGTTTTATCTGCCCAATGGGTTGCACCTAAACCAATAACCTTCTAGTTAACAGGGCATGGGAAGGCGGTTTGTTAGTGCTGCTGGTAGGCATTTAAACTAACTTGGCAGGGAATGGGACACAGAATTGAAGTACAATGCTGGCAGGCACGGTACATATAGTAAGACACAAAGGAGCATGACAAAGTTGGATGGCATTTATTTTAATATAAGGTGTCTTGTGGGTAAGGCAGATGAATTAAGGTGCTGAATAACACATGGAAATATGGCATTATTGGTATTGAGGAGACATGGTTGAAGGAGGGTCAGGACAGGCAGCTCAAATTCTGTGCTATGGAATCTTCAGGCAAGAAAGGGTTAGTTGTAAAAGAGAAAGTGTTGCCCCAATATTGATCAAGCAGTCAATTACTGCAATAAGGAGGGATGACAACTGACATTAATTTTCACATTTTCTCCGGATGGTGTCAGATCCGGGAAGACAGCTAATGTGGTACCATTGTTTAAGCAGGGTGGTGGGGATTCACCAGGGAACTAAAGACTGAGGAGGTTAGCGTCAGTGATATAAAAACTGATGTGAAAAATTCTGAGGGAAAAATTAATCTCCACTCAGAGAAGCAAGTATTAATCAGGGATAGTTAGCGTGGTTTTGTCTGATAGGTTTCATTGAGTTTTTCCAGGAAGTGTTTAGACATGTGAATGAGAAAAGTGCAATGGATGTAGTCTACATGGACTTTGATAAGACTTTGGTAAGGTCTCGTAAAGGAGGCTGGTCAAGATGTTAAAGGCACATGGGATCTAAGGCACACTGGATCCAAATTTGGTTTTGTGGCAGGAGGCAGAGGGTGATGTTCGAAGGTTTTGTTTTATGTGACCAGAAACTTGTATCAGTAAAGCCCTGTGTCTTGCTGTTTGTTGTGCACATTCATTTTCAAGACTTGCATATAGGTTTAATCATAGGTTTGCAGGTGACACAAAATTTGGTGAATGACAAATAGCAAGGAAGAAAGTTCTGGACTACAGGACAATATAGATGGGCTCAATAGATTGGCAGAACAATAACATATGTAATTTAATCATGAAAATTGTGAGGTACTTTGAGAAAACTAACAAGGTAAGGGAGTACACAGAAAATGGTAGGACCCTATGAAGTACAGAGGGATCTTTGAATGTGCAAAGAATGTTAAAGAAAGCGGGAGAGACAGATAAGGTGATGAAGAAGGCAGGTAGGATACTTGCCTTTATTTGGCAAAACATTCAATACAAGAGCAAGGAGGTTATGACAGAACTGTATAAGCTGTTAGGTAGGCCACAGCTCGAGTACTGAATGCAGTTCTGGTCACCACACTGTAGGAAGGATGTGATTGTGCTCGAGAGGCTGCAGAGGAGATTCACCAGGAAGTTGTCTGGGCTGGAAAGTTTCAGCAATGTAGGGAGATGAGATAAGCTGGTGTTGTTTCTATAGAACAGGGAAGGCTGACAGGGAATATGATTGAGGTGTACAAAGTTCAGGGTGGATAGGGAGAAGCATTTTCCCTTAGTAAAGCAATCAATAAGCAATGGGCATACATTTAAGGTAAAGGGGAGGGGGTTTAAACAGGATTTAAGAAAGAAGTCTTCACCCAGAGGGTGGTGGGTATCTGGAGCTTAATGCCTGAAAACAATGCCATTGACTCTTAACTGCCTTCTGGCCAATTAGTAAATGCTGGCAGTGCTCACATCCCACGAACACATTTTTAAGAAATGCAGAGACGTGCCAGTGATGTGCTCAACCGAATGAGAAAATAGAGGCAAATGCCTGAGCAGGTTAAAAATGGAGTGGTAGTGGTAATGGAAAAGCAGTGCTGCACTTTACAATGAATCTTACTTAATTGCTGGGATGTGGAGGTTTTGCGATCACCGCATGTTCAGCCTCTATCCTCTCCCGGTAATGCAAGGATCCTGTGCTGGTAGAGGGTAAGATGGTGACTGTCAGGCACCCTATGCCCCACTTTTCTGCTCTCTGCCCTTTTGTGGGCTATTGACACGTGGAAATGGACAAAGGAAGGGGTTGGGTGTGATGAACATGGCTGGTTAGTGCTGATACAGGCATGGGAAAGGTGGAGATTTGTCCTGATTAAGTGAGAAGGAAGCACAGAGGGCATGCAGCGTTAGTGGTGTGGAGGAGTAGATGGGTGGGAGCAATTGAAGGACGATACTGCATACAATTGTGAGAGTTGGGCATTGCTGGAGTTGGACACGATGGTAGAGTTGGAGTGAGATAGTAGAGAAAAGATGGTGGTACTTACACTTGTGGAATGCAAAAGTTAATTAACCATCTTGCTGCATTGCTAGACATTCCTCTGGACTGTTGACACCACACTCACTCAGTAGGTAGATTTAGACCAGGCTACTGAGATCTGCTGTATTGGTCTCTTCTGGCAGTTCTGAGGAAAGAGGATAGCCCTTCTCTCCACAAACCTGTCCACCAGGACCTCCAGGACAGTGAAGCAGGGTGCTGCTTTGGAATGTCCTTTAGAATTGTGAAGCAACACACTGAATATTGGTGATAACACGGTGTGAAGCTGGATGAACACAGCAGGCCAAGCAGCATCGGAGGAGCAGAAAAGTTTGATGTTTCGGGTCAAGAACCTTCTTCAGAAAATTCAGAAAAAACACTGAATACTGGGTCCTAGTTTGTAATGCTTGACCTCATGTATAACTGGGATTTGAAACCTGCAAGGTCCTAGCAGCAGTGAACGCATATGTCACTGTTCAGTGTAAAAGCATGAAACTGGCACCATAGATAATGAGATGAGCAGTAGAAAATTATGTGAGAAGTTGCTAGAGCTCACGTAGAGAAACCCTTTATGAATCTCCCTGTAATTGACAATTAGCCAGCCGTTTTGTAAATTTAACGCTGTACATCAAGGAAGATGCATTCCACTGAAATCAAGAATATTTATTCGAACATTTTGACAAATTTTAGGAATTGTGTTAATTAGTTGTGGGGCACAAACAGCTTTGTAAATGTTAACATGCTACAAGAGTGCAGGTGATACTTTATCTAATATATAAAGGAAGAATTTTGTCTCTGCTATTTGGAGTGAAGTAGGAAGTGTTTATAAAGAATGCATTTACAAATAATTACAAACAGTGCACACAGGAAATGCTCCCATTTAAAGTGTTCAGGATCCTGATTACCATCACGTAGAATGTCCCAGAGCAACCTGACTAGTATTAACTAAAACTGGCATGTATCCAGATCAGTTACTATGTAAGGAGTGCGTTTGAAGTAATTTCTAAGAATGCAATTTGTTCTCAGATACTGGGCCTCACTCATCAACCTTGGTGACGATTTAAAGTCTATTTGCTTTTACAGTACCACACACTGGAGTCAGCCCAGCGGAATATTACCACCACCAGATGGCTCTGTTGACTGGCCATCGTAGTCCGTACGGTGACATTCTGCCTCCAGCTGGAACAGCAACTGCAGGTGCACTTCACATGGAATATCTGCACACAATGGAAGGTAGGTAAAACTTTAAAACAAGTTACATGTGGAAAATTCACCATGTACAAGCTCTCGGGCAGTTTATTTTAAGAAGAATTCTAGAAAAATCTCAATCACCACAACATGTAACAGGAACTCACCAAAAAAAAGACAGCCTTGCGCAGGTTCTGTCAATAACATCAGGAGTTTGAAGCAACTGGCATTAATACGGTCTGGTGTTTTTGGTGTTGAGGGATCGCAAAGTGAAAGGTGATTTTTCTTTATTCATTCTCAGGATGAAGGCACCACTGGTTAGGTCAGCATTTATTGCCCATCCCTAATTGCCCAGAGGGCAGTTAAGAGTCAACTATATTGCTATGGGTCTGGAGTCACATGTAGGCCAGACCAGGTAAGGATGGCAGTTTGTTTCCTTAAAGGGCATTAGTGAACCAGATGGGTTTTTCCCAACAATTGCTAGTGGATACATTAGACTCTTACCTCCAGATTTTTATTGACTTCACATTCCACCATGTGCTGTGGCAAGGTTGGAACCTGAATCCCAAGAACATTAGTTGAGTTCCTGAATGAACAATCTAGTGATAATTCGACTCAGCCATCACCTCCCCTTGTAGCTACTGGCTAGCTGTTAGCCAGTCTAGGAGGATGAAGAATTCAATTTTATTTGCCAAAGTGACACCCATCATAATGGTATGATGAGTCAGGGCCTTTCTTTTGCACTCTCAGCAAAGCCATGGAAAAGAATTCTTGGATCCCCAGTAAAGAATCAGGAACTAGGGAAAAAAATTTCCCCTGCGCCATTCTCACCCATTTTCTTTGGGGCTCCATACAGCAAAGCTGGCTAAGAAATAAGTATCCTGTTTTCCATACAGGGCAGGCATTGGCTGAGTGGTGTTATCACTGGACTGTTAATCCAGAGACTCAGATAATGTTCTATGGACCCAGGTTCGAATCCCACCATGGCAAATGATGGAATTTGAATTCAATAAATATCTGGAATTAAGACTGTAATGATGACTGTGAATCCATTGTAGATTGTTGGGGAAAAGCCCATCTGATTCACTTATGTCTGGCCTATGTGTGACTCCAGACCACAGCAATGTGGTTGACTCTTAACTGCCCTCTGGCCAATTAGGGATGGGTAATAAATGCTGCCTCACCAGTGATGCCTTCATCCCGTGAATGCATAAAGGATTCATTTGGTTATTGGGGAATGACATGGGAAAGAAAGTTCAAGGGTTAGGGTTATATATCATGGACTATATTGAGTATTCCATAGCTGTATGATGAGTTGGCATGTTAATATATTTATGCGGCATGCTGTGAAATGATAAGATGTTGGATTTTACTGTGTCAATTTTTCACGTAGAGTTTTTTATTTCCCCTTTGTCTCAGACAGTGAAGTGAGCTAAAATAAAGAAATACTGAGGTTGCTGGAGATCTGAAACAAAAACAGAAATCGCTGACAAAACTCAGCAAGTCTGGCAGTATCTGTGGGGAGAAAGCAGAGTTAATGTTTCAAGTCTGGTGACTCTTCTTCAGAACTGATAGCAGCTGGGAAAATCTGACATTTATGCTGCAGACGAGGTTGGGTGGGTGTTTTGGAGGAGAGGTTTTTGGAGACGGTTGAGAGGGAGAGAGATAAGAATGGAATTTGGCTGACAAAGGGATTATTGACAGTTGGCCAGGACAGAAGAGAATAAGCAATAATGACAGCCAACTGTTGGAGAGAATGGGTAGGCTGTACTGAAAACATCCCATGGTTTGACAGGACTAGAGTGTGGGGGTGAGTAAAAACATGGAAGGAAGGAATCAGGGTCTAACATCATTGAAGTTGATGTTTAATCCCAGAGGCCACAAGGGTTTCAAGCAGAAAATGAGACGTTATTTTTGAGCTTGTGCTGAGGTTTGCTGGAGCACTGCAGCAGGCCTGCAATGGAAATATTCATGTGGGAATATGTGGTGTGTTGAAGTGGCAGGCAGCAAGAAGCTTGGATCATTTTTACAGGCAGAAGGTAGGTGTTCTGCAGGGCAGTCACCCAGTCTGTATTTTATCTCACCAATATAGAGAGCCCATTGTCACCTGTAAGGTGTGTCTGGGGCCTTGGATAGTGAGGAGGGAGGAAGTAAATGGACAGGCATTACACATTCTGCAATTGCATTGGAAGGTGCCATGCAAGTGTAAAGAAGTCTTGTGTGGGAGGAGGAATGGATCAAGGTATCCTGGAGGGAATGGTCCCTGTAAAATGTTGACAAAGTAGGAGGAAGGGAGCTCGAAGAACAGCACCTAATTTTCTGCTCGGTGGTCCTACAGCCTGTAGGACTCAATATCAAGTTCAATAACTTTAGACGGTGATTTTATCCTTACATGTTTTTTTACCCACTCCCACACCCTGGTCCTGTCATGATAGGAGTTGCTTTCAGCACAGCCTACACGTTCTCACCCACTTGTCCTATTATCACATATTGCTGTCAGCTCAGCCAACCTGTTCGCTCCTACTCTCAGTTCTCATTATCACCAGTTCAGCTTCTCTTCTGACCAGGTCTACTATCAATAACCCCCTCAACTGCTTACCCCTCAGATATCTCTCACTGCACCAATCTCTCTCTGGCCTCCGTCTCCACCTATTTGCTCACCTCTCCACGCATCCCACCCCCAATCACATCATTAGCACGAATACCACCTATTCTCTGCTGCTACCAGTCCTGATGAAGTGTCACCAAACTCAGATGCTACCAGACCTGCTGAGCTTCTTCAGCAATTGCTGATTATTTTGCAAAGTGAGTTCCTTCATTGAAGGGAGGTTGTAGAGTTGCATTGCAGAAGCCTCATAACTGAAAAATGTCAATGGTATACAACATTTTGGGGTAAAAGAATTCAAATAATTTTAATGCCTTTTTATTTTGTTGGCACAAGTAAAGAGAAATGAACGTTTTAAATATCTGTTCTATTCTTGACATGACTCAGTGTTTGCAGAACCCAGCTGAAGGTGGTTAGTGGCTGGCAAGATCAGATTTATTTATTACACATAAGCAGTTTGAAAGTTGCTGTCATCTCAATGCACTGTTGCATTGAAAGTAAATTTTGTAGCAGAGTTCACAAAAATTCAATTCAGGTTTGCTGATCCCATCATTATGCCCAGAGCCTATTAAGTACACGTTTTCGAAAGAGGAAAAACTGGGTTTTAGGTGCAGCCACGTGGAAATAGCTGCCATGTGTGAGATGACCAGTTTAAATGCTACAGGGTTATGAAAAATTAGTATTAACTTTTCATACAGACGGAACCATTATGAGATCAGTTACTTCTAAATAAACTCAATGTTTTTTTAATACAAGTACAGCAACTTCAACATTTAAATTGGGTTTTGTTTTAATGCTAGGGCAAATATACATTGCAGTATTATGCAAATAAGTTATTTTGCAGTGTAAATAGAAAATTAAAAGAAGACTGCATTGTTGGGAGGTCACTTAATCTCACCTTCTTCCAGTTGATGAGAGTTTGTTTAGTCAGTGCTTCCTTTATATTTGAAAAATGTGAATTTACCTTTTTTTTAAGTATATAAAGCAATTAAAACAATCTCAATTCTAGTTGATGCCAAGCCTCAGTCTAGATTAGGTGGGGATGTCCTGCACTAATCATTCATCTCAATATGATTCTATTTTGCTGAGGACTGATGATAAAATCCCAAAACTGAAACTAAATTATTTGGCCATTAAAATGTCTGCTGATGTACTTGCCACAGCTTTTTAAGAATAATTTATTTTCAACATCAGTAGTAGCTGACGTTAACAATTTTTAAAATTTATTTTTACAGTTGTATTGTACTGCAATAAATTTTTTTCTGCACAATTAATATATTCTGTATAAATTGACCTAATATCCAGTCATCTAATTAAAAAAATATAAAGATAAGGTGAATTATCTGAATTATGAATGTTGCTAAATATCTTACATGCAAACAGACAAATTAGGAGCAGGAGTAGGCCATTCAGCCCCCTTTGAGTTACCTTGCCAATTAATAAGATCTGGTTGTGACATCAACCCAATATTCGTATCTACCCAATAGTTCTGAGCTCCTTTTCAGTCAGGGATCTATGATAATGGGAACTGCAGATGCTGGAGAATCCAGGATAATAAAATGTGAGGCTGGATGAACACAGCAGGCCCAGCAGCATCTCAGGAGCACAAAAGCTGACGTTTCAGGCCTAGACCCTTCATCAGAGAGCGGGATGGGGTGAGGGTTCTGGAATAAATAGGGAGAGAGGGGGAGGCGGACTGAAGATGGAGAGAAAAGAAGATAGGTGCAGAGGAGAGTATAGGCGGGGAGATAGGGAAGAGATAGGTCAGTCCAGGGAAGACGGACAGGTCAAGGAGGTGGGATGAGATTAGTAGGTAGGAGATGGAGGTGCAGCTTGGGGTGGGAGGAAGGGATGGGTGAGAGGAAGAACAGGTTAGGGAGGCAGAGACAGGTTGGCTGGTTTTGGGATGCAGTGGGTGGAGGGGAAGAGCTGGGCTGGTTGTGTGGTGCAGTGGGGGGAGGGGACGAACTGGGCTGGTTTTGGGATGCGGTGGGGGAAGGGGAGATTTTGAAGCTGGTGAAGTCCACGTTGATACCATTGGGCTGCAGGGTTCCCAAGCGGAATATGAGGTGCTGTTCCTGCAACCTTCGGGTGGCATCATTGTGGCACTGCAGGAGGCCCATGCAGTGCCACAATGATGCCACCCGAAGGTTGCAGGAACAGCAACTCATATTCCGCTTGGGAACCCTGCAGCCCAATGGTATCAATGTGGACTTCACCGGCTTCAAAATCTCCCCTTCCCCCACCGCATCCCAAAACCAGCCCAGTTCGTCCCCTCCCCCCACTGCACCACACAACCAGCCCAGCTCTTCCCCTCCACCCACTGCATCCCAAAACCAGCCAACCTGTCTCTGCCTCCCTAACCTGTTCTTCCTCTCACCCATCCCTTCCTCCCACCCCAAGCCGCACCTCCATCTCCTACCTACTAATCTCATCCCACCTCCTTGACCTGTCCGTCTTCCCTGGACTGACCTATCTCCTCCCTATCTCCCCGCCTATACTCTCCTCTGCACCTATCTTCTTTTCTCTCCATCTTCAGTCCGCCTCCCCCTCTCTCCCTATTTATTCCAGAACCCTCACCCCATCCCGCTCTCTGATGAAGGGTCTAGGCCTGAAACGTCAGCTTTTGTGCTCCTGAGATGCTGCTTGGCCTGCTGCGTTCATCCAGCCTCACATTTTAATATCACAGTCAGGGACCTACTTTCGTTTGCCTTAAAAATATTCAGTCACCCTGCCTCCATCACTGTTTGGAGGAGATCTTCACATACTCATGACCTTCCAACACAAAAAAATGTCCTCCTTAAATGGGAGATGTTTTGGTTTTAAACTGTCACCCCTAGCACTGGTCTCTACCATATCCTTTCAGCATCCATTCTTTCAGCCCCTTATATATCGCAGTAAGATCATTTCTCACTCCTTTAAACTCCAATGAATACAGGCCAACCTTTAATTCACCTAGCCTGCACATCTTTCGATCGTGAGAAGAAATCGGAGCACCCGAGGTAACCCACGCAGTTACAGGGAGAATATGCAAACTTCGCACAGATGGTCGCCCAAGGCTGGAATCAAACCCAGGACCCTGGTGCTGTGATGCAGTAGAGCTAGCCACTGTGCTGTTCCTTTGTGGTACCTCATTCTAACCTTTTATGAATCATGTACCAGCACATACTCAATTAGTTCTGCCAAAATTACTTAAAACTGCAAAATTTCAAAATCTTGCTTTATTCAGGCACGGTATTTGGAAATGACAGTCTTCGATAAACAGATATAACCTTAAAGTTGTGACAAAACAATGTGAATGCATTGTCTTTTGCTGGAGATGTTGAAAAGTTGACAGTTGCAGATTACTGTGAACTGTAGAGTCCCAAGTAGAAGAGAAGCTAAAGACCAATGGGTTACAATGTCATTTGTAATTCTCAATATGGAAGGAGGGATTGATGGGTGTATGAAATCGTGCTCAGTTGAGGCAAAAGCATTACCTTCTCTAAATGTAGAAGAAGTGACAATGCAGCAAGTCCGAGAGTATATCCTGGCTTAGGCTGATAAGCGATAAGTAACATTTATGCCATGCAAGTACCAACCAATGACCATCTCTGACAAGAGAGAATCTTACCACCACTCCTTGGCATTCAATGGCATTACCATCACTGGACTAGCCATATGGTTACAAGAGTAGGTCAGAGACTGCAAATAACTCTACTTTTGTCTCCCTAAAACTACTCCCCGTCTAGAAGGCACAAGTCAGGAATGATGGAATACTCCCCTCTTGGATCGATGAGAGCAACTTCAACCACACTCAAGAAGCTTTACACTATTCAACACAATGCAGCCTGCATGACTGAGACTACACCAAAGACATTCACTTCCTCCACTGCTCATTCTCAGTATTAGCAATTATCATCTGCAAGATGCACTGCAGAAATTCACCAAGCCTCCTTGGACAACACCTTCTAAACCTACATCCATCTAAAAAGACAAGGACAGCAAATACATGGGTATACCACCACTTAGAAGTTCCTCTCCAAGCCACATCCTGACTTGGAAATGTATTTGTGTTGTTTCTCTGTCATTGGGTCAAAATCCTGAAATTCCTTTCCCTTCCTCATTGTCTTGTGAGCCTACCTACACCAAATGGTTTGCAGTGGTTCAAAGAGGCAGCTGAACCACACCTTCTCAAGGGTAACTAATTGATTGAGTGCAAAGCAGAAATAAAGAATTTCCATTTGTGTCACAGCCTTCATGATGCCAGGTCTCCCACAGTGGGTTGTAGACAGTGAAGGGCTGTTGAAGTTTTATCAATATCATTATGTAGGAAACATGGCAACCAGTTGGCTCACAGCAAGTTTCTTAAAACAGCAATTAAATAAATTACCAGATCATTTGTTTTAGATTTTGGTTGAAGTTGGCCAAGTGTAATGGGATCTTTTGAAATCTTATGCGAACTTCCACCCTACGATATATCCTTCTATTCCTTTCTCCATCGTGTACAAATCTGGCTTCCCCTTGATGGTACTTGTACTATTTGCCATAAACAGTTCATGTGGTAGCAATTTGGAAATTCTCGCGACTCATTGAAGCTACGCCTTCATGTGCAGAAACTGAAATCAGACTTCTCTTCTGAGATCGTTATCCGAATTATTGGGGATTGACATCATGTAATACAGTTTATGTGTGAAAAATTATTTCCTGTCAGTGAATGAAATCTATAACCTTGATTGATAACAATGGATGGTTCATGCGCTGACTGATAGCGCTCATCTCTTTTGGTTTCTTTAGAGGCACCCAGCCAGTTCGAGCTTTGGATCAGGCATATTGGTGATATTAAGGTGCTTGATTCATTCCTGCGTCTGCTTTTCTCTGTGGTTTTTTGGAAGTTTTGATTAAGAAAACTCCAACTGGCATTTGTGTTTGTACTTTTAATTGTAGCCTGTAAAATCCTGTATTTGACTTCTAAATTTAGAATTGAAAGTGATTCACAAAACACTGTCTTAATTGTAATAGTGAGTAGAATGAAAGAAAATAATAATCAAAGTTTTGTTTTAGGACATGATTTTGATTTCCACCAAGGTTTCAAAGATAGATGTATATGATAAAGAAGTCTCATACCAGCACTGGTAACAGATAAAACTGACGAAAAAGAGATTCACCATGTATAATTAATTAAAAATCTTCCTTATAATTACTCAAAGTTAGATATTTTGCTGTTACGGTGGAATTTTATTGTTTCATGTTATGTTGCTCCTGTCTACATTTTCCAATTTACAAAGAATAGTGAAAATCTGCTTAATTACAGTAAAAAGACAAATCAGTGAAATTTTACAAAACTTTGCTAATATTATCCCAGAAATACTTTGACCCTTTCACTTATACAAACTTATGCTTAGGTCTGAGTAAGATTTGCTTTAAATGTGCTTAGCGAGTTTTTTCAGTGCGCATTCTCTTTAATTATTTTTGCACAGCTACCTGTGCAGTGTTTATAACAAAACAAGCCCTGTATATTACATTCCAAGCAGCTGCTCAACAACGCACACACGACATTGGCTCAGAACATAAGTTTTCAGCAGAATGTGCAATTTTTGGACGCTTTTCTATCAAAAAATGCAATGGATTTTGTCTTCAATAGGTTGCTACTTCCTCATTACTATGTGAATGAAATAGATACTATCAAATTAGAGTTGTTAGTTAAGGTAAAAATAAACGCTTATAACTCTGTTACAATCATAATATGATTTATAGTCAGTCTCACACTAATGCTTTAGTTTGTTTAGCCATTTAATTGACATTTATACAAGCATAAGACCGAGTTTAGGTAGGTTTTCATTGTCGTAATTAGGCTCATTATCTGCCTTCTTTGACCCAGTTTCCCATTCCCATTTGTCCTCTCGCCCACAGGGATCCATATAAGACTTTCTTTAGTGACCTACATTGGCATTGGTCAGTCTTACTTATCCTCAGTATTTTAATCCCTCTGGTGTTCAAGGATATAGACGTAGAAACTATTTGCTTTTCTCCCATCATTTAACTTTAAGTTTGCCAAAAAAAAATGGTTGAAGCCCAATTATATCACAACCTGTTCTTTGTATATTGCCTTCGCATTTTCTTCTTAGAAAATTGGAACCGGAGTACTTCACTCCAGATGTAAGTTTCACTGTAAGATGTAAGCTTCACTTATATTTGAATTAGTACATTAAAAAAAAAGTTCCATTCAAATACGCATCACTGCAGTTTAGTGTACAAATCTGCACTTGCCTAACATTTGGGCCATGTTATCCCTTAAATGGTTATTGTACAGAGTAAATGTGTCACAGTTATTACTCTGGTCGCATGGAATACTCTAACAAGTGTAAAAATAATTGTTATTGCCTCAGAGAAGAGTTTTTCAACATTACTTCCATCTTGAGCACCAGCCAATGGTCCCTACAGACTACACAAGTTAATTCCAACTCAAAATTTCTCAACTTTTATTTTCTATTCCGTCAGCTTTTGTTCTGAAGGTTTCCTTATGCCTGGTGCGGGTCTGAACCACTGTCTTGCTGCTTGTGGTGAATTAATGATGTGAATGTCTAAGCAGCCGTCAGATTCATAAATCACTAGAAATGAGTGGGACAATACATAGAAGCCTTTTCTTTTTGTTTAGCAATTTATCATTTTGCTTGCACATTAATAAACAGAGCTCCCCTGAGGTAAGGCAGTGGAAGATAAATTCTTCTTCCTAATTTTCCTCAATTGCAGCCAGTAGATCACAGGTGAGGAGTAAGCTACTTATCAAGGAAAGTGATTTTTTTGAGCTTCCTTCTTACATATTCGTTCGGTGTGATGAATAAATAGGCAGTTTGAACATGAAATACGACATGATACTCTGCTGTAATTCTCTTCTTTAATGCAACAGGGTCTCGATTCTCCAGCCCAAGACTATCAACCAGGCCAAGCCGTAAGCGATCGTTGTCCATATCCCCATTGTCTGATCCCAACTTTGACCTACAGACTATGATCAGAACTTCCCCCAACTCTTTGGTTACCATACTTAATAACTCCCGTAGCAGTTCCTCGACCAGTGGCTCCTACGGTCATTTAGCTGCTGGTGCAATCAGGTAAGAAGAATTTGCTCTTCCTCAGCATTCATCAGACATGTTACTTCAGCTTTATAAAGAATAAAGGTTTATGGTTTGCAACTTGTTTATCCATTTACATACAATGTTTTTCCCAAACTCTGTATTTTCTTTATGCAAATTTTGAAGATCTGGAAACTATCATGCTACTTTGTCCTATTTAATGTTCATAATTTTGTTGAAGTTTCTCAAAGTACACTGGGATGAAAGGAAAGGGTATGCTTTCTGTCAATGCTTAGTGCAACATTTTTTATGTGTTAAAGGCTATAATCATCTTAAATAAAAACTGAAAGAATTGTGGATGCTGTAAATCAGGAACAAAAACAGAAGTTGCTTGAAAAGTTGAGCAGGTCTGGCAGCATCTGTGCAGAAAAAAATTCAGAGTTAACATTTCAGGTCCAGTGACCCTTCCTCAGAAATGCTAAAATCTATTTTTCATAGAGGGAGATAATGTTTCTGTCAAGGAAATGCACATCCCTTAAAATTGATGTAAAATGTTACTGCTCCACTTTGGATTCTGCTTTTTTTTCCTCATATCCTCAACTTTTGTTTTGTTCTGAACAAACTTGGTCATTGATCATAACGAATTGCCTGTGCAGCCTAGAAATCAGACTCAGTAAAAAGAACCTTAAGAAGATTCCCATTCTGTTTCACCTACTCAGCATACATACGAAAGAAATGCTTGTCGCCTTATCGTGGATGTCAGTAGGTCAATGTGCCTTATTCATTTCTTGCACAGTTAATACCTTATTGAAGGAACAAGGTTTCGGTTTAAACAGCAGTATGTAATTAATGCCAGGATTGACCGAACGTAAGTAGAGAGGGAGAAACAGTGCCACAGCAATTCACTGGGGCTTTACTAAGTGGAAAACTATCACCTGCTGCAATGGTTTTTGCTTTGATGGTGCTTTACTTTCCTCCTGATGATCAGAAAAATGTAAATGATTCTGTGCTGCTGACCTCTGTTCGTGTTTTGCCATTTGTGAATCACTCTGATTGCATGAATATATTGTGTTACAGAACAAAGTGAAGCTCCCTTATATGAAGACTGCAGGTTGAAGTCTGTTGTTGAATGTAGTGTCTGTTCACTCTGTAAAGCTCATAGCAGAGCCAGGAATAGCTCAAGTTTCCAGAGTCCCAAAGGGATAGCAAGTACTTCAGCTGCAATAGGAAAGAGAAGGCAGCGGGTGCCGGCATTTTTTTTAGTTTGAGAGAAGACATTTTCAGTAAATGGGCTTTTTTTTTGGCTTGACATTTTGTTTGAAGAAAGTCTGTTTGAGAAACACCACTACATAATATATGTATAGCTGTTTTGCAGAAAGTTAGTTGCTTTTGATGAATGCTAAGGTGTATTTTTGCCTTGTGTTCTCATCACAATTGTTTTCATTCCACAGTTTTTGATGTTAATTGAATAGAAGAATTTATTGGGTCTGGAATATAAGTGAGGGCCAGAATCTGAAACACCATTGCTGATCCCAAAACTGGTTTAATTTAGTTGTTTGAGGGCAATTCATTGGGTCTCTTCTGGATCAATGTTGTTCTTGACTGTTCTTGTCAGTTACTTGACTGATGAATGCCTTCTGTATGATGAACAATAGTTAAACTACCTTTTTAGGTACAATTCAGAGATTGAAGGTTGCAGTTCAGCAGATCAGAGTTAAAACTATGTGCAGAACTAGTGGCTAACATTGGGACATACTGTACAGCACGTACTTTCCTGCTTGGAGATGATCAAATCAGTCTGTGTATGAAAGGACAAAAACCAATATGATGGTGCAGATTAGGCTTTGCTATTTGTTTCACAGTCATGTACACAAAATAAGTAAATGAACTCTTCGATAACATAACCATCTGAAATATAATGTTGTGTCACATGGTCAATGTCTCTGTTAGTCTATTAGATAATTGAAGAGGAGAGAGTTGAGTCACTTTTGTTCTTTGATAAATAGGTAGCACTGGAAAAATAAATTGGACAAACTGCCAGAGAGCTCAGTGAACATGAAATTTACCATTAGAAGTATGCTCAAGAACAAATTTTGAGTCTGATATGCATCTTCTGATTAATACCCTATCAATCATACACTCTGTCTGCCACAGCCTTAGTGCATTGCAATAATTCATGACTGTACACATGCACACATACACGCAATCACAACGTAATATGTTTTTTGAGGAGACTGGTTTCATACTTCTTTTGTGAAAATTAGATTTTGTTGTTTTATCGTTGGCTTTTATCCACTGCACAGGTAACATAGAGTAAAGTGCACTTGCTCCATCATTGACATTAGTAATGCCCCTTTCTTCAATCAGTATATCACATCTTAATGCTTGTCCTACATGCCCACTTTATGCTCACATTTGCTGTCTCAATTTTCTAGTAAACATTTGCTGCACATCCACTCCTCTTCTCAGAAGGATCTTACATCGATTGTCGCTGCTGCTTCCTCCAAGAGTCTCATCATGATATTCACTTTAAAAACAAAGTCAATAACTTATGTTTGATACAAATGAAGGAAGTCCTACAACTCGTGCTGGCATTTTGACAGCTAGAGGTTTACAAACTCACATTCCTCATGATCTTTGATGCCCTTGTCCCTGTTCAAAAGATTAAACTCTCTCTCATCTGAGTCATTCTCCCTGGTATATCTTCCTCCTTTGCTTACCTTCATTTTAAGGGCAACTGGTTAAACATTTATTTCCAGATTTGGCTGGAACACATTGTGGATTATCTGCCCCTCTATGACTGAAACCTTTCTTTTCCTTCCAGTTATACCTCCAAATGTAAATGCAACAAGCTTATAGATATTTTGTTATAAAGACTGAGATCTCCGTTCAGATTCCTCATTGAAGTCCCTCTCTTTCCCAAGTCTGCCCCAAAACACAGTTTCCACGTAAGTCAACAAAACCCAGCTCTAACTCACCTGTGCCTTTTTTGGCCGCTGCACTGTCTCTAAGTTACAAACTGTTTGCCTGACATTCAGTACTGGATAAACAGGAAGTTACTCCACCATAACAGCGGCAAGACAGAAGCCATTGTTTTTATTCCCATCACAAGCTTCTTCCTGAATTATTGAATGTTATCCCTTCTTTTGGCAACTATCTGGGGCAGAGCCAGATTGCTTGCTTGTAAACTTAATGCTGTTGAGGTTGGTTGGCTGGCTGAGCTGGCTTGATGTTCCACTGACGTTTCGTTACTGTGCTTGGTAACATCCTCAGTGCAGCTTGGTTCACTGAGCTGGTTTGTTGTTCTACAGACATTTTGTTACTGTGCTAGGTAACATCCTCGGTGTAGCTGCAGTGTAGTTCTCTGTGATAGCCTGCAGCTGGCTAATGAAGAAATACCTGAGGTCACTGGCACTCGCGGGACTGCCAGAGACCAGACATCGAGTGGCTGCAAGCAGGAGAAGACCCTGTGGTGTAAGCAGGCAGGTACATCAGACCCAATGCCCCACATTGCCCAGAGGCTGCTGCAGGGCAACAACTCGTGCCATTATCTGCCTTCCTGCATGGAGATTGGCAGCTTCCACAGAAAGCCAGGGTCTGCTGAAGTGGTACACACACTGGACCCTATCACCGCAGCCAAATGGGTCTCAGGGGGATGTTATTTTAAAATTCGTATTTGTATAAATGTCTTTGGTTTGGCTCTACATCAGTTTGAATGTCTGTGTAGATCTGAATATAACTGTGCCAGCTAATGCCTAGTTTCAGGTCCTCACAGGGTGCACCATCCTTCAGGGTCTATGTTGAGAGCAGGCTGTATCTGGAAGCAAGACGAACAAGGCGTTAATGGGCAATGGGTACTGCTGACACCATTGCCACTTGTCCTATGACATTCCCAACCCCACCCTGCCCTCAATGTGTGAACATTGTGGTGTGAATGAGGTGCTCATTAATGACTGGAGCTGGGGTGTGTGCAGCACGCAGGGAGCTAATGCATTTGTGCTGCCGGGGATTAGGGTTGTGCAGGTCTGTGTGCTGTACAATGCATGGGTCTGTGTGTAATATTCTTGCCCTCTACAAGGTGTCAGATCTGTGGGTCCTCCAGCTGCCTTTCTCATGGATCAAGACATTCACCCACACTGAGCATGGTTACAACCATTTACTTCCCCATTGGGTAATATAGATTTCCAGCATGATGGAAGGCAACAGTGAGTGCTATTTGACCAATGATTTCCAGCACCTACCTTTTATGCATTACTGAGGCCCTAAATGTTCCAATTCCTTTCCTGTTAGCCCTTTCTGTCAACCCCATAGGCTTTGCACCTCCCCAGGTCCCAACCAAATTTATCTACATGATCCTGCACCTGCCCACCTCCTTCCCCATTCAGTCCTGGCATATGAGGTGACCATGCCAAGTGTGCTGCCCGTTCTTGAAGGCAGGCAGCTCCTGGCCATGAATGAGCCCTTCCTCCTGCACGACCCCATTCTTATCCATACTTTGCAGTATCCTCCCAATTACAAATACTGTTGCCCTCCCTTCATGATTGTTAACCCCTTCCCCCGCCCCCACCGAAGCAGCTACCAATCCCAGAGAACAGATTCCTGACATTCCTTCTTGCAGCAGTGGCTCCCATCTCCCTTTCCCTTCATTTCTTTGGATGAACCTAATAGACTGATTGTGGCCCACCCTTTTGAATGACCTTGCTGGATAATGATAATAACTGATGGCTGTACATCTCTCCAAGCGTACCCTGTCTCCCATCCTAGCTGCTAAGTAGGCGCAGGACTGACTTTGAATCAATCCCTGGACTATGGACCCCTTGACAGAGAGCCCTCGTCCCCAGTGCCTGACCATGGTCAGTCCCCTGGACTGGGATCAGATGTTGCCCTTGACTCACTCCACGAGGAACTCCTAACTGAAGAGTGATTCATGGACTTCAGCAAGAACTGCTCCCCTAGACTTTGAGACATGTCTGTTTGCTTACTGCATATACAGTGTGCTTGCTGCAGAAGCTGCTCACATTTGGTGCATGTGTGAGATTGAAGTAGCGCAGCACCAGATGTTAACACAGTGTATGCCCCTTGACTAAGAACTAATGACCAACAAGGAAAGCGCCTGCCCGTATGTCTGCACTAAGTAGCACAGCGAGGCCAGGCAAAACAAGATATGGCTGTAAGCTTCCAGGTGAGTGAGGGCCCAGAAAACAAGTGAGCGGCCCTGACACACAGCCGTGCTAAATACATGATCTTGGAGGCAATGTGAATCTTTTGTTGTTTCCATGAAATTCAATTCTTTATGTCTAAAAATTGTAAACATCTTGATAACAACCACAGGTGTAGTTGTTGTAGCCATATTCTCAATGGTAGTCCTCTTATGGTGCGGTGATAGTATCCCTGAACCTAGAGATCTCGGTTCAAGTCCCACCTGCTATAGAGCTATGTAATAGCATTTCTGAACCGGTTGATTGGGAAAAATAAGTCAATAATTAAAAAAAATGACAGTTTAGTGGTTATATTTTTGAAGCACTCAAGGGGAGAAGTACTAACATTGCAAATCAGAAATAAGTTCAAGATATGTCAAATTTCACCTTAGGAAACAGAAGAAAAATAAGCCAAAGTTATAAAAGTTCAAATAGTGTTAATTATAGTACTATATTCTTTGTTTTAAATTTGATTTTAAAGCCTGGGATATTACCAGTTTTAAACAAATTATTTCAGCTGGTGCACACGTTTGTAATGATTTAGTAAGATTTTATTTGAGTAATAACTTTTGGACTAGGCAGAGTCCAGTAACTGAATACACAGCAGGAAGGAATAGAGCTGCTATATTGTACACTTTTAACTGATTTTGACAACTAATATAAGCATCATATTGAATGCAGAATAGTCTTAATATGATTTCCTGTGTACCAACAATGGTCTGAGAATACAATCGAGTAATGAAGTGATGACAGGTATTAGCATGTGTAATGTGCTCTAATAGACATTTAATGACATTTAATTCAAGGAGGGAGAAGAGCCTTCCCAAGGGAATTGTCTGTCATTGAAACTCATTGATCACCAATTTAGGCAGTTTCATAGTGGAGAGGTTAATCCATCAATCCCTTTAACTAAACAAGTGTGATGGAAATTCTGTAGGTGACACTCAGTATGGTCCGAGCTTTCTGTCTTCACAAGTGAATGAGTGATATGACAACCATGAAGCTTACAACAGATTTAAATGATTGATTTTTATCTCTGTTTGTAATAAGATCTAGAGACATATGGAAAGACTTAGTTCATGCCAGGATTGAAATGTACTGCATTAAATGGAAAATGAAATATGAATGTATGTACAAAAGTGTACTTCACTGACATTAAATCAAATGCATTTTGCCCTGCAGTTGCTAAGCTTTTGCTGAGTGGGAATTTGACAAATATTCTAATTAGCCTATTGTAAATGCTGTAACCTTGGTAATGTTTTTAATGGGAAGAAGGCTTAATTGTGCTGCTTTTTCTTGATAGGTAATTTCCATGACCTTATAATGAAGTTTCAAGTTTTAGTTAAGATTTGATTTCTCCCACCCATATGCACCACACACGTGTGTGCATGACTGCTCATTGATGGCTTAAGTCTAGATGGCTGATGAATTCAAAATCTATCACGTGGTTCATAAGATGACTCCCAGCGTGGTGCAGTAAACTGTACTCGTGGTTATAGTAACTCTGCCTTAGTACAGTAGATCAGAATAGGTTATTTGCAAGAATTCCTCAGTTCCCAATGTCTAGTATGATTGGATAAAATTTAAAACTCAGAAAACTTCATTTAATTTTTTTATTCTTTTTCACAGTTTTGTTGTATCCTCTTTGCTGCAATTCCTTTAAGCAAATTGTGGAGTTTCATTGCCACAATCAAAGTTATTCCGAGATTTCACCACAAGTCACATGAGTATTGTGTGTTTCTTGGACATTCTGTGTCATTCACATAGATTTTCTGCTTACGTTCACTTTAAGAAAGAGACTTAAGAGATTCAATTTGGACAGATTTGGTAAGAATCCCCAATGACCCAATGTTTCTTTTACACTCACAGTAAACAATTTTAATCTTCAATAATAGTGAGATTGTGTTAAGTGAAAAAATTACAGGTTAAAAACTACAAACCAATATCAATTTCTGATTTTTGTGGAGGTGTTACAGTGGTGGGAGATCACCCTGTTGGTAAAAAGCTTCATTTGAATATTTAAATTAGCTAGTATGCCAAAGGTTTCATCTCTGTTCCAAGTTTAACACACAGCAGCCAAGATTCCTGGGCCACAGAACTTAGAAAAAAATAAGGAAGTGGGAACAGCAGGATGGAACAGATCAAGTAAATAAATCTTTCCCGCACTGCTTACGGACCAGGAGGAGCAGGAATGCACCCGTCCAGAAAGAAAGCACCACCTCCCACGTTTTAATCCCTCCCAGCATGAAATTTATTCCACCAGTTACCAAAGCCTGGATATGTATTGTGTCTGACAAAAATGAACAAACTATGAAAGAGAACTTGTATTGACTCCAGTAAGCTGTAAGGAACTTCTTAGTTTAGATAACCATTCAGACTCTTTCAGTTGACATAAACTTTCCAGCTTTGTGTTCCAACTTTGACTCCTCCTCATCAGATAATTTTATGAAGTGAATTTCAGCAGAAATTTCTGTTCCTTGCTAACATTTAAGCTTTGATATTTATGCTGGAGTTCTACAACTCCAGATCTAGATGCAGATTCCTCTCTGCATTTGCATCTTCACTTTGCTGTCAGGTACCTGATGTCATTGAAAAGATAATGCAAGGCATTATTTTGGCATTGTTTGTAGTACTGTTAGGAATCTGGTCTGATGCTGTGTATTGAATTATCTGTTCCAACTAGGTTTTCTTTGTAGGAGAGAGCAATGTACGGCTGGGAGTGTTGTGTTTCACATGAAATATAGCTGAAGGAGTGGAACTAATGTATGAATTCGAACTTTTCAGTAACCAAAGCTAACCAGCCATTATCACTTGCTTTATCCAACAAATTTTTATTCTGGAAAATGAATTTCATGTATGTATTCTATATATTTTAATCACTCTTCCTACTTATTTGACTCTTCTTTATCTTTCCCTTTGTGTTTCTCCTGATATGCTGAATCCTCTTGAAAGCCAGCTATTACTTTATATAAAAATAAAAGGAAGAATCTTGATTTCAATCAGTGAGGAGGAAACGCAGCAATCCAAAACAGGGTGTAACATTCCCAACTGCAAGACTTATGGGAATGTGATAGTTCCCCATCTCACCATTCAGTAAGAAAAGGCTTTGAAAAAGCCTCAGTTTGGAGTAGCTAATCATGTGTTCAAACATTGCTTTGTATTTTCCCACCAAAAATTTCTGCAATCCAATTCAAAAATAAATTCTTCAATATTTGGTCACCACTGCCTCCAAACATTGGGTGGCTTATTCTCAATGGAAGTTGCAGACTTTTCATTCTGGATCCATCTTAGCCGTAATGCGATTGCATTTGTCTTACCCATACAGTCTGGGCCAGATATTGTTTTGCACTCTTCTGCCCCAGAGGTAGCCTCGAAGAACACTTACCTGGAGTCAGAATCCATTGGTGTGGTGTAGTTTTAGTTTAAAATTGCAAGTTATGATCATTGTTCCAGTTGCTGATTGAGGTTGTCCAGTGAAACGTTGGACTGTACAAATCAGAGGGATTAAATGTTTGACCAGCATCCTGTGATGTGTTTTCTCTGATATCAGCTCGGACAACAGTTGAAGTGCCATAGTTATTATGTATGCCCCTTACCAAGGGGAGTAGCCCCACTGTTTAGTGCTGGTGAGTAAAAGTGTGTATGTGTGTGCGTGTCACTGGGCAGGAACAAGACCTAACTTGATTGTGATGCTCCCCCATCCGCATTCCCACAATTCACATAGGGATAGTGGCCAATGAGTATGGAACTCCAGCAATGAGTGAATATATTCAAGAAAGAGGGTGGTGGGAAAATTGATTGGGATGGAGTGCATTTGGGGGAAAATTGGTTCTGGTTGAGATTATTTAAATGTTTAACCATATTTATGTGAAGTAAACATCACAATTCCCTGCAATGCAACTGATTTTGAAGTTCGTGCGTGTGTGTGTGTGTGTGTGTGTGTGTGTCTGTCTGTCTGTCTATGTGTGTGCAGGAGAAGACACAACTTTCAGCATTTAACAAAAGAAACAATATAAATACGTCAAGTGATTTTATATGTAAAGAACATGCCCTTATACTATGCTTTTCTGTTGAGGGATCAACAAGGGCTGGGTATGTCACCCCTTCTCTTTTTTGAAAAGTGCTACGGGATCTGTTGTGTTCACCTGAGAGGGCAAAAGGAGGCCTTAATTTAATGACACATCAAAAAGATGGCATTTCTTGTAGTGCAGGGCTCCCTCAGTTCTACACAGAAGTGTCAGTGTTGACTTCTTGCTGTAGTCTCTGGGAGTAAGGCAACATTGGAGAGATAAAAACAGCAAATGAGTGTTTTAATTTCTTTTTTGCCGTTATTCTGCCTAATATTTGAAATTTTTGCACAACCTGTTTATATTTCACAATTTTATTAGTACAGCTAGCTTTAAATTTGTAAAATTTATCATTGGCTCCCCTTGATTCCATATTGTTCAGTGCAGATGATCTGATCTATATTTAATGTTAGACTCCCACTTTGTTATAGTGTTGAGTTGCTTGAATTTGAATTGATCTACACCTTCCAGTACACACAAAACTGCATTATCCGCAGTAACTTATTTTATGCAGTTCCACTTAGTAATGTACAGCTTTCCTAATGTGAAACTAGAGAACTCTGTTAAGCTTTTACAGAGAAAATCCTTTCAAACTGAGATTCTATTCAATGGTGTATGTTAGTTCTTCAAAATATATTGAGCGAAAATCTGGTAAATTTGAGCTTTAAGTCTTTATTCATCCTTCATGTCCACCTAATGAATCTCTTCTGTATCTTCTGTCTTCTTAGTCCTGCTCTCAGCTTTCCATACCCTGCCACGCCAGTTGCCATCCAACAAATGCACCACCAGATAATGAGCCGTCAACAAACTCTGGGCTCTGCCTTTGGCCACAGTCCTCCTCTTATCCATCCTGCTCCAACATTTGCTCCTCAGCGTCATATCTCTGGCTTATCCACTGTATTGACCTCTGCACAGATCACCTCTTGTCCATCTGAATCCACACAGGTAAGAAATCACAAGAGCCGTAGTAATAACCACAGTTAAAAGGACAGCTGTACAGTTGTAAAGGAATGCTTTCAATTGCTATGTTCTGATTATACAATGCACTGGCTCCAGTACTCAATCCTGTTACCATTTCGATCAATAATATTTGGTGTCACTGATACATAATAGTCGTTTTGAGCTTGTTGTGTTTTAAATTATCCTTCAAAATACGTCTTTTCTATCTTTTAGAGTAAACCTACCAGTGAGTCTGCAGTGACTAGCACAGGTGATCCAATGCAAAATAAACGCTCAAAAATTAAACCTGATGAGGAACTGCCAAGCCCTGGTGCTGGAAATGAACAGGTATGGCTGTGGGTTTAGTTAATAAGTCTTCACTCTTCCCTTCCTGGCAGACTCATTCTGTAATATATGCCACTATTTGCAAGACTGCTGAGGGACCAATTACAGAACCTGTTTTGCCCTTCTTCTGTTTGTTTTCTTTTCAGGTGAAGGTAATTAAATATAGTGTTTAAAATTATGGGTGCAACTTCAAAAAATATCTTTCATGGATATGTGTTGTGGCGATATCATATTAAAGCTAGATAAAACCCTCTGTGTTAAGTCTAACATGGAGTTTCAGTGGAGGGGTATCTAGTAGTAGAACAGCAATCACCTATGTACACCTTTAATTCACTGCTTCCGCTTTGCCTTCCACAGCAGTAATATTATTTGGAATTCTGCTCTGAGAGCCATAAGGAAAATTTCAGTATACTTTTGGGAATCAGGTCAATGATCTGCCTCCCGATGGTAGGAAGCTATTTGGTGACATGCCTTTTCTGGCAAATTTTCCCCTCACTTTTCACTCCCACCCCTGTCTATGGGCTTCACAACTGGTGTATTGTACCCAGAGTCAGGTAAAAAATCTATATTTTGAATCACCCCACAGCTATGTAAAACCATCTGTGAATTTTGTGATCCTATTGTGAAATATGTTTAATGCAGTTAGAGAGCTGACGCTTTCATTTATTCTCACTTAAGATTAAAACCAACCAGCTGAGGAACAAGGCTCTGTGTAAGGCACAGCTGGTACTATATCTTGGATCTGGAGATTGTACATCATGCTGTACAGATTCTATCCTGAGACTGGTATCTGTAGTAAACAGCATCCTTCAACTACAGTGAGCTCTGATGTAAAACTAGTGCTTTGTAGAAGTGTTAACAACAAATGTTGTTGTTTATGTACATCATTTATACATTTCCTAATTGAGAAACCTTTGAAAATTATTTTTCTTCAGTCTATTGTTGGGAGATTTTGCATGGATGTATCACATCAGTAGCTCCTCAAGTACATTCTTTTAGATTAATTTGCTTACATTTAGAAATTCTGGCTGAGTCGACAAACCATCTTCTGGAACCTTCCTGTTTTATTTTAGAGACAAAGCTTCCTCATTATAATATGTATCAGCATTACATACCGCTACACATTAATCAATTTTCCCACGTCAACTAAAGTTTTGGCAAAGTTTTATCCCAATATATGTGGTACCTCTTATGAAACATGTTTGATGGTTTTGGATTTACTTTTATTCATTGGCAGTTATGATTGAGGAAAATGAAGGAGTATAACCTTGCATAGTTTGTGTTGCTCAATTATAATCTTAGAAACTTGTGCAACAAAACTGAAACTGCCCTCATTGCAAAACTCTTCAAGGCCCAATACACAAAGTGTATGGGAAAAAATTGCCTTAGTCAGTGTGAAAGCATGCAATTTAGTGGACGAGAGGATGAAATTTACTCTGGAAATAGAGATGCCTGAAAAAAAATTGGTAGCAATTGACAGGTACGCATTTGACCCTAAAACATAGAATGCAGGAGGAACACAGCAGGTCTCTTGAGAGAAGAACCTTGTTAATATTTTAATTCCAGTGCCCTTTCATCAGAAGGAAGGGTCACTGGACTTGAAACGTTAACTTTGTTTTTCTCTCAATAGATGCTGCCAGACCTGCTGTGTTCTCCAGCATTCTCCATTTCTGTTCTAGATTTTCAGCATCTGTAGTTCTTTTATGTTTATTTTGTACAATTGATCTTGATGCTCTTGATTAGCTCCGGTCATAGAAATAGATTTTAATGGCAATGAAAATCAAGCGATGAAAATTTTATGGTTTCTTTGAATCAACAATTGAGGCCTATATCCCATGGCTAGATCCAAACAGAAAATTTAACTGTGACTTGATCCTAGGCCATACTTTCACATGCGGAGGTGAATAATGGGAAGGGAACCACATCCATGTGCATTTAAATATTCTATGTGAATCAAAAGTGCAATGCAAATTCTTCTTAAAGGAAAGAACTTGCATTAACACAGCGATTTCACAACTACAGTTTGTCCCAAAGTGCTTTGCAGTTAATAAAGTTCTTTTAGAGTACTGTAATGTAGGGAATGCATCAGTCATTTTGCACGCCGCAAAGTCCCGTAGACAGCAGTGTGATAATGACTGATTAATCTGTTTTTGTTTTAATGAATATTGATTTGAAGTGTTAATATTGGCCAGAGTGCTAGGGCATCCTCTCCTACCTCTCATTGAATTGTGCTGTCTCCACGTAAAAGGTCTGATGGAGTTTTTGTTTAATATCTCATCTAAAAGATGTAAGCTCTGTGAGTGATAACAAAGTGTGGAGGTGGATGAACACAGCAGGCCAAGCAGCATCTCAGGAGCACAAAAGCTGACATTTCGGGCCTTGACCCTTCATCAGAAAAGGGGGTGGGGAGAGGATTCTGAAATAAATAGGGAGAGAGGGGGAGCAGACCGAAGATGGATGGAGGAGGAGATAGGTGGAGCCTATCTCCTCCATCCATCTTTGGTCCGCCTCCCCCTCTCTCCCTATTTCTTTCAGAATCCTCTCCCCATTCTCCTTTTCTGATGAAGGGTCTAGGCCCAAAACGTCATCTTTTGTGCTCCTGAGATGCTGCTTGGCCTGCTGTGTTCATCCAGCTCCACACTTTGTTATCTCGGATTCTCCAGCATCTGCAGTTCCCATTATTTCTAGGCTCTGTCAGTGCAGTGTTCCCTCAGTATTACATTGAGTTGGTGCACATTGTTCAGATTAACAATCTGTGGGGTGTGGCTTGGCCCAGTATGTGCAGAAAGCCAGCATGGACTTAAGGAGCTGAACCGTAGAATCCCTACAGTGTGGAAACAGGCCCTTTGGCCCAACAGGTCCACCCCGACCCTTGGAGCACCCCACCCTGACCCATCCCCCTATTACCCACCTCATCTACAGACCCCTGAACACTGGGCAATTTTACCTCAGCCAATCCACTTAACCTGCACATCTTTGGACTGTGGGAGGAAACCGGAGCAAACCTACACAGACACAGGGAGAATGTGCAAACTCCACACAACAGTGTGGTTGGAATTGAACCTGGGTCCTTGGCGCTGTGAGGCAGAAGTGCTAACCATTGAGTCACTGTGCTGCCCAAGCTGAATGTCTTCCTTCTTTGTGATAATGACACTGTGACTTTGTAAACTTATGACTTGGGCAAAAATGTAACTGTTGAGTCTTGAACCATTAACACTCTAACGAATTTCTATGAAAGCCAACCAGGTACAGTGCAAACCACAAGAGTCCTCTGTATGAACACTTTACAAAAGTTGACAGTTTTGTGTACTTGACCAGAAGTTTTGAAACTGTGCAACTCACAGATTATTTTGCCACAGGAACAGCCAGAAGGAATAACATTGGTCAAAGATGAGATGGACAAAGATGAAAGCAAGCAAGAGCCGGAAGTGGTTTATGAGACAAACTGCCATTGGGAAGGATGCGCGAGAGAATTTGACACGCAAGAACAGCTAGTCCATGTAAGTAACAACAGACAAGGACTGCTTGTGATTGCGCACCATGCGTTGTGGAGATCATGTTCTTTAACCTCAAGTGTCAAGTTTCTTAGCCAGGGGCACTGTGAACTAGAAAGCATTTTATTACTTCAACAGAAATAAATGGCTACAAAGCTTGACCAATTCAGACATGTGAAGTCTAAAAGGAGCCCTCTGTCAAACAGTCTACAAAGGATGCTTGTGTTTTGGATCGGTGTAATTGAAAGGGTGAATCTCTTCAGGAAAGAAATAGTGACCCTATTCACCTAATACCAAACCCTTTGCAAGTCTCTCTAAGTGAAGCAGTAAACTTTTAAGATGAGCCTAGTTGTTAAAGAAGATTACTCGATTCTTTCATTAAATAGATAACTGAATCAAAAATTGTAGTCTTGCTACCCAGAGAATTGTTAATTACATAAATCCCTCATTTGTGAATGTATTGTGCATTCTGAACGGTTAGATTCTGCAGGTTCCATCTATAGATCCACACGAGCATGTGCAGTCTCTCTCATATTCAAGCAGAGAGAGAGAGAGTTTGTGTTGTGTTGTGTATGTGCCTGAGTAACTGGCTGGTATTGTTTTTGGCTGCGAATGACTAACAGTACAATGTTGTGTTGCCTATGTGCTTCCTTCCTGTGCCATGATACTAATTTGTGTTTTGTTCATGTATTTTCTTCCCAGTGTTGACAATGTTAGTTTGTGTCATGATCCTAAACTATCTCTATGGCATTGTGTTTTACAGTCATTAATTTAAAAAATTGATGTTCTGAAAATGAAAAACTTTGTTTGTATTGTATTTTCTATAAAAAGCGGTAGCTGGCAGATTGATTTTGTAACTGATTTCTTTGTATTGTTGAAGGAAATGAGTGTTTTTAGAAGTATGACAGTCATGAGTTTAATTAATTATAATCATTGACTACTAGCTTATTTCAAAAATAATATTTTCCGCTAAGTATTCTCACCACGTCCAAGTTTGTGAAGTATTAATTCCTGTTGGTAAAAATCCACAAGTGCCAGATTTTACCCTTTTCCAAGTCAGCCAGAGATGGTGATTCTTCGAAAGCTATTCTATTGCAAAACTGCACCTAATGTGGAGCTTACCCTCATCCAGTAGCAAGTGGGAGAACCCCATAGACCTGTTTTTCACTCCAGACTGAGATCTCATTCTGTTGTTCACCCCCCTTTTCTTAGTCACCACCAAATCAACCAGCCCCTCCAAATGCCCCCAAAGCTGCCCCAGGCCTGAACTGGATAATACAACCAAAATACTGTGGATACTGGAAACCAGAAACAAACACAGAAAGTGCTGGAGAAACTCAGCAGGCCTGGCAGCGTATGTGCAGAGAGAAACAGTTCTAAAGAAGTGCCAGACCAGACGTAAAATGTTAATTCTATCTCTCTCTTTTCCAGCTTCCAAGCTAGCTAAAATTGCAAATATTTTCTTTGGTCAGGCAGTCACTATCACTTTCAAAGTAATTGTTGTCACTCTCTTTCACAAAAAAAACTCTTATCCGTATTAACTACTATCCAATCTGCAACTTTGCTTTCCTCTATTGCATTTCCAAACCCAAACTGATTATTTAGTAGCTCTATGTTTGATTTTCTTCATCCCACCACAGCATTGTCTATTTTTTTGTCAGTTACTTCTCTCTTTTCCTTTCTATTTACCTGTCTCTTTACCCACCCAATGTGTATCTCTGTCTCTCATCCAGACTCTCCCTCTGTCAAGGCCCACATTAGAACAATAGGTATTTTATTGAGCTACGGGAGAAAAACAAGCACTTTTTAAAATTAGCTGATAAAATTGTTGATACCTTTGGGAAGAGCGAGGGGAATGATGAAAAGAGCCTTATGTGGCTTGGCTAGTTGAATGTTTTGTGACATGAGCAGCATTGGGTTAGATCTGTCTTTTACTGTGGAACATAAAGGAACTGCAGCCTGGACACCATGCTTTAACTTGCATTTGGTTTTAACTAGTCAATTGCCTTGGGATCATTAATGCCAATTAGACTATCTTTTCTGATCAGAGAGACATATTTGTCGAACTCTCAAAATGTATTTTGTTCAAGGCTTTTTTTTACTGTCATAGAAATCTGGCAGAACAACAGCCCTGTTGTATTTGCTGCATTATATGGCAAAATAGATTGGAAATGTTTGTGTTAGCTGCATAAGTGAGGGGTCAGCTCTCCGTAGAGTGTGGATGGTTCAAGTTATGTGTAGGCAGTTTCTGTAACCGCAAGCATGACCTTCCAAAGTTCTTTTTTTCTGTTTGTGCTTATAAAGCTTTACCTTTGAGTTAATAGAAAATGTTGTGGATGTTCTTAGCTGTCCATCTAGTAGTTGACAGTTCCAGCAGTCAGGTAACTTCGTCACTATCTATAATTGATATCCTTTTTTTTTGGAATGGGACTGTTGACGACATTTCAAGGTCTTTGTGAAAGGTTTTCAACAATCCTGACAACTTTTGCCCTAACTATTGCACCTCTTAAACTACTCTGTTGGAATGTCAAAGTCATTGAACCACAGTGCAGAGGCCACACATGTTTCACATTAGTTAAATCACAAACATTGGTGGCAGCACGAGAATTCCTCCTATGGTTGCATACCAGAATAGACTCATTCACATCAAAACTGTGAGAGGGAAACTTTTGTTGCTTTATATTATTAAATGGTGGGCTGACTACTTAAGGTTTTAATAAAAGCCATGTCGGTGTTTTAACTTCTGTTGAAAAAATCCATATGAGCAGCTGGAGGGCTTTCTCCTTGCTCTGACTCAGTGAAATAAAGCTCATTCAATCAGATATTTTGGCAAGTTAACACATTATCTATTTGTAGGTGAGGGTGGGAGGGAAGTGGGGAGGTACGAATAATGAAAATTTAAATATGATTTTCAAGTGTTATGGAGCTTAGATAGAATATCTAACTTTGTTTTATTTTTGCAATAATGCTTTGTAGTAATCACAGTTTGTTACAATGCTCTGCATCAGAATGCATAACTAAACTGGGCAGATATTGTAAAGTCATTGTTACACCACATTTCCAGTACTCACCACCACCATTCTGTACAATCTCTGTTGGAATGCTGTAAGGAGTGGCTGGCTTTAGATAGATCCAGCTTGTCCTATTGAAGTTCCTTCAGTGTCAGTTTTTGAAGATTATTAGTGTGATCTTCATTGAAACAAATCTTATAACATTTGTCCCTTTTTATACCACGTAAATCATATTTTCATTTTTGGTCAACCACTTCCTTTCAATTCTACACTTCTCTCCCTTTTCCACTATATCTGACTTCCTCTGCACATGTTGTTTCAATATGTTTTCTAGTTAATTGCTATGCAGCCTGCTATTATAATTTACTTGGTCCCCTCTGTCATTTTATTTTCATGTTACTGTCTTTTTATTTTCCCATTATTGTGTTATAATAATGGCTGTTGGTCAGGTTTTACTTATTTGATTGTAATTTTTGACTGGCATTGTTAGTATGCTTATTTTTGTCATCAGGTTTGTCAAAATCAGAGTGAAAACCTTTGAGGGATCGGCTACCAATGGCACTGTTTAATCGTATTTTTAAAACTTAGTACGATGCATTGGGTGGCGCACTGGATAGCATAGTGATTAGATTATCTTTTCTCTTGTTTTCTCAAATGCATTGATGGATACTGAGATACTGGTAGTGCTTTGCATCTTAAGTGATCATTATCCATGTGTAAACCAAAGCAATAAGTACTTTTAATCTGTTCTGCTGTGTTGGGCATGTAATCTGTGTTTCTGACTGACAATCCCCAATGTCCACACTACACCACAGTCACTAAGCTGATTTCCCCTACTGTCACATTTACCTAGCTAATCCTAAAACATCTCCTTATGGTTAACCTAAATTCTTTCATGCCTCCCCATCTTTTCACCCTCATCATTAGTGATCATGTCTTCAGATTCCTAGGATCCCATATTCTGGAAATCCTTTGCTTCTGCATTTCCTTCCCACCATTTAGATTTTCCTTTTTTTTAAACCAGGTTTTTGATCAATCAATCCTGATATCTTTTTAGGACTGGTGGCTGCTGCCTTTTAGACTGCTTGCAATGAGACGCCCTTCAAATTATTACATTTTTTCCAGCGTAAGCCTACTCTCATTCTTGTACTTCATGAACATTACAAAAGAGGAACTATGTTATTTTGCTGCTTGCTTAATTGCCACATAGGATGCACTTGTATGTTTGCCTAAACTGCTCAAAGCAAGATCTTATTTTGATATTATGTTCAGGAGTAGGCCATTCAGCTGTTCAAAAGTGCCCTCCCATTCAGTTAGATTATGGTTGATCTGTGCCTCAACTCTATTTATCTGCCTTACCGCTTCTAATCTTTTGATACAGTTAGTAAAGAAAACTCACTTGACTTCAGTCTCAGAAGTTCAATTGCCCAGTCTTTGCTGCTTTTAGATGAGAATTCCAGGTTTCACTTCTCATTGTGTGAGAGCAATTTCCCTGGAAACACCTATTAATGGAATGTGTTCCTTCATTTTTGATTTTTCCAGTAAGGAAATAGTTCTCCTGGATCTAGTGTATCAAAATGTTTTAAAAATCTCTTTTTCAGTCTCAAGTACATAAGGGAATGCAAGCCAATTATTTTCAACCTGTCCTCATAACCTACCGCTAAACTCCAGTATCACAGCACTTAATTTGTCATTTTTGAGTGTTACCAACTCTCTTGCAGAGCTAATTGCAGCACTGAAGTAACCTGGCAGATTATTTGAGCATGAGTGGACTCATTTTTTTTTGCCAGGTCTTCCTGCCCCAAATGATGTAAAACAGGGTAGCTTAGTTCACTGTGACTTGCAATTGAGTAAAGCCCCTTTTTCAAGCAGGGGCAACTTCTGCAGGTCACTGGGGAAGGGCTTTTAGTTACCTGACAGTGCATGAATTGGGTGATGGAAAACATTTCAGTTGTCACATTTATCCATAGTACAGAACCTAATTGAACAGAACTTAGTGGATAGATGGGCCAATTAGAAAATGAGAAATGCTTCCCTGTTGGCTGCAATTTCAAAGGCACTCCATTCCTTGCTGGGAGCAGCTTCTCAGGTGTAGGCCACCTTTCAGTAACTTGTGCTTTTGAACACTAGCCTGAATACTTAACATCAGGAACCTGGTCAACCAATGAGGTAAATCAAGCCTTTCTCACTGTAAGTTGCTCTCTCTGGAGTGACTGCAAATTAATCAGCAGTAAAAGATGACGTTTATGTTCTGTGCTGAGGCTAGCTATTGTATGCTCACAGCTAGCTGAACAAAGATCATCCCCAGGAAATAGACCAGGGATTGAAACACAAAGCCTCCTATTTTGTATGAGAAGTATTTTTTGATAACTTAGAATATCAAGTACTGGTTTATATTTATTCACTTGAGGTTTTGTTGAAGGCACTTGGACTGTTGACTCATCTGACTGAGAAGCTAGATTACAAATCCCATTTGGATGAGCAGTTAGTTTGTTTATGTTTCATAAAGACAGTGGTCACTTGAGGGTCAGTAAGTGTTTTCCGTTTGGTTCTAGGCTTACATTTTAGTTTGGATGGCGACATTGCTCTTGAAAGAATATTTACAAAACCAATGCAGCTACACTTGCAAGTTCCATGTCCCAGAAACTACCGAGATCCTATATCCAGTGCAATAAGATAAAAGTTGTCAGTTGAAAATGAAAGAAAGCTCTCACCCATTCTGCTTCCTTGTGTTCAGGCGAGATAAACAGCAGTGCAGTCTGAGTGCTGTTCCATTTGGCTCCTGGCAGGGACTTTAATTGGTATAATGCAGATTTTTTTTGATCAGCAAGGATTATTCTGCTTATCTTTCCTTAGTATCATAGCTTGTGATGAAAAAAGCCTTTGGTGAAACGCAGATGCTGCATTTCCAAGTAAAGCACTTTAGCGATTGACATCTGAAAGAAATGTCTGATTTATTAGCCTTTAATTGAGAACATTGAGAGGTAAGTAGTAATCCAGGTCTGACTGATTTGTGAAATTGCTTAATATGAAGTCTCTTTGTGATTATCATAAACTCAGTCAGGCTGTTGGGGTAGTCCCTGTGCCTCTTCTGAAATACCTGGGCATTTTAAACTGCTAAACCTATCTTATTGTGCCTTTACAATAGTTGGCAGATAGACTGGTAGGGTAAAGATTAATAACATTTGCTGTGCTATCAGTGCATACTTGTCGATTTTCTAGGAAAGGGCTGTCTATTCAGCATGAAAATTATTGATTAACTAAATCTTGTTATTAGGGCAGGGTGTGATCCATAATCACAAGCAACCATAATCACAAAACAATAGTGGACATCATTCTTCCCTAGCCACACTCATGCATCAAAACCTTCCACAATATTTCATGTCACCTGTTCTAGTCACTTTGTCCTCCCAGTGCAGACAGAAATGTGTCACCCTGATCCTGTCTGTGTAACTATTGCTGTCTCAAAATCTATGGATGAAGAGCACTGATGTGCCAGTGCATTTTTATGTGTTACAGCTGCACCTAAGCCTTCCTAACCTCACCAAGAAAGGTGTAATTGTATCACAAACAGGCACCGTTCACAGCTTTTTTTCAAGGTAATTTGCAACATCTACTTATACAGAATATTTTGACGGCCCTTTTCCTCTTAAAATTCATCTCTTGAAGATGGAATGATTGCTTAGTTTCTAAGCCTGAACGTTAAATCTGTTCCTATGATGAATACAACACAAATACTGTTGAGGCAAATTGATCTTCAAGTTCCATACGTACTAGTTTTCAATGAATGTTCTCTTATTGACGTTTTGAAGCATGTGTCTCTTTGTGTTCCTCAGGCATTGAATATTACACTTTGCTTCCATTGTAAATATACAACATATCCATTTTTAATAACTTCATGTTTTCTGCACCATAATTACCCAGGAATCCTATTGTACAAATATTTTGTAATCCAGGACAAGAACAATTATGAATTTTTTATGGTGTGATGTAATCAGACTATCTTCAATTAATTATATGAAAAAAGATAGTAATTTTAATTGATTAGGTGGAGTTATGACCATGTACGATACCTTGAAAGGAGTGGGCTAAATGACCTCTTCCTATTGTAAAAACAGAATGCTCTTGGAAAAACTCGGTAGGTCTGAAAGCATACGTGGATGGAGCAGCAGAGTTTATATTTCAAGTCCAGCCTGACTCATCTTTAGAACTGTAGGGGGTGGAAAAGTGATGGAGTTGTAAATTAATTGATTGGCAGTTATTTTCCAAGCACTCTATAGAAGTGAGTACAAAATAAAAAACGAAAGAACTGTGGACGCTGTAAATCAGGAAACAAAACAGAAATTGCTGGAAAAGCTCAGCAGGCCTGGCAGCATCTGTGAAGGAATAAGGAGTTAACATTTTGAGTCTGGTGACCCCTCCTCAGAACGGAAGGAAGAAACAGAGTTAACATTTTGGTCCGGTGACCCCTCCTCAGAACGGAAGGGTTCTGAGGAAGGGTCACCGGACCAAAATGTTAACTCTGTTTCTTCCTTCACAGATGCTGCCAGACTTCATGAGCTTTTCCAGCAATTTCTGTCTTGTTTACAGAAGTGAGTATGTTGGGGTACAGAAAGTGTATACAAATGACGAATGATCAAAGAAAACAATCAATGATGGCCTTCTCTGTAATTGATACAATGGAAATTCAGTAGCCCCCTGGATTTTATTGTGCTACTACAGCTGAGGTCAGTTCATTCAGTGTAGAGCAGGGAATCAAATCCAGAATACTGAAGAGCTTTCATTTTCTTTCCCTCCATTGAGTAGGCTTTACAAGGGCATCAATCACAGTGGATACTGAGAACATGATCACTTGGACCATGTAAGGGGATACTATGGTTTTCTTGCTTTATGAGGAAACCGCCCACCTGCACTTGGCAATCTTAGTTAAATACCACAGCACCTATAACCTCATTTTATTGCATTCATTAGATCAAAAACCAATTGACAAGTTGCTAGTCAGAATGTTAATACATAAGGCAGGAGCTCATTGAGTTGGAGATAATACATCCATGTCTTTGGAGGATTGATTAATCTACAGGCAATCGCCTGCAGGAATAAATGGGAATTATGAATTTTGGTTGACTGTAGATATTGGAATGTCACAAGGATCAGTACTTGGACGTCAGCTAATCATTAGCTCTACTTACCCTTGATTTTAATGACATAAAAAAAAGGAAGTGAAGGATAATATGTATCAGAGATAATGGGAACTACAGATGCTAGAGAATCCGTGATAACAAAGATAACAAAGCTTTTGGGATGAAGGGTCTAGGCCCGTCAGCTTTTGGCTCCTAAGATGCTGCTTGGCCTGCTGTGTTCATCCAGCTCCACACTTTGTTATCAAGGATAATGCGTCCAAGTTGACTGACATTACAAAATGAGGTGAAAATGTTAGCAGTGAGGACTACACAGGAGAGCCCAAAGAGCTAGCAACAGGTTAATTAAGTAGGAAAAATAGGTGGCAGATAAGAGGAAGTATGGGATTATTGATTTAAGCATTGAGAATAAAACAGCAGAATGTTTTAAAAGGTGTGAAATATTTAAATTTTCATTTTCAGAGACAGTTGTGTGTATTGGTACAGGGACTACAAAGTTAACATGCTGGTTCCTCAGTGAATTAGGAAGGAAATGGCTTTGGCATGGAATACTAAAGAAATCTTGCTACAATTTTGCAAGGCTTTGGTGAGGTCACACCTCTGGCACTGTCCATTGTTTCAACTACCATTTCTAATGAAGGATATATTTTCCTTAGAAGTAGGACAGTCAAGGTTCATCTAGGTTTCCTATGATAATAGTGTCCTATGATGAGCATGGAGCAACAAAAGGTGAGTTGAATCAGTTTAAAAAGAAGTGGCAGTGAGAGGCAATGTCTCAGTCAACATAGAGACTGGGGTTACATACATGTTACTTACTGGACACACCCTCTCCTGAATTGTTAGGTTGTTTAATCTCTAGTATAAATCATCAATTAACAGCATTAACTTATTCACTCCATCCATACCTCACTTACTGACCTCCATACACGTCCACACCCTCCAATTCTGACTTCACCCCAACCCACCATTGAGTCTACTGCTCACCATCTCCTCGTTGACTAAATTTCCTATCTGTTGGAACCCCCATTGACCCAACTGCCCAGTGCTCCAACCCCACTCATCTCCCTGCGTATGTCCCTCCTGCCACTGACCTGACAAACCCTCACAAGCTCACTCAATAACGGACCAAAAACGTTTGGAGATCTTCAATCACAACCTGCTGATGTAAAAGCTGTGGGGGCTTTGTGCTGCACCTCTCTACCATTGCTCACCATGGTTAAAGCTGCACTGAAGCATTGCTAATGCAGCTGGAACAGGAAGACCCAGCCGGAAGAACATGAAAAAGTCAGAGTGCAACCACCTTCATAGTAAGTGGTAATTGCCCAGTACTGTCACTGTCATGTTTACCTATGCAAATAATTCTGGACATAGATAGTCACCGGTGAAAACCAGCACCATTTCCTTGCATTTTTTGACGTGAGAGCATATAGTGTTAATGAAACAGTTCTGAAGAAGGTTAACTGGACTCAAAACTTTAACATTCTCTCTCTCTCCACAGATGCTGCCAGAGTCATTTGAGTTTCTCCAGCAATTTCTGTTTTGGTTAGTGAACAGAATGGAGTAGTATGTAATTCTGGGCTTTATCAGTAGAAACCACAGCTGCAATCTTTCCCTCTCTGGAGGTGGCAAAAGAGGAGATGAGAAAGCAAAATGGGGCAAGTTGGCCCTGGAGAGTAAATCGTGCTTTTCACGTCCTCAGCAATTAAGAGGTCAATGAGAAGATCAGTGGCTGACTTTCTTGATTCACCCCCAATTAATACCTGTAAAGTGGTGCATTAATTGGTGAGTGTTTGATGGACACCAGCAGACCACCTGCACCAGTGAGATAACTCACCCAGTTTTCAGAGAATTAGCTGACTAAAAAATAGTAAGCGCCCCACGTACCAGAATTGAGGTCAATGATAGAGTCAGACACTCTTCTTTGCTCTATTCTAAATGAGCTGATTGACATGGAGAAGCATTGGTCACCACCTATTACACTTGCCCTCACTCTTCAGAAAAATGTAGTAAAATTTCACCCATGTCATACAAACGGACAATGATTTTCCATGAGATATTTGCTTGGTGTCAACTGTAGAATTGAATCCAGTACAGGGCACCACACTTCAGGGAGGATACGAAGGCTTTAACTAGGGGTCAGAAAAAAAAAAATCGCAAGAAGTCCAGAGATGAGAGTTACATGGATGGATTGGAGAAGCTGAGATTGTTCTCCTGAGAGAAGAGCATGTTGACAGAGGATTTCATTGAAGCATTCAAAATCATGAGGGTTTTGGACAGAGTAGATAGGAAGAACTCATCCAGTTGGTGGAAGGATCAAAAGCCAGGGGACACCTTTTGTAACTGATTGGTAAAAGAAATAACAGCAACATGAGAAAGCGCTTTTTACACAGAAGTGGCTCCATGTAAAGAATGCATAGCTAAAGGCTGTGGAGGCTGCATCAAATGTGGGAAGTAACAGGAGTGGAATTGGCAGAGTTACTCAGACAGATAGCTGGCACAGACATAATGGGCTGAGCTTAGGAAATTGAGAGGTAACCTAACTTAAATGTATATGATTCTGAAGGGGCTTGTTAGAGTAGACAGATAGTGGGTATTGGAGAATCCAGAACATGCCCCAAGATGAAGGGTCAATCATTTGAGATGGGGTGAGGAGAAATCTCATCATTTAAGGGGCTGCGAAATTTTGAGGTGTTCTATTCTAGAGTGTTGTGGATGGTCCAATATGGAATATGTTCAAGCATGGGCTAGAATTTCATTGATCTCTCAGTGAATCAAGGGGTGGGGGAGCAGGTGGGACAGTTGAGTCAGAAGATTGATTATCGTTATTTTGTATGCTAGAACAATTTTGAGGGGCTATGTGTCTGACTGCTACAACTATTTCTTATGTTCTTATACAACTGAGAAGCAGACATTTGCCTATTGTATCAGTGATAATGGGAACTGCAGATGCTGGAGAATCCAAGATAACAAAGTGTGGAGCTGGATGAACAAAGCAGGCCAAGGAGCATCTCAGGAGCACAAAAGCTGACGTTTTGGGCCTAGACCCTTCATCCAGCTCCACACTTTATTATCTTGGATTCTCCAGCATCTGCAGTTCCCATTGTCACTGATACAATTTCAACCCCACTGCGAAGCCTCTTCCAGGGGATGAAGGGTCTAGGCCCGAAACGTCAGCTTTTGTGCTCCTGAGATGCTGCTTGGCCTGCTGTGTTCATCCAGCTCCACACTTTGTTATCATTTGCCTATTGTGTTGGCTCTTTAAAAAAGCTGTACAATTAAACTCATTTCCTTTGCTCTGTCTCCATAGCCCTGCAAGTTTCTTCTTTTCCAGTATATAACAATTCCCATTTAAAAGTTCCTGTTGAATCAAAGGATTTTTGGCTCAATCTTGAAAATTCGCCAAACCAATTTTGAATTATTTCATTTTAAAAGTATTAAATTTAAAAGAAAAAATGTTGGCCGGTGCAGATATTTTAAATCCTTTCATGACCGCTCCTAATCTCCTATTGCCCCCTGGACAGAGTCTTCCACCATGGGTCTAATATGTAATGCAAGTGTTTTCCATTTCTGAATATCGCATCTGGTTCCTGATAAAGCTGCAATGAATTGTACAGTCTTTTATTTGTATTGGGGTAAGAAATTGATTTCACCCTTAAGTATCCCAACCTCTTGTCTGTGTATTTAGTCCTTAGAGCTTTCCGATAAATTGCACATTTCACTCTCAATTGTTTCCTAAGATCTCATGTTGTAAAGATACTTCTCTAAGGATCATGTTTACTTTTTAAAAAGTTTATACACTCATTCCAATAATTTGGCCATCTGAGTGAAACTGTGTTAAGCAAACAGTTCCTGGCGCCCACAAAAATTGCAATTTGTCTCATCCCTAGCTGCCATGTTGAAGAAAACTTTTATGTATTATTCTGTACTGAATCACCATGGAAACAGTGTTTTTAAAAAAAATCTTTGGATTGGCAGAGTTTCCTGCCACTAACTGTATTCTACTGCCAGTTCCTTTTGGCCAAGATTTCATTCCCTGTACATTCACAACGTTTGAGACTATGATGTATATTTCATAGTTTGAACGATGAGAAAACTAGTCAAAACATTTCTGTTGCAAAGTGGAATTATTATGGTCTGCATGTAACCAATGAAGCCACAGTATTTATAGTGAAACTTCCCTCAAAGTGGAACTCTAAATTATGCGAATGCATTGAACGCACACACATACCAGTGTTTCCTTGCTGATTCTACCAACCAGCTGCAATAACAGAAAATTGGCAGCAGTGTAGTGTGAAATTGTGCAACAGGAGGCCATTTTATTGCCACGAATATAACTGGATAAAAATCCTGAAACTCCCTCCCTAATGGCATTGTGGCTGTACCTACAGAACATGGACTGTGGTGGTTCAAGAAGGCAGCTCACCATCATCGTGGGTAACTAGGGATGGGCAATAAATGCTGGACCAGCCCACATCCCAGGAATCAGTGGATAAAAATAAATGTGCGAGCATTTTGAAAGAACTATCTGATAAGTTGCAATTCACTGCTCTTTCCCCCATAACCCTGCAACTTTTTTTTTATTTTCGAGTATTCACCTAATTCCCAATTGGAAGTGATTATTGAACCTGTTTCCTGCATCCTTCCAGGCATTCCAGATTATGATAACAGTCAAAGGACTGAAACTGGATGGATCACCAGCATTATCCTAGGCTCTGGAAACACCATTGAGAAATGAAACTCTGAAAAGTTTTCTTAGCAACATTTGGAGGCTACTGCCAAAAATGGGAGAGCTGTCTCCTGCCCTGGTCAAACAATGTACTGACATAGTTATACCCATGGAATCATTCCTTGCAATGTCCCAGACACCACCATCACCCATCTCTAGATATGTGCTGTGTCACCAGCAAGACAGACCCAGGAGCAGTGGTGGCAAAGTGGTACGAAGCCCGGCAGGTGCTGCCCTGGGAACTTCCAACATTGGGTCCAAATCGCATGAAGTTTCATCAAGTCAAATACAAGCGAGGAAACCCCCCACCCACCGCCGATTGCCACTAACATTTCACTCTAAGATTTGCATGTGCGCCGTCACTCCAAGGTTGAGTCCATTGTGATTGGCGTGCTGATTGTAGCATTGACCTCCAATTCCAGAAATCGATGCCATTCCCAGACCTCGGAGGCCTGTGCAGCTGGAAACAAAATGAGAGGGAACATTGTCTACTGCTCCCACCTGGCAGCGGAAACAGGACTCCTGCAGGTTGGAGGACGAAGCACCAAAGGTGGCAAGAGTATGTGCTCTGGGTAGGGGGACTTCAGTGTTCATCATGAGGAGTGGCTTGAGTAAGTCCTAAAGGGTATTGCTGCTTGTTTGACCACAAGGCAGGTAGTGAGGAAACCAATAAAAAGGAAAATTCAACTTGGCCTCGTCCTCACCAACTTGCTAGTCACAGATCCATCTATCAATGACAGTGTCAATAGGAGGGACCGCCACACAGTAATTGTAAGGAAAAATCCATCTTCATATTGGGAATACCGTCCATTGTTTTGTGTGGCACTGCCTGCCTGCAGAATGTGACAGCTTCACACAGATCCAGCCATTCAAGAATTTAGCATAATTGTATTACCATAGTCTGTGACCCCATGGTACAGCACATTCCCCACTCTGCCATTACTACCAAGCTCCCCAGGGTTGGGAGCCCAACATATTACTGCAGCTGGAACTGGCTTCTCCTTTGGTAGAATTGCAGTTTCTCCTCCTCCTCCAGTCATATACATCTTGTAGCTACTAGAAGAGCAGGTCAGAGGCTGGGAAACCTGAGGCAAGTAATTAATCTCTCGGCTCTTAAAATCTGTCCACCACCTTCAAGGCTCAAGTCAAGAGCATGATGGAATACTGTCCATTTTCATGAATGAGAGCAGCTCCAAAAGCATTCCAGAAACAGGACACCATCCAGGACCATTTAAATGGCATTCTGTCTACCACCTTCAACATTCATTCCCTTCATCACTGACACACAGCTGCAGCAGTGAGTACCTTATACAAAATGCATTGCCATTGCTCACCATGTTTCCCCAGCAGCACCTTTCAAACTTACAAACACCAGCACCTGGAAGGATCAGGACAGCACATGGGAACACTACCTTAACACTACCTTCCCATGTTCCTCTCTGAGCCAAACAACATCCTGTCCTGAAACTGCATCGTCGTTCCATGCTGTTGCTGGGTCAGAATCCTGGAACTCCCTCTCTAACAACACTGTGAATGTGCCTACAAGGATAACATTTCTGTTAAACTGTGTAGCCTTGCAGCCACTTAGGGTGTCTGTGCATGCTTACCTCAAAGATCCGTGCAGAATATGTCAGAGAGAGCGTAGTCCAAGAACTTCAGCAGTTCAAGTTGACAGCTCACTATCGCTATCTCCAGGGTAGTTAAAGTTGGGCAATTAATGCTGGTCAAGGCATTGACAGTCACGTCTAATTCATGTATTTTTAAAAACAAAGCATTAAAAGATTCTCTTCTCACCTTTTCTCTTCTCAAATGTACCCTGTGTTTACTGACCCTTCTGTCAATAGAACCAATTTCTTATTTATTTTGTAGAAAATCGTGCATATTTAAAACACTTCTGTCCTGCTATTTCTGCACTAAAAGAAGCAATCCTACTTCAACTGCTGTCTCCACATAACTCATGATCCTGGCTCCTGATATCATTTTGATGAATCTCTACAACATCTTCAAAGCCTTGTAACCTTCCTAAATGCACAATATCCTGGCTGAGGCCCATTGATACATAATGATTTATCATAACCCTTTTATTTTTCTGTTCTGTGCCATAATCCATAAAGCAAATGGTCCTGTATATGCTTTTAAACAAATGTATCAACATGTCCTTCCAAAATGCATCACTTCACACACTTTTCCTTGCAGTAAATGTCATTTGCCATGTGTCTGCCCACTCTACTTGTTAATATCCTCCTGTAAGATTTTCCTATCTTCTTCACTGTATGCTATATTTCCAAGCTTCATACCTTCTGCAGACTTTGAAATTATGTCCCCTAAATCCAAGTGCAGGTCATTATTTTATAACAATAGGAACAGTGGTCCCGGTACTGACCCCAAGGGGAGTCAATAGCACCATGTGCTTTTCACCTGATAAACAACCATTCACCACTATTCTATTTCAGTATTAGAGATGGTTCCTGCCACTGCCTCATCAGTCTCATAGGTTTTGATTCCTTGCTTCTCGACTCCCCGGACAGGGGGAAACATCCTTCTTGTATCATCCCTGTTGATCCTAAACCACATCGAAGCTGCTTTTGTGGCTGTGAAGAAGGGAGCTATGTAAGTGGCTATCAGAGAGTAAGAAGAAGCATTTTGTAACTAAGAAAAAGGGACAGAGCAATTCAGAGAGGGGAGAAAATTGTATGTAGATACAATCGTTAGATATGGCAATCCAAATAGGTAGGGATACAAAAAGGAATTATAGGTTTTATTTTTAGAGACAAATACAGAAGCAAAGAGCAAGACTCTGTTAGTGTTTTGGATAGGCCGATGTTAGAAAGTGTGCAGCAATGAAAAAGGTGTAGCATAGATTAAATGTTAAAAGTTATGAAGAAAACAGTGAAGATTTGGATTTTCTTCAATGACTGGAAGGGTTATGGCATGACCTGAAAAAGGACTTTGACTTTATGCAGAATTATGATGGGGCGAGTGGTGATACATTGTTTCCAATGACCTATGTGGAATGCATTTAAAATAATCACAAAATCAATTGAAGGAGAAGTTAGAAAAAATGGCACTGTAGCTGATTTGTTAGCCCCGCTGCCTGACAGCTCCACGGACCCAGGTTTGATTCCAGCCTTGCGCAATTGTTTGCGTGGAGTTTGCACATTCACCCCGTGTCTGTTTGGGTTTCGTCCCAGAGTCCAAAGATGTGCAGGGAGGGTGGATTAGCCATGGGAAAGGCAGAGTTGCAGGGTTAGGGTAGGAGGGGTTTACTCTGGGTGCAGTGCTGTTTGGACGGTCAGTGTGGACTCAATGGGCTGAGTGGCCTGCTTCCACACTGCAGGGATTCTACATTTTATTCTATTCTAAATGTCTCAACACAGGGTATTTTGAATGTGGGATTCGCTGTCACAAACTTTGGTTGAAGCAGTCTATTCGTTATTTTAAAAGACAATAAATTACTTAATGGTAAAGAAAAGGTTGTGAATTCAAATCCATTTTGGAAAGTTCTGCAACTAAATTCAATAAATCTGGTCCTATTGAAAAAATCAAATAGAGAGAGGTTTGGGGTGGGCATGGAGCAAATCACAGTTGTAGAGTGAGGCAAGAAAAATATTTACAAGCATAAGAATATGGTCTCAGTTCAATAATTAAGAATTTCATTTTCTTACTGATGCCTGTGTTCTGCTTCCGTTAGCATTGTGCTGGCTATTCATGTGGCTAGTCTTAGTTGCACTCATATACATTATATAAATTTCAAATTTGTGTTTCTGGTATAACTATAAAAAATAGTTATGATGGTAGGTTTTGAGGAGTTAAGACTGTTGCTTTTGGGGGAAAAAGAAGGCTGAGAGAAAATTTGATTGCGGTGTTCTAAATCATGAGGGATATGGAGAGTGTTGATGTAAATAAACTGTTCCTACTCGTGAAATGATTGGGAATGGGAGGGTGCGGATTTAAAACAATTAGTAAAAGAAGCAAACACAGCATGAGAGAAAACATTTTCACGCCATGAGTGGTGCAGGTCTGGAATGCATTGCCTGAGAGGCATTCGAGACGAAAGGGTGCTGCCGTCTTAAAAAGAGAAAAAGTGTAGTGTTATAGGAATAAACCGGCATTGCTCAGTTGGGGAGATGCTGCAGACATGATGGGCTGAATGGCTGCCCTCTGTCCTGCAACAATTCTTTGAAATAATTTTACTTGCAGGTGGGGCTTAGTTCAGAGGTCAGGATACAAAACCCCTTCAAAACGATATCATGTCAAATGGTAATTAATCTGCATTTCATCATGTTGGTCTGTTTCTTATTTCAATATTTTTAATCAACTTATTAAGGGACATTATTACACACTTCAGAGGGAGATTGGTCTTGAACTTAGGCTTTCTACTTCAGAAGTTGCACGACAAGATCCGTCAAGGTCTTCATGATAGATGTTTTCAAATCGCTTGGTTGGAGATTACGCACTCCTGGAGCTGGTAGGACTTTAAGTTGGGCCTCCTGTGTTAAGGTGGGAACTCTACCACTGAGATAACAAGGTGTAGAGCTGGATGAACACAGCAGGCCAAGCAGCATCAGAGGAGCAGGAAGGCTGACGTTTCGGGCCTAGACCCTTCTTCAGCACCAGTTCCTCAGGGTAGTTTTTCAAAACAAAAACCTGTACAATAATATCACTGAGCAAGTTTTTTTTAAACGAAAACTTGCTCAGTGATGTTATTGTAGAGGTGAACTTGAATCTAGGCCTCCGAGCTCAGAAGTAGTGAGACTGTGGGAATGTAACGGTCTAATGGTCTTATTGCTAGACTGTTGATCCAGAGACCCACGTAATGTTCTAGAAGCCTGTCTTCAAATCCAACCATGGCAGATGGTGGGCTTTGCAATCCAATAAAAGTTTGGAATTAAGAGTCTAATAATGACCACTGTCAATTGTTTGAGGGAAAGAGTCATCTGCTTCAGTAATATCCTTTAGGGAAGGAAGTATAACTCCAGACCTCTGGGTAATGAATGCTGGTCCAACCAGTGATGCCCATATTTTGTGAACAAATTTGAAAAACAAAACTATCACAATAGTTCCTCAGTATTGGTATTTTTGGTTCAGAGGTGTTAGTACACACCTCTGGGGTATATGTGACTTGAACCCAGGCCTCCTGAACCAGAGGTAGACACATAACATGTTCTGGACCAAAATGTACACAAGAGCCCTAGTTCCACATGGCTTTTTAAAATTAAATATTGTAATCAACTTATTCCAAATTGTTATTACACACCTCTGGAGCAGGTGGGGCTTGAACCTATGTTCCCTAACTCAAAGATAGGTTCAAGGTACACTGAGCCACAACAGCCCTAGTTCCACAGGATAATCTCCTAAACTCAACCATCTTCAGCTGCTTCATCAGTGACCTCCCCTTCATATCAAGATCAGAAATGGGCAGGTTCACTAATGATTGCACAGTGTTCTGCACCATTTGCAATGCTTCAGATACTGAAGCAGTCTGTAAGCAACTGAAGCAAGACCTGGACAAGATTCAGGTTTGGGCTGATGAGCGCAGGAGGCGTTCACAAAATGTAAGTATTTGGCAATCATTGTCTCGAAAATGATGTTTAATGTGAATTGAAAATGTGTTTAATTAATCTTTGGGGAAGATATATCTCGGATAGATTGGCATATTTTATGATTTGGTTCTGTTTCACTGAACTTCATAATTTGACATTTTGTGGGTTCTTTCAGTGCTAAATGTTCTCCAGCCACCATATAGGACCTGCAAAAATATTGTTCATGATTTCATCTCAAAGTTTTCCCACCTGTTAAGGCTAAGAAGTTGTAAAGCAACAATAATAACTTTATGATGTTTCCAAGCTCTTCAACATCAATAAGTTATTTTTTAAGAACCACCACTGCTCTGTAGGAAATGTGGTGCCAGTTTGAGCATCGCTCCTCACACATAACTCAGATGTGATAAATGATAAGTTAAACTGTTTTTGGCACTGTTGCTTATGAGAAAAATGTGGGCCAGAATATCAGACAAATACTTTGCTTTCTTCAGAAAGTACCACCATATCTTTTGTACCCACTGGAAGTTGCTGTGACATCTCTTTCCAAATGTGACGTTACATTGTTGCAGTTAAATCTGGGGGAGTGCTCTAGTTTCACTACTCCATGGATCCCAGCATAAAAATAAAGATATTTATTTCCAGTTACCAAGATGACCAATTAATTACCTTATTTATCTCATGTTTTATCTGATCTATAAATCAGGTTTCCTAATAAACATAATTATTGCAGCATTCTGGGTTAGGAGATGCCTACAGGAACAGCATCAGAAAGATTCTACACGCCCTGACACACGCATCACACTACCCTACATCAGGAACACGTCAGAAGTTACCACAAGACTTCTACGACTGCTGGGGATCGGAGTGGCACACAAACCCACATCAACCCTACGACAAGTGCTCACCCAAACTAAAGACCCACTCACCATCATGGACAGGACCAATGTCATTTACAAGATCCCCTGCAGAGACTGCGAGAAATGCTACATTGGACAAACAGGAAGGAAACTAACTACAAGAGTACATGAACACCAACTGGCTACAAAAAGACACGACCAATACTCACTCATCTCAATCCACGTGGACAAGGAGAGCCACAACTTTGACTGGGACAACAGCAAGATCCTGGGACAGGCTAGGCAGAGACAAGATTGCGAATTCCTGGAAGCATGGCACTCCACGAAGCATGCTATTAATAAACACATTGAACTCAACCCCATACACATTCCACTACAGAAGAAAACCGGAAGTGAGGCAGTCGATCGCAACGGACCCCAGAGTTTAAAAACCAGATGGGAAAATACACCAACGCTTCATCAGAGACTGCATTGAGGATGTTACCAAGCATGGTAACAAAACCTCTGCAAAACAAGAAACCAGCTCAGCGAGCCAACCAACCTCAACACCCACAACCCGAACTACAGATCTACTCCAAAACCTTATAAATGCTTATCCTTAAAAATATCCCAAAACATACAAACATACGTGCATGCACACAATCTCGGGAAAAGAGAAGAAAAACTGATTTCTCCACAGAGGCTGCTTTCTGAACCAAAAAAGCTTTGCCTTCAATGACAGCCCATTTACTGAAAGGATAAAGCCTAGAATGTTCCAGAGTTTCTTCCTCTGATGTTCTGGCACGTATGGTCAAGTCACAAGTTGTGCATGGTTTCTCTGAAGTCTTGCTGACACGGTTGCTTAGGAAGTATAATCTTGTGATATTTTGTCAATCATTCTTTCAAATAGGCTTCAACCTGGACTCAACAAGAAGTTTCGCTTTTCAGAAATGAGAGCGATCAGCTGGGCAGGTTGATCCTGGCTAGCTTCCTTCCACCTCAGCTTGGCCCTAGCAGGCTTCCATCCAACTGAACCAGATAAAACAATCACCTCTCTATGGCAGACTCTGTTCAAATCAGCAGCAGCATATAGCATTGTGTGATTTACAGGAAGCTCTGTTAGAAACAAACTCCAATGGCCACAGTGAACTTGCAACAAGCTCTTTTTTTAAAAAGACATCGCTGCAAGGATTTTCATAGAACAGCAACATTAAAAGCTCGATAAAGTGATTCAGAGGTAGTAAGAACTGCCAATGCTGGAGTTGGAGATGACACAGAGTGAAACCTAAAACGTCAGCTTTCCTGCTCCTCTAATGCTGCCTGGCCTGCTGTGCTCCTCCAGCTCGATAAAGTGATTGCCATTATTTTATTAAGTCATTCTTGTGGGTATTTCTGGAAAGCCTGCCACCTTGAAATGACCTTAGGAGGTGGTTGTTGGTCTCCTTTTTGAACGCCCACTACTCTCCTACTGACAGTGCTTCCATAAGGGTGTTCAATAAATGAATTCTTGGACATTGACCCAGTGATAATGAAGGGAGGGTGATGCTTATCCACTTCAGGGTAGTGTATCTACCAAATTATGAATCATCCTTCCTGATGTGACAAATGTTGTCAAAGTAACCTGGGTGAGCTGCTGCCATACATCTTTGAATAAGTGTAATTATGTGTGTTCTGTCTTAGATGTTGCTGTAGGTTATATCAGCCACTACATGTAATTGTGCTTCTCAGTGTTCCATTTGCACTGCAACTCCAGGTCACAACGTTCTCAAAATTGTGGGGTTTTCTATTGGAGTAAATGTAATGAATGGAAGCAGCACAAACATTTGAACACTGCCGCGATAGTGGATTTAACACAAATATGATAAATGCACTGGAAATGCATAAGTGACAGGGAATCAGCTGTCTTTTCAAGTCAAAAGCTTTATTACTTTTCAATGAGGCTTCCATTACTTAGGTTTCTGAAGCATGTTTATAAAGTGGCTTCTTATTCTCAAATACCCGTAACATGAGGTTTCCTTTTACCTTGCCTTCTTAATCAATTAAATAAAAGAAAGCTGTGAATTCTTGAGTCTATAAATGATATGCTATAGTTCAGAATTAAATGAATGAGAAAATAAAATGTTGAGATGCTTTCTGTGCTACAAATTATAGTTCAGAAATCCCCCTCTCGAGTTAGATTTGCATATCTTCCTTATAGTCATGAAATAGGTGCTATTTACAATAATGTACTGGCTATAATATTGGTGGTGCTGAGGTTGTGAATTTAAAATTGTGACTTCAAGTTTAATACATTTGCTAACCTTGCGGCATTGGAAATCTATTTTGTATCGGACCAGATATTCCAGTATGAGGGATGGCTATGCACTGAGCAAGTTAGAGTCATAGAATCCTCCAACAAGGATACAGGCCCATACAGGTCCATGCCAACCAAAATGTCCATCCACTCTAAGCCAATTTCCCAGCCCTTGGCCTATATCCTTCAAAACCTTTCATATCCATGTATTTCTCCAAATCCCTTTTAAATGTTGTTAATGTACTTGCCTCAACCATTTCTGCTGGCAGCTCATTCCATATGCATACCATCCTCTGTGTAAAAAAGGGTTGCTCCTTGGGTTCCCATGTATTCTTTCCCCTCTTACCTTAAACTGATGCCCTCTAGTCCTTGATTCCGCAGCCCTGGGAAAAAGGCTGAGTACCTTCACCTTACCCATGAGTTGCTGGTATGAGTCAAGGAAATCCTGATGTGCCCACATGCACTGTAATTGTCCAGCATGTTTAAACTTCTGATGGGTTGATTGCACTGTCTAAAACTTACTGTCAATGTTATTTTGCTTGCAGTAAGCTGAGCGTTGGACACTTGAGCTGGGTATATGCCACATACCCAAATACGTACACTGGAATTTCCACATTGTTTAGTCTTTGGTGTAAGAGTGATTATCAGCACAACCCAACCAACCTGTCACCACCACACATACACCACCACCTGACCACACCCCTCTGTGACCCAGAAATTCATTCCCTTGACCTGACTTACCAATCCCAACTATCCAGTCCTCCCATCCAATTACCCACATGCTTCAACTTGATCATCCAGCCACCTCAACCCACAAACCAGTTTAACTAGCCAACGTTATGCATCACTGACTGAACAATCTACCTACCCACTCATGCAACCAACTCTGATTTCCCTTTGACCGACTCATTCAACCAGCCACACATGTCTACCCATTCACTGAATTACACACCCACCCAAGGCACAATAAGGCCTCTTCTTGCTCAGTTTGGAGGTCTCATAAGGACCCTCACCAACTTCTACAGATGCACCATTGAAAGCATACAGTCCGGGTGCATAACAGCCTGGTACAGCAACTGCTCTGCCCAGGACTGTACGAAACTACAGGAGGTGGTGTGCATAGCCCAGACCATCATAGAAGCCAACCTTCCATCCATGGACAATATTTACACGGCTCGCTGCCGCGGAAAGGCTCAACGTTATCAAAGACCTATCACACCCCGGTAATGATCTCCTACAACCTCTTCCATCAGGCAGAAGATACAGAAGCCTCAACACACTCGCACCAGCAGGTTCAGGAACAGTTTCTTCACAATCGTTGTTAGATTTTTGAATGGATTCTCTAGCCTCAAATGTTGCTGATCTTGCCAATTTTGATCTTGCGCAGTGTATACCCTGTGCAATGTAACCTGTATGCCTCTGTCCTAGGCCTTTTTACAACCTCTGATCTGTCCATCCTTGCTTATTATGATCTCCCTGTACTGATTGTAAACAAAGTTTTTCACTGTACTTTGGTACACGTGACATTAAATCAGTCAGTTAATCAAACTACCCACTCATCCAGCCAACCATTCACCTAGCTACTCATTCGTCTGTATCTGGGGGAGACACAATCCTTACTCTATCCCACACTTGCTATCAGAACGAAGATTCACCGTTTGGGGACATGATAGTTTCAGAAATGGTTGTGATAAGCCAGAAAGTTTTCTGATTCATCTTACTCACGCCTGGAGTGAAAACCAGGGTCAGTGACCTTGAGCAGAATCAGTATGTATTTATCAAAATGATATATGAACCCCAAGCCTTAAATTGCAATGTGAAACTCCACAAACCCCTGGGATTTAAGTGGTGATTTGGTCAAAGCTTTCATGATATTGTGGGGGTAGATAGAAAGAAATTCTTTCTGCTGGTTGGCATGCTTATCAACAAGGGGTGCTATCCAGGGACTAGACCTAGGTCTTTCAAGAGAGAATTATCAGTGACATCATAATGCACAGGATGGTATCAGTTTGGAGCTTTGAGAAGTGACAGTCGGCATTAGATCAGTTGTTATATTTAAGTTATCTGAATGTATTAAAGAGTATGAGCAAAGGGGACTATGACTTTAGACAAATCCACTATTTTTGTAATAAAAACAGAAAGAGGAAGGGTCTGAGGAAAGGTCACCGGACCTGAAATGTTAACTCCGTTTTTTTCTTCACAGATGCTGCCAGACCTGCTGGGCTTTTCCAGCAACTTTATTTTTGTTCCACTATTTTTTTTCTTTGAAAGCGTTTTGCTGTATTTCATCAAGGTATCTTTTTGAGATAATGTGTTATTTTCATACAATGAAACTCGATTATGAATATGTTGCATTATTTATTTCCTATTGCTGGAGTAATGAAACTATCTGATACAACTAGTGGCAAGTGCAAGATTTTGGAGGATGCAGAAGCAAAGAACATATGGTTTAAAAAGCCGTAGAATTTGAATTATTGTTCCTAATCTTGACTGGCCTGATATCTCACAATTCATAGAAACATACTTAAGCTTTACACATTAGTTTTCAGGTCTCAGTTCTGGGGAAGGGTCACCGGACCCAAAACATTAACTCTGCTTTCTCCTCCACAGATGCTGCCAGACCTGCTGAGCTCTTACGGCAATTTTGTTTTTGTTCCTGATTTACAGCATCTGCAGTTCTTTTGGTTTTTATTTACACATTAGGAGTTGGGTGAGAATATGTTGCATGTAAACTATTTGACAAAGCAAATCATAGTTTAGTCCTAACTACAGGTTTAAAATTCATTTCTTCTCCACAATAATGGCTGTGAATCCATGACAATTTGATATTTTAAGATTAAAAATAATTGACAAACAGCGTGAGGGGGAGAAGAGGCATTCTTTAAAAAAATACAGACATTTGAAATGGAATGTATTGTCTGAAAGATTGGTGTTAGCTGATTCAATCATGACTTTCAAATGGAAATTGGATAAATACTTGGACAAAGGAGCCATTTTCAGATGTCGGCATAAGGAAGTGGAGTCATATTAACTATTTCGCTCTTTCAAGGGTTCCGCATACTAGGCTGAATGGTCTCTGGTGTTATAAGTTTCTATTCCTCAATTTAGGATTGGGAAAGAGATCAACTTATCTATTAAGTCTATGTAAAAAAAACAAACTTGTATGTCTGGATTTACAATGGATGTATATTGTTTTGATTTACATTGCTGACTGCAGTTTATGCCCTCCCCCACACAATCAAATCGTCTGACTACCCACTCTTACCAAAATTGCACAGCAGAAGCTGGTGAAGCGGTTCAGTTCAATTGGTGCAGGTATAAAACCAACAAGGGGACGTTTTGTAATGCAATAGTAATGTCCCTGCCCCTGGGAGGGGAGGCCTGGGTTCAAGTCCCTCCTGCCCCAGAGGTGAGTAATAACACCTTCAAACAGGTTGATTAGAAAAATGTTAATTTTTATAAAATGATAAAACCAGTGAACCGGCAATAGTCAGCTTCCAAGAGGTTATAAAGCATTGGACAGCGATGCATAATTATTTTTTCTTGACTGTCACTGAGTGCATTCAGACTCTTCTGTCCAATAAGAAAATGTCAAATGACTTTTTCCTCATAAAGGATCATAATTTTTTTTATGCAAGGATGTTATCGATATTTTGTAACAATTTCTTAATGCTTTATAATCTGTGGTTTATCACTTACTTTGTTTGGCAACATTCTTAAAATGTCTGCCACTTGGAAATTGGGTGCTTTTAAAGGTGCAGTTTCAAAAAAAATCCATCGAAAAGCCTCAGAATTTCTTCTTCCTTTCTCCTTTCAATTACAAAAGTGGAACAAGTGGGCCCTCTTCTGGTTCCATTATAGTACTACAAGCACTTCAACCATTTCTGATGAATATCTGTTAGCAGTACCAACAGGTTAGACTTCAGTGTTTTTTTTTCTGATGAAGGGTATAGGCCCGAAATGTCAGCTTTCCTGCTCCTCTAATGCTGCTTGGCCTGCTGTGTTCATCCAGCTCCACACTTTGTTATCTTGGATTCTCCAATCTGCAGTTCCCATTATCTCTAGACTTCAGTGTTGTCATGTTTCCAGATCTTTGATTTGGCAACACGTCACCCAGACAACTGATGCAAAAATGACTTTGTTTTAAAAACCAAACTACTCATTGATGGCATGAATGGGAACCCCTATAGATTTTCATGATACTAAAGCTGATTCCTGTAATTTTAAGAGGTTCTTCCAACTACAAACACCAGAACCTCTCCACAATTTTGAGAGTTGTGCGTGGCCTACCGTTGCTAAATTGTGCTTCTATTTTTGTAGCCTTGTTTGGTGTTTCATTAGCCTGGTGTAAAGTATCATGCATTGAAGAACTGTTTCTGGTGAGCATCTGCGTAAATTCTATCAGCAGTGAATTCATGAATGGTCCCCAGTGTGAGTTGTAAAAACAAGTAGGGCACACTTGATCTTATGTAATTAGTTGCCTAACTATACATAAAACTGATGGTTTCATTTAAAAAGTCAACTAAACACTTCTAGTAATTGGGATATCTTTTCTGGTACAAATACAGAAATTGCTGTGATAACTCAGCAGTTCTGGCAGCATCTGTGGAGATAAATCAGAGTTAACATTTCAGATCCAGTGACCCTCCTTCAGAACTGAAAACGGGTCACAGGATCCAAAATGCTTACTCTGACTTCTCTCCATGGATGCTGCCAGACCTGCTGAGTTCTTACAGCAATTTCTGTTTTTCTTTCTGATTTCCAGCGTCCGCATTTCTCTCGGTTTTATACCTTTTCTGATAATGGGTATCTTCGTGCAATAATTATAACAATGTTGGTCATAAGGATTGCGTTTTTCTTGGAATATAAACTGGAAAAATTGAAGCTTGAATACAGCTGTGCTGGACAGAATGAGCTAGTTTTGCTAAAACCTCAAACAAGAAGTGAGACAGTGTGAAGTTTACTAATTAGTTACACAAGGTCAGACTACTCTCTCATCATCCCCCACCTGTAACTGGAAAAGAAACAATACTCAAAAGACAAGATGAACTTGTAACTCGAGCAAAAACCTAGGTCCAACTGACTGAATTGAGGATCACTGCAGTCAACAGCAACAATGTATCGTCACCAGAAAATAAAGGTTCTATGCGAACATTACTTCATTACCCTTGGGGTCTAGAATCTTGATCTACAGAATTTCCTCCATTATGCCCATGTTTTCCACTCAATAATTTTACAGGATCTCTGTCTTGTCTGCCCAATTTGTGAATGTGTGTGAGTCGGTTTGAAAAGGGCTTATAGTTTAAGTTTTCACATTCATACTTAATAACTCATTTGCCACTTTTCAAAGGATATGTTTGTCTATAATAAATATGTTTTGTTTTCTGGCCTGTTAATAAAACTTGCAGTTGCTTGTTTCATCCTAGACACAGTCAAAGTCAGGCAGATTAAACATTTTAAATGATTACCTCAGTCATTTGTACATCAGTGATGATTTGTGAGACTTGATTTCAGCGCATACTTCCCATCAGGTTGATGTGGGGACAGAATTTCATTGGTTTCCCAAACTTCTGGCTATAACTTGGGTAGAATATTGTTGTAATCCCCAGAAAAATTATGCAAATTATCACTGATGCTTCTTCCGTATATTTACGACTGATGGTCAGGATAACCCCCGAGAATATTCTTTTGAACTAAAATAATGCTGCATTGGTTGATCATTTGAATGAAGCAATATTGAATTAGATGGAGTAGGCTGCAGGTATTTGACATATTTTAAATATATTTTTAGATCCCACTGTGAGGGAAGTTGATAATCAGTTTTCTTTTGTTTCTTCGTCCAGCACATAAACAATGACCATATCCATGGAGAGAAAAAGGAGTTTGTGTGCCGATGGCAGGACTGTTCTCGGGAACAGAAGCCATTTAAAGCCCAGTACATGCTCGTAGTTCATATGAGACGGCACACTGGAGAGAAGCCACACAAGTGCACTGTGAGTTTTTAGAGGTCAATTGCTTTTTACTCATGAAACCCTCCTCTCCTGTCATCAGGAGGAAATTACCATCACATTTAGATGCTTAAGCAAATTTATTTTCATTCTTATATTCTTCAAGTGTTTTTTTCCATAACTGCCCAGCATCAATGAAGTAAAGTCCATGAGTTTGGTTTATTTCAGGAGTGATGATTAACTAGCATCTACACTTTAGCAAGATAGAATCCTGTTCCAAATCTCATCTAGTAGCTAACAAAATCTATTCCCTCTACCTTCAGTCTATCCTTTACATACAGTCTACATGATACACTGCAGTAATTTGCTAAGATTTCTTTGAAAGCACTTTTCAAAGTTGTACCCATCATCGTGTAGAATGACTAGGGCAGAAGGCATGTAAGAATACCACCATGTGCAAATTTCCTTCTGACTTAGACCATGTGACTTGGACATAATTTCCCATTGACTCTGGATCAAAGTCCAAAACCCTTCAACCTTACACTATTGTGGAGGTACTTTCACCATTCAGAGTCCAGTGTGTTAAGAAAACTCTTCACTGCCTTCTCAAAAGGACAAATAAGCAATAAGTATCTTTTTTCAGACACTTACAAGTGTGGGGTTATGGGCAAAAGGGGAGATTGGCACTAAGTTAAAATAGCAAGAGAGCTCATTCAGGGATGTTGGGCTGAATGGCCTCATTCTGCACTGCAATGATTCTGTGATTCTCCACTGTGATGGAGAGTGTCAAGAGATAGTGTTGCAGGCAGAGGAAGCAAAAGACAGGAGGCGCTGTGAGTTGAAGAAGCTCTTAGGCTTGGACAAGGAGAGTGCATGGAAGCAACAGGGTAGCCTGATGGTTGAATTCCATTCCCCACCGACTTTCAGCGGCAGCAGTGTATACTATATAAAGATGTTTTGCAGCAAATTACCAAGTTTCCTTCAACAGTGCCTTCCAACCCTGTGACCACTAACCATCAGATTAAAAAAAATGAGGAGTAGATGGATGAAAACACCACCATCTGCAAGTTCCCCTGCAACCCACATGCAATAGAGAAACTTCAATGTTAGCCAATTATAATCTAATCCAGATGGATCAAAGTTTCCAATTTGCAAAGCAGTCTCAAGTAACACATTCCTAAATGCCTTGGAAAGAACTGTACTGAGAAGGTTAATCTTGGGGAAGGTAAAGGGACTTGATTATTGAATACCAAATCAAAACCTGGTAAAGGGTAGTCTCTGATGTTTCAGTGTTTGGGTGGTAACTGAACCATGTATCAAAAGTTTTGCATCCAAAATGTCAGAAGGGGAAAATAAAATGAAGAACTGGTTCATCCTCTACAGTGAGCATCCTGTGTAATTCCTTTCCAAATCCCTAGTCAAAACCAACAAGAATATTAAATTAGCCTTGAGGTAACACAGAATGGGGCTGGAGGAATGCAGCAGGCCAGGCAGCATCAAAGGAGTGGGAAAGTTGACATTTCGGGTTGGGACCCTTCTTCATTTTTTCTGAAGAGGAGCCCCAACCCGAAACGTCAATTTTCCTGCTCCTCTGATGCTGCCCGGCCTGCTGTATTCCTCCACCTCTATGCTGTGTTGCCTCTGACTCCAGCATCAGCAGTTCTTACTATCTGAGTAAATTAGCCTTGACCTCTTTTACTAAGGATTTATCTTTTCTGTATCTCTGTCCAACTAGGAACTTGTTCAGCTCACTTTTTGAGGTACCCAGTAAATCAGCGCTCAATGCACAGTCTAGCCAATTGTTCCATTAATGTGTTGTTACCTTGGAAAAGCAAAACTGCTATCAGCAAACCATGTTGCATGCTTTTTTATTGCTCCTTCCCAACCTACCCAATTGAAATAATTTGTTAGTGCAAACGCAATCTCCATTAATTTCTGTACTTCAACCAAGTCACTTCTGAATTTTCACTTTAAGACCCAGGTTTTCTGGAAATTTTAAATAGTTAAAAATGGAAATCTTTTGCTCAAGTCTGCCAGAATATGGTCATACCTATAAGCAAATATTCAACCTGGAGTCCGGTTACTAGTGGTGTGCCTCAAGGAGCTGTTTTGGGACCACTGCTGTTTGTCATTTTTATAAATGACTTGGACACAGGCATAGGTGGATGGGTTAGTAAGTTTGCAGATGACACTAAAGTCGGTGGAGTGGTGGACAGTGTGGAAGAATGTTGCACGTTGCAGGGAGACTTGGATAAACTGCAGAATTGGGCTGAAAAGTGGCAAATGGAGTTCAATTCGGATCAATGTGAAGTGACTCACTTTGGGAAGAATAATAGGAAGGCAGAATACTGGGTCAATGGAAAGATTGTTGGTAGTGTAGATGTGCAGAGGGATCTTGGTGTCCATGTAAATAGATCCCTGAAAGTTGCCACCCAGGTTGATAGTGCTGTTAAGAAGGCTTACGGTGTGTTAGATTTTTATTGGTAGAGGGATTGAGCTCCGGAGCCGTGATGTCATGCTGCAACTGTACAAAAAGTTAGTGCAGCCTCATTTGGAATATTGCGTGCAGTTCTGGTCACGCCATTACAAGGATGTGGAAGCATTGGAAAAGGTGCAGAGGAGATTTACCAAGATGTTGCCTGGTCTGGAGCGAAGGCCCTATGAAGAAAGGCTGAGGGACTTGGGTCTGTTCTCATTGGAGAGAAGGAGACTCAGAGGGGATTTAATAGAGACATTCAAGATGATCAGAGGAATTGATAGGGTGGACAGTGAGAGTCTTTTTCCGAGGATGATGATATCAGCTTGTACAAGGGGGCATAGCTACAAATTGAGGGGTGATAGATTTAAGACAGATGTCAGAAGCAGGTTCTTTACTCAGAGAGTGGTAAGGGCATGGAACACCCTGCCTGCCAATGTAGTTAACTCAGCCACATTAGGGGCATTTAGACAGTCCTTGGATAAGCATATGGATGATGATGGGATAGTGTAGGGGGAGGGGCTTAGATTAGTTCACAGGTCAGCGCAACCTCGAGGGCCAAAGGCCCTGTTCTGTGCTGTATTGTTCTATGTTCTATGTTCTATATTCTAAATTCTGTTCAGAAAATTTGAACAGATAAACTCAGCAAACAGATTTATTCAAACCAAGCAAGAAAACAGAATTCTCAAAAACACTGACAAAAACAAATCAAGCAAGTCACCATTTAAAATCCACCAGCTATATTCAAATTTCAAAAAAACCCATAAATATTGATATAGCTTTAAAGATCCAAATGTTTGCAAGTAATTTGCCACAAATTTGCTTTTTGCAGTTTGAAGGCTGTGCAAAGGCCTACTCCAGACTGGAAAACTTGAAAACACATCTGCGGTCCCACACTGGAGAAAAGCCATATGTCTGTGAACATGAAGGTTGTAACAAGGCATTCTCCAATGCATCTGACCGGGCAAAGCACCAGAACAGAACACACTCAAATGAGGTAAGCAGTCATTGTGCACATTTTGGTGAGTCTGCTTTAATGCATATTATAGATTTTTAAAAATTCACTCATGGGATGGGCAACTAATTCTGGCCCAGCTAGTGATGTTCTCAGAGGGCAGTTAAGAGTCAACTACATTGCTGTAGGTCTGGAGTCACATGTAGACCAGACCAGGTAAGGACCTGAAGGACATTAGTGAACCAGATGGGTTTTTCTGACAATTGAAAATGAATTTGTCATCATTATTAGCCTCTTAATTTTAATTCAATTTAAATTACATCATTTACCGTGATATGATTTTAACCCAGGTCCCTAGAACATTACCTAGGTCTCTGGATTAATACCACTAGGCCATCACCTCTCGCTTTGATGGGGCAGACAATGCTCATGATAGTGTTGGAGCCCAGAGAACACCAGCTGTGGTTATCAGCTTATACAAGGAGGAGAAGAGCCAATTCTCATAACCTCCCGAATTACTTTGTTCATGTGTTAGACAAGACATGTGTTGCTTATATGTTTTTATCTCAGAACTAGACCTTATATATTTTCCCACCAACTGAACGGGAACCTATTTAAACACTCACCAGGATCCTCTGGCACTCCCCAGGTAGTCACAGAACATCAAAGCTAATGCACGATCAGGACAGCAGCTGCTTTTGGGGGCTGACATGGGCCGACGCTGACAGGGGCCGATGTTGATAGGGGGCTGATGGGGGCCAATGCTGATAGAGGGCTGATGCTGGCCAGGGTCTGCACTCGATGTCATCACCACATCCTTGATGTAGGGTCTGCTTCTGCCGTGGTTGGTCTCCGGAGTTTTTGCTGTCTTCGCACCTGAGAGTCATCGTTTTATTCTTTCTCTTATCTCCCTTGAGTCATGTTGTCTCTTTCCCATTGGTTCAGGCTAATTCACTTATCACATGTCTTTACCCTATTGGCCCTGGCCCAGAGACTTAGGTAGCATTACCTCATTACTTCTTGGCCGAGTAAGGCTTTTGTATTACTTCAAATTCTTCATTTTTTGCAAAACTTAGTTAATTCAAACCGGTTTAAATTGGCCCAGACTACAACCTGGGCACAGGTCATTTTTAGTTCACAAGCTGCTCCTTTCTTCATGTCAGCACCTTTGCATTCAGTATCTCCTGTTAGCGACATCAGCAGCTGGTCCCCCACCCACCCCCTTCTCTCTCTCTCTCTCTCTCTCTCTCTCTCTCTCTCTCTCTCTCTCTCTCACTCTCACTCTCTGCAACCCCCGGCTGATGTCTCCCCGAGGCCGTGATGTCAGCAGCTTGTACTTCTCTATCTCTGTTTCTCTGCAGCCTCTGGCAAACAACAGCTATAAACTGATGGCAGAATGATTCTAATGTGTACTTATTTCTCAGTTCCAGCAAAATTAATACCGAAGATAAGAGCTGTTTGCCGTACTGTAATTAGTGTGTTCACAATGAGATTTTGCATGTTTTACTCCAATGTAGCTAGCAACATACAAATTTTGACACCTGTTGGGAAGTGTATGCTGATTAATTTTAATTCCAATAAACCAAAGTACAAAACTCTCAGATCAATAATTAGTGAACATCATTATAGTAGATTTATCTTCTAGCTCAAATTTGACAACATTCTACTGCAATATAGAGAATAGTAATATATTAATTGGACCACATGATCCAGCACAACACAGAAATGGGTAGTTTACACTTTTTGTTTTGAACACAACCAGAACACACAAAACCTTGATCTAGGTACATGCTTTGTGTCGAAATCAATATTTTTAATCTTATTGTTTAAAAAATTGTTTTAAATCAAACATCATTGTTCCAAACTGATGTTCAATTTCATGTTCTGTGACTAAACCACATTCAAAATCTGTCCTGATGAACAGCTACCAGACTCAAAACATTAACTCTGCTTTCTTTCCACAGATGCTGCCAGATGTGCTGAGTTTCTCCAGCAATTTCCATTTTTGTTCCAGAACCTCCCCATTGCTTTGGTGGTCGGACAGCTGTCTTGGGTATCGCATCTGGATTAGTAAATGGCATAATCCCATTTTAAAGTGGTGTTTATCTCTCTCTCAATGTTGAACTATCTCCTGCCATCTGCATTACTGGACTGGGTGTCTGAATTGCTGGATGTCACGACATTTCACCCCTGTTTGTATGTCTGCTTCATCTGCTGCTGTGTGTCATCATGATACTTTGTGACACGCACACACACACTTCCCCCCCCCCCCACACACACACACTTCCCCCCCACACACACACACACTTCCCCACCCCCACACACACACACACACTTCCCCCCCCCACACACACACACACACACACTTCCCCCTACACACACACACACACACGCATACACGCGCACGCACGCATACACATGCACGCACACATACACGCACGCACACATACACGCACGCACACATACACACACACACACACACACACACACACACACACACACACACACACACACACACACACACACACACACACACACACACACACACCCCTTTGTAGCGAGATATGCCTTGCATAAGCCATTCCCTCAATTGCCAGCTTGGATACGCTGTCTGAAATCATCCATTTCTGGATCTTTGACTCTCTTTCAATTTCTCTAATAGTCATTGCTGTGGTTGAAGCATGGACTGCCTCACTCTGTACAAATGTTTCCGTTTCCTTCCTAGTGTGGGAATGGGGTGATATCCTTCAGTCCCACATTGCTCACCTATCACGTACTAACACCCCGTCTGATGCTCCCACTTGTTTATGCCCATAGTGCTGATCCCTCGACTGATTTTTGTGACATCTTGGTCGATCTGTTTCTTGACCTTTACCCTAACTTGCCTTTCAGCTCTGCACAGAATGAACTACATGCTGACCATCTTCGTCAATGATCACTCTCAGTTGCCACTTGTGCAACATTCCCATTCCTTGAAACATTGGTTCAAAGTCATCACTAAGCTGTGCATTGGATTACGTAGAATTTATTTTCAATTGTATGAATAGTACCTCCTTGGTTTGGACAGTTGTTTTGTTCAGCACAGGCTCATGTCCCTCTTGAATCACTACAAATTCAATCTTGACATTCCGAACTCTCGCATCCACAATTAACTGACCAATAATGTGGAGTGGGATAAAACATACTGACACACATTGTAGGAGTTGCTCCCGTTATATGGATGATTGCTATTCATGTTCTGACTGTGTGCTGCATATTCATATTGTCTCACTTATGCTCCTTTAATCACTTTCCTTTGCAGGGTTTGCCATGATTCACTCTCTTTTCAGTTTTATTTCTGCAATTGTTGACAAACTGGGCCTTGCCCCAACGTTTGCAGCATTTTTTTTTCCCCTTGGCGGACAGAGTTTCCACATCTGACACACACTCTCATGCCGACTGTTACCGTTTACATTGAAACGCATCTGGATTCCCTTGTGCCACTTGTTTAATTCAGCTTTTGTTGCGTCGTTGGAAGAAGTGGGACCAAGTTCCAAGCTGTGGAATTGTCCCTCTACTGCTGCCGACATGGCTGCTAGTCTCAAAGTGCCACTTCGTCTTCCTGAAACTTATGCCTCAATTAGTTGATGTGCAGTGTTGGATCACCTGGTCTGTGACCTGGCTTTACAAATCTGCCGTTGTGTGATTTCATCTAACTGATGCCTGCCTGGAATGGATCACAAATTAATCTACTTTTCCCTCCCTTTCTGTCTCTGGTAGAAAACGAGCCTTGGGAATGTGGAATTTGACATCATCACATAATATTGCTTCAGACCTTTCACTACACATTCATAATCCATTTTTCTTTCCATGTCGAGCAATGTATTGAAAATCTCCCTCACCAAAGCATCTGCATTGAACAGCAATGAGGTCTGTTACTGTGCTTTTTGGGCCACCATCAGGATATGGTTCAGACTCTTCGAGCCTGGCCTTACCTTTCATGCTGATGGTACTAGCATCATCTGCCAGATCAAATGATTCAATTCAGTGGACTGCAGACGTAATGCTAACATGGACCTCACTACCTCTGTGTTTGCCTCTGTAATTTTCCTTGTCACTGATGTCACATCTCAGGCTGAAAGAACAAATTACTTCAAATTGCAGATTTAACTTTTCAACAATTCTAAGTGCATGCTCCAGGAGATGTACTCACCCAATGTCCATGGCAATTGGCAACTGATATGTACCAGCCTCATCATCATAACTCATCTTGGATCCACTTACATTATGTTTCAATGCTCCACCTTTTAAAAAGCTTTAATATCGACTTCTTTGTGTACGCAGACAAGCACACACAGACACGGATACGCGCGCGCGCACACACACAGTCACACGCACATACACACACACACAGACACACACACATACATACTCAAGTAGTAGAGTTTTAATTTCAGCCATCTTGAAAATCCCCAACCCATTTTCGTGTCAGCTACAAACTTAAAAAATTGTGGCAGAATCTTCCCAGCCCCTGAACGACATTGTTATAGTGAGAAATTTGACAGTATTATGTGAAATGTTCCATGTTTACCTTCTCAACATCAAGATCATTAAGATCTATTTTCTAACCAGCAAGTTACGATCCTCATTCCTGTGTGACAAAAAGCCAACTGATGTGGATTATCTGTCATTATTATCCTCAACACTACCTAATCTCAGTTCATTAATAAATTATTTCCATCAGCCACCCATTGAATACAAACTCAATGACAAGAGTTCCCGAAATGAAAGGTAAAATAGTTACTTGGTGACTGCAGCTCTCTGCTTGTTCCTCCAGACTTCCGTCCTGGACACCTTGAGCTAATATCTCGGGGCACACTCCAGGGGACTACACTCACACTGTGAACATTGGGAACCAATATGTATAAGCCTAATCATCATGGCTCATCTTGGATTCATTTACAATTCACATCTGCACTTCAATGTTGCGCTTTAAAATACAATTTGTTTATTGCAATGCTGCTGCCAGGAAATGTTACACGCAGAGATGTGTAGCCAGCTGGTAGTTTAGACCATACAGCATCTAATTGTTGGACAAGGGTTTGGATATGTTGCTGCACAGCACATTGCTACATGAATCTCCAACAGCAAACACACTACAGGTGCTTTAAGCATATGGCCATGCCTCAATGTCTATGGGGAATAGTCCTCAGTGAAGTCCAGGGAGACACCCTTTAGGTGGGAGATGCCAGCACAATCGGTCAAGGGGAGGCCACTGATATCAATCCAGACACGGTCAGTCATCTGCTTGGAGCAGTCAGAGTCAGGGGAGTCCATGCCTCAACCATCCTGAGAGTGGGACATGGTCATCTCTGTGCTGCCATTCCGGCAGCTGGAAAAGGGCATTCAGGAGGTTGCATAGATATCAGTCAGGGATCTGATCACTTATCCTTCAGGATTGCCTGGCAAAATCACTGAAAGGAGGGGGTCATAGTTACTCCTGAGGGCCAAGTCAGTAAAAGTCAAGGAGAGGTTATCCCAGGACATTGCTGCAGGAGGGATCTTAATTGTGGGCATACAGAGGAGATTACAGTTGTGAAGGGTTGGACAACTCAATTCCTAAGAAGGGGAGATGATATAACATTGATGGGAAAGGGCTATGCAGGATGTGGAGTGACCAACAGTCAGTAGCACCCTGGCTTTGATGGGGTTGGAGGAACAATGCACCACTAGATCCTGCGAGCACCTTGATTGTGCTTTGTGTGGGCAGATAAAGATTTGTATAAATGGGTTGATGAGGAAATGCAAAACCTGTATGGTTAATGGGGAGGGCTACCAAGAAGTGAATGGTTAAGTTTGAGGGTTCACTGATGTTAACAGAGTGAATCTGAAACTCACCCTATTTCCTTCCTATGTGTGGAATAGAGATGAAAATGCCAGTGACCTCATTCAGAGTGGGCGAGATAAATGCTTCATTCTGTGAATGAGGGGGGCTTTAATTTCAAGTGGTGAGGTCGTCAAAGGATAACAGCATTCCACAGAGACACACACACAAAGTTTAAACATATCTTGGCACATCATGCCATGTGAGCCTTAGGCATTAACCAGGTATCTGGAGACCAAGTCCTTGTCTCAAGCACTTTGAACCATATCATAGAACCATTACGAATCAATCCCATTAATAACTGTAATACTCTAATGTTTTTTTTCTACCTGGAAAGATGGACCCTAGCAAACAAACTAGAAATGACCTGCCATTCACCTCTATCTGCACTTGAGCTGCTCGCTTCACACTTTCACCCATCAAACATCATGTATTACCAGATAAAAACCAAAAGAACTGTGGATGCTATAAATCAGGAACAAAAACAAAATTGCTGGAAAAGCTCAGCAAGTCTGGCAGCATCTGTGGAGGAGAAAACAGAGTTAACGTTTCAGGTCCAGTGACCCTTCCCCAGTTCCGAGGAAGGGTCACCGGACCCGAAACGTTAACTCTGTTTTCTCCTCCACAGATGCTGTCAGACCTGCTGAGCTTTTCCAGCAACTTTGTTTTTGATCATGTATTACCAGGATGGCTAGGTTCTGTTCCATCATTGTCATATTTGCATCTAAACAGGCATACACTCTTTCTTCATTAGGTGACAAGGTGATGCCTATAGTAACGCAGCCAGAAGAAGAACCATATACAGGACCCTCGCACTGAACACTGAGGATAGTTGAGGACAGGGCAGTAGAAAGGCCTTGGACAAGGTTCTGCAATGTAGGCTGGTTAGTAAAGGTAGAACACGGAAAGTTTCAGGAAAAGCTTGCTATTTGGATGCAAAATCATCTTGATAGTAGGAGACGGATGGTCGTGGTAGAAGGCTGTTGCACTGGATTGGTGGTCTGTTATCAGTGGTATTCCGTAGGGATCAGTGTTGGGTCTACTGTTGTTTATCATTTATGTAAACATTTTGGATGAGACGAGAGGAAGCAGGATTACTAAATTTGCGGATGACAGTGAGGGATATTGTCTAAAATTACAAAGGGATCTTGATCAATTGAGCTAATGGGCTGAGGAGTGGCAGATGGAGTTTAATTTAGATAAATGCGAGGTATTACATTTTGGTAAGACCAACAAGGTCAGGACTTACACAGTTAATGGTAGGGCCCTGGGGAATGTTGTAGAACAGAGAGACCGAGGGGTTCGGGTACATAGTTATTGAAAGATGCAACACGAGTAGACACAGTGGTAAAGGAGGCGTGTGGCACACTTGCCTTCATTACGGAAACCATTGAGTACAGGAGTTGGAACATCATGTTGTAGTTATAGAGGATGTTGATCAGGCCACTTTTGGAGTACTGTGTACAGTTCTGGTTGCCCTGCTATAGGAAGGATACTATTAAATTGGAGATGGTGCAGAAAAGATTTACAAGAATGTTACCAGGACTGGAGGGTTTGACATATAAGGATAGGCTGGGACTTTTTTCCCCAGAGCATAGGAGATTGAGAGGTTTATAAAATCATGAGGGGCATAGATATGTTGAATAGCAAAGGTCTTTTCCCAAGGGTTTGGGAGTTCAAAACTAGAGGGCATAATTTTAAGGTGAGAAGAGAAAGATTTAACAGGGACTTGAGAGGCAACATTTTCACGCAGAAGGTGGTTCTGGTCACTTCATCAAAGGAAAGATGTGGAGGTGTTGGAAAAGGTGCAGAGGAGATTTACCAGGATATTGCCTGGAATGGAGGGAAGGTCTTACCAGGAAAGGTTGAGAGAGCTAGTGCTTTTCTCTTTAGAACGATGAGGGATGAGAGGTGACTTGATAGAAGCATACAAAATGATCAGAGGTATAGACAGAGTGGACAGCCAGAGACTTTTTCCGAGGGTGGAGGTAGCTAATACGAGGGGGCATAGTTTTAAAGTGAGTGGAGGTAGATACAGGGGAATCGTCAGAGGTAGGTTCTTTACTCAGAGAGTGGTAGGGGCATGGAATGCAATGCCAGAGAGGTTAGTGGAGTCGGCCCCATTAGGGGCATTTAATGTGCTATTAGATCGGCATATGGATAATAGTACAAGGTAGGGGTGGAGGTTAGGATTAGGGTAAAAGTTCAGCACAACATCATGGGCCGAAGGACCTGTACTGTTCTATGTTCTGTATACAAAATGAACTGCCAGAGAAAGTGGTAGTTGCAGGTATAGTTACAATCTTCAAGAGACATTTCGATAGGCAACTGAATAGGAAAGGTTTAGGGGGTTATGGGCCAATTGCAGGCAAATGGGTCTAGTTAGTTTGGGAAACTTGGTTGGCAATGATGAGTTGAACCGAAGGGTCTGTTTCCATGCTATATAACTCTATGAATCTATGACACTCTGTAAAGGTAGCTGGACCTTCCACCTCCACCCTGTCTGTCACATCTGATGAAGAAAAGAGAACAAATGCAATAATGTATGTGGAGTAATGTATCACCCAAGCCACTTATGTTCTCTCAGAAAGTCTTCTGTCTAGAATGCTCAGACATGCTGAGCATGTCCTGTCCAAAAGCAGATGTGCCCTCTCCAACTTGAGCCCCACAGGGCTGAGGCCAGCAGGAGGTCGAAGGCCCAGCCTCCTCCAGGGTACCCTAAGAGAAAACTTCTGAGGATCCTGTATGTAGTTCCTGTACCGACTGCGTTACAACAAGCACCACCCTGCCTCCTTGTGAGGAAGGGGCACATGGAGTGAGCTGAAGGACCCCTCACCACCTGTCCCCTGGCCATTAGCGCTAAGCAACAGTCTCTAGGGGTGCTGGATGTGGGTCTGTATGGCTGCTCCCAGCCTTTCCAAGATTACAGCCAGACACACACATGCTTTAGGCAGCAGGGTCCCAGCAAAAGTTCTTTTGTACAAGTTGGCCCAGTGCTCCTGACAGACCTGCCTGCTGCTACTGCGCCTGTTTGTGCATATAAAAGGAAGTCAAGAATTGCTGACACCATTGGGTCCTCTCCTGCCTGGCCTGGACAAACGCCTGGTCTCTGGCTGCCTTCTGAGTGCCAGCGACCTGGGGCATTTCTTCCTTGACCAGCAGTGGAGGTGTGTAAGTGAAGTATTCACCAACTGGTTCTCCCAATTCTAATCTAGATAAAATATCCCCCAAGGTGACTGTATCTGAGCTGGTCAGGGCTGTAGAATAATAAAGGAATTCAGAACTTTTTTTAATCCCAAAGTTTAAATCATTAATTTATATTTCAAATGGCAGTTATCTCAGCTCTGAATCTTGAGGAACCTCAATTCCCATCTACTGCAACTATAAATAACTACTTTTTACTCCCATTCTCTTCTTTCTGTGCTGAAAGCAATCTATTCATCACTTATCCCAACTCTATAATCTTATTTATTCATTTATATAGGTCACATTATTGAAAAACTTCTGAAAATCCAGGTAAACTGCATCTACTGCATCGCTATTACCTGCTCTCTCAATTACCTCCTTAGAAAATTAATAGGTTTGGCCAACCAAAAATTTCCCTTTACAAAATCCATACTTAACTATTTAGTTTTGTATTTCCCTTTTCTAAATATTCTCTATTCTGTCCTTTAATGGGTAATTCCATCGTGGCATTTCCCTGATACTAATGTTAAGGTGACTGGGCCATAACTCTGTCATGCTATCATCCCCTTCTAAAATGAATGATGCTCATTGGCTTGCTCCTAGTCTTTTGGTTTTATATATTTTTGGAATAAATATTGAAGGTGTACTGTAATGTTCTGATACCTCTTCCTTAATTTTCTTTAGGAGTATGATTGCAATCCATTATTTCCAGCGTTTTATCCTCTTTTGAGGCTGATTATTTTATTCGTACATTCGGTTTTATTTTGTATACAGTTATATTGTTACTCATTATAGAATCCATACAGTGTGGAAGCAGGCCATTCCACCCAACAAATCTGCACCAACTCTCTGAACAGCGTCCCACCCAGACCCTGCACATCCTGGACACTATGGGCAATATAGCACAGCCAGTTCATTTAACCTGCACATTTTTGGACTGTGGGAGGAAACCAAAGCACCCAGAGGAAACCCATGCAGACACGGGGAGAATGTGCAAACTCCACACAGACAATCACCCGAGGGTGGAATCAAACCTGGGTCCCTGGCTCTGTGAGGCAGCAGTCACCAATCTAATTAGTCTAACTCCCTGATAAATACTGAAGTAAAGTAATGATTTATTATTTCTGCCTTCTTCCCAGCATTGCCCATGGTATTATCTGGTCTATAACCTGATGCTGGTATTCCCATCACAGCCTTATATTTGTCTTGCTCTGACTGTGGTTATTTTGTTTCATGTTCCATAATAATTTAGTTTCATTTGTTTTGTTTGTCTTCCTGATTGTTTAATTGGTGTCTCTCCTATTCCATCTTGTAATGGTCCTACTGCTGTCTAAGCATTTAATGTATACCTTATTCTTAATCCACAATTATTGCTTTATGATGTTATTCATCCATGGACTCTCACTGCCGTTTGGCTTGTTCTTCCCTATTAATGGAAAATATTTTCCACTGCACAGCACTGTACGACAGTCACAACTTCCGAAATGTTCCCTTACACTTAATTCAGTAGTTGCTTTAGTTTAGTCCCTATTACTGCAGCCAACAGTAGGTCTTTTTATTGGGGGCAGCGCTTCTTATGTGTTGGGTTAGAAAGGAGTCCTGTACACATTATAAGTACTCCATTCACTTCTTCTCTTTCTTCTTTTCAATTACTATCAGTATAGTCAAAATAATAGAAACTCAGAGCAGGAATAGGCTATTTGGTCCTTTAAGGCTGCTGTATCATTCATTATGATCATGGTTGATCTTCTCTCGCAATGCCATATTCCTGCTTCCTCCCCATACCCCTTGATTCCTTTAATATTTAAAAGTTCGTCCATCTCTTTCTTGAATACAGTTGGTAACTTCGCCTTCATTTGCCTTCAGTAGTAGAGAATTCCACAGGTTGACCACTCTGAGTGAAGAAATATTTGTTCTTCTAAGTTCTAAATGGCCTCACCCATATCCTGAGACTGTGTCCCCTGTTTCTTAGACATTCAGCCCATGACTGTAATTGTGTTTTTTTATCCATTTCCCTAATATGTTTGCATATTTCTTCTCCATCTCCCTTCAACAAATTGGTGAAAAATTTGAATGAAAAATAGATATGCTCATTATTTTTGTAGATACTCTTAGGTGTGTTTCATCATTTGTTATATCTTTTCTGTATCCATCTGGATTTTGGCTGTTAGTTGCATTCCTTTTCTTTACTGCTTTTATTTTATCACAAATAAATGTAGTTATTCCACTTTCTTGTTTCCCCTCTCTTAGTTTTTCAAAATATGTTATTCCTTTATATGTATAATTACCAGATCTGACTTTTCTGTAGCCCTGTCTTAATCTCAACATTAGTGCCTTCAGCTCTTTTATTTTTTAATACACACCCTACCCCTACCCCTCAAGGACTTTTACCAATCTGCCACCTGTGGATGCACCTGACCACTGTATTGTCCGTGTGGAGATGGAGTCCCACCTTCACATGGGCAACACCGTCCATCGTGTTGTGTGGGACTAACACCATGCTAAATGGGAGAGATTTCAAACAGATCCCGCAACTCAGCACTGGACATCCAGGAAGTACTGTTGGCCAACACTAGCAGCAGAATTATACTCCTGCCCACTTTTCAGCCTCGTGTCCTGGCATATCCCCATACTCAGCCATTACCATCAAGCCAGGATATCAACCTTGATTTAATGGAGAATGTAGGAGGGCATGCCAGGAGCAGCACCAGACACACTTAAAAATGGGATGTCGATCTGGTGAAGCTTCCAAGCAGGACTGGCTTGAATGCTAAACAGCATAAGCAGCAGGTGATAGACAGAGCTAAGCAATCCCACCACGAATGAATCAGATCTAAGCTCTGCAGTCCTGCCATATCCAGTTGTGAATGTTGGTGGACAATTAAATAACTGACTGAAATGAAGGCTTCACAATTATCCCCATCGTCAATGATGGAAGAGCCCAGCACATTGGTACAAAAGAGGAGGCTGAAGTATTCGCAGCAATCTTCAGCCAGAGTGTGGAGTGGATGATCCAGTGGTCGCTAGCATCACAGATACCAGTCTTCAGCCAATTTGATTCACTTCAAGTGATGACAAGAAATAGTTGGAGACACTGGATTGTGCAAAGGCTGTGTGCCCTGACAACATTCTGGCAATAGTATTGAAGACTTGTGCTTCAGAAGTTGCCGGTCCCCTAGCCAAGCTGTTCCAGTACAGTTACAACCCTGTATCTACCCGAGTGTGTGGAATTTTGCATAGGTGTGTCCTCTACACACCATGCAGGACAAATCCAACTCATCCAGTTACTGTCCCATCAGTCTACTCTCAGTCATCAATAAAATGAGAGAAGATGTCATCAACAGTGCTATCAAGCAGTGCTACCTGCTCAGCAATAACCTGCTCTGTAACACCCAGTTTGGGTTCTGCCAGGGCAACTTGGTTCCTGACTTCATTACAGCCTTAGTTCAAACATGGACGAAAGAGCTGAATTCCAGAGGTGAGGTCAGAGTGATCACCCTTGACATGAAGGCCACAGTTGACTGAGTGTGGCACCAAGGAATCCTGGCACAACTAGTCTGAATGTGTACTGGGGATAAAATCTTCATTGTTTGGAGCCATGTCTAGCATATAGGAAGATCGTTGTGGTTGTTGGAGATCAGTCACCTCAGCTCCAGTACATCTCTGCAGAAGCTCCTCAGGATAGTTTCCGAGGCCCAACCATCTTCAGTTGCTTCACCAAGGACCTTCCCTCCACCTTAAGGTCAGAAGTGGGGATTGAGCAATCATCAGCACCTGCAACACTTCAGATACTGAGGCAAAACGTGCACTATGTTCAATTGCAACAACACTTGGACAGTATCCAGGCTGGGGCTGACAAGTAGCAAGTAATATTCATAATACACAAATGCCAGGCGAGGACCATCCCCAGTAAGACACAACCTAGCCACTACCACTGATATTCAGTGATGTTCCCATCAACATCCTGGGGCTACCATTGACAAGAAACTGAAATGGACTCACCACATATGTAAGGACTATATATACACACACGCACAATCAGCTTTGCTATAATACGATGGTTACGTTCCTGCGCAACATCGCAGTATAAAAAATCATGCTATAGATTTAACAGGACCTATGGGTAAAGCAGGACAGAACACCAGAAAATATCACTCAAAAGCCTAACACAGTTTGAATAAATATTTAATTCTTATCTGACATTGAAAATAAAAGTGAATTTAACACCTTACCTTGAAAAAATGTCAAGATGACTTGATTACTCTGTTGCTAATGTAGGAGCTCAGGATCATCATCATCATCAACAACATTATCACCCTCAGGTGCAATTTTGGTTGCAGGGTTAGGACGAAAAATAGATAATTCCAGAAGTGGATAGGTTGTGATTCATTGCCTTCTGACTCTTTCTTGGGGCTTCAGGTTTTGCCCAGTTTTTGCTGCTTTGCCCTTTTTCTTCTTTCATGAAGAAGCTGTTCATAGGGTTCCATATAAGGTCTTATTCCGTAAACTGCTACCCTGCTGCATTCTGCATTGAAATATTTGACCTCTAAGATCTGCAACTGCTTCTCAATTTCCCCTCAGGATAGAACACAAAACAGAGCAGCCCGCAAAACTGTGATCCTGTGATACCGGCGTGCAGATTCTTCGGTATTAACATTGTGCATGCTCAGGGCAAAGCCTGCGAAGCGATCAGCTGATGTCGACATGTACCCCTCCACTCACTGACGGAATTGTGTTATAGTCAACACACATTTGTGGGTTAGAAATAGTGTACCCCCATTTGTCAGCCTCTTTATAACCAATTTTTGTTGCCAGGGCATGCATTATAGCAGAACCGATTGTATATTCTATACACTCTGCAAAGCCTGTCCATCATCTACAAGGCACAGGTCAGGAATGTGACAGAATATTCCCCTGAATGAATGCAGCTCCAACAACATGCATGAAGGACAAAGCAACCTTTCTGATTGGCATCACATCCACAAACTTCCATTCCCTCTGCCACCGACACTGAATAGCAGCAGTGTGCACTCTCTACAAGATGCACTGCAGATGTCCACCAGGGTTCCTCAGACAGCATCTTCCAAACCATGACACTTCCATCTAGAAGGACAAGGGAGCACAGACAGAGGTGGGAATGCCACCACTTGCATGTTGCCCTCCAAGCCGCTCAGCATATTGACATTGGGTCAAAATCCTGAGACTCCGTCTGTAATGGCATTGTGGGTCTACCTTCAGCACATGGACTGTGGCAGTGCAAAAAGGCCATTGACCACCACCTTTTCAAGGACAATTAGGGCAATAAATGCTGGCCATTTGGCAAAACCCCCAAACTCCACTCAGTCTGGAGATACACCAATTTTCAAGCATTACAATGGGATCGTGGCAGAATACGTTTGGCAGGAATTGTCTGATGACTTCACTAGAAATGTATCATTTCATCCACCACTCGTCTGCTCATCCACCTGTGAACTATTTTTATCATCTTTTCCGTCAACCATACTTCCAACACTATTTATTTCCTTGCCACCATTTCTTCCTTGATTTGATTCTTCACTATGCTTTCCTACTCTGTGTTTTGTTTACATTTAGGCTGTTTATAGTTCTTATAAGTGTCTCCCAGCTGCACAGTGTTACTAGTTTAAAGCCTTTGCCACATCCTTTTTGACTATTTCTGTTAGAATCTGGTTTCTATGCAGGTACAAATGGAACCTATTCCATTCTTACCAGCTCCAGCATAGCCAAGAACAGGCCCCAGTGTCCAGTGAAAAAGAAACCTCTTCCCCCACCAAGATTTCTAAATCTTTAGCCAGACCTGAATTCTTCTGAGTTTCCTGCTTCTGATTTGCACTAGCTTTGGGTTCTTTAAGGTTCTGCTTTTGAATTTAGAGTCTAATACACCTGCTCTTTAAGCAAGACACCTTCCCTGTTCAAGAATGAACCATGCTATCTAAATTCATCTTCACCCTTTCCAAGTTCCTCATTCCTCTCCAGCAACCATAGGATAACCTTTAACTGTGGTATGCCCACCTGTCGGGATTCCTTTCACCAGCTGCTGAAGATGCTATTGATCCACATAGTTATAGAAGTCCCACCTACTGCTGTATTTCTGTTTGTAAATCCTTGTCTCATATTTGTATTCATTGGCTGTTTCTTGGATTCTCTTTGGCCTTGACACTTTGATTTTCCACAGGCTTACAAATTTTATCCATTGCCGCACAATTGAGTTTAAAATCCTGTCTACTCCCCCATTTGAATGGGGTTGACAAGAACACAAATCTTAACACAGTTCAGGTACATTGCAGCATCTGTGGGTCATCTGACTCAGACTCTGAACTGAAGCTTCTCAAACGACCCCAATGGCCACAGACGCGTTTGCTCTGGACCAAACCGGCATCCAGGAATTCCCACATGCTGCAACTGTGACAATTCACTTGAGCTGTCATGCTGATGTGTTCTCAGAAATTACTTAATTATTTTCAGTTTTATATTTAGTTATGTTTATGTATTATTAATCATAACTATAACTTGCAGTTATTTTAAAACTTAGTGATAGAATAAACTTTATCACTTTCCAGGTACTCATTTCAAAATAAACTTCTGTGTGTGTAGCAGAGTAAGAATCCATTCCTGACAAAAGCAAAGTAATAGTTCACTTTTTTTCCTTCCTCCCCTGCGCTCCCTTAATCACTCAACTCTGGCACCATATTATAAGTCACGTTCAAGTTCTAAGTCACACTAAGTTAGCTGGTTTTATGTGTTCCGAAGACAAAAGCCTATCAATCTTATTTTATGAAGATCCAGTTTTAGCTGTACCTTAATGAAACTGCTGTTTCATTGGCGGCATTGCTACAGCTAACAACTACAGAGGTTAAACTGCAGATTTCAATTTAATGCCATGTATAAACAAAATTAGATTTGCATAGTATAAAATGTCGATTTTCTTTTCTAACAACTGTGCACATTGAGTCCTTATTCTTTATTCAGTCATTCGTTGTTGTATTAAGTAGTTTAACAAGTTAATCTAAGCATTTAATGCAGTTCATATGTTTGTCTAGTTCTATTTTAAACCACTGTACTAGTCTAGACAAAGACTCATAACCATTTCCCTATCTGCTCGGCTAATTAATTTCTCTAGACATCAACTCATAGATCTTCCCTGTCTGAGATCACTCATTGTTCACAAGTTCCACAGAATTTATGAAGTTTCTCAAAAATGTACAAAAGTAATGATACTCATAAAAGGTGGTTTTCAGTTTATCTGTTTTGGGGTGCCAGCTCATATTTCTGACTGACTGGGCACAAGACATCTCTTTGTTTTCTTTGTTGACCTGTTTGAGCAAACTTCTGGAATTTCCATTCTTGAAACCAGTTCTTCAACACATAACTCAGAAAATGAACTTTCAATCCAGGTTTGTAATGTTCGGTTGATTTCGCTGTCACTTTGTTGTGTACGCTCCTTTTAATGCTTCTTTTTGGCTTTTATCAGAAACCTTACGTTTGTAAGATTCCTGGGTGTACAAAGCGTTATACTGATCCCAGTTCCCTCCGAAAACATGTCAAAACGGTCCATGGGCCTGAGGCTCATATCACGAAGAAACAGCGAGGAGATATCCACTCAAGACCACCACCACCCAGGGACTCAGGCAACAATTCCCAGGCTAAATCACCTGGGCAGCAACAGGCTGAGCTAAACAACACTACCTCAAAGCGGGCAGAATGTCTTCAAGTTAAGGCCATAAAGACAGAGAAGCCAATGGTATGCTACTATTTTCAAAGTTAATTAGGACATTCATTACACCAAGTTCAAAGCATTCTCTTTGCAGATTTTTATCCTGTTGCCCTGAAGATGCTCAGACTTAATGATAATCTGTATCACAGTTAATGCCAGAGCTCTGGTACTCCATTCAAGAAAAGTTTATTTGCATATTAAAAATGATTGTTGCCAGGCGTTTTCACTTGTGGAAAACAGCAGAGCCAAGCTCTGTTTGATTCCAGACCTGCAGGCAAACGTAGAAACACATTTATGATCCATCCCTAAGATCAGCTAACTGTGACCTTCCGATATGTGTGCTGAAGAGAAAAATCAGCAAAATGTGCATAAGCTCTGTCGAAAAGTTTCTGATACCAACTGTGAAAGCTTCTTTTCCATTGTTAAACTGAGTTTAAGATGGCAAAGTGCATAGATACAGATGGCTAACCATGAATATCATCTTAAAACCTTAAAAAAAGTATTTGAAGTTGAGAAATCATCAGACCGAATGTGAATATGTCTGAGTCTGCTGAGGGAAGTAAGGGTGGAAGCTGCTGAGTAACCGCTACAATCCTCCAGTCCTCCCTAGATACAGTGGTGATCCCAGAAGCCTGGAGGATCGCCAACGTTGCATCTGTGTTCAAAAGGCTTGTAAGGATAAACCTAGCAACCACAGACCAGTCAGCTTACCCTGGTGAGAAAAAATGTTGGAGATGACAATCTGGGGTAAAACCAACAGCTAGCAGTGATTAGTTAAGGAAATCAAGCATTAACGGCAAAATCATGTTTGACTAAATTGTTCCAGTTTGCTTTGATGAGCTAACAGTTTATGAGAGTAATGCATTTCATGTGGTGTGTGTAAAAAACCTTTTCAGACAAGCAATACTTCACTTTTGGATGAAAAAAAAATGTGTTTACTTGATTGCTGGTGAAACATACTGATCCATTGTTGTAATTATTCCCTATCCTGCAATTAATCACCACTAACTGAAAGTAACTTTCTTTTCTCTTTCTCGCTTTCACTAATTTGCTGACTTTTCTGTCTGGTGCTGTCTCATTTCTTGTTCTGTCTTCCTAAGGACAGTGGGTAATAAGGTGAGATTTTATGTCCTGTTTCATTCTTGACTACTTGAATTTTCTACACAAATTAAGGCTGTTATTGAGATGTTCCTAGACTTTTTTGAAAAAAAATTAATTTCTGCAAAGTAAACATTGCTGACCAAAATGAGATTTCTTGCATTGTGGCGGGGCTTCATGAATCACTGAGAGGGCAGTTCAGGGTCAGCTGCATTGGGCAAAACTGCATTCAGCTTCAGAGCAGACCAGACCAGACTGGGCACTGAAGAATTAACTCCATTAACTGTTCTAAATCTTGTAATCCAGTCCCTGTATCTGTCACTTGTGTTGAAAGATCTCCGCTATAAAACCATATCTTATGAACTGTATCCCCCTGAGGCTAATCTGTTATGTGTCACCATTCCACAGAATCCCTACAGTATGGAAGCAGGCTATTTGGCCCAATGGGTCCACACTGAGCCCCTGAAGAGCATCCCACGCAGATCCATCCCCCTACCCTATCCTTCTGACGTTCGCATGGCTAACACACCTAACTTACACATCCCTGAACACTATGGGTAATTTAGCATGGCTAATCCACCTAACACCCACATCTTTGAACCGTGAGAGGAAACCAGAGCACTCAGTGCAAACCCATGCAAGGAGAACATGCAAACTCCACACAGACAGTTACCTGAGGGCGGAATCAAACTTGTGTCCCTGGTGATGTAAGGCTGCAGTGCTAACCACTGAGCAGCCACCATACTGCCCAGTAGTCAGAGTGTCATAGTAAAGGAATATTGGGACATCAGTAAAATCACTGAACACTTCTGGGCAGATAATTGCAAATAAAGTGCTGGGAAAATTATGAAGAGTATTTTATGTTTTATCTTTGTTAATTCTCTCTCATAATCCTTTATCTTTGCAGATTCCTTTTTCATTATATTTGCACCAACTTATTTTTGATTTGCATCATCTGTCTGACAAGTGCTAAATGCTTTTCTTTTAATTTCAAATTTTATCTCATCTGCCTAGAACCACAAGTGTCAACACAGTCCCTTTATCCTTCCCGGAATATGCTGAAGTTGCAGTGTTTTCATTATCTATTTAAATTTTCCAGTGGGTGAACTGCAGCACAATTTACCAGATTTTCCTTCCAGTTGATTTAGACGACATCTCTTTCTCTCTTGCTATTTTGATTTTCTTTTTCCATTCTTACACTGAAGCTAGGTATACTGAAGTCACAATTTCTGATGTAATTCCCTCATGTTAGGTCACCCACATACTTTGCTTGACTATTCAGAACCACATCAAAAGGTGCAATCTGCCCACATGTAGTAGCTTGGCACTATTTAGTTCTAGTGGATTTGTGTGCAAGTGTAACTCTCAGTATGTCAACATGTCCCTCAGATTCTGCAACTATTTTACATGTGCTTAGGTAATGCATGACGTAGCAATATTTAAAAAGTCAAATTCTCATTATTTTATGGGCTAGTGTTTGCTTATGTCACTTTTACATGAGCACAATAATCAGTTAAAGTCCGCGCTGCTTTTACAAAACTATCGGATTTCCTCATGCATATAAAGTCAAGGCAACTCAGCTGTTTCTTTCTGTCCATCCCACAGACATCTCAGCCAAGCCCTGGTGGTCAGTCTTCATGCAGCAGTGAACCGTCCCCCTTCAGCAACCACTCCAACAGTGGGATCGAGCTTAATCTGAATAGCGGAGGCAGTGTGGGAGATCTCAGTGCCATTGATGAGGCACCAATTATGGACTCTACAGTTTCTACAGCAACTTCAGCATTGGGCCTGCAAGCCAGAAGAAATTTGACAGGGACCAGGTGGATGGAGCAGCTAAAGGTGGAAAGGTTGAAACAAGTCAATGGACTTCTTCCCAGAGTCAACACCATTCCAGCTACCAAAAACACAACATTGCCTCCTATAACAGGAAGTGGTAAGGAAGAAGTTGCAGTTTTCTGTAGAAGAACTAAATTATTCCTTAAAAACACAGAGAGGAGACGGTCATCTGAGCTACAGAATAGTGCAGGATATTGAATTATGATTCATATTAAAATGGCTGAGGGCCATTGAGAAAAAGTTTTTGAATCAGTTGATTCCTAAAACATCTAGCTAGTTTTCTGAAATGACAATTGCTCCAAAATTATTACTGGAAATAATAATAGAGTTAGTGATTTCTATATTTTGGTCTTTTAAATGAAAAAAAGCAGCGATAATGAAGGGATGCTAAAACTGATCACTGCATGCTTTACACATCGGTGTAAAGGTATCATAGGTTGTAGACAAATAAAAAGACCTCCATATTCTTAGTGATAATGGGAACTGCAGATGCTGGAGAATCCAAGATAACAAATTGTGAAGCTGGATGAACACAGCAGGCCAAGCAGCATCTCAGGAGCACAAAGGTCTAGGCCCGAAACGTCAGCTTTTGTGCTCCTGAGATGCTGCTTGGCCTGCTGTGTTCATCCAGCTTCACACTTTGTTGCCTCCATATTCTTAGCCTGTTTTTAGAACAGTTGCCATTGTAGCTTAAAAGACTGAAAGAACCCTCGAGTTTTATAGAAGCCCAGCAGAGAAATTTGACTGCCTTACTTTGCTGTCTAAATTGGTGCTTCCTTAAGTTTTCCTAAGATGATGGGATCGACTGTAACAAGCAAAACTCCCAGTTAACAATCTGACACAGTCGCCAACTGGAAGGCTTATCTTTGTAAAAGAGGAAGGGGCATTGACTTTACAGTGAGGTGCAATAAGAAGGCAGAGTAAAGGTATGCATACATAGCTCTTGACAGTGAGATTATTTGGTGCTTACATTGGATGTCTAACATGCACAGCACCACGCCATCTATCTCATGCAGACAAAATTCTTTCTAAAAAAGTGCCTCAAAGTAGTTGGTAGATAATTTGCTTATTAACAAGGTGTAGCTGGGGCAGATTTGTGGAGAAAAGTATTTTTTGTCAGTGATAATTGTTGAAAACCAAAAGGAATTGTGCAGTCTCCTCCGTCAATTACTTGCACCATTTGTTGCAGTTGTAAAATGTTTCAATATTCTAAATTAAATTGCAACATTTGCATTAAAAATGTGTAATTTTCAATTCTGGGAAGGACATTAAAAGTAGACCAAGAATTTGTTTCTCGTAGAAATAATTTAGGTCCATAGTATGAAAATCACCACGGTGATGTATTTTTCAACATTCTTTTATTTATGTCAAAGATTCTGTGTGGCCCTTTTGTGTTATGGGGGCTTTCAAATTCATGAAACAGCTGACCTAACAAGATTGAAAAATTCCTTTGCCAGAATTGGGTTTTGATGGCCTATTGCATGGGTGAAGTTTCATAGAATACAGCCCCCACTTCTGTAAATATAGCCGGACAGCAGCTGTAATGGTAATAGAAATATTCTCCAAAATTTTAGATGTCCCTTTGTAGCAGAAAATAGTGCACTACTAAAAATTATCTTTATAATTGGCATCTAGTTATATTAGATGTACTGTTGTAGCCTATTGGCAAATGGAGAACAATTGTAATGTAATCCAGATGTTTTAATGTAGATGTTAAAAACTGGATTATGATGGGGAATACTGAGTAATTTGAGGGAAAAGACTGAACTATCAGAAATGTCTGGTACACATCTTTGAAAGTATACAAATCACTTTCAAATTAAGTATGTGTTTGTACAGTTGGGCGAAAGAAGGATTTTTAAAAAATTTTATTACTCATTATGATTCATTCTTGTCCTGTAGCTCAGGATCATAGAATCCCTACAGTTTGAAAACAGGCCATTCAGCCCAGCAGATCCACACTGCCACTCCGAAGAGCATCCCATCCAGACCCGTTCCCTTACCTTTACATTTTCCCATGTCTAACCCACCTAACCTAAACATCCTGGGCACTATGGGGCAATTTAGCATGGCCAATCCACCTAGCCTGCACATCTTTGGTCTGTGGGAGGAAACCGGGGCACCCAGAGAAAACCCACGCAGACAGGGGGAGGATGTACAAATTCCACACAGACAGTTGCCTCAGGGTGGAATTGAACCCAGGCCATAGGCGCTGTGAGGCAGCTGTGCTAACCACCAATTTTTGTTTTAAATGTTCCTTGCCTTTTTAAGGTCAACATCCTTTTAAGAGTGCATTGAAGTTCTCCCAGTTGAACATGAATTCACTCTATATTTGCCTAAAGATATAGTTGCTGATTAAAATCTTGTATTTAAACACAGGTTCTCAGCTGGATAGCTCTAGCGTTGGAGGGTCCATGACTATCCTGCCAAGCAGAAACGAACTTTCAAACGCAGAAGTCACAATGTTAAAGAAGCTAAATGAGAGACGTGACAGCAACACCAGTACTATTAGCTCCGCCTACATGAGCAGCCGCAGGTCTTCTGGCATTTCACCATATCTGTCAAGTAGAAGGTCCAGTGAGGTCTCCCAGGCTGAAAGCCGACCAAACAACCTGAGTGTTACTGATTCCTATGACCCCATCTCAACGGATGCATCCAGGCGGTCAAGTGACGCCAGCCAATGTGGTGGGCTACCTGGGCTACTGAGCCTTACTCCGGCACAGCATTATCGGCTGAAAGCCAAATATGCTGCAGCCACGGGTGGACCACCACCAACTCCATTGCCGAACATGGAGCGGATGAGCTTAAAGACAAGGGTGTCCCTCTTAGGTGACTGCAGGGAAACTCGAGTATTTCCCTTGCCTCAAGCAAATTTTTCTCGAAGATGCAGTGATGGGGGACCGAACGGATACGGCAGGAGGCCCTTCTTGCCTCACGATGTACCAGGCAATGGAATAAGAAGAGCCAGTGATCCAGTGAGAACTGTGATGGATCCCCTCTCTTTACCCCGGGTACATCGTTTTAACAGTCTTAACAATGTTAACCCTCTCCCTGTGCCTCCTTCAGTGGAACAACGCAATCTCAGTCTTCAGAACTACACTCGCTCTGATGGAAACCTCCATCGGAATACTTACTCTCCTTGCCCTCCTAGTATTAGTGAAAATGTTGCCCTGGAGACCATGGCTATGGAAATGTATGGCCATGTTGATGAGGATATCTTGCCAGATGATGTTGTTCAGTACATTAGCTCACAAAATAATGAAGCAGGCAGTCTCCTCCAGAGTGAAATAAATATGTCAAGCCAGGACACTTATGACCATCTGCCGGGCCTGCCAGCCAATGAATTACAGCAAGATATAGCAGGATCGATGCCCTCTTTTGACCAGTCTCATTCAGCAAACCAGCAGTACCGCAGCCCACAAATAAACACTGAAACAAATAAGGATGATCTACCAATTCAATGGAATGAAGTAAGCTCAGGAAGTGTTGACATGTCACCTCAAAAACAGAAGTATGAGCAGCAAGCTGTGGGTTCAGTGCAGCAAAGTCGGGCACTTGGTATATTTAACATGACGAATCCTCAACAAAACCTGCCAATGGTTCAACAGAATATTTTTGCAGGTCAGCCAAATGGTTATCAACAATATATGGAAGAGCCTTCATATGGTGTTCAGTACAACATGATGACTACTGGTAATTCTTCGAACCCCCCAACAAACAAAGGACAGGGGCTTAAACGAAACCCAAATAGACAGATGTTTGTTTCTGCGGTCATGGATTTCCCTTGTGCTGCAAATTTACCAAACCAAGAAGTGGAGTTGAACAGTTCACAGGTTAATAACAACCAAGATGGACGCATGCTTTCTTCAATGCCAACAGGTCATGAAGCCACAAAGATGACCAATGGGATGCAAAACAGAAATATGATGGTGCAGAATTTCATTCAGTATCAGCGAGCTGACAGTCAGCAAATGATGCAAGGGTTAAATTTCCATGATGTAAACAGACTTGCCCAGGCAAACCTCAATGGTTCAGGCATCACTGCATCAGGTAATCAACCATCTCAAGCTGCTGTATTTCTAGGGATTCATGGTTCTCAACAAAATTGTCATTATCCAGGAAATCTACAATTTGGATCATATATAGCAAAAACTCATCAAATATATGCAAACCACAATGCTAACAAGCAGCCAAGTCTGTTGGCAAATCGTGCACCACACCAACACAGCAATGTAGGTAATAACCAACTTGCCAGGATGACCAGTGTTAAAACAGAAATGCAAGATCAGCACCAGGCCATGCACAATTCGTGCTCCAATTTACAATATTTTGCCAGTCAAGATTATAATCAAAATTCTAACTTCAAACAACAAGCCATGAAAACTGTCTCATTCACTGGTCAGGCGGCTGACTGCCAGCTGCAGCAGGCTGGCCAATCTAAGTCTTCTGAGCTGCTTTCCCCAGGATCAAATCAAGTGACTAGCACTGTTGACAGCAACAGACTAGATACTGTACAGATTGATTTTGATGCAATCCTAGATGATGGAGACCATGGCAGCTTCATTTCGGGAGCCCTGAGTCCGAGCATTCTGCAAAATCTCTCCCAGACATCTTCTCGCCTCAATACGCCACACACATCTCTCACATTCCACAGCATGCCTGTGAGCACTACAAATATGGCCATTGGTGACATGACCTCTTTGCTGACTTCACTTGCAGAAGAAAGCAAATTCCTCACTGTTATGCCATAAAGATCCAAAAACTGAGTATATGGAGAAGATCCTTTCTTTCTTTAGCCACCAATGTACTTTTTTTAAACTATTTCATCCCAAGTTAAGGATGCATTCCATTATGTCCCTGTTAGGGGATAAAGACATCTAAATTTAGGTAACCCCACACCATACTTGGAAGTATGTGTCTTCCACTGCAGTGACATTTTGAACTTGAACAACATCAGTGTTTTATTTTATGTTAGCAACTGCGTTTTCTTTACTCTGTTTACTGAGAAATGAGCTGAGGTAAATGTTTAATATGCATGTTTAGAACACTATATAAGGCCAAATGCAAGCACTGTTTTCTCTAGTTATTGTTATGACCACAAGTCTTGTGCATTTTGTCATATGTGTTGGCATTTTCACAAGTGGTGTTTTACCTTGTGGTAGGTTTTTATAAGTGACTGTCCTTGTGAAACTGTTAACTAATATGACCAGCTTCTTAATCGAAGCCAAGGAAAGTCATTGACTCAGGTAGGTCTTTTAGTTGATATTAATAGTCTGTTGACCTACAGATGTTTTAAAACTGATGTGAAGGCTTTGTAGCCGAAATGCTTGACTGTCTTTATTGAAGATAATGAGTCAAAAAGTTTTACTGTTTAAAGTTGTTTTATTTGTAATTTTTTTTTGTTTTTGTTCAATTCTGTCAGGAAAGCCATACAGAGGCAGGTACTAGTTTTAGAACATTTATTTTAGAGTTTGTTTGGCTCTATAGTAGTGTATGCAAATCTGAAGTAGCTGTGATCATTTCTAAGTTAGTTTAGTAAACTTGAATGTATTGGTTGTCCTTCATGAAAAACAGCATGTTATTTGCTGAATGTTTATAAGGTATGTGCCTTATTTTTTGTGTCAGTTTTACACATAGGGACCAACGATACTGCCAAAATTCTGACTTGATAGCTTTGCTTGATGTTAAGCAATTAGCACTCTATTGTGTAGTATTTCATGTTTGAGATGTCACTCAGACAGCTTAGAAATTGTATACTAAGGCTTGTTAATTCTTTGGTTTAAAACCCTTTACGGTACATCTTGTAAAATACACACAGTATCTTCAATATTTTTCAGTATTTTTTAGACTTTTTTGGTGCAACCATTGATAATGTTTAATCTTCTCAATGTAAATATCTACATGTAGGATTAGCAGTGCCATGATGAATTTCAGTGATGGCATTGGCATTTTAAAACACTGCCAAGATTTCAAGTAACTTTTACTCAGATTGAATACTTTACATCAGTGTATGTGTACATGGTACTTTTGCTTTGAGAACCACTTAACTGTTGTACAACTGAGAAACAACTATTTGTACCATTTTAATAAAATTTTCATTCTTAAATTTTTAGTGTTTATATTTATAAACAGTATTTTAAACCGAAGCACCATCCTTAAAAGTACAGAAGCACATTCTAATATTTTCCCTTTTTTCCCTTATGATGTTGAAGATCACATCTTGTGAACTGTTGATGAGTCACACAGCGATACACAGTGACAGCAGTGTATATTACCTACAGGGTGCATTGCAGCAACTCACCATGGCTCCTTCAACAGCACTTTCCAAATCTGCAACCTTTATCATTTAGAAGGACAAAGAGCAGTAGATACAGGAATATCACCAACTTCAAGATTCCCTTTGAGCAATCCACTCTGCTGATTTGGAACAGTGCTGCCATTCCTTCACTGTTACTGGGTCAAAATCCTTTAATTCCCTCCCTATGAGCATAATGGGTGTACATGGACTGCAATGTTTCAAGAAGGTGGGTCACTGCTACCCACTCAAGGGCAATTAATGCTGATTGCATATTCTGCGAAAGATTAAAACATTTTCCTGTGTCACCATGCTTTGTATGTTAAATTTACCAATTGTAAGTTTTAGCCTTACAAAGCTGATTTTAATGTTCTAAGCTTGTTCCAAGGTAACATGGATTAATGAAGTGAGCTCAAATTAAAACTTGTTTTTAATGTGTCAAAAATTATAAGACCATTAGATATAGGAGTGGAAGTAAGGCCATTCAGCCCATCGAGTCCACTCTGCCAATTAATCATGGCTGATGGGCATTTCAACTCCACTTATCTGTACTCTCCCCCTTAATTCCTTGCGAGATTATGATATGATCAGATCTTTAATGAGAGATGGTCATGTCTTTAATAAACCGTGATTAGGAAATTAAACTGACCACTGACCAAATTAGCAAAACAAAATGAGTTGAAAACTTCTCTGCCCCCACCTCCCATCTCTAGGAATGCATGACAAGCAATAGATTTTCAATAAAAAGATCAACAGGAAATGGATTTATAACTAATTGTATTGGTATTTCTTAATTCTTGTACTGCTCAGCCATACAAACATTGTCATCTGTCCCATACACTCGCTGTCATCAGTCTCACTCTCAAACATTGGCACCGTTGTCAGTCTCACACTCAGCAACATTGATACAGTCATCAGTTTCACTCTCGGCAACACTGTCACTGTCGACAGCTTCACCTGCAGTAATACTGACAGGCGTTGGTTTCACTCCTGACCCTGAAATTTTTGTCGGTCTCACTCTGAACAACATTGACATTGTCATCAGATTCTCTCCCAACACTGACATGGTCATCAATCTCACTCTGCTCTCCAGAATAAGGATAGTCATCATGGATTAGTTAAGGGAGGGTCATGTCAGACTAACCTGATTGAATTGTTTACAGAGATAACAAGGAGGGCTGAAAGCAATGTATTTGATGTGCCATTAGCAGTGGTGTAAGCATTAGGATCAATTTAGATACGAAGTATAAAATAAAAGCAATGCAGAAAAAAAATCTAAAAAATCAGATTCATCTCCAGGGAGGTACTGAAAAACTGTCTGGTTAATGTGAGAAGGTGACAAAGCCAAACTCCATTTTTGAGGCAGAGGAGGAATATTGCCAATGTTTTGTTTGCTAAATCAAGTTTCATCCAGTTCTTTGCAATTGACATTTCTGTTGAAAGAAAATAAATCACTTTTTGCCAATCTAGCTGCAATCAGCAAAGAAAACAAATGATACACTGAACATATAGTAAATTCCATAGCATAATTCACGCTTTTTATCCTCTATTTTAATCTACCAAAGAAAAACAACACAGGGAACCAGCGACTTGTATTTAATAGTTCCATAAAAATTCACGCTCCTGCTTTCATTAAAAATCGTGGATGTTCAGTTGTCAGTAAAAATATTCATTTATTTCTGAGGAAGTGTCACCAGACCTGAAATGTTTACTCTGTTTTCTCCTCCACAGATGCTGCCAGACCTGCTGAGCTTTTCCAGCAACTTTGTTTTTATTCATTTATTATTACAACTCCAAAATGCTTTTATTATCATCATTTCCAATTATTTTTAAAGTGCCTTTATTGTCCTCCTGAGTTTCTGCCTTGAGTTTCGGCAAATAACAAAATATCTTAAAACAACTTCAAGTTATGGCAATCCCCAGGACCAATGGGATTAAATGTACATATAACACCTATAGAATTTTATCCACTGGATACTTTTATAGTCCTCACAAAACAATAAAAATGCTAGTAATAAGGTGGAGAAACTTAGCATACATTGTTTTAAATACTTAACATTATTACAATGATTAATTACTTTTAGATTGCAAGTAATCTTTCTCCATGCACCAGGAAAGTACAGAATTGTTTACTGTAGTAAGATTTAATGAATACAGTCATACAGCATTTCAATGGTTTGATAAAGATTGATACTTTTGATATTGGTATAATCGATGTAGCCAGTAAGTGTATTCAACGGAAGGGAAGTGGGGCAAACATACATGCCAATCATAGGCCTAAAGACACATTTTGGAGCCACAAGATTGAATTGTTTTATGTGTCACGTTGACTTACGTACTTTGATCCATTGAGCCCACATGGATTTTAACTAGATTTTTGACAAGTTCCAACATGAAAGATGATCAGCGATTAAAAGCTCTTGTGATAAAGAAAAGGAAACAAGGGTAATGATTTTGTTCAGAATCTGAATTCTAAAGAAGGGTCCCGAGCTGAAACATCAGCTTTCCTGCTCCTCTGATGCCGCTTGGCCCGCTGTGTTCATCCAGCTTCACACCTTGTTATCTCAGATTCTCCAGCATCGACAGTTCCTACTGTCTCTGTAATGATTTTGTTGATTGGAATTATGTTTCTGGTGAACTGCTGCATGACTCTGTGCCAGCTTGCTTGTTGTTTGTGATGTATATCCATGGTTTAAACTTAAATGTACGGGGCTTAATCAAGAATTTAGCAGATGATAGGAGAATAGGTCTTGTGGTTGATAATAAGAAAAAAGGACAGTCGATTTCAGGAAGACATAGAAGTGGTCAGGTGCACATAGAAGTGGCAAGTCGATTTAATCCATTTGTGTGACGCCATAGCTCATATTTCTCTGGGCCAAAGGTAAGTAAGCATGAATAAACAACTAACTAACAAGAAATGGAGAGTTGAGATGAATGGGTCATTTTCAAGTTGGCAAACTATAATTAGTGGGGTCCCAGAGGGATCATTGCTGACCCTCAACTACTTACAATATGTATAAATGGATGAAGGGGTCAAATATAAATTAGCCAAATTTGCTGACAATACAAAGGTAGCAGGTTATGTGGGGAACATAAAGTGCATGAAAAGTTGTACGGATAGTTTAATAGAGCAGGCAAAAATAATAGTAGATGGAGTACATTTGGAAGAAAATGTGAAATTGTCCATTTTGGCAAAATAGAAAAGTAAAATATTGTTGTGAATGGTGAGAAACTGCAGAGTATTAAAGAACAGAGAGGTCTGTGTCTTTCATTGGTGAGAACACACCTTAAATATTGTGTATATTTTTGGTCTCCTAATTAAAAGAGGCACATACTGGCATAGAGGCAGTTCACAGAAGGTTAGTGAAGTTGATTCTGGGGTGAAAGAGTTGTTTTAAGAGGAAAAGTTGCGCCTGTACTCATTGGAGGTTAGACGGACCAGACGTTGTGTTATTGTTATTGATACATGTAATATTCTGAGAGGAATTGACTGGGTGGATGCTGCGAATATGTTTCCCTTCAGGAAATCCAGAACTTAATTAATGAGCCTGTCATTTCACACTTTGATGTAGCATAACTTTTTCTCCCTGCAGGATGTTAGTATATGAGATATTGGGGGAAAGACTATTTCTATCAGCCTGAACAGAAGGGGCCAAGTGGCTTTCTGTGTCACTTTCATGTTTCTATGTTTCTTCAGCTGTGACACAGTCAACAAACTCACTCTCCATTTTGCTGACACTGCCACTAGACTCATTCTCACCACTTATGCTGTTCTTATTTTCACTTGCACCACTAGCAATGTCATCGTTCTCAACTCCATACTGATTTGAGCACGTTCTCTACTCCCTGCAACGCTGATAGTTATCACTCACACTGTCCACACGGACACAGACTTCATTCTGTATCTCCACGTTGACACTGCCACCAGTCATATTCTCATCATTGGCTCTGTCATCGGTCTCACTCTTAACACTGCAAGAAAAGACATGGGCACCAGAGTTTTGAAAGACCTCAAGCTTAGTGTTACAGCTGAGGCTGGAAGAATGCAGTATCACTCTTTTCCCACTACTCCCAGTTACCAGTTAAAATTGTCAATTAAATTCCTTTCCTACATCAGGTTTTAAATAAAAATGATCGATCAACCAGGTTCTTAATGAAGACAATGATTGAATTATTATTAAAACAAAACTCATTCAATAAGAGTGCAATAATTGGTTAACATTCTCTATCAGTATCAAAAGTATAACTTCTTAAATATCCCCTCTGTACACAAACAAATACACACACTGTTCAGGTAAAGAGAGAAATAACACTGATTTCTCTGCAGAAATTGGCTTTCTGAAAACGCAATATTTGTGTTATTTTTGAAGAGAAAAAGATAAAGCATAGAATATTTTGATGTTTGTCAGTGATTTTCTGGCGTGCGGTCAAGCCAAGTCATTAATTATGCATGGTTGTCACTGAAATCTTTCAGGTACAACTTGCTCAGGAAATACAATTGAGAAGTCTTTACAACCACTCTTTCATAATCTAAATGTATATAACATTGGACAGTACTGGTTCTAACTTATCTACACATTTTCTTTTAAATCTGTGATATTGCATCTGCAGTAACATTTTTATGACCCGCAACATGTACAATCTGTAACTTTAAATCCTGAAACATAACACTCCAAATAAATAATCTAGTAGTTAAATTTTTCCAAAAACGTGAGAGGGTTGTGGTCTGTATATGCAACCATCTCCAAAACATTGTAACGTAATCATTAAAATGTTGGAGGGCCAGTACCAAACTCAATAACTGTTTTTCAGTGGTGGAGTATTTTCTCTGGTGGATATTGAGTTTCTTCGAAAAAATAACCAATTGGCCTTTCAATTCCACCATCATTCTCCTGTATCAACACAGCTCCGACCCTTACATAGCTGGTGTCAATAGCTACTTTGAGGGGTTTCAAGAAATTTGGTGTAGCTTAAACTGGTGCAGTGGTTAGCGCGGCTTTTAAATTCTTAAATGCCTCCTGGCATTGTTCTGTCCACCAAAATTTTGTGTTCTTCTTTAGCAAATCCACCAGCAGTGCCACCATGCTACTAAAGTTTGGTACAAACTTCCGGTAGAATCCGCTCATCCCCAAAGTTGAAGCGCCTCTTTGTTCAAGGATGGTCTTAGAAATTCCTCCGCCTCCGCCTTCACATTCATTGGGGTCATCCTCCCATGTCCGATGATATGTCCCAAAAACGTCACTTCTGCCTTCGTAAAGTCAGTTTTTGCTATATGTATAACCAGTTTTACCTCCTGGAGTCTTTCAAAGAGCTCTGCCAAATGCACTATGTGATCTTTCCACGAATGGCTAAAGATCACCAAGTCATCTACATAGACAGCACAATTAGTCAATCCTGCCACAACTCTTGTTCGTAAGTCTTTGAAATGTGGCTGGTGCATTCTTCATTCCAAAGTGCATTACTTTAAATAGGTACAGCCCATTTGGGTTACAAACAGAAACTTCTTTCACGCTCTCCAACAAAAGTATTTGCCAGTAACCACAAAGTAAGTCCAACTTTGTTATGTAATTGGCTTGTCTAACTTTTTTCACACAGTCCCCCAGCCTTGCAATTGGGTATGAGTCCAATTTAGATATGGCCTTGACCCTCCGATTATCCACACAGATTCATTGAGTACCATCAGGTTAGGTAACCAATACAATTGGCGAACTCCACTCACTTTGACTTGCTTGATGATGTCTTCTTGGAGCATCGTTTTCACTTCCTTCTGTACCTGTGCAGCTTTGAGAGGATTAAGCCAGTAGGGGTGTTGTTTCATTGGAACAGCATTCCCTACTTCAACATCTGTAATGATTTTTAATTAAATAGTAATAAATATGAAACTTTTTTATAACAAACGGGTACAATCTGTGAGACCAGCTTGGAGTGCATTGAAATAGTCAGGTCTAGTGTTTAAGAAAGCATGAAGATTTCAGCAGCAGATGAGGTGAGGCATGGAAACATTTGGACAGTGTTATAGAGGTGGAAATAGGCAGTCTTAGTGATGACATGAATATGTGGCTCTCATCAGGATCAAAATGGACTACTGCCATGAATAGTCTGATTTTGTTATGTCAATTACCAGGAAGAGGAATGATGATGATAGCTAAGCAGTTCCAGCAGGGATCAAGAACAATGTCTTAGACTTCTCTAACACTGACACTATCAGCAGTCCAATTCTCAGTAACACTGACACTGTCAGTAGCACTGACACAGGCTTCAGTCTCATTCACAGTAACACTGATACTGTCAGTAACACTGACACAGGCATCAGTCTCATTCACAGTAACACTGATACTGTCAGTAACACTGACACAGGTATCAGTCTCATTCACAGTAACACTGATACTGTCAGTAACACTGACACAAGCATCAGTCTCATTCGCAGTAACACTGATACTGTCAGTAACACTGACACAGGCATCAGTCTCATTCACAGTAACACTGATACTGTCAGTAACACTGACACAGGCATCAGTTCTGTTCTTGGTAACACTGACACTGCCTTTAATCTCACTTTTTCATTTTCAGAAACACAGGTGCTGTCATCATACTCAAATCTCAGCACTGATTGCAGTCACACTCTTAAAAATGACCCTATCATCAGTCCAGCTCTCTGTAACATTGTCACCTTCATCTAGAAGCCTGATGTTGTAAAACCTCTTAACAAAAAAATGAAGCCTGTGGCTGCTGGAAATCAGAAACAAGAACAAATTGCTGGGAAAACTCAGTCGGTCTGGCAGCATCTTTGCAGAGAAAGCAGAGTTACCATTTCAGAATCAGTGACCTTTCTTTGAAACTGATTGTAGTTGGAAAAGGTTGATATATATGCCTAAGATGGGATGGGGAAGTGGGGGAGGAGTAAATGATTGGTGGAAATGGAGCCCAGCGAGAGAGAAAATAACATTTGGATGAAAGAATGGGTAAAGGTCACCCTGGGGGATTTAATAGCTGCTAACAGGGACCATTACTAGCACTTCTAAAACTTAATTTACAGTCATAGACTTATACAGCATGGAAACAGATCATTCAATCAAACTTGTCCACGCCAACCAGATAGCCTAAACCAATTTAGTCCCATTTACCAGCATTTGGCCCAAGTCCCTCCAAACTCATCCAGATGCATTTTAAATGTTGTAAGCCCACCTCCGTAAGGTCACTTCTCAGCCTCTTACAGTCCAGGGTAAATAGTCTCAGCCTATTCAGCCTCTCCTTATAGCTCAAACCTTCCAATCCTGGCAACATCCTTATAAATTTTTTCTGAAGTTTTCCTTCAAGTTTAAAAACACTTTTCTTACAGCAGGGAGACCAGAATTGAACACAGTATCCAAAAAGTAGCCTCACCAAATGTCCTGTACTGCCACAACCTCCCATCTCCTATACTCAATGGATGATGCATGAAAGCAAGAGTGCCAAATGCTTTTTTCTCCAACCTGTTTACTGGGATTCTGCTTTCAAGAAACTGTGCATCTGCAAACCCAGGTGTCTTTCAGCAACGCTCCCCAGGGCCCTGCTGTATAAATCCTGCCCTGGTTTGCCTTACCAAATCGAAATACTTACATGTATCTAAATTAAACTCCAACTACAAGTCATTGGCCCATCTCATCAAGGTCCTTTATATTCTGAGATAACCTTCTTCACTGTCCACTTGATCACCGATTTTGGTGTCATCTGCAAACTTATTAACCATGTCTCCTACATTCACATCCAAATCATTTATATCAATGATGGAAAGCAATGGACCCAGGACTGATTCTTGCAGCATACCACTGATCACAGGCCTCTAATACAATTAACAACCCTCTACAACCACCCTCTGGTCTCTTAACTTCAAGCCAATTTTGTATCAAATTGGCTAGCTCCCCCTGGGTTCCATCTGATCTGACCTTGCTAACCTGTCTGATACAGAACCTTGATTAATGCCTTGCTGAAGCATATAATACAACGTCTACCGCTCTGCCTTCATCAATATACTTTGTCAACTCTTCAAAAAACTCAATCAAGCTAGTGAGGCATGATTTTCCATGCACAAAGCCATGTTGACTAGTCTAGTCAGTCCTTGCCTTTCCAAATGCTTATAAATCCAATCCCTCAGAATCCCCTCCAACAACGTACCCACCACTGATGTCAGGCTTGCCAGTCTATAGTTCCCTGGCTTTTCCTTAACACCTTTCTTAAATAGCGGCATTACGTTGGCTACCCTCCAGTCTTCAAACATGTCACCTGTAGCTGTCGATGAAACAAAAATATCAGCAAGGGGCGCAGCACTCTCTTCCCTAGTTTCCCACAAAGTTCTGGGATTCACTTGTTCGGGTCCCAGGGATTTAGTTACCTTCATGCATCATAAGACCTCCAGCATTTCCTCTTCTGCAATATGGATCCTTTTCAAGACATCACAATTTATTTCCTCTGGTTCTCTAGCTTCCATGACCTTCTCCACAGTAAATACTAATACAAAATACTTGTTTAGTATCTGGGATGTGGCCAGAATTTATTGCCCTTCCCTACTTGCTCCTTGAGAAAGTGGTGGTGAACTGCCTTCTTGAACCGCTGCAGTCCATTTCTGTTCAAGCTGACAATGGTTTGTTGCGGTTACAGCCCATGTGATGACAAAACCTGCTGTGTGAGGTTTGAAGGAAGGACATGGGAGAAGGTGCTGAGTCCCTAAGATTATTAAACTTTGTATGAGTGCAGAGTCCCCAAGTGGAAAATGAGGCATTGTTATTCCAGCTTGTGCTGAGCTTCGCTGGAGCACTGCAGCAATTCTGAGACAGAGATGATGGGCAGGGAACAGGGTGGTGTGTTGAAGTGGCAGGTAACTGGAAGCTCAGGGTCATTTTGGCAAACTGAATGCAGATGTTCTGCAAAACGGTCAGCCATCTGAGTTATGTCTCCCCAATGTAAAGGAGACCACACTTTGAGCTGTGAATGCATGAGTGAAGTGCAGGTAAAGCGATGCTTCACCTGGAAGATGTGTCTTGGGCCTTGGATGGTGAGGAGGGAGGAAGTAAATGGGCAGATGTTACACCTGCGATTACATGGGAAGGTGATGTGGGGACATGTTGCGAGTGGAGGAGAAGTGGACCAAAGTGTCCTAGAGGGAACAGCCCTTGCAGAAGGCTGGCATAGGACAGGAGGGAAATATGTGTCTGGTGGTGGCATCCTGCTGATATGGCAGCTAATGATCCTGCAGACGTGGAGGCTAGTGGGATGGTAGATGAGGACCAGGTGGCCTCCATCGCTGTTGTGGGATGGAAGAGAAGGGGTAAGGGCTGAAGTGCGAGAGATAGGTCGGGCATGGCTGAGGACCCTGTCAACCATGGTGCTGGGGAATCCTTGTTTGAGAAAGTAGGTGGACATTTCAGAGGCTCCCTTTGGAATACATGTGACAGAAATGGAGGAATTAAGTGACTGGAATACAGTCTTTACAGGGTATAACAATGTAGAGTCAAGGTGACTGTGGGAGTCGGTGGGTTTACAATGGAAACAGAGATAGAGAGGCAGTGAAGGGAGGAGTCAGAGGTGGACCAGATGAAGGTGAGAGTGAGATGGAAGCTGGGAGTAAAATTGATAACCATTTCCAATTCTGGATAAGAGAGGGAGAAGGACTGATGATGCCATTGATATAACAGAGAAAGATTTGTGGGGAGGAATCTGTGTAAGACTGGAACAATGAATGATTCATGTACCGCGCAAAGAGATGGGCATAACTGGGAACCATGTGGGTATCTGTGGCCACACCTTAGATATGAGAAAGTGAGAGGAATTGAAGGAGAAGTTGTTCAAAGTAGGGGATGAGCTCAGCTGGGCAGAGAAGGGTGGTGGGTGGATGGGGACTGTTTATCAGGAAGACGTGGAGAACCATGAGACCTTCCTGATGGGGGATGGATGTATAAAGGGACTGTACATCCAAGGCGAAGAGGAGACATCTGGAGCCCAAGAGCTGGAAATTCTGAAACTGATTGCTTCAGGTTGTGATAACTCTGTTGCCTGTGTCCTGTCTCACAGGACGTTCCACTCCCTTATTCCCACTGTACCTGCTGACTTACATTGACTCCCAGCCAAGGAATAGTCTGATTTTAACGTTCTTATCCTTGTTTTCTAATCTCATCCTCATCACCACTCTACCTTTATAATCTCCTCTAACGCTACAAACCTCTGATATATCTGCCCTCATCTAATTCTGCTAACTTGAGCATTCCTGATTTTAATTTCTCCGTCACTGATGGAAATACCTTTATTTCCCAAGGCACAAATCTCTGGAATTCCCTGTCTAAACCTCTCCACCTCTCAAGCTCCCTTTGCACGTTTGGGACACTTAAAAACTACTTTTTTGACAAAGCTTTTGGTCATCTGACCTAATATCTCCTTACGTGGCTTTATCTCATATTTTGTTTTATATTGCTCCTGTAAAGGCACTAATATAAATGCAAGTTGTCATTGCTCAACCCTCACTTATCAGTCTGAATACCAACACAAACACTGGCCTCAGAATACAGGGCAAGGAGAAAAGCAGTATACAATGGAGGAGTGGAACACGAGAGCACTATGTGAAAAGACAGAAGCAAAGTTAGTAACAGCATTCAGGGAAAAATGGGAAACAAGCTGAAAGAGGGAAGCAGGACAACAGAGGTAAGGCATGCAGGGCAAAGATGGGAAATAGAACATGAAGATCTAGGAAGCATAGCACTCATAACACGGTAGGAGTGAGGAGACAAGCAAAGGCAATAGAAAGAATAGAATAAAATACAGAATACAAGGTAATAAAGAAAAGTAGGGTAAATGAGTGAAGCCAGGAACAGTCAAAATATTACAGATGCTGGAAATCTGCAACAAAACCAGAGAATGCAGGAGTAAGTCAGCAGGCCTGGCAGCCTCTTTGGAGACAAAGAATTAATGTTTTGAATCCAGTATGGATTTTCTTCAGAATGAACATTTGTTCTACACAACAATTATTTAATACCAGAGGGACTCTATCAATCTCCCTTTAATATTATCATCACTACTAAAAAATAAGTCTTTAATGGGATGTGGACATCCTGATTTCCTTGATCTGTTAAAAGCTAACCACATTGCTGTGGATCTGGAGTCACATGCAGATTAGACCAGGCAAACGATTGTAGATATAATTTCCTAAAGAACCTTCTTGAACCGAATAGGTTTTTAGGAAAATTCATGGTGGGCAACTTGGTCATTATTACTAAGACTAGTTTTTTAGACCCAGATTTATTGAATATAAAATTGCCAAATTGCCAAATTGCAACTTTAACCCAGGTCATCAGAGGATTAGCCAGTAGTCTTTAGATTACTAGTCTAGTGCATCAGGGCTATATCATCATCACTTCCCGGGATTTGCCATTGACCAGAAATTTAGCTGGACCAGCCATATAAATACTGCAGCAATAGTAGCAAGTTAGAGATTGAACATTCTACGACAAGTAACTCCTCCTGATTCTCAAGTGACAGGGAAAAAAATCAAATCATTTAATGGAATACTGACTCACCAGGATGGGTTCAACTCCAAACACATTCAAGCCTCTAGGACAAAACAACTCTTCAAGATGGCACTCCATCCACACCAGCAACTCTCACTTCCACCATCATTAATGCACAATGTCAGCATCCTATGTAGACATCTGCAATATGTACTGCAGCAACTCACCAAGCCTCCTGCAATAGCACTTTCCAACACTGCACCCTGTACCACCTGGAAGGACAATGTATCAGAGGCATCAGATCATCCCCATTTGCCAGTTCTCCTTCAAGTTACTCACCATCCTGGCTTGGAAATGTATCAACATTTCTTCACTGTCAAAATGTATCAACATTTCTTCACTGTCAAAATCCTGAAACTCACTTGCTAACAGTACCATGGGTTTCCCAATGTCGTAAGACTAAAGGAGTTCAAGATAGCAGCTCAGCACCACCATCTCAAAGATAATCAGGGTTACACAATAAATGCTAGTCTAGCCAGCAATGATCATATTCCATGATTGAATAAAAACCCAAGAGTAGGAGACCAAAGCTAAGTAAATGACGTACTTAACTGAGAGATAGTGTAGCACAGATTTCCCTAAATTATACCTGGATGTCAAGGGTTAAATTATGATGAGTGGTTATACAGACTAGATTGGTATTCCATGGAACAACAGTGGCTCAAATCATGGAAGTGATTTTCTGAAGAAGGGTCTAGACCCGAAACATCAGCCTTCCTGCTCGTCTGATGCTGCTTGGCCTGCTGTGTTCATCCAGCTCTACACCTTGTTACCTCAGCACTTCATGCCTGTTGTCTTACTTGCCATTCCTGGGATTTTACCAGCAACCAGGATGGTGTTAGGCTGGGGGCTTGGAGACCTTTAAGTGAACAATAATGGTCACTGACAGGTATCTTCAAGCCGCTGCTGGTATTTTAGTCACCGATTGGCCATAGATCTCAGAGGCAGGAGGTCCTCTGTGACACCATCAGAGACCATGATGGCTGTAAAATCAACCCATGTCTTCCTGGGCCTTTGAAAGCGGGCTGGCCCCTAACTTTTCAATCAGGGTGGGGCCACCCCCCCCAACAAATAATTCTGGCTTACAACTTTGTACTTGCCCAATGACCCAGCCTCCCAAATCAATAACCCCTTAGGATTTAAAATCAGATTGATAGTGTTTGATTTTATATGATTGTGTAAAGTGAATTATGGCGCTATTTTACTCTCCCAATTTTTATTTCTACTATCTTGCATGCAACTAAAAATCAACAGTAATTTTAAATGGCTGCCAGTTTGCAAGTGCTCACTTTATGCGAAGCATCACACAATGTCAATATCTACTTCATATTCTCCAAATTAAATGCTAAAACTGCCATGAAATCTACAAATCTAAATGTAAACTATCCACTATCACTTATGGATAGGAATAGGAGGGGGTCACGTTGAAACACACACATAGCTTGGCCCTATTTAAATAATTTTTTTTAAAAATTGAAATTTTAAGATTTGAAATGAACAGATGATCTTGTGTCAATTGCCATTTGCAGCCTTTTGCAAAACTCTACTAACTTTTGCACATACACCCTTTAATATTTAAAAGTGCTTCTTAATTTCCTCTCAAAAGGTTCTGCTCCACTTTTAGACTATGCCCCATATTATGAGTATCCCCAGTCAGCAGAAATAGTTTTATTGTTCTAACCAGCTTGTACTTAATATCTTGAAAGTTTTGATTAAATCACACCTTCAGCTTTTAAATGTTCCACCTTGTTACCTCAGATTCTCCAGCATCAGCAGTTCCCACTAGCTCAGGCATAAAATACTGCCTTTTCACCTGATTTTTCACACCCCTGCCCTCCCACCTGCCTCCACCCAGGGGATATAAAACTCCAGCCAGTCATTTTTTGGCTCACAGGAGGCTATTTGGGCATCAAATTTATGTCAACTCTCCAGAATAATTCGGTCAATTTCATTCCTCTGCTCTATCCTTACAGCTAATCACAGTATGGCAATTTACCAAAACCCTGCAAAATAATGAACTGTTAAAAGTACAAGGTGAAACATTTCAGTTTTCTCCCACAATTTTGGGAACTCAGAGCACTCTTCACTTAACAGATGGTGCCAGTGAGATGTAAAACAGATATGAAGTGCCCCCTTGTGGATATGCTCTTCAGAGCAATTACTTTCTACTTTTGTTCCTTGGTAAATTTTTACTCACTTTATTCTGAATGCCTTTCTCTGGAGAGAATGCCACATCTTTATTTTGTCAAACATTTTCAGTATCCCTTGGCATTTTAAAATTCAGTCATTCTGAAATATCTGCACATAAACAATCCATGCTTGGCAGGGTCTGTTATGTATAACTTCTTCCAGAGATAACACAGCGGGGAGCAGTCAGAACACAGCAGGCCAGGCAGCATCAGAGGAGCAGGAAAGTTGATGTTTCGGGTCGAGATCCTTCTGAAGACCCAACACTGGCAGCTTTTACTACCTCTAACTTCTTCCAGTGATTTGTTTTGCTCCTTTTCTCAGGATTTTCTGCTGCCATCCATATTTTTGCATTGAGTATGACAGTAGTAAACTGTTGCTAGCATTTGGTTTTATCCCTGTTGTTGGACATGGACCTTGCTGAGACAGGACTAAGTTCATTGACAAGTTTCTTCAGACTTAAGTGTCCCATTTGATCTGGGATTGGAGTCACATATAAGTTCAATGAGGAAAAAGGAGTAAATTTCTTTCCCTAAAGCACTTCAGTGAACCAGATAGGTTTTACAAAAATCCAACAGCTTCATTTTATTTTACTTTCTAAAAGTTATATTTTGACAGACAGACTTTCTATGATGTCTGACTCTTCCTGAGTTACCTTGTTCTTCCATACCTCTGGGTAATGTTCCAACCAAGTTTCCAGCTGTTGGTAATGACCTCCCTCAATTTTATTTTCAATGGAGTTGTTTTCTTTGCTGATTGACCCATTGTCTTTTTGATCTTCATTACAAAGAAACAAAGAAACCTGCAGCACAGGAACAGGCCCTTCGGCCCTCCAAGCCTGCGCCGATCAAGATCCTTCTGATTCATTCTTCTGATATTTGCTGATAAAAGATAATCTGGACTCTCTAGAAAAACAATGCAATGGTTGTGGGACACTGCCCAGAAATCTACTTGACTTTAATTCAAGCAGCTGTGTAGTGCATTTAGAACCTTCTCACTTGGCTATTCAGCATGAGAGTAGATGTAGGGACAGGATCCATCACAGTGATACCAACCTCAAATCAGTTGGCGCTTTTCCACCATTGCTTCTCAAATGCTGAGAGTTTGGTATTGCAAATCAGGCCTCAAAGTATGAGAAAAAGAGCAGATCTAAGAAAGGGAATAAGAAACTAAGGCTCATGTGGAATATAAACACTGACATGGATCATTTGGGTTGAATTAACAGTTTCTGTTCTGTAGACACCATGTAATTATAGTAAGGATAAGAATGTAGTTTTCTCAAATTAAACAGCAAGATAATTTATCTTTATTTTCCTAGGTAATGGGTAAAACTGCCTGAAGAAAATAGTTTTGACAGGTTTCTGCAACATTGTAATTGTTTTTAACAACTCAGCAGTTGTTATTTCAGATTTATTAAGAATCCACAAAATTGACTGGAGTCAGTCTGTTGCATTTGTTGCAACTATTATATTTTCTAGTCTTTAGAATCAAAATTAAGCAAGATGAAGTTCATTTCCATAATTTCATTTTCAGACGCCAATCCACGTATTACTAAGTTTGTCCTGAAGCAACCTCTGATAGCAATACAGGGCCTTAACTACTTTGAAGTGTTGCTTTATAGAGCAATACGGAACAGAAATAAGGAAGTTATGCTAAATTTTTCTAATTAATAATTAAGCTTCTATTGTCAGTATTGTGTTCAGCTCTCTGCATAGCACCCTAGGAATTCTTGTGAAGGCCGTAAAGATGGTACAGACAAGATTTACTAGAATGGTGTCAACAATGAAAAACTTCAGGTATGTGGTAAGTTTGGAGAAGCTGGGCTAGTTGTCCTGAGAGCACAGAAGTGTAAAGAAGACATTTGATGGAGATAATTAAAATCATGAGGAATTTTGATGCAGTAGTTTTTTTTTCCAATGGTAGAAAGGTTATTTACAGAAAAAAACAGAAATTTAAGGTATTTGGTAAAAGAGCGGGCGATGATGTGGGGAAGATTTTTATATACAAAGCAAGATGTTGTGATCTGGGATGCATTGTCTGAAAGGATGGCAGGAGCAGACTCAAAACTAATGTTTCAAAAGATTTGTACAATTACATGAAGGGAAGGTACTTACAAGACTATGGGGAAAGGGCAGGGGACTGGGAACAAAGAGTTGGTGCGGACATAATGGGCTGAAGGGCCTTCCATGCTCTATCACCCTGCAATTCAATAAATAGACTACTAGTGTTACTCACCCATTCAGCATGCAATAATGTAATAATAGACTCATTGGCAAATTCTGACCCAACATGTCTCCAGAATAAAATTATTTTAGCAAAGATAGATATCAATCTGTCCCATGTCATGGAACAGAATGCACATTTGGCTTGACATTGTATCCTTTACCTGAGCAGTAGTAGGAAAAGTAAGCACAAAATAATTCCAGAATGATATCCCCAATATTGAGGTTGTTGAGGTTGGTTGGCTCGCTGAGCTGGTTTCTTGTTTCGTAGACGTTTCATTACCATGCTGGGTAACATCCTCTGTGCAGCCTCTGATAAAGCATCGGTGTGTTTTCCTACCTGGTTTTTAAACTCTGGGGTCCATTGAGATGGATTGCCTCACTTAAGATCCTCAATATATATATCCCAAATATATTTCAATGAATGTTTGTGTTTTCTTAGGATAGGACAGTAACAACAAGAGCTTAGATTTACATAATATGTTTAATGACATTTTTATACTACATTATTCAAAAAGTGTTAAAATCAGCTCATTTATCACTGTGAAATGCCGTGATTATTTTGAATTTCTGGGAACCACAAGATACAACAACAGTAAAACATCGGAGGACCTATATCAAAGTAAATTTTACACTGAACCTATAAAGACACTTTATGGCAGAAGCTTGGTCAAATGACATAGGCTTCAAACAGCTTCCTTAAAGAGAAGAGAAAGTTGGAGAGGCTTAGGGGCGGAAATCCACAGCATAGTATCCAAGCATCTGCTAGCCCAGTTGCAAACAGTGAAGTGATTAAAATCATACATACCAGTCAGTTGTCAGCATCAGAGGAAGCCCTGGAAGAGATTACAAAGATAGGAATGAGCAAGGCCGTTGAGAATTTTTAAATCAAGGCATTGTGAACTGATGTAGGTCAGTGTAGCATGATGGGTGAATGAAACTTGGTGCGATTAGGATATGGATAATAAAAGTTTGTGTGGGTTCAAGTCTAAATAGCATGCAAAAGATGTCTGCTAGGAGAGCCACATTAAAGAAACACTTGCTAAGAAAATAAAGATTTTGTGGTTGGAAAATATTTCAACTTTCTTCGAACCACTGTTTTGTGTGGTGATTCAAGTACTAGGGACACTCGCGGCCCAGGCACATTTTTGTTTTGACATTTTCTGAGGATTTATTTGTAGATCATCAAACAGTCTAAGCTTACAAGTCAGAATAATCATTAAATAAATAAATGGTTACATTTTGAGAATTATAATTTTTAAAACTTCACTCAAACTTCACCCAGTTCAGCATTAGTTTGGCAAAGACCTTGAGGCAGGCAGAGACTTGGGAACCCTACGGGTGTCAGGACTCGGTATCAAATTCAATAATTTTGCAGCTGTCTTTCAAGTCCTTTATGCATCCCCACATCCCAGGACCTACTGAAGATCTGAAACAAGAACAGAAATTACTGGAGAAACTCAGCAGGTCTGGCAGCATCCGTGGAGAGAAATTTCAGAAGGCAAGTAATTGGACTTGAAACATTTCCTCTGATAATAGAGATAACAAGGTGTGGAGCTGGATGAACACAGCAGGCCAAGCAGCATCATAGGAGCAGGAAAGCTGACATTTCAGGCCTAGACCCTTCTCCAGGAATGGAAGTCACAGGGAGAAACACTTCTGAAGAGTCTCGATGTTCTGAATGTAGATATGGTCACAGTTGGTGCCAAATTGGGAAGGCCTGAATGTGGACTATAGTCCATTGGGGATGATCTGGATCTATAGGCAGTTACTAAGAAAGGTGATGTGGCTGTGGTGCCTGGTTTGATTCAGGACATGGTCGAGCAGTTTCAAGGCCGAAGAGATTACGAGAGAGTTACAGTGGGAGAGAGATCTCCTGAGGATTGGCCGGAGGGAGGAGGGTAACTTCTTCGGTTAGGCATCCCTGCAAGAGGCTTCGCAGTTAAAATTGTATCAGAGATAATAGGAACTGCAGATGCTGGAGAATTCGAGATTACAAGGTGTAGCGCTGGATGAACAGAGCAGGCCAAGCAGCATTAGAGGAGCAGGAAAGCTGACATTTTGGGCCTAGATGCTTCATCAGAAATCCTCTACTTTCTTTGTACAGGTGCTACCAGAGTATTTCTCCAGCATTTTCTGTTCTCCTTTGAGAAGGATTACAAATGTGGGTCATGGAGAAAATATCGGTAGAGTCCAGGATACCCTACTAAGCCTGGATCTGAGGCACATTGTTGGAATGATGGTGGTATGACAAGATATTGAAAGGGCCGAGCATTTTGTTACACTGACCTGTACTCTCCTTACTGTTGGACAATTGTGAATAAATTCAGAATTACTTACATTAAGTCTGGATGTAATTTTTTTCTCAGTGCATTATTTAAGATGGTAATGAGGCCAGGGTGGAATTTTTTTCTTGTACTTCATTGATTTTGAAAAAGTTTGAGCAGTTCAAAAGAGATCTGTGTCTGTACCTGTGAAGCTCGCAAACAATTTAATGAGTCAGCATGGCATGTACTCAAATGAACAGAAATTACACTGAAGGCATATTTGCAGACATTGGGGAATTCAACAGGAACAAAGGGGCCTGGTGAAATTACAAGCAATAATTTCAAGTTTGGCAAGAAGTGAATAAAATAGGAAATGTGGAAAAAGTAAATGTTTTCTTCACCAAGATGTTTCCAAATGCTTTTGGTGTTGTGTCTAATCAGCATTGTCTGAGAGACACAGTGCGATGGTATTTAATCAAATTAATGAGAATCTGAACTCATTTTTCAGCATTACAATGAATGGAAGTGCATACAGAGTTGCATTCCGTAATAGGAGGCAGTTGCCAAGTGAGATTGTCACCGATTATGTTATTGAGTTCAAGAAACTTTCTTGCCATTGTTTGTATGATGCAAACTTAGAAATCAACCTGAGAACTATTTTCATTGGAGGCTTTAAGGAAAATAAAATCCAGTCTAAGCTTTTGAGTAAATGCATTGTGATGGAAGGAGGCCTGCGATAGCACCATGGAAATGGACAAAAGTAATTGTTGCAAATTCTTTTCCTGAATTGGCAGTGGAGGTCTACTAGTGGGATGCAGGCAACAGCAGCCAAATTCACAATCTCAGAGCCAGATCAAATGATACCATCTATGTGTCCTCATTTCCAGTCAAAGTCCTTTGTTACTGGGAAGCCAATCATATCCAGATTGTATGCAGGAGGAAAGAAAGCAGCAAAGCACCAGATCAAAGTCATGGTGATCTAAAACTAGTTATGTGTCTTGAAATCCTCAAACGTGCAGACGGTAAATATGGAAACAGAAGCTGATGTAAAAGATTAAGAGTTTTACTCAGTTAGAGATTAGGGAAAGCACCAGATGGAAAGTAAAAGTAACACAGCTGCAGATATCTTTAAGCATCCTTAGTCAAAACGAAAGTTGTGAGATTTACAAGGTACTTTCAGCAATACCACAGCTGCAGCAGTGTCTGTTGTCTGGGAAGGAGAGTGTGAGAGGTCACTAAGGCACATTCCTTTCCTTAAAACTGATATGAAAGTGTTTAATTATTCCATTATAATATTCTGAAGTTAGATGAAGCTAGTGTTAGGGTGTAATATTGTGCTGCATCCTATTACTTGCCATTGGTAGGAGTTGGAAGCAGCAAAATATTCCTGATGGGAAGCAATTGGTTTAAGGAGATAGAGTGGATAAAGGCTGAGTTACTAGTGATCAAAACTGAAGTCAGAACCCGAACGGGAAGGATTTAGAGATAATTACCATTACCAGTGGTCTCTTAGCCATCTGTTTAAATCAGACAGGAAATTTCTTTCTGAAATATCTCATACATGGACTCATCTGATACATGCTGGTTTATACATATTTTAAAAAATCTGTTAAAATAAGGGCAGCCAGATGAATAATGAAGCATTTAATGGGAGAATGGAAGTTGTTGGCCAGCAGTTATAGAACTGCTTCGTTCAACAGTGCAGGTTGAAAGAGTGTTTAAGGAGAAAGTTAGCTTTGAGGCTGTGTGATTTCAGAACCTTCCTCTTCTTCATGTTGAACAATCCACCTGGCCATACATTCTAGATATTTTTATTTGGGGATCAAATGGCAAACATGTACAGCTATGTTGAAAATATGTTCAATTGATATATAAAAATAGATTTTTAATCTAAAGATTTACTGCTAGGAATGAAATCTATATTGTGCTATGTCTCACAGTAGATTTGAGATGTACCTTTAAGGGACATATTCATGATGTCATTACTATGATGCAGTTTCCGAGGATGTACTCAGATCATTGTCAGTACTATTACAGAACCATATGAGAGCATGGGTCTCACCCTGAACTTCCTCAAGATGAAGGCTCTCCATCAACCAGGCCTGGCATTGTGGAGCAAACCCCTGATCATCAAGCTACACAGGGAGGCCTTAGAGAAAACTAACAATACCTCGCAAGTGTCCTGTTGGCCAAACCAGCTATTGATGAAGAGATCCAGCATCGCCTCCAAGTGTGTTAGTGCAGCCTTTAGCTGCCTGAGAAAAAGAGGCACTAGAGCAGTAGCACCAACGCTGCCCGTACAAGATCCTGTGAATCCGCTGGGAAGACGCACCAACACCAGAGTCCATGGCCTGGCCAACATCCTCAGCATTGAGGCACTGGCCACCCTTGATTGGCTACCACGGGCTGGGCATGTCGGCCACATGACTGGCACAAGGTTCCCCGAGCAGGTGCTCTACACCCAGCTTTGAAACGGCAGGCAAGTCCCAGGTGGACAGAGAAAGTGCTTCACCGATATCCTGAAGGTCTCACTGGTGAAGTGTGGCATGCCCACAGATACCTGGGAATCACTGGCCTAAGACTGTCCAAAGTGGAGGAGCATCCGGGAAGGCATCGAGCACCTTGAGATATGCCATGGGAAAAAGTAGGAGCCAGGCGAAAGCCACTGCCATACCAAAGCCCTGCCAACCCCTTCCTGTGACCACCACTTGCCCAAGTGCATTGAAGCCTGCGGTAGCCACATTGTTCTGTACAGCCACTTATGGACTCACCCTGAGAGGGAAAGAGAGTCATCGTTGCCTGTGAAAGACCACCATTGACTGACTGACCATATCTTGGAATGTACACAAATAGTGCACAGGTCTTACTTTCCATCTAATTGAGTGTGTCTTGCCGAGGGAAGCATGCTACAAGATATCTGAATTGCTTAACTTGAGCCCAGACTTGCAAGACCCTGTGATTATAATGTACATATGTAGACATCAGGTTTGTTGTAAAAGTTCATTGAATTCTTCAGTACTCGGTGGCCCACATCACATTTGCACATTTCGGGAGCTAACATAAGAAGCAAATCATGATAGTTGAAGATCGTCGTCTTTCATGTCAGCCTACCCTTATTAAATATTTCCTTATAAGCAAGTAATTTTTGGTAACCATATTTCACTGTGCATTTCTCTAGAAAGCATTAGGAATACTGAATAAGAGATACCTGGATGTCCCCTATCTTTACTAGGGCCTTTTAAATCTATTTTTTCCATTGGTATTCCTTATTCACAGGCCTCTTTGTGTTCTCTTAGCATTTTTGCCTTGTTCCAAGACCACTTCGTGTTTTTAACCTTTTCTCATTGTCACCAGCTACCTATTTTCAACTGTAGACAATTTCCACTGGAAGATGTCATTTAATTAGACTCCTCTACTGAGATCCGTTTTGTTTCATTGACAACTTTAAAGCTGCGTTATAGCAATCTCTCTGCATCGGTTTATCAAGGCACATGTTTAGGGAGTGATACACAAGCATAAAAGAATTATGACTTTTTTCTTCTATTTTACAACAGCGTCTCTACCTGAAAAATAATTACATGGCTGAGAATCATTTCAAGATTTGCTGAGGCTAAGAAAATTGCAATGGAAATATAAGTCCTTTCTTTAGATTTTCTGATCACTATTGGTTTAATTAATTATTCTTTATGCATAATTTTAGGCAGTAAGGATGATTTACCTGGAATACTCTGACCGTCTTGCTCTTTCAAGTATGTATTTAATTTTCAAATGGGATTAGTCTCGATTTAAACAATGGTTAAAAATTCTACTTCTTAACTACCGCCTGGGTGATGATTTGTTGTTAACTGCATTTATGACTTGTCTGCTTGGCTCCTCCGATTCCACGCTGTGTTATCTCTGGTTCCAACATCGGCAGTTCTTACAATCTCTGAGCAAGCTAGTTTGGTATAACAAGGTGTAGAGCTGGATGAACACAGCAGGCCAAGCAGCATTAGAGGAGCAGGAAAGCTAACGTTTCAGGCCTAGACCCTTCTTCAGAAATTTTCTTTTGTACCTCAGATTCTCCAGCATCTGCAGTTTCTACTATCTCTGACGCCTAGTTTGGTACTTGGGTTTACTTGGACCGGAGTATTTAGCAGTATCGATCAGTGACTGCTTTGTCCAATAGAGGACAGTGTTGTACCATGTCAGCTCAATATTGAAACTGAGCCAAAGCACACCACATGAAAATGCAAATACTTAGAGATGCCCTCACACAGATTGCAAACTATCAGTTTACCAAACAGGCAATTGAAGGTACTACAAGCCCATCAGGGTACCTCTTCCAGAGCCAGTTTGTTGAAGTTTATTAGTGCTGTGGAACTGTTGTTAGTGTGGCTGAGGATTGCGGGAACAAGAGTGCCAAAGGGGGAAACTCTCTTCAATCCCAGGCGCAAGTCTCACAGACGATGCTAGGTTTTAGAAGCTACTTATGAGTTTTGACACTAATTCAAATAACATAAAAAGTTGAAATAAATATTCGGGGACTTGCACCAGGAACCATCAAATTGACACGTTTCTTCTGGTTACATAAGAATGTGCTCAAGATATTGACCGCCCATTGTATCTCAATGCACCAACTCTTTATAAAAAGTTGGCTTTTCTGTAACGTCGAGTTAACAATACTTTTGATCAATGACACAGTTTCTGGGCTAAACAAGTCTGTTACTTACAACATTCAAAATCAAAACACTGTGGATATCAAAAAGCTGAAACACAAACAGAAAATGATGAAACTTTCAGAAAGTCCCTGACAGCATCTGTGGAGAGACAGAAAGTTAACATCTTAGGAAAATGATTCTCTGAGAAAACAGCATCTGTGTTGATGGCATAATTTGACATTTTTGCTGCTTTCTTTGAAAGGCGAGTTGATTAAAATTTCAATTGGAGAATGTGAAGTACTGGGAGTGCAACTGAGATTTAATAGAGATGCCATTTTACACAATATAAATCAAAGTGTCACTTGGTGATTTGAAAGTTGATACTCACCACGCACCATAAAGGCTTTAATTAAGTTCACCACGTGCCTTAACCTCAAGAAAATGTTCTTATAGGGACATATTTCTTCTGCTTGCAGAATGAGCTTTTCTTCAGATCATTATTGCTACCGGTTTGTGGTCAGGGATTAAAAGTTATGACAGTCCGGTTTATTGTTGGAATTTGACTATGGGGACATTATTTGTGGTTGAGTTTCGAACTCATGTCTTCACTTTTTGGATACCGGATCAGAAAACTTGGTAGCATCGTTTGGAGTGTGCAAAATCTCAGCAATAACAAGAGCCTCTTCTGTCGCACATTACCGGAGAGGCTGGTCATATGGTTTGTAAATAAAGAATGGAAGATTGAGTGAGAAGGGTCTATACAGGCCACGGCAGATTGATCACCATGAATCTCACCCAAAATAATACAATTGTTGTGATCTGTACTGGCAGAGCAACTGAGATTTAATAGAGATGCTATTTTATACAATATAAATCAAAGTGTCACTTGGTGATTTGAAAGTTGATACTCACCACGCACCATAAAGGCACTCACAGTGCCATTACAGTTTCGGTGACTATGGCTCGATTCACTAACGCCCTTGCCCATAGTGAACTTTTTGTCTCTTAAGCTTAACCTGTCTACTTTGATCCCTTATGAGTGTTGGTTTAGGATCTAGGATCATGCTCAGGACCCAAGGAACTCATGACCAGTAACACGGAATTCCCCAGTGGCATGGAATTCCCTAAGTGGACAATCATATTCAGTAGCCAATGGCAAGGAGTCTGCAGATTGCTATTCTGGCAAACTGGTGCACACATTCATAACTGTGCCTGGCATGACTCTCTGTTACATTAAGTTCCAAACATCTTTTGGCCACTTAATCTTCCCAGCTACCGTTTCAAATGTGGTGCAATATCTTTCCACCCTATCCTCTGTAAATTTAGGCATTAAATGAAAATTTCCGTTTAAGTAAATCACTCATTGAAATCAGAATCATTATCTGAGCTGGCAGGAACTGCAGATGCTGGAGAATCTGAGGTAACACGGTGTAGAGCTGGATGGACACAGCAGGCCAAACAGCATCAGAGGAGCAGGAAAGCTGACGTTTTGGGCCTAGACCGTACTTCAGACATGGAAGGGCCCAAAACATCAGCAGATAATGTGGGAAGATTCATTTTGGAAAGGATAAATAAAGAGCAGAATATTATTTAAATGGATAAAAAAAACAGTAGAAAGCTGTAACTCAAAAAGACTTGGAGGTATTTGTGCACTGGACACTGAAAGCTAGCACGTACTGGTGCAGCAGGTAATCAGGAAGGCTAATGGAATGTTGGCCCTTATTACAAGGGAGTTGGAGTGTAAGAGTAGAGAAATCTTACTCTAACTGTACAAGGTGCTGGTGAGACCACATCTGGAATATTGTGAGCACTTTTAGTTCCCTTATTTAAGGAAGTATATTCATTTGAGCCAATTCAGAGAAGGTTCACATGGATGATCCCCAGTATGGAGGGATTGTCTAATGAGCAGAGGTTAAGCAGGTTGGGAATCTACTCACTGGAGTTTAGAAGATTGAGGTAATCTCATTGAAATATATAGGATTTTTAAGAGACTTGGCAGGGTAAATGCTGAGACGAGGTTTTCCCACACGGGGCAGTCTAGGACCAGAGGGCATAGTCTCTGAATAAAGGAATGCAAATTTATGAGGAGGAGGAGGAATTATAGATGAGGAGGAACTTCTTCTCTAAGAGGGTTGTGAGTCTTTGGAATTCATTGCCACAGAGAGCTGTGGGGGCAGAGTCCTTGAGTATATTTAAGGCTGAGATAGATACGTTCCTGATCAGTAGGGGAATCAGTGTGGGGAAAGGACAGGAAAGTGGATGTATGGAATGTCGAATCAGTCATGATCTTATCTAATGGTGGAGCAGGCTTCAGGAGTCAAATGGCCTTTGCCTACTCTTATGGTCTTATTGCGTACCTCTTCCATCTTCCTTTACTAAAAACTTACGTCAGTCCAATCCCTGTCACATGAGTTATTGCTCTTTTTGAAGATCAAATTTTCTAAATTCTATGATAATGAGATAACAAGGTGCAGAGCTGGATGAACACAGCAGGCCAAGCAGCATCAAAGGAGCAGGAAAGCTGATGCTTCAGGTCTAGACCCTTCTTCAGAAATTTCTAAATTCTATGTTCCTTTTCATTGATCTTTTCTTTTCATTCTCTTCAGTTGTGTATTTTTCTGTTCTTTAGTCCAGATATTTTACTTCTAAATGAATTATAGCTTGATCTTATGGGCTCACTTTAAGTTCAGGGTTCCCGTTTCTAATTCTAAAGGTTGAGTAGCCATTTTATTCATCTCATTCCTATGGGACCAGATTTCTATTTCTGTCTTAAATTTATCTACAAAGTCCCTCAGATTGCCCTTAGTCAATGATTTCAAATAATCCAGTTTTGTCTTCTCCTCCAAGAAAAGTCTTATTCATGTACAAAGCCATTCTGAATGTCTAACCAATGTAATAAGACTTCACAACAGCAGATCTGTTTTTATGTCTGTTATATCCATGTGCTTGTGACTAAGAAAGATTCACAGATCTCTCTCAAATTAAATGAATCCTGTCTTGCCAACAGCCTTCAGATCTAAAACCTCACTGTCTGGAGATTTTGACACTGCCTTTGTCTAAAGATGACTTTGCTACTTCCTTTGACCCCAACCGACTAATACCTCTGATCATTTGCTTTTCAGTATGTCAAAACTCTGTATTGTAAACATTCAGCTATTAATTTCCCAGGTGGCTGATCAAGTCACTTAAGTCTCATGCTTTCTTGGAAATAATGTTTGAGCTCTCCACTCAAATATTGCCCTCTAACTCCTGTCAAAAAGTAAGTTACTTTCATAGAACTGAAAACAACGGTCTATCCCTCCTCCACTTCTATTCCAAGCAGCTAAATGAACTAATTCACAGTATAACAAAGAGCAACAGATATTATATAAAAAGACAAGTTTGAAAGAATTTTTTTCCGTAATTGCCAAATATTCTTAAATGTTTTCAATCACAAAAACAAGCAGGGGAACATAAGAACGTAAGGAATAAGCACAGAGGTTCTTCACTGTGGAGTGGTGATAGAAATTGGCATTGTATTCAGCCCAAGCCCAGGATAAGCAAGTGATGCTGGTGATAGAGATGAGAGATAATGGGAACTGCAGATGCTGGAGAATTCCAAGTTAATAAAATGTGAGGCTGGATGAACACAGCAGGCCAAGCAGCATCTCAGGAGCACAAAAGCTGACGTTTCGGGCCTAGACCCTTCATCAGAGAGGGGGATGGGGAGAGGGAACTGGAATAAATAGGGAGAGAGGGGGAGGCGGACTGAAGATGGAGAGTAAAGAAGATAGGTGGAGAGAGTATAGGTGGGGAGGTAGGGAGGGGATAGGTCAGTCCAGGGAAGACGGACAGGTCAAGGAGGTGGGATGAGGTTAGTAGGTAGCTGGGGGTGCGGCTTGGGGTGGGAGGAAGGGATGGGTGAGAGGAAGAACCGGTTAGGGAGGCAGAGACAGGTTGGACTGGTTTTGGGATGCAGTGGGTGGGGGGGAAGAGCTGGGCTGGTTGTGTGGTGCAGTGGGGGGAGGGGACGAACTGGGCTGGTTTAGGGATGCAGTGGGGGAAGGGGAGATTTTGAAACTGGTGAAGTCCACATTGATACCATATGGCTGCAGGGTTCCCAGGCGGAATATGAGTTGCTGTTCCTGCAACCTTCGGGTGGCATCATTGTGGCAGTGCAGGAGGCCCATGATGGACATGTCATCTAGAGAATGGGAGGGGGAGTGGAAATGGTTTGCGACTGGGAGGTGCAGTTGTTTGCTGCGAACTGAGCGGAGGTGTTCTGCAAAGCGATCCCCAAGCCTCCGCTTGGTTTCCCCAATGTAGAGGAAGCCGCACCGGGTACAGTGGATGCAGTATACCACATTGGCAGATGTGCAGGTGAACCTCTGCTTAATGTGGAATGTCATCTTGGGGCCTGGGATAGGGGTGAGGGAGGAGGTGTGGGGACAAGTGTAGCATTTCCTGCGGTTGCAGGGGAAGTTGCCGGGTGTGGTGGGGTTGGAGGGCAGTGTGGAGCGAACAAGGGAGTCACGGAGAGAGTGGTCTCTCCGGAAAGCAGACAGGGGAGGGGATGGAAAAATGTCTTGGGTGGTGGGGTCGGATTGTAAATGGCGGAAGTGTCGGAGGATGATGCGTTGTATCCGGTGATGCTGGTGATAGGTGAGTATAGACAGATAGGGACAGTGGGAAATGGTTGCAGGCTAGGGAGCTGCAGAATGCTGGAATGAATTTATAATTATTTTCAAACTTCTAATTCTCTCTTTGTATGCAGTTCTGGTCACTATATTACAAGATGGACATAATTGCTCAAGAGAGAGCATAACCAAGCTTTACAATAATGTTGTGAGGGCTTACAAATTGTAGATACGAGGGAAAATTGGATAGATTAGGATTGTTTTCCCTTGGCTGGAAGAGGCAGCGGGATGATTTCATTGATGTGTACAATACAACGAGAGGCTTTAACAGAATAGACAAGGAAGCCACGTTTCTCTGAAGAGAGAGGTTAATTACCGACTGCTAAAATTCAAAATGATTAGAGTCGTAGAGTCATATAATACAGAAACAGGCCCAACTCATTCATATCAACCGGGCTTCCTAAAATCAATTACTCCCATTTGCCTATGTTTGGCTCATATCCCTCTAAGCTTTCCACATCTGTGTGTCTGTCCAAATATCTTTTAAATCTGGTAACTGTACCCTACTGTACCACTTCCTCTGGCCGCTCATTCTATAAAAGTACCACCAACTGTGCAATAAAGTTGCCCTGCAGCTCCCTTTTAAATCTTTCTCCACTTACCTTAAACCTATGCCCTTTAGTATTAGACTCTCCAACCCTGGGGAATAGGCCTTGGCTGTTCACGTTGCCTATAGCTTTCATGCTTTTATCAGCCTCTATAAGGTCTGATTGGTAGAAGGATTAGAATGTGCATAATTGGAAATATTTATGCCCAGAGATGATGAGTGTCTGGAATTTGTTGCCCGCTTTGGGAGTTGCATCAGACTCCGCCAGCTCATTCAAAAGGAATCTGTATTTTTACCCGAACCATTGTAACATGCAAGGTAACAGGCCAGGTGGCAGAGAGTGGGTTTTGTAGGAGGAGCTAGTTTCTTCAGCCAGTACAGACGTAACAACTTAAGAACATAAGAACCAGGAGCTGGAGAAGGCCACCCGGCCCCTCGAGCCTGCCCTGCCATTTAATAAGATCATGGCTGATCTTTTTGAGACTCAGCTCCATTTACCCACCCACTCACCACAATGGGCTGAATGGCAGACATGATGGGCTGAATGGCTTCCACCTTTTTGAAAACCTTTCTACAATTTGATGGTATTTGAGAACCAATTAACATTTTCCCATGTCCCCAGTTGACCCTCACTATTTTTCTGGTAAATACTGCCAGAAGATATACTTCTCCAGTGGTGCATTTTGACATTTTCTGTTAAAATTGAGGGGCTGGATGTGCTCCTTTCATCAAGGGACTGGATGTGGCCTTACAATAAGGGAATGAGATGACACAGGAATTGGACGTGGTCCTATTATGGTGAGATTAGATGTGCTTGTGTAAAGCAGGGAATTGATGTGCTTCACTTCTTAAGGGGTGGGATATTTATCGACAATTGCATGATTAGCTGTACCCCAGTAAGGTGTATTTGTATGTTCTCTAATTATGGAGCTGTCAGATGTGAGTTAATAACAGTGAGATCTGATATAGTCCTAAGCTCAAGAGATTTGACTCCAGTGGAGAGATTGCATGTATTCCTCCTTAACCAGGCCTGGATGTAATGGCATCATGGAGGGTTACATGTGTTCCTGCAATGCATGCCATAGAATATGTTTCCATAATCCTGTAAGTGAATGTGCCCCTACAATGAAGGGGATTGGAAATGCTTGATTGGATGTTCTCCTATAATCAAATGATTGACTGTCTTTCTAAAATGTGTTTCCTAGGACCAACGGACTGCATGTGAACCTAGCCATGAGATCTGATATGCCATAACTCTTGACGGGTTGCTCTGGTCCTGATATCAAGGTATTGGATGTAATTAAACGATTAAGTCATGGAATGAGCTCCTGTAACCAAGAGGTTTTTTTAGGCTTTTATAACAAAAGAATGAGGTGTTCCTATTATCAGAGCAATGAATGAAAGCCTCAGATTGAAGAATTGGAGGTACTCCAGCTGTAGTACGATTTTATGTGATCCTCTAATTAATGATATGATGTGATCCTGCAAGTGAGAGATTGGATGTGCTCTTATGATAATCAAGAAAATAGATGTTTTCCTCCAAAGGTGTGATTGGATATGATCCTATAATGGAGGAGTGGGATTCAGTATTGTGCTATAGGGATTGGGTGTGCTTATATAATCAAGGGATTAATTTTGATGATATAATCTAGAAATTGGTTTTGCTCTCATAATTGGTAGATTGTATGGAAGCAGTAAATGTACATCAGTAATAGAAGATTGGATAAACTTCTACAAACAATGGATTTGTTATCTTCTTGTAATGATATGACTCCATGTGGTCTTTTCATTGAGAATTTGAGTTCATTTTGTAGCTGAGGGCCTGGGCATGCTCCCATAATCATTGGTTAGATATGATACTTTAATTGAGGGCTTGGTTATTTTCTGTGATCGTAGGATTGGATTTGATCCTGTAATTGAAGGGTTGTTTGGATGTTCTCTGGTAACCAAGTGAATAGACATTCTCCTATCATCAACAGATTGAACATCATCCTGCAATTGAGGGATTAAAAATGCTTTGGTAATTGAAAGGTTGGGTAGCTGCTCTACAGGGATGAACTGAATGTATATTTGTAATCAAAAGTCTGGATGTGCACTCACTTAAGAAAATGGGTAGTATTTTGTATCTTGACCTGTCCTTTAGCAATGGTGCAAAGGTTTTCAGAAGTCAAAAATTGAGTCACTTGCTACAGATTATCCCAGTTTCTATCCAGATCCCGTGGCCACAATATTGATGTGAGTAATTCCATTAGATTTCTGGTTAATAGTGACCTCAAGGACATTGATCATGGGAGATTCCATGATAGTACTGCCATTGGCCAATGGAATTCAACAGTGTTTCACACAATAGCCTATTAACATTTTCTCATAATGAAGTGATTTCACGTGCTCCTGAACCAAATCATATGGCTGATGAATGAATCAGATTTGGTGCAAGTCAATAGTGGCAGGGTTCTGGACGAGCTTAAATTTATGGAGGATAAACGGTGGAAGACTAGCCAGGATTGTTTTGTAATAGTCAGGTCTGGTTGTAACAAGGGCATAAATGAGTATTTTCTGCAGCAGACAAACTGTCATTGTGAAGGAGTAAGGCAATGTAATGGCAGTTACATGAATAGCATGGGTAACTGGTCAGAAACTCATCTCTGGATTAACTACAACAGCAAGGTGACAAACATTGTAGTTTACTCTCAGACAATTGCCATGGGGAGGGATGGAGTTTATCGCAAGGGAGTAAAGTCTATGGCAGGGACTAAATTATGATATTTAGTTGGAAGATGTTTGTTATTTTGCAGAACTAAACAATCTAACAAGTTAGAGAAAGTAGATGGATGAAGAGATAACGGCAGAGAAGTAGGGGATGAGAAACAAGATAAAAATTGGCTGGGTAGGCTGGGATTTCTTTTCACTGGATCGTAGGAGTTTGAGGGATGACCTTATAGAGGTTTACAAAATCATGAGGGACAAAAATGAGAAGAATATAGGGAATAAGTATATAAAATGTAGCAAGAGTCTTTTCCTTAGGGTGGGGAATTCAAAACTAGGGTCATATTTTTAAGGTGAGATGAGAAAGTTTTAAAAAAGGACCTGAGGGGCAACCTTTTGACACAAAGAGTGGTTAGTGAGCAGAAATTATTATAGAATTTCCCACAGTGTGGAAACAGGCCATTCGGCTCATCAATTCCACACCAAACCTCCAGAAAGCATCCCACCCAGACCCATCCCCCTACTCTATCCCTGTAACACTGCATTTCCCACAGCTAATCCACCTAGCCTCTGATTCCTGGACACTGTGGGCAATTTAACATGGGCAATCCACCTAACCTGTGTATCTTTGGACTGTGGGGAGAAACCGGAGCATCTGGAGGAAACCCACATAGATGCTGGGAGAATGTGCAAACTCCACACAGACAGTCGCCCGAGGGTAGGGTCAAACCCCAGTCCCTAGTGCTGTGAAGCAGCAGTGCTAAGCACTTGGCCACTATGTTGCCCTAATGAACTTCCAGGGGAAGCGGTGGATACAGGTAGAGTTACAACATTTAAAAGACATCTGGATAAGTACATGCATGGGAAGGGTTTGGAGGGATATGGGCCAAACGCAGGTAAGTGGGGCTAGTGTTAGTTTGGGAACATGGTCAGCATAGACTACTTAGACCAAAAGATCTGTTTCCATGCTGCAAAACTCTGTGATTTTGTATGGAACACCACACAGTGCTGTTCTATAATGATTAAAACAAAGGACTGTGAATTGGAAGGTCTGAAACGAAAACAGAAAGAGAATCTCAGCCAGTCTGGCAGCATTTTGTAGAGAGAAAGTTCTGAAAAAGGGTCACTGGACTCAAAAAATTAATTCTGCTTTTTCTGTACAAATGGGCCGAACCCATTGAGTTTTCCCCACAATTCCTGTGACAGCCCTGCTCTACCTGGCTAGAAAACAGAAAAAGCTTTGAAGGACGATGGTGTTTTTGAAGGAAGACTGCAGGCAGGTTGAGAATACGGAGTGAAGATCGACTTTAGCACAGTCCCACAATATGTTATTTGTGATCTCAATGAGAGCAATTTTCATATTATGGTAGGCATGTAAACTGAATATTGGAATGATTCAAACATGAAGTCCAAGGAGAGTTGGACATTGATTAGAGAAGTGTAGTACCTTCAGGAACTTTGGGGAGAAAGGCATGTTAGATACTTGTCAATAGTTTGTACGCTTAAAGATTTCAAGTTTTTTTTTGTGGAAATGGCTGAGGACCACAAATTTGAAGGGGAGGGAAATGACATTACCTGAGGAAAAAAAAATGAACAGTATCAGCTAAAATGGGGATCAGGAAGGGAATCTACATTGTCAGTATTTTAGTGCAAGTAGGTTTGAGGAAGCAGGCGATGAGTCATATACATGGATCAGATTGGAGAGGTAGGCCGAGATAGGAGAGAAACTAGACAACACAACCTGAATTCAGAGATAGTCAGAGGGGCACTAAGAGGGACTTAGCCTCGCTGGCAAGTAGAAGAGAGAGAAGTAACCAAGGAAACTGAAGTAAATATAACAACATATGAGCAGGGAACAAAATTAGGCCACTCAGCCCTTCAAGCCTATCCTGCCATTCAACAAGATCATGGTTGATGTGTTTGTCTTTGAATTCCACATTACCATCTATCCCTGAAAACTCTTGATTCCCTGTCAAACAAAAATCCATCCATATCTAAATTAAAAATACTTAATGACTCTGCCTCCACTGCCTTCTCAGTTGGAAAGTTCCAAAGTTGCATAATCTTCTAAGAGAAAAATATTCTCCTCATCTTTGTCCTGAAAGGGTGACTACTAATTGTGAAACAGTGCTCCCTAGTTCTCCTGACACACCAAAGGACACATTCTTTCCACATTCACTTTGATAAGACTGTTCAGAAACTTATACGTTTCAATCAGGTCATCCCTTGCTCTACTAAATCTGGTGGAAATAAGGCTAGCCTGTTTCAAACCTGTTAGATAAGCTCAGGGCTGAGGCTCTTTCAGCATTACCTCCCGGGTCCCTCTAACTGCCTAGCTCACAGTCACATTCTTCAGTCCCTGAGCACTGACTGAATTTGAGGTAGTTAATCCAAGGGGTGTAACTGCCTGCTGAAATACAGCATCTGGGTAACTCTCCCCATCCCCTTTGTGTCAATGTCACAATGTCACCAGGCTCAGACTCCACTCACTAACAATGAGCCAGAGTTCCTTAAGCAACCGATACTTGCTACAGAGATAGTAGGAACTGCCGATGCTGGAGAATCTGAGATAACAAGGTGTAGAGCTGGATGAACACAGCAGGCCAAGCAGCATCAGAGGAGCAGGAAAGCTGACGTTTCGGGCCTAGACCTGGATTTCTCATGAAGGGTCTAGGCCCAAAAGGTCAGCCTTCCTGCTCTTCTGAGGCTGCTTGGCCTGCTGTGTTCATCCGATACTTGCTATCGATGTGGTCACTGTGAACCACACTGGGGTCCATCAGCTCCCAGGTCATGCAGTTACAACACATTGCCTGGCCTGGCATCCCTGTTTTAATAATTTAATCTTTTAATTGGAAGATTGATTAATTTTGCCTAATGCAGACACAAAGGGTACACTCATTCATTGTTGCACACAGATTCATTGCATTGTGGGGATCAGAGATGTGGCTGCAAGGGGATCAGGTCTTGGAACTAAATATCCAAATATACATGTCCTATTGAAAGGATGGGCAGGTGGGCAGAGGGAGCAGGTTTTCCTTGTTAGTAAGAATTGAAATTAAATTGATTGCATGAAGTGATATAGAGTCAGAAGTTTAAGAATCCATGTAGGTAGAGTTGAGGAACCACTGAAAAAGAGACCCTGATGTGAATGGTGCACAGGACTCCGAGCAATGGTCAGGGTATGGGGAAGAAAATAAATCTGACAACGGAATAGTAAACCAGCTCAAGGTATGTGTACGAAGTGTAGAGTGACCCGTATCATATCATCACCCCACTATCTGCTTTCAAAAGATCTAACAAAACATATGGTACTATGAAATTAATAATCATTAATGAGGATAGATTTGACAAGTTGGAGCTGTTTTCCGTCAAGAGAAGGAGGCTGAGAAAAGATGTTGATGGCAGTGTTTAAAATGGTGAGTGGTCTGGCCAGTGTTCATATGGGAAGCTGTTCCCACTTGTAGAAGAATTGAAAACACAGGGGCACAGTTTTAAAGTTGTTTGCAAATGTGAGGTGAGAAATAACTTTTCCGTACAATGAGTAGTTAGAGTTTGGAATACATTGGCTGGAAATTTAGTGAAGGTAGGTTTCATCAAGCTATTTAACAGGACATTAGATGATTCTTTAAATAGAAGCAATGTGCAGATTTACAAGGAAAAAAGTGAAAATTTTCAGAGAGTTGGTGCAGTTATGATGGGCCAAATGGCCTCCTTCTGTAATTATAACAATTTTGTAATTCTGTGAAAGATTGAGCACAAGGCAAAATATTTGCATTGCATTGTTACAACTTCATACACCACCAATGGTGAAGGGGTTACAATCCCCAGCACAATTTATGCTTGGAAGGCAAATGCGTGCAATCTTATCCACCAGTCAATTGTCTAACCATTTGAAGACACAACACATTTTTCTTTAAAGGCAAAGGAGAATGAAAAAGATACACAGGTAGTGAACGTGAGATAGGAATACAAATACTTGAATACCAACAAAAATTACCAAGATATGCAGGCAAGCCCATACAATGTCATTACCGATCAGGTGCTATATTGTGAAACCAGCCAAGGCCAATGTATGAGATACTTGCCATGCATGAAGAGAGTGAGTAAGCGCACTCCAATGATGATGACTGAGTGGTGATGTTCAGTAACAGCAACCAGTAACAAGACAATCCAGTTGTCAAATAAGTGTAACAGAGAACAACGCATATTTTTCCTGGAGCGACATGCTCACCTTGAATTGGTACATCCTGCACATTCCTGTGCCTAGGAATTTTAAGCCTTCCTTCCTGTGGTAGTTTTCATTTACTTGTTAGCATTATTTGAACTTTTTCCAATTTCTTTTATCCTCACCAGTTTATAGCACGAGTATTATTCCAAATGTTATATCTTTGTTGCCTTATATGTTTTTCTCTAGCTCATGTAACACAACCTTTCTACTCCCTATGTCGTTGGTTTCCATGTGGCCCAGGATTCCTGGCTGTTGTTTTACCAACTCACAAAACATTACTCATTCATTCAACAATGTCCTTTACCCTGGTGCCAAGAAAGCAAAACACCATGTGTTGGTTGTTTCAGACACTAATGTTGGCTGTTAAAGAATTGCCTGTCTATCTCTGGGCTATCAAGTTCCCCATGACAACTGCATTTCTAAGCTTTTTATCCACTCCTGCAAAACAATCTTCCCGAAATTCTATGGCCGGATTTAGACAGTAAACGTACATGGTATCATTACCCTTACTGGTAATCAATGATGAAAACTGTTTTGAACACTCCCAAAGGATTCAGCAACACTCCGACACTGCATAATTATCACTACATACTATTGTCATTGCTGTGGTTTGATCACTTTCTGGAATGCATGCTCCAAGTAATTCTTAGTTGCCCAAACGCACTGCAGTGACAGTAGACGATCCTGAAGCTCACACATTTGGAGCTTCCTTTGAGTACTGAACATACTTCCTCCCCACTTATTATCCAGATCATATTAAAGATCTTGTAGAAGCCATTTAGCATAAGATTTGCAAGCAATCAGTCTCAACTTCCTAATCATTTTTATTTAAAACCTGACCAACCTGTGGCATAAAGATTTCTCTATTTTTTTTTGTTTAAAGCACCCTTCCCAAGCTTATCAAATTCTTGCCACCAGTTTTTCAGCAAAACACTCCATTTAATATTTACTGTCAATTTTACACACATACAGATAACAAAGTATGGAGCTGGATGAGCACAGCAGGCCAAGCATCAGAGAAGCACAAAAGCTGAAATTTCAGGCCTTTCTGATGAAGGATATAGGCCCGAAACGTCAGCTTTTGTCCTCCTAAGATGCTGCTTGGCTTGCTGTGTTCATCCAGCTCCACACTTTGTCATCTTGGATTCTCCAGCATCTGCAGTTCCCCTTATCTCTTACACACATACAGCTCTGTTTAATATCAAGTTGCCATTGGATGTTCTTCACTAATTGAGGTGCTGGATGATTAATTTTCATACTTTCTTCAAGGGATTGGATATGTTCCAATATTCATGGGATTGGTCATGCTCCTACCACTGAGTAATTAGTTGGACTCATGTAATAAAGGCAGTTAATGTGTTTCTATAACCAGGATTGAATTTGCTGTTCTTAAGAAGGCATTGATTGGACTGCAAGATTGGAAGGCTAAATGTGCTCCTGGAATCAAAGGATTAGTGACACATCTATTTTGAAAGGATTGGATGTCATGCTGAAGTGAAGGGATTGAATGTATGTGTTCTCATAATCGAGGGATTACAACTAGTACACCAATCAAAAGATGGAATGTACTCCAAAAACATAATGGTTGGTTCTGTACCTATAATCAAGGAGTTACAATTACACATACAAATAAGATGTTTGAAGTCCAATATTTTATCATCTAAGGATTGAATATGGATCTGTAATGGAGGTGCTAGCTCTCCTCATATAAACAAGGATATTTGGTGCACAAATAAGCAGGGAACTGGAAGACCTCCTATAATGGACAGAATGGAGGTGGTGCTATAAAATAAGGATTGGTTGTGCTCCAATCAAAAAAATTGTTGGATGCGTTCTTATAGTCAAGAAAATTGAGGGGTTTCTATAATTCTGTAAAGTGCTTATACCATGGGGTTCGAATGTTACCCTATAATTATAGAATTGGATACCAGAACGTAAGAAATAGGAGCACCGGGCCCTTCAAGCCTGCTCCACCAGATCCATGGCCGATTTCTTGATGGTCTCAACTCCTCTAACCCACCTGTTCACCATCACCCTATCTTTAAAAAAATCTATTTATGTTCGAAAATCTATTTATCTTTGCCTTAAAACATGCAATGAAGTAGTCTGAACTGCTTCACCTAGCAGGAAATTCCACAGATGCACTACCCTTTGGGAGAAGAAGCTCCTCCTCAATTCAGTCCAAAATCTGCACACCCCACATCCCCCAATTTTCAGGCTATGCCCTCTAATTCTAGTTGCACCTGCCAGTGGAAACAGCCTTCCTGCTCCAACTTATCTTTACCTTTCATAATTTTATATCTTCCGATGACATCCCCTCCATTCTTCTAAATTCCTATGTGTATAATCCCGGTATATTCAATTTCTCCTCATAAGCCAAACCTCTGAATTTCGGATTCAACCTTCTCTGCACCCTGTCCAGTGTCAGTATCCTCTCTCAAGTAAAGAGGCCAAAACTGTCCATAGTACTCCAGGTGTGGCCTCTCTAGCACTCTATACAGCTGCAGCAAACCCTCCCGATTAGTAAACTCCATCCCTCTAGCAATGAAGGACAATATTCCATTTGACTTCTTAATTACCTGCTGCACCTGCAAATGAACTTTTTGTGATTCATGCACAAGCACATCCAGGTCCCTCTGCACAGCAGCAAGCTGTAATATTTTACTGTTCAAATAATAGTGGCTTTTATTGTTATTCCTGTGGAAATGGATGATCTCACATTTACCAACATTGTACTCCATCTACTAGACCCTTGCCCACTCACTTAGCCTATTTATATCCCTCTGCAAACTTTCAAGTCTCCTCTGCTCCCTTTGTTCTACCACTCATCTTAATGCCACCTGTGAACTTTAACACACTATATGTGGCTCACAACACTAAATCATCTATGTAAATTGTAAACAATTGCAATCCCAGCACTGATCCCCAAGGCACCCTGTTTGCCACAGGTTGCCAACCAGAAAAACACACATTTATCCCCACTCTTAGTTAACCAATCATCTATCCATGATACATTACCCTAACACGGTGCACCTTTATGCAGCAGCTTTTTGTGCGGCAACTTGTCAAACATCTTCCGGAAATTCAGATACGCCATATTAACCAGTTCCTTGTTGTCCATTGCACTCAAAATGTTCTCAAATAATTCCAGTCAATTAGTTAATCATGACCTGCCTTTCATGAATTCATGCTGTGTGTGCCCCTAAAATTGAGTGATTGGATGTGCTATTGTAATCCAGGGGTTAAACATACTAGAATAAAGTTATTATGCATGTTCCCATGACAAGTTGGTATTATGTTCATGTAGATGGTTTGTTTGCTGTAATGGGAGAATTAATTGCACTCCCATAATCAAAAGATTTGATGTGCTCTTAAAATAGTGTGTTTTGACGTGTTCTTCCAATCTAGATATTGGATGTGCTACATTATCAAAGTTTTAGATGTGATTTTATCATGGTACAATTTGGGGATTAGTCTTCTGCCTGCTCTCCATCATCAGCAAAGTGATGGAAGTGCCACAACAGTGCTATCCAACAACAATTCCTCACCAATAACCTGCTCAATTTGAGTTCTGCAGGGCCACTTGACTTCAGTTCTCAATACAACCTTGGTCCAAAGACAGACAAGTGTGAAATTCCAGGAGGGAAGTGAGAGTGACTGTCCTTAGCATCACGCAATGTTCCACTGAGTTGGCATCAAGCATCTACAGTAAGGTTGACGTCAATAGGAATCAGCAGAAATACTCTCCACCCACCTGACGATGATGCCACCTGTATGACCATTATTGTATATAATAGTGTACTGACCTGCGCATTGCTTGGCTTCACAGTAAAGCTGGATGTAGTGCAATACCTTCTAAATGTTTAGTGCCTATTCAGCCACATATTCTGCCTGATTTGGGATCTGTGACATGCTTCAAGCTTTTCAGTAATGACGGGGACTTTTCCATATTGTAGTTTCACTCATTGCCAACATATAATATTCTTGGTATCATTGTGCTGCTAAAGAGTATTTACTAGCTGACGTGAGGAAAACATAAACTTAATTTAAGAAACATATTACTGTGGCTTCATCTTGCCATGAAGCTGCAATGGGGAGCAAGATTATGTGACAGTATATCACTTTTGTTGATTTATATACTGTGTCCCTCTATACCCCTAATTCTACAGGAGTAACCTTATTGAAAAATGTCTTAGAGGTAGCAATTTCTGGATTTCTCAGGGAGTCACATGCTAGAGAATACATACATAGGAAGTTAAAAGAGAGTAATATATGGTTGGAGATATGTTGAAGGAAATTTTAGATTATTGGGACAATTCAGCCATGCCATCAATGAAGGCAAGGCATCAAGCCAAGATAATAATTGACTATTGATATATGCTTACCAATGATAGTCCATACCCTGATAGATTTGTTGCTTAGCAACAGCAATAAGTTTCATAGGAAGTAAGTAAACCAACAACAATAAACACATACCTTTATTTGTACAACTAATTATGATAGGGAAAACAAAGTTGAGGTTCAAAGGACCTATGGAATTCTTACAATTCAGAAGCAGAGAGGTTGAGAACCTTTATTTATGATGTCAACGGTTCTGTTTTTGTTTAATAGACTTCCCTACTTGTTCTACCATCTGCACAGGTTTGCATATGTACAGCCCAGCATTTTCTATTCCTGCACCCCCTTTAGAATGATTCCATTTAGTTAATGTTGCTTTCCATTATTCTTCCCACAATAAAAGCATCATTTCATAGTTCTCTGTTTTAAATTTAATTTGCTATATGTCTGCCTATTTCAGGCAGTTTATGTCCTCCTGAAATCTGACAGTATCTTCCTTTCTGTTTAAAACACTTCCAAATTTGTATCAGCTGCAAATTTTGAAATGATTCTCAGTAACACATGTAGATCAAATAGAGTTCCAGTAGTTGAACTCTAGAGGGCACCACAGCACACCTTCTTTCAGTCTAAACAGAAATTAACTCCTACTTTAACTTCTGTTCCTAATTAATTTTGTATCCATTGCAGATCTTATTGTTTTAATTTTGCTTTCAGGCTTCTTTGATGATGCTTTCACAAACACCTTTATATATCCGTGAACATAATTTCAATTGCATTACCTCCATTGGCCCGGTTCATTACTTCATCAATAAACTCAATCAAATTGATCAAATATGATTTGCTTTTAACCAATCTATGCCGGTTCATTAACCCATGTTTTCCTATATAACCACATAATTAATTTTGTCACTGATTAATGCTTGTGAAAGTATGTCCAACATTAATGTTAGGCTGAACGGTCTCTGGCTGTTTATCTCTCCCCACAGTCTTGAAAGTGGATCTAATGTTCAATCCTCCTGTCCTCTGGTACCATCTTCGTATCTGAGAAAATAATGTAAGATTGAAGCCAGGAAACTCTGATTTCCACATTTGCTTCCATCAGCAAATTAGGATGTGTTCCATTTGTACGAGGTGACACCTATTATTTAACTACACTTTTTCCATTGTCATCTGATTCAATTTTTCTACTACAACCTTTTTTATGGTGGCATTGACAGCATAAAGACATAGGGATGTACTGCACTGAAGCAGATCCTACAGTCTAACTCTTCCATTCTGACCAAATACTGTAAATTAATCTAGTCCCATTTGCCAGCATTTGGCCCATATCCCTTTAATCCCTTCCTGTTCATGTACCCATCCAGGTACCTTTTTAAATGTCATAATTTTACCCACCTCCACCGCTTCCTCTTGCTGCTCATTCCATACATGCGTCGGTCTCTGCATGAAAAAGTTGCCCCTCAGATCCCTTTGAAATCTTTCCCTTCTCACTTTAAACCTACGCCCTCTAGTTTTGGACTCCCCTACCCTGGGAATGTTTTAATTTGGCTATTCACCCTATCCATGCCCTTCATGATTTTATAAATCCCTATAAGATCACCCATCAGCTTCTGATGCTCCAAGGAAAATAGCCCCAGCCCAGGGGCTTCAACTTTAATAACATCTTTCCAATAGCAGGGAGACCAGAACTGAATGCAGTATTATACAGGTGGCCTCACAAATGTCATGTGCAGTATCTTCTTTGCTGACCTCAGCCATGTCCTCTGCTTCCACAAGGACATCGTCCATTTCCTCTGAAATTTACATCACCCTTCCGTTCACTATCCTTTCAGTATTCTTACATTAATGGAAGACATTTTGCTTCCCTTTAATGTTGGAAACCATTCCATTCCCTGTGACTTCTACTTCTTTCTTCAGCTCTTCCCCGTTCTTTTTGTTTGATTGCTTGTGGAAGAACCTGTCATTTATCAGAAACATCTTATCTCTGGGTTTATTTTAATCTCTACAATGTGTCAGTAATGGGCCGCCCCATCCTTGGGCACTTGACCCACCCAGACATCCAACAAGCCCCCCTTTCCCCTGGGCATCTGCTCACTGCCATTCCGACTCATTTTCCCCTCTGATACCAAATTCTGCCACTTTCTGGACACCTGATGCTTCTGACCTCATGACCTGACTTCTTCTGCAATCCCTTGACAGACCTTACTCCCTCGCCCACTGGCCAACTGGCCAACCTACTTCTTCACCCAATAGTCTGCCATCCTGTCCCTTACTCACCTATCTGGCACCCTGCCACTCAAAACCTTAGCTGTCACTCAACCCCTTCATTCATTTCCAACCCTACATCCAAACAGCAGTCACCCTACCTACCTGCCACACTGGTAGACAGGCCTAAAAAATTGGAAGGGGATGTGTAATGTTTTGTCTGTCTGGATCAAAAAGTGGATTCCATGCTTAGATTGGAAGATTTGAGTCACTGATCGTAAAAATTTCATGTCCGCATTTCAGGAATTTGCCTTCCTCTTTGCCCTTTATACGGCTACTTCCCAATTTATATTGGGATAAATGGAATCCCCATTATTGACAGCCTGTGGTTCCTTAATTTTTCTAAGTTTCCTTCAGGTTTGCATTTTTATCTTCTTCTATGTTTGGTGATCTATATTTTATACAAATATCTAACTCAATAGAATTTTGAAATTTTTACTTAAATCGTCTCTTTCCAGTGCTGTAATGTCATCGTTTATCAATACTTCCACCCCTGCCTCTCCTCTTTCACTTTCCATACCTTTCTTAAGTACTTGGAAGGTAGAAATATTATGAGCCCATTGCTTCTTCAGTCTGAGCCATTTACTACGGTCCTGAATTCTCTGAATCTGTGGAGTGGTTCTTCGGAAAATCTTAGTCTCCTGTACACCACGCATTGACTTCAGCCACTGCAAGTTTGAGCTTAAGCAGGTGGATACTTTACCTGTGTACAGTTATCTAGTTCATTGGAAGCAATGGAAGTTCCCACATGTCAGAGGGATTATAGGCAATGGGTCTCAGTTTCCTGCCAACTGTAAATTTGTTCATGGAATGTGGGTGTCACAGGCTAGGCCAGCATTTATTGCCCATCTGTAATTGTCTTAAATATATGTATGTTTTTAATTTAGTATCTTCTTGCTTCTTTCTGTTGCATTTCAGATTATTTTAATTTTAGTTGCTTACTTAGTTCATTTTATTTCTATCCCCTTATATTTCTCTGATTATTTATGCAATCACTCATTTACCCATGCCTTTACTTTAGGTTTCTCAGCACCTCCTTAATCCGCTACAACTTTCAACAAAATCTGATCGTCACTCTGTTTGGCAAGCCATTATATTTGGCAGATTCAGCCAATTCTAACTAACCTTTATGCATCGACTGATTCCAAGATGTGTTCCTATGATCATGGGATTACATGTGCTTATATAATGGGCAGTTTGAGTATACTCCTATAATTAAGGCCTGAATGTGCTCCTCTAATTGTGCAATTAGATGTATTCCTGTAATGGAATGAGTGGATGTACTCTTATAATCAACAGATTGAGTAGTTTTCTATAATTGTGTCATAGCAAGTATTGACATGATCAAGAGATTAGATGTGGTGCTGTAATGGAATGGTTAGATGTGCTCCTGTAATCAAGGATCTTTGCGCTTCTGCAGTCAATGGAGTAGATGTACTCTTGTAATTCAGATGGGTTGTACAGTTCTTTTACCTTTGAGTCCTTGGATGTACTGTTATAACCAACGAAATGGATGTGTCTCCATCATATTCTTATGATAGATGGATTAGATGTGCTGCTATGATCGATGAATTGGGAATATTCTTTTAAATGGTGTGATTACATATACTCAATCAAGGGATTGGCACTGGAATGGGAGGTTTGAATATGCTTTGTAAAAACTGTGTTCCTTTCATTAAGGGACTCTATGTTCTTCCTTAGCGGTCTTCTTGAAAGTTCTCCTATTAAACTATTGGATGGCTTCTTATTAAAAAAGCTATAATGGAAACTTTGGATATTCTTCTGTTGTAGTGGATTTATTGTGTGTCTGTGATGGGGCCATTTGACATGTTTTTGTGATGGATGTTCTTCTTTCATCAAAGCTTTAAATTTGGTCCTTAATTTAACCATTGAAAGTATTTCAATGTGGCAGAATAATGCAAGGAATGGATGCATTCAAACGTTCAAGAGATTTTCTTATTTTCCGATAATTAAGATATTTAGTTGTACTTTTGCAATGGTGCAGTCAAATTTATTTCAGTAATGGAAAGTTTGGGCATCAATCTAAAGTCTAGGAATTGACTATGGTGCTGTGATAAAGCATTAGAAGTGACTGCTGCTTTATGGATGAATAGCATGTACTCTTACTCATCAATATAATTGCATTATCCACAATTGAAAGATTAGATGTTCTACTGTAATCTGTGCATTGAAATGTCTCCTTTTTTGGGTGAGGGGGGGCGGGTGCAGGGGTTGGAAGTGGTGGTGGTTTTGCTACCGTAATGGAGAATTTGGCTGTGATCCCACGTTGCATCCCACATTGTTTCTATAATAACGTGAATGGATAGGCTCCTACAATTGATGGCTTGGATGTATTCCAACAGTGTGGGGATTTGGAAGTGCTCCTCTAAGGGTGTGATTCAATGTGATCCTTTAATCAAGGGTTTGATGTTGCCACACTAATGAAGGGATTTGACGTTCTTCTGTGGTAGAGAAGTTGAATATGATCCTATAATAAAGTATAAGATGTGTTCATATAATAGATGGTTAGCATATACTTCTACATAAATTGTATTGGGTGTGATTCTATAATGGAGGGATTGAATCTATTTCCATTATCAAGGGAAGGTTTTTGCCATTCTAATTGAGATTTGCATGAGCATCTCCAATATATGAGTTACATGCATTTCAATAATGGTGAAGGGGGATACATTCCAACATTGAGGGACATTGGATGTGTTTCTGTCACAATACGATTGGATATGCTGCCATCATCAAAGAGTTTAGATGTATTTCTCTGATTAAAGGAAGAAATGTTTTCCACGGGTTGGAGATTCTGGAACAAAGGGGCATAGTCTAAAATATTAGAATCAGATTGTTCGGTAGAAATGTTAGAAAGCACTTATATACACAAAGGATTTTTGAGGTTTGGAAATCTCTTCCACAAATAGCATTGTTGCTGGATCAATTGTTAATTTTAAACCCTGGATAGACTTTATTTGTTTAGGTATCAAGGGATATGGTCCAAAGGTTGGTGTATGGTGATCAACCATGATCTAATTGAATGGCAGAACAGGCTTAAATAGCTAAGTGGCCTCCTCCTGTTCCTTTATTCCTACATAACTGTTCTAATCTTAAACAAGAGTTTATACGGGTGACTTACAAGCAAGTGAGGGCTGGGTTGACTGTGGTGGACTGGAAAAGGCATGGCAAAGAGAGTTGACGAACAATGACAAAATGTTTAAGAAAATAGCTCATGACTCACAGTAACAAAGTAAAACAGTGAGGAAGAAGGGTTCTAGGAAGGGGATAAACTGAGGAAGGTTAACCACTGAAGTTAAGAGTAATGTCAAACATGAAAGAATATAATGTGAGTAAATGTGAGATTGTGCTCTTTGTGAAGAGTAGACGAGCTGAAGACTATTTAAGTAGGGACTGCAAGAAGGTGTAGCACATAAGGACTTGGGAGTCCTAGTGCATGAAGCAAAATATCTAGCATCCAAATTAATTGTGTACTAATGACATCACATAGAATGTTTGGCCTTTATTTCAAAGTTATAGAGTATAAAAGTGGAAGGTCTTGCTAAAAGTATTTAAGGCACTAATCAGACTACAGCTGGAATACTGTGTACAATTTTAGTCCATTTATCTGAGGGAAGATATACTCTCATTGGACACAGCCAAGAGAAGGTTCAAATGATTGATTGATCCTGGGTATGGATGGAATTTTCTTACAAGAGCAGGTTGAGTGGATTGGGCTTATACTCATTGGAATTTTGAAGAATGAGAGGCAACTTCATTGCAATATATAAGATTCTTAGAGGACTTGATAGGGTAGATGGTGGAAGATTTTTCCCCTTCTGGAAGAGCCTAGGACTGGGGGTGGGGGTGCTAATCTCAGAGCTAGGAGTTGCCTATTTAAGACAAAATGAGGAGGAATTTCTTCCCTCAGAAGGTGGTGAATAGTATAGAGTTCTTTGCTGTAAAGGTCCATTGATGGTGGGTCATTAGGTGTATTCAAAGCTGAGATAGACAATTTTTTAGACATTAAATGAATCAAGAATTTTGGGCTTAGGCAGGTAAATGGAGCTGAGGATTATCCTGTCAACCATGATTTCACTGAAGCAGACTTGCTGAGTTGAATAGCCTACTCAGTTCTTAGATCTTATAGATTGAATATGCTCATATAATGAAGCAATTAGAAATGCTTCAACAAACAAATTGATTTGTTCCTCTAATGCAACTGTGGATGTCCTCCTATAATTGCTGTTTATACTGTAAGGATTTGATGTATTTCTATAAAGTTGGACTAAATGTGCTCCAATAAATAGACTTCCAATGATTGAAAGTACTATTTGTAAATGCCACTTTTGATTCACTTATAGCAGTTGTAGGGTATAAATCAGAATTCAGAACCATAAAGAGAACTATTAGCTTTCCAATCATTAAAGTTATAGGTTTTAAATGTGAATTAAAGATTACTCTAGATACTATGGTTAACAATTCTCTCAAACTTGCATTACTGCCACTACAACGGCAGGAGGAGTACTCACTGTCCATTTAGTCATTGTGCCTATGACATTACTAGCAGTAACACTGTAGCTTAATGGCTTACACACATCATTCTATGATGCTTGTTATAGTGAGTTGTAGTATTTAAATGTAAGAGACTATCAAACATAGGTCAATTTCATCTCAGATAACAAGGTGCAGAGCTGGATGAACACAGCAGGCCAAGCAGCATCGGAGGACCAGGAAGGCTGATGTTTTGGGCCGAGACCCTCAGGGTCTAGGCCCAAAGCACCAGCCTTCCTGCTCCTCCGATGCTGCTTGGCCTGCTACGTTCATCCAGCTCTGCATCTTGTTATCTCAGATTCTCCAGCATCTGCAGTTCCTGCTATCTCTGAATCAATTTCATGTTATACTAATTTGTATTTTGAGACTATTTCGTGTGGCATCCTGGCATTCCTGAAAGAATTACAAAATAGTTGATCCAGAGAAGCTCTTGGTGAAATCCTTGCTGTCTCACACACCGCTTCTTTTCAACTCCTGAGAAGATTAAGGAGTAGAATTAGAAGAACAAGGTGCCTAAGGCTTCGGTCTGAAGAGGATTACACAGGTGGGGTACAGCATGACCATGTACGGTTATGAAAATAAGGATGAGAATTTCAATTCAAAACAAGACTTAAACAGGAGTCAAAGATAATGGGAACTGCAGATGCTGGAGATTCCAAGATAATAAAATGTGAGGCTGGATGAACACAGCAGGCCAAGCAGCATCTCAGGAGCGCAAAAGCTGACGTTTCGGGCCTAGACCCTTCATCAGAGAGGGGGATGGGGGGAGGGAACTGGAATAAATAGGGAGAGAGGGGGAGGCGGACCGAAGATGGAGAGTAAAGAAGATAGGTGGAGAGGGTGTAGGTGGGGAGGTAGGGAGGGGATAGGTCAGTCCAGGGAAGACGGACAGGTCAAGGAGGTGGGATGAGGTTAGTAGGTAGCTGGGGGTGCGGCTTGGGGTGGGAGGAAGGGATGGGTGAGAGGAAGAACCGGTTAGGGAGGCAGAGACAGGTTGGACTGGTTTTGGGATGCAGTGGGTGGGGGGGAAGAGCTGGGCTGGTTGTGTGGTGCAGTGGGGGGAGGGGATGAACTGGGCTGGTTTAGGGATGCAGTGGGGGAAGGTTTGCAGAACACCTCCGCTCAGTTCGCAACAAACAACTGCACCTCCCAGTCGCAAACCATTTCCACTCCCCCTCCCATTCTCTTGATGACATGTCCATCATGGGCCTCCTGCACTGCCACAATGATGCCACCCGAAGGTTGCAGGAACAGCAACTCATATTCCGCCTGGGAACCCTGCAGCCATATGGTATCAATGTGGACTTCACCAGTTTCAAAATCTCCCCTTCCCCCACTGCATCCCTAAACCAGCCCAGTTCATCCCCTCCCCCCACTGCACCACACAACCAGCCCAGCTCTTCCCCCCCACCCACTGCATCCCAAAACCAGTCCAACCTGTCTCTGCCTCCCTAACCGGTTCTTCCTCTCACCCATCCCTTCCTCCCACCCCAAGCCGCACCCCCAGCTACCTACTAACCTCATCCCACCTCCTTGACCTGTCCGTCTTCCCTGGACTGACCTATCCCCTCCCTACCTCCCCACCTACACCCTCTCCACCTATCTTCTTTACTCTCCATCTTCGGTCCGCCTCCCCCTCTCTCCCTATTTATTCCAGTTCCCTCCCCCCATCCCCCTCTCTGATGAAGGGTCTAGGCCCGAAACGTCAGCTTTTGCGCTCCTGAGATGCTGCTTGGCCTGCTGTGTTCATCCAGCCTCACATTTTATTATCTTAAACAGGAGTCAATCTAGGTTAGTAAGTATATGGCGATGGAGTAATGGGATTTGATGAAAGTTAGTACAAGGGCAGCAGAGTATAGATTGACCTCAAATTAATGGTGGTTCGGGCTGGCCAGAAGTGCGTCAGTACACTCAAGTTTGGAGGTAGCAAAGGCATGACTAGGGTTTGGATTGAGCTGGGAATTGGATTAGGCTACATTCTGGAGGTGGAAATAAGCTGTCTTTGATGATGGCAGGGCTCTGTAACTATTTGATGTTGAACCACCCCAAAGAAATTGCCCTTTTGCTAGAATGATTCCTTGACTATTGAATATAATTTAAAAATTAAGAGCATATGTGCATGGAGTATATTATGGGTAAACTGCAGAGCTGTTTGTGAGACCAGGCCAAAGAATAAATAACAAACAGTTTATACTAAGTTTCGTCAGCTTTACAAAAGAATTGGCAGATCCATTGGTGGATGTTGCACTTCTAAATTGCAGGCTTTAACATCCTGAAAGATGAATGATAACCTTTTTGCATTACTGCAATATCATGTATGTATAGAAACCACATGTTCAGTTGTAGGATGTGGAAAATATTCCATCAGTGACCCAGCTTTGTAACCCATAAGCAATAAAGTTTTGAGTAGATTCTGCTAGTCAGGTCATGAGTAGGATATTTTCCACATCAAATGGATTAACATATGGTATTCTATTTATGGGAGAGAAATCTGGCAAATATGCACACTGTGGAGTACTTATTTCAAATATTTCAAAGATATTCTCTGTGTACTTGGCTCAGTAGAGATGGATAAAGATACTGGTGTCACTGGTCGGGGATGCTTTATTGCAATTCTATCTCATTACTGTAAACCAGAGAACTCCTTGTTTAGTCAACATATTGATGGTTCAACATGCATCACAAATAAATACAACTAAATACTGTCAAAATGTAAGACAATTATACAAGGAATATATGTACCCACTGTATCTCCAGAAACAGGAATAACTAAATTAAAGAAAAAAACTTTCACGAATTGTATAAGGAATATATACATTCTCAGAATCTCCAGAAACAGGAATAATTAAATTAAAGTAAGAGACTTTCACAAAGACTGATGTTCCAAAGTAGTTGACAGCCAGTGAGGCAGTTTTTTATTTATTCTTTTATGAGATGTGGTAAAACCAAATTGTATTATTCATCCATAGTTGTCTCTGAGAAAATGACGGTGAGCTGCCTTCTTGAAACTCTGCATCCCGTTTGGTGTAGATACACCCGTAATGCTGCTGGGATGGGAATTCCAGGATTTTTAATCCCTTAATAGTGAAGCAACAGTAATTACAGTTCCAAGTCAGGATGGTGTGTGACTACTTCTAGGTGGTGGTGTTACCATGTATCTGCTGTCCTTATCCTTCAAAATGATTGTGGGCTTGAAAGTTGTTGTTGAAGGGCCCTCAGTGAGTTGCTGTGATGTATCTTGCATTTAGTATACATGGCTACACACTATCAGTGGAAGCTATGAATGTCTAAGTTGGTGGATGGAATTCTGATTAAATGGGTTGCTTTGTTCTGAATAGTGTTAAAATTCTTGCAATTTGGAATCACAATTCATCTATGCATGTGCAGAGTAATCAATGACATACCTGAGTTAGGCATTGTACATCATGTGCAGCAGTTAGGGAATCAAAAGGTGAGTTACTCACCACAGAATTCCCAGCATCTGACATGCTTTTGTAGCCATTGTATTTATTTGGCTGACCCAGTTCAGTCTCTGGTTAGCAGTAGCCCCCAGATGTTGAAAGTGAAAGTTTCAATGGTGGCAATACCATTGAGTGTCAAAATTAGATTCTGTCTGTTAGAGATTGTCACTGTCTGCCTGTAAGGCACAAATGTTACTCGCAATTTATCAGCTCGAGTCTGAATGTTGCTGAGGGATGTGATCCGTATTGGCATGGAGTTCGTCAACATCTGAGGAGTTTTAAATGGTATTAAACATGATACTATTATCAATGAAAATCCTCATTTCTGACCTTCTAATGGAAGGAAGGTCAGTGATGAAGCAGCTGGAAATGGTTATGGCCAGGAACTACCCTGAGAAACTCTTGTAGCAATGTCCCGAGACTGAGATGATTGGCCTCCAAGATCCACAACTATTTTCCTTTATCCCACGTATGACTTCAACCATTGCAGTTACTGCTGTGACATAAGGGGGGGAAAAAGCAATTAATTTGCAAACAGAAAGGTGCCAAAATAGCAATGTGTTAAATTACTCGATAATTTGTTTCAGCGATGTTTTTTGAGGGATAGTTATTGGTTACAACGTCAGGAAGAATTTCCTTCCTCTTCTTCAAAGTGGAAAATGGGAGACTTTATGTCCACTTGACAGCACAGAGAAAGTTTGCTCCAATATCTTATCCAAAAAATACACCTCTGCCAGGGTAGTGCAGTGCTGCGTGTCCTTTATTGTTGTAGCGTCACTCTAAATTATGTGCAAGTCTCTGGAGTGGAACTTACACAAGCTTTAGACTTAAGAGATAGAAATGCTAGCATTGAACTCAGACCAACACAAACCCAGAAGGTGTGATTGCATCAATAAAGCCTTGAACACAATCATTCAATAAATGGACAAGTAACCATACAGATTATTGCTTTAATATCTGAGGAGTCATGTTAAGTATTGAACATTGTGCAATAATCAGCAAACATCCCCATTTCTAGCCTCATGATGGGAAGAATATACTGTCATCATGGTGGTAAAATATAGACTATCAGCTTTCGAATTCCATCACCTAATGTTAATACCTGAGATGTACATGGACTAAAATAGTTTTAAATGATCAAACATGAAGTTAAAATGTCTGTTGTGATCACCTGATGACAAATTGAGGCAAGTTCAGGAAACTAATGTGGAATAAATGAAATAATCTAAAGCGTAATTACCATTTTTTCTAAAGGTATTGAAATTAGTATACTGAATTAGGTTTTAAGAAGATTGCATCTTCCATTTTAATTTTCACATTTAATGAGCTGAATTTATCGGACATCAAAGGTTGCCTGCAACTATCCAGCTGGAAGGACAATGAAGCAGACTTTGGAATACAAGGACTGGAAAGCCGGGCGTCTATTTCCCTGTTACCTTCGCATCATCTTAAGAGCCAGCACAGCAAATTGAAGTAATTTCCATTCACTGAAAACACAAAGTTTCTACAAATATTCCTATTGCTGAGGATACAAGACTTCAACTAAACAGCAATAGTTTCAGATTCAGCTACACTGACCCAAAGACTCTAATTTTTATTGTACTATATGCTACCTCCCTTTTTCAACTTACATACATTTATTTATCTGTGCATATGACTGTGTTTTATTATTTTTCTGAGGGCTGTGAAATAATGCAGTTCCCCTTTCTTTCACTCAAGAAAAGCTTACAATTGGCTCTGTAATAATAATCTAATGGTTATGTTTTAATGAAAGCATGATGTGGCTGTGTGTTAAAAGATATTTAAAACATTTCTGACGGCCGACCAAACAGGGTTAAAAGGAGAGGAACTGATTCATTTGTCCGCACCAGGTCATAACAACATGATGCAGATTCAGCACGTAGTTATTATATGTAAACATTCAATTAGGCAAAGTCATACTCTCTGTATATACACTGACACAGACTTCAGACTACAGAGTTATGCACACTAATCTACAATAATATAGGCAGCTCTTGTCTTTCTACACTGTTCTGATTGGTTGGTATGTGCAAAAGTACATGGAGGACAGATGTGCATGGCATACATATGGCTGCCCATGTTTGATTAGAGAGAAGGGCAGTAGCAATAGTGGGTTGTTGGAGAAAAAGAACAGTGGTACATTTGGGAAACCTGACAATAACATTACACTTGCCTGGAGGGATTGGGAGTGGGACTAGGGGATAACGGCACAAACAGAGAGATAGGACGATGGCGCAAAACGGATGGGAGGTATGAGATTGGGATGGGCGGGTATTTGAGCTAGGATCTGTAAACATGGATGGTGTAGAAATAATTGTGGGAGAAGGAAGGAATGGGAATGATGTAAAGGATGAAATAACTATACGATGAGAGGGATAGCATAGGAAGAATGAAATGCCTTGGGATGAAATGACACAAGTAAAGTAGGAAGCATTGAATGACATTGGAGGTGCTGTATGGGAAGTATGGAACAGCATGGAGTAGGCATTCCATGAGATGTAGAAGATTAGCAATAAAGATGGGGCTGGGATGTGTGGATGTGCTGATGGAATTGGTTAAGCATATTAATTTGGCTGGAATTTTTAATGACTCTCTACTAGGATCTGAATATTGAAGGGTTCAATATCAAATCATGGAGACATCTTCACTGTAAAAGCTTCAATAGACTTAAAAACTCAAAGAATTGGTGGAGCATTTGACCTGACACTTTTCCTTTCTTCTGGACTAACATCCACATCCAGATGTCGCTGGGGAGATAGCACATGTTGTCCACTGTTATATTTGAAGCCTTCCAATAACTGGTGGGTAGAGGAATGGGAATGTAACTTTAATTTGATTTGTTAATTCTCCTTTTTATGTTACTGTTAATTACTATACATCCTCTCAAAAAGTGCTTTTGTGTCATTATCTACACAGGGGAGGCAATGGCCTAGTGGTAGTATCATTAGACTATTAATCCAGAACACAGCTAGAGTTCTTCTCTGGACTTCTTCTGCAGATTGTGTTCAAATCCTGTCAAGGCAGATGGGGTGGAATTTGAATTCAATAAAATTATGGAATTAAGAGCCTTAAAATGACAGTGAAATGATTGTTGGAAAAACCCATCTGGTCTGTTAACACCCTTTTAGGGAAGAAAACTGCTATCCTTACCTGGTCTGGCCGACATACAACTCCAGACCAACAGCAATGTGTGGTTAACTCTCAACTGCCCTCTGGGCAATTAAGGATGAGCAATAAATGCTGACCTAGCCAGAGATGCCCACATCCCGAAAATAAATTAGAAAAATGAATTGTCACTGGTTAACAGAAGAGTTAGGAATTTCAGACACTCTAATATGTGCTAACCATGGCATCACATATATTAGAACACAGTGCATTTTTAAGATAGCTCCATATACATATAGATGCATTTAATTTCACAGATATGATAAAATATACATCTGCTCAATCTTCATACGGACGTACACCAGGGCTGTTTATCAAATATATCATTTGCATTATATCTTGCAGGAAATGTGGGCACTTTCAAACTCTTCAACACAGACAAAGATTCTAACAATTTAAATATGTTCAATGATATTTGAATGCAGACTATTGAGATTTGCAGAACATTTAAACATTATAGGACAATAGTGAACAGCAAACTCAGAACCTGACATAAAATTTAATTTCATAAATATCTACAACTTACATGAATATATTATTAAGATCAGTTTACAGCACAATCAAACCATAGAGAGATGAACACTTATACATCAACTTTTAAGTCACTCGGACTTCAGTGGAAAATACCAAAAAAAAACACTTTCAAAACCTCAAAGCATGCCTAAAAAATCTGAACACAGTTAAACCCCTCAGCAGAGATAGCCACATCTAAATACACCCAAGCCCTGCATAGATTCATACAAACATCCAAACAACCTAAAACTCTGCAGCAACAAATGAAGACATCAAAGCACAGTCAAGCCTCCAGAGAGGCATATACCCACATCTAACTACATGGAAATTCCAGAGGGAGTTCTACAAACATCTAACACATTTGAGCTTTACAAAGAGATATAAACACATCAAATGTACCCAAACATCACCAAGGCAAATGTCCACACCCAAACCTCAAGGCAGTACGGTGACACGGTGCATGGAAACTCAAAGCATTGTGTCACGGAATGGGATGGTGTGATTTTGTAGCTGCAATCCTTTACACGACAAGCTTCCAGTCTCTGATAGTGTGGCAAGTTGAATCCTCAAGTTTCTGGGGAGGAAAACAATAAATAATGAGGGATGTGTTGAAAACTAGTCACTCTGTAATGATGGAATGAAAATGGAGGGGAGAGCTTAGGCCTAATATTTCTCCACAGGATGGCAATGGAATTTGAAGTATGAACTGAAGCTTAAGGCCTTGTCTTCGGGAGAGAATGAAATTGGTGTTATGGCACCCCTACACCTTTTACAGAAACGTACAATTTTATATACAAAAATGCACATACATACAAATGCACACATATATGTGGATGGACAATCAATACAAACACATAAGCTGATTTTTGCATCCCATCTATGGGAGTTTAAGGTGAGAATCAAAGTTCTGAAAAAATGCCAGGGTGGGGTGAACAGAAGGAAACCAATATGTTCCCACCTGTGCTGCTTTGCAAACTGCAGTGAGAGTTTTTGAATAGGTATCTACCAGGTGGTCAATTGAGCTATTTAAGTGGCTGATTAAGAGTCATTTCCCACCTCATACTTATTTTGCCTCCATCAGGATGGTCTTTCACTGTTTGTGAAGACTGATAATTGAACCTGGCTCCTTCCAGCTATATGGGCTCCAGTGAGGGCTGCGTGATGGCATTTAGCCTATAGAAGAATCCAACACCACACCCACACCCACCCCACCATCACTCGCCCCCGCAGCAATTGATGCCCCTGCAGCAACAGTATTATCAGTGCTCCATAAATCCTCAGAACCATTTCCCAAACTAGCCACCAGCAAGGCCTTCTCTCTGGTGCAGGATCCTAGCAACAGCCACTACCAGTGCTGGTGTTGTTGAGACAGCTCAACTGCAAGCTCTCTGGATGTCTACAGCTTTCGGGTGCAACCATCATCATTAACCAAATGATAGCCCTGTTGGAAGCCTCTTGATTGACTGTTGCAGGCTAAATGTAGCCCTGGGACTTGCTTTCAGAGTTGCTGCCTGGATTTGGTCCTGATGGCAACTCTCTTGAGAAAATCAAAGAATAAAATAGCACACAATAAGGCCATTCAGTCTAGCATGTCTTCACTCTTTAAATAGTGCATCTATCTATTTACTTCCATTCCTTATATGCCATCATTTTTTACAATCTCTTTCAAATATTTATTCTTCTCTGTGGCTATAATTGAATCATACCATTGCCCAATCAGGCTATGTGTTTCAACTACTCATTGTGTTAAAAAAAATTTCCCATGTTGCTTCATGTATTTTCGTCAATTACCTTAAGTCCATGAACTTTGTTTATCAACACTTAAATTATTGGAGATAGACTGGAAACAGAATTATCTAAATATCTCGTGCTTTTTGAATATCTCTATTAAATTGTCTATGAGGCTGGTTAGCTTAACTCCCTACATGGCTTACACATAGGTCAGAATAATGCCAAAAGCACAGGTTCAATTTACACTCTGTTTGAAGTAAGCATAGGACCTTATCCTTGCTCTATCTGTGAGAATGGAAGTCAATGACAATTGGAGACAGGGAATAACTTCTGGCCCAGCCACCAACATTCTCATCACTTGATCAATTGGTAGAAACCAACTACCAACAGAAATGTCAAGAAAATGGCTCAGGTTGAAACCGCAATAGGTGATGTGCCTGCTTTTTGGTTGGAAGACACTTAAATGGAACATAGCCTCAGCTTCTCCAATCTATCCACATAGCTGGAATCCCTCATCTCTGAACAATGCTAGTAAATTTCTTATGTGCCTTTCCAAGACTTGAACATCTTCCCAAAGAACGACACCCAGAACAGGACATTATATTCTAGGAGTGGCTGACAGAGTAATCCATCTCAGTTAACATCCATTCTTTTATACTTAATGCCTATACTTGTCAACTTCAGAAATTCACATCACAGATTCAGACAATGGAAACAGCACTGAAAGAGGCCATTCAGCTTGTTGAGTCTGCACTGGCTTTCTCACAAGCTTCATGACTACATCATCCTCCTGCTTTTTCCCCATATACTTGCACATTGTTTTAATGGAAGTAATCATCCAATGCCTTCTCAGAAGTCTTAATGGCATCTTCCTCCACCACACTTCCAGATGGTATATTCCAGACCCAAGCCACACCTCGTGTGAAATAGATTTTCTTACATCCTATGGCATTGACAAATCACTTTACATCTTTTCCCATCTTGTCCTCAAATCTTTATGGGCAGGAACAGTTTCTCACTATTTACTCTATCTCGACCGCTTGTGATTTTGAAAATTGTTCACATCTCCTCTTAAATACCTTACCACTAAGGAGCATGGCCTCACTATCTCAAATATTTCCTTAAAACTGAAATTTCACATCACTGAAATCATTTTCATGAATCTCTTCTGCTCTCCCTCCAATGCCCTCAAGTGCTGGTTCTCAAAGCTGTTCACAATACTCATCTGAGCACTAACAAGTGTCTTGTGTAAGTTCAGCATGACCTCCTTGCCGTATACTCAAATGTCCTTATTAATAAATCCCAGGATACAATATATTATTAACTGCTCATTTCACCTGCCCTGCCACCTTCACTGATCAATGCACATATGCACCAAGACCAGGGTTGGTTAGCTCAGTTGACTAGACAGCTGGTTTTCAGCACAGTGCGATGCCACTGGCTGAAGTAACCATGATGGACTTTTCTTCTTGGATTCTCCACTTGCCTGAGGAATGGTGACCCCTGAGGCTAATCTACCAACTGTAGACTCTTTTTAATGGGAGACCAGTCTTTTGGGTCTATGACATGTTACCTTACACCTAGGCCCTCTGCTCCTGTACTCCCTGTCTTATATTGTCCGTCCACATTCTTCCTACCAAAATGCAGCATCTCACACTTCTTCACATTGAACTTCATCTGCCACCCATCTGCCCTGTCCCATGCCTGTTTATGTCCCTTTGGAATTCTATACTGTCCTTTTCAGTTTACAAAACCTCTATGTTGTGTATTGTCCGAAACTTTGGGAATATCCCCAGCATTTCAAGATCAAGATCATTAACACATGAAGGAAAGGTATGTAATCAGATATTAACTACTTTGTTAATCTACCCTACTATGTCATCATCTAAGATTTGTGCGCAAACACCAAACCTTCTGTTCCTACGCCACAACATGTCCTCAGTAAGATCCATCTGAATAAGACTTCCTGATAAATAAATATAGTCAAATTTGAAGCTGAAAATGCATTCATACTAGATTAACATATTCATTGTAGCTATGAAAATATCTGAACATTCAAACCATATAGTGATAGCTACAATCGAATGCATTGAGAATTTTATTTACATGTAAATTAAATCATGCACATGCAGATGGCCGGTCCATCTTAAAGGCATGCTGTCACTATTCTGTAATGTCAAGTGTTCATGAACGTGGACACAATTAGTGCACAGCAACATGCCCAATAATGGCACAGAAACTTCCACACATCCAGAATAGTAAAATGTTCTCACAATCCAGCACATACTGGGTCATTGAATGGAAACTGGCACAATGCTGGCCTTCATTATTATTTAATCCACCACTCCCAAAACGAAACAGCCAAGTAACAGTCTAAAAACTATTGGGAAACACACTCATTTGTATTTATATATTATAACTACATACATAAGCACATGTACACACCACTACTTGGCACTGTTACAAACATGTGAGTTCATGAAGAAACAAAGCAGCACACAGCCAGCAGATGGAAGGATACATTCACTTTTTTTTGATGAGGCCAATTCCTTTCTATTTGAAGATTCCAGTCAATCTGTATCCAGAAAAGTTACTGGCACATTGGATTGAATTTCCAGAAATATTCGGCATAGCTAAGATCAGTTGACCCATAACGTACTGGGTTAAAAGCTTCATTTTCTTCCACAAAAAATAGCTAGGGGCTGAATAGAATCCATCCAGAGAGTACAAGTGTTTCAACTGTACTCAGAAAAATTAGGTCTTTTTACTACAGCCAGTGAGGCGGAACAGAAGTGAGCGGTTTATGACAATAGGACTACTAGAATATTCGTCTAACAAGCTCTCATTTAGACGCTAAAATAAAACAAAGAACTGCGGATGCTGGAGATCTAAAGCAAAAGCAGAAATTGCTGGCGGAACTCATGAGGTCTGGCAGCATCTGTGGGGAGAGAACAAGAGTTAACGCTTCACACTGGCCGTGTTAGCAACAATTTCTGCCTTTGGTTCTGAATTAGTCGCGCCGTTTGATTGCATTAGTTATCTACAATGTGGCGCTTTTAAATATCTTGGAGTTGGGGTTGGCGGCGGGGTGAGCAGAGTCTGGAAGAGATATTGGAGGTGAAAGACAAACGCAGAAACGTAAAAAAGAAATGAACACAGGGACAGAGAGACGGCGAGGTTGAGGAAGGGGTACTCTCCCAGCGTGATTCGTTATGTGCAGTTTCACTGATATCTTTACGTGAGCCTGACTCAGTCCTTTACAACACGATGACTTAATGACAACCCCCGTGTTTATTACACAGGCATGAAATACGTCGCGGAAGCCTGTCAAAGCCTGTTCTCCAGACCCGGGATTGGAAACTTTAACAAGGAATATTTGACAACTCAGTATCCTTGAAGTGATAGCCAGCTCCGCCAACTGCGAATCCGGGCGCTACCGCCAGAATGGGAAGTGTTCCATCGGGCATTTACAGTTCCGAGAATTTGTTTCATGTTATGAATTTCAGAACCTGAAAACAATGAAGACAAAATAAACTTTTCGCCCCCCTTCCCCAGGGAGCAGTAGCGCCCGGCTAGAAGCCATTAATTGTCACATTCTGTCATTATACGTAGCGAGGAGTACGCGAAACTGGCTTAAATACGTGACCCACGGATGTAGGTTGAACCTCAAATCATTGTACCTTGCGCGAACTGTATTAGCGATGCAGTTTTGCACCAGCCGTTGACAATCTAACCTTTTGTTTTAGTCCTGTTTTAACCCCACTTCTGTGTTTGTTGTGGAAAACTCATTGTCAGTGAATGAACGCGGTCCTTCCGACATTCAGATACGAGTCTCCCCCTCGCCTCTGGTCCTTTTGACGCGGGTCTGTACTGGTGCGCTGGTTAAAATGCAACAAAGGAGAACAGAGAACTCCACTAGCTTGGCATCTTTCACAGACCAAACCCTCCCAACTGGCATTTAATTCAGCAGAAGGTCTACCGCCTAGATATTTAGGACGGGGGTGGGTTCAGCGAACCGTGCTTATTTGTACCCTGGTTATGATTAGAAGCGAGAGTCAAGCAGGTCTATAAATAAACGACTTAAATTATTTGACATTTTAACTGTTGGAAGGTCCCATCTGCACAGAATTCGTGCTCTCTCTCTCTCCCTACGGTAGCTCATACAGTCTGGTAACAGACGCGCTCATCTGAGAGGAAAGAGAGAGGGAGCCGGTCCCGAAATCAGGGCTGAAATGCCAACTGAGTCTGCGGTGTTTTTTTTTAGATTCGCAGTTAAAGTATTTCAGGAATTCCCTCTCCAATGGGTTAAGAGACTGCAAATACGCAGAAGCACGCATACGTCGATTTGCAATCTGCCTTCCCCTCCCTCCAAGCTCCCACCAACCCCCCCCCCCCCCCCAACCTCCACCCCCAGCCCTTGCCGGCTTATTTTTTTTCCCCTCACACGTTTCGAATTGTAAAAGACCAAAATTTCCCTTCCCCTCCTCCTCACTGGTCCTAACGGCAGGAGGAGAGTACGCCTCCTTTTTTATCCACACCCACCCCCTGCCCTCCCCTCGCCTCGCCACACGCAGTCATCTGTTCCGGTCTGACACTCCTGCCGGTAAGCGCGAACTGTGGTCCCTCAAAAGTGAGGCAGCACTCATATTGCAGCAGTTCTAAGAGGGAGTGAGGAACCGGAGCAGCTCTCCAGTGCCGTGCGTCTCCAGCCTTCAGCACCAGGAGGAGCAGAGACAAGAGAAAAAACTTCACAACTTCCCAAGTGCAAAGTTTGCAGGAGCAGAGACAGATACAGGCTGTCCCAGAGAGGGAGAACAGTTTTACGAAAGGACACCTATCTCATCTCTCCTTCTCCGCCGATAGCCCGCAGCAGCAACAGCATCTGTGCCACCTCCAGCGGGAATCGGAACCAGTTCCTGCCCATTTTTACAAAACTTCTGTCAAATTTATTTTTTTTTTCTCTCTCTCTCTCTGTTGTTGTCTGCAAACGATTTGGGGAATTTCTGCCTCGGCCCCTGCCTCCTGGCTGGCTCCCCGATAACCTGTGAAGAAGATGCCTGGCTTTGACCTGTTGACTGCGATGATCCTGCTGCTGTTGGCTTCGAGTTGGGTGACGGCCTCCCCTACGGCCGCTGCCCAGGACGGACCGGGCTCACAGTGCCCGAGCTGCTCGCTGCCCAAGTTGCAGGGGGATCCGGCCGCTGCTGACAGTCAACTCGTGGAAGCCGTGAAGCGGCACATCCTGAACATGTTGCACATGAAGAGCAGACCTAACATCACTCACCCGGTGCCCAAAGCCGCACTTTTAAACGCCTTGAAGAAACTGCACGTCGGACGGGTGCGGGAGGACGGCAGGGTGGAAATCGAGGAGGACTGGTCCAGCAAGTCAGCCCTGAACGAACCCGAACAAGCATCAGAGATCATCAGCTTCGCTGAAGCAGGTAAGTCACGGCAGTCAGCCATCCTCCAGCCTCACACTGGGTCTCCGATTCGGACTAAAGTGCATTGTAAGGCAAATGTGTTTTTATATCTGCGGGATTATTTATTAATGCAACATCCTCTGTGCAGTACGGTCACAAGGGAAAGGGGTTTAAGGATTGCAAAAGATTTAGACAAGTCTGGATGGGGAATAGATTCACTAGCTGTGTTCAAATTATGAAGGGCTTTGATGGATTAAATAAATAGGAAATTGCTGTCTGTGACAATACGCTTTGAGATCAGGAGGCAAAGAAAACAGAGAGGGGAGATTTAAAACAAAAACAGATTTGCAATGCACTGTCTCAAAGCTCCAAGCAGGCAAATTAAACGAGAACTTTCGGAATGAAAATTGATATCAACTCAGAGAGCACTTTGCAGGGTTATGATGAAAGACTAATTGGCAGCAAGTGCAAAGAGTCAGGATGGATTAAACGGGCCGAATAGCTTTCTCCCAGTGGTGTACGACTGTAGGAGCTAAGCCCGGGACCATTAGTATAAGAAATCAGTAGATCGACCAGCATAATCAGTCGCTTTTTATTCATTATTTGAAATTTTTTTGTTAAATCTGCGCTCGGAATGTCCCGCTCTAACAATGTTCATTTGTCCTCGTCCTTTGTGGCTCTCAGGTCCGTCCCAGGACGTGGTACACTTTCAGATCGCCAAGGAGGAGGAAGGGGACCTTTCCCTGGTGGAGCAGGCTAATATCTGGCTGTACCTGAAGCTCTCGAACAAGTCTAACCGGAGCAGGAGTAAAGTGACTCTGAGACTATCGCAGGAAGGAGAAGGCGGCAGGGTGGTCAGCGAGAAACAGGTAGACATCAAGAGGAGCGGCTGGCACTCCCTGCCCGTGTCGAGGACTGTGCAGACGATCCTGGCCAGCACGGATCGGTCCCTCATGCTGAAGGTATCCTGTGAGCTGTGCCTGGAAGCCGGCGTCTCCCCGGTGCTGATAGAAACCGACGTGGAGGAGTCTCACCGGCCCTTCCTGATGCTGCTGGTCCGGGAATCAACGGCGCACACCCACCGGATACGCAAGCGGGGTCTGGAGTGTGACGGCAAAGTCAACATCTGCTGCAGGAAGCAGTTTTATGTGAATTTCCGAGACATCGGCTGGAGTGACTGGATCATAGCGCCGCCTGGTTACTACGGCAACTACTGCGAGGGCGAGTGTCCCAGCCACATCGCCGGTACCTCGGGCTCGTCCCTCTCCTTCCACTCGGCCGTCATCAACCACTACAGGATCCGAGGCTACAGCCCTTTCAACAACATCAAGTCGTGTTGTGTCCCCACCAAACTCAGGGCAATGTCTATGCTGTATTACGATGACGGGCACAATATTGTGAAAAAGGACATTCAGAACATGATCGTAGAGGAGTGCGGCTGCTCATAAACCCCGTGAGATACACATAATGCAGACAGACTCGGACAGAAAGTCACACAGTGAGACAGAGAGAGAGAGAGTCAAAACAGACACATAGTACACAGATCACAGATTTAGGACAGTTCACCGACTGGGTCTCTCCAGAGCCTATAAAACTAACTCTAGACTTCAGACATTTTCACTCGAGGGTCTGGCAGAGCAATGGGTCGAACTGCACCAAACTCCATGTGGCCCTCACAGCCACCCACTTCTCCCTACCTGTGACTTGACACACCTTCCACTCTTACACACAGACACCTGACTTTTTCTGGTGCGTTGGTTTTGTTCATGTTGTGACACTGAATGGCACTTTCAAAGACAAAATGCACAAGATCTAACTTTCTGTTGTTTGAACGCGGGGCAGAGCTTTACCAAGTAGCTGCACTGTTTTCTTCTTTGCAAAACTACTTCCACGTGTGTAAGATGCCTAAGAACAGAACTATGCAATCTCTTTTTTTTAAAAAAAGGCTTTCTTTGGTTTACCTAAAAGGAGACGCTTGCTTCTTTTGGAAGTAAATATTCAGCTGACGAGAGATACTTGAAAGGAAAGTTCGCCCCGCTGCTGGGCTAAACATTTTTTTTAACTTTGTGATCTTTATGCGATTTGCACTAAAACGACGTTTGCCTGTCTAACCGCATCTTAAACAGAAGTGTTTGAAAGGACAGGGAACTGCACTCAGAACAGAACAAAACGAGTTTCTATGAAATTTTGTATCAACGGTCGAACAGACACCAAAGAGATTTGTGTAAATGTTATTGTGTGATTTCTACAAGGATACTATTTTTAAAAGAAAAACTTTAAAAATGTTTTTAAAAAAACCTGTAGATGAATATGGCTGCAGTATCAGGGTTTGGATTTAATACTCAACCGCTTGAGACATCATTACAGATGTACCTGGATGTCTGGGCACCAACGATCTGACCTGAGTTAAATCCTACACCCTAAGTGTAGTTTGCACACTGTCTGAAAGCGATTTGGCAAAAAGCACTTCTAGCGGTCTGCTTATTTCTTATTTAAAAAAAAACAAGCGTGTTAGAAAACAAATCGAACTTTTGCTTAAAAATAGTTGGCCTATTTTTGTAACGACGTCGCCGAGGGCGATTAAAAGTGTTATTAAAGTATCAAATATTGTTCCAGTATTTCATGTGAGATATTGCAAAAGCTTCTTTCTCCATTATAGATTAGTTGCCAATTTAATGAGGCGAAGGACATGGGATTTCCGTCATATTTCCCGGCACCAAATTAGTCTTATTGACTTTGATGATTGTCTTTTCGAGTTGATGTGTGTGTGTTTCTTTTTTGTTAAGAAATGATGCCAGAATGTCATGTTTTAAAGAAGTCATCACAGTCTATCCCCAGTTCCTACTGACTTGCCTGATTCACTGTGCATTTGACGTGGCGCGGCGTTTCAATTGTGGTGATCCCGCAGGCTTCTGAACGGAATCTCGAAAAGTAGTGATTCAGGGCTTAAGCCTTCAGCCGTCATCGCCGAACGCGGATGTTAAGACTGTCTGCGGGAGGCAGCCGGTTGGGAGTCCCTTGTCATCAGACAGGGTGAGAGGCTGAGCCAGTTGCGAGCGAAGTTGGATTTGGAGGGGTGGGGGAGGCGGGGAGGTGGGGTAGAGATTGTTGATGAGCAACTTGGGACCAAACAGAACTGCAACTTCCAGACTGCACTGCAACGACTTAAACGCGTTCCGGAATAACCATTCACTCGGAGGGCGTTTTAACACAGCGTACTTTTTAAAAAAAACATGCATTGAGCTGTGAAAACATTATTTCTAAAATATTCCGTGTAACATATCTGACACGTTGCTGGTTGTTCCCTAGTCCTTGAAAAAACAAGCCTTCAGCGTTAAGAACCAAAAAGGAGTCGTTTATGTGCTTCTTTGGGTTAGATGTATTTTTACACATCACTGTGCAGAACGGTGAGATAATGTATATATATTTCATCAGTCAAAAAAGTTCTATCGCCTTAAAAGACACAGTTTAAATTTGTTGGTCTAGTCAAGCGTGTGCTTTTTTTTCAACAAACAGTTTAGGCAATTGTGTGGGCAGAATGTAAATCTGACCTGATTAGTTCAATGATTGAACCAAATCGCTATTCCGCCCAGTTTATCGGAGTTGACTCTTTAAAAGAACTATCCAGCCTCACCCTCCCTCCTTTCCCAACCATATTTTCCCCTTTCTTATCACATCAAGAACTCCATTTTGAAAGTTGCTCTGGACTTGCTACTGTTGTCCCCTTCAATCCGGGATGGTGTAGTACAAGGTCATTGCATTAGTAATTCAGAAGCTCAGGCTAATGTTCTAGGGGTGCAGCGTCTATTCCCACTGTGGCAGGCAGTGAATTCGACTTCAGTAAAAATGCTAGCGTAATGTTGATCAAGTAACCACTATTTATTGTTGCAAAAACCTAATTGTTTCATTAATGTCCCCTAGGCAAGGAAATATTCAGCTGGTGTGACCTACTTGTGACTCCAGTTGACAATTAAACATCCCCTGAGAAATCAAGAAATTAATAAAGACTGGTCTAGCCAGTAATGTCCACAATCCATAAACAAAAGTAAGAAACAAGTATTTCAGAACACTGTCATGATACAGTATTCATATTACTGCTGTATCCTGCACTGTCCTCTATCCTTTATCTTCAACCACACATGCAGGTCCTTCTTATACCTGGACACTCAGATGTGGAGTTGTGAAATGTAAATTTCAGCACTTATTCAGTTATAACACTTGGCAAGGCTGAGCAGCTTCCACAGTTAGTCTGTCAGGTGAGGCCACGGAGGGATTTGTAATAAAAGAGCATTTTAATATCAAGGCGTAGCTTTGTTCATGTTGAGATCTTGTTGGCATTCCTAAATTTCATTCCAATGTTGCTGCACTAATATGTTTGCAGGTGCACCTGTCAGTTTCTCCATTTATTTCTCACCCATAATTGACCAACAGTTAGAGCAATGCAGTTTATGGAAAACTTTATAAATTGTGTTAATGGATTATGTAGTAATGGATAGGCAACTAACTGAAAAGAAAAACAAACATACTCATGCCACCAGATAATTTAGCAACAAATTTCCACAGAATGTTTTTGATTGTCTCTTAACCAGAACATTTAAAATGTTTTTCTAGTTTCAAAAATATAGCATAATTGCTATAAAGATGTTTTTAGATAATCTAGCTGCAATTGAAATGACAATCTCTGTTTACCTGTTAGCATTCTGTTGCTTCTTTCTATCATTACAGATTAACACATTCTTAAATTGGTAAACAGATAAAAAACAGCTACCCTAACCATTTTTGTTTTATTTTGATTTAAAGTGCACCTTATCTAGACCAACAATCCAAAATTGTCTTTCATCTTCCTGTGCATTTGAAATATAATGCTTTGAAGCAATGTTTGTTCGGCTAATATGATTTCAAATGTAAAATTAATTTATGCACTTAATTGTGTAAACAGTATAATTTGACCATTTAATATTTATTGTATAAATAGTAAATAGATGTTTATTTTTCAGTTGCATAAAGGGATATTAACATATGTTGCAAAATAATAGATGACATTTGTGGAATAAAGCTGTTACCAGCACAAGACATTGACTTACGCACAGTCTGGAAGTCAGTGTATTTCCCACACCAAACGACAAATAGGCAGTTTAAACAGCCTAGTACCATTTGCACAATTTGACCTTTGCTATCCATTTAGTTCAGGAAATGAAGTAACTTCATTCAGCCTGCATCATGTCTCAGTAGCAGCACATAATCCCTCTCAGTTACCAGATCATGGGCTCAAGCCTCACTCCAGAGACTGGAGTACCATATCCAGGCTAACAATTCAGTGAAATACTGATGGAGCAACTGTTACTCAAATGAAGTGGTACACCAAGGTCCTGTCTACCATCTCTGGTGGATGTAAATGATTCACATCTACAGTTCCAACATTGCAATAATCCTATATTCAAGAGGTGCATCTGTGGCTTTGGAGATGTTTGGGGCACCCTGAAGCTGTGAAAGGCATTTTATGAACAAAAGTCATTCTTTCTTTTATTGTATAAGACTACAGAAGACAATAATGTCCTCCTGCGTCCACGTTATTTAAATGTGACATGAACAAAAGTGTCAGATTCATTACTGTCTAATTCATGTCATGTGTTTAAATTATTTTGAAAAGAGAAACTTTCTAAAATGTGACGATTTTGATGACTTTGGAACGAATTAGGTTTCTGAGTACTGAATTTCCACGTAATTCTATCTTTATGTAAACATCAGTGTCATCCACAATAAATTAAAGAAAACCATACTGTTTTTAAAACTTATGTTTGTTTCATTGCGCACAGATATCCTTGGCCCCAACAATTGCTTACAGTTGAAACAGAATCTGAACCTATTTTGGGTTTTCATCACCCATTGTATTTTATTTGACAATTAGTTAACACTCATGTAAAATCCCACCCTACATGTAAAATCACACACTAATACATTCTGTTGATCAAGAAATTTAATTCATAACATTTGAAATTTAAATCATAAAACATAAATGCTCTGTAGGCTATTTACCGACCAAAGTTATTCTTTTCCAACTGATTTTGCAATGTTGTGTGCATTCTTTTTGCTATTTAAATGCAATTATGCTTAATATTGAATCTTGCAAAAGTGCACTACCTCCATTCACAACACCCATCTTTCATCTACATTGCTGTGAAGCCAAATGTGTACGTGTGAACTTCCATGTGGAGCTAATGTTTTTGTCATGTATAGCATGCCAGAATGATAAGATCAAGTATTACATTTGTACACAGGCTAATGCTGACCCATCCCTTGCATTTTGCTCAGAATACACAAGTTTATCCTTTTCCAGAAGACAGTGACAGCAATTTAAATGTACAATCAGTTTCACCTTGCACAAACAACTCAGTTTTTAATAATCCTTTGGGATGAAGTTAATTAAATATATTTGGGGTCAAAGTGGTTTCAAGAAATGAAGTAACTTCATTCAGCCTGCATCATGTCTCAGTAGCAGCACATAATCCCTCTCAGTTACCAGATCATGGGCTCAAGCCTCACTCCAGAGACTGGAGTACCATATCCAGGCTAACAATTCAGTGAAATACTGATGGAGCTAAGCTAACTACATAAGAGTTTGTAGACTGTTAGCTGACCCAACAAGGTCTACATTACTCCACAGATGATTGATCATCTTGACTGTTTCATGAAAGAAACTTTCTGAAAAAGTTTGAGGTTTCTCCTATTTTACCTCCAGAGCATTCTGCTAGTCAGTGTCTGAAAGGTCACAGAAGAGTACTGTAGACCAGCAACAAGAAAGTTAACAGTGGCTCATATTAAAAAGATGGCCATTTTTATAAGTCCAATCCCAGCACTTTTAGGGCTCCCAAGTTCACCATTTCAAACTAACATTTTGCATTTGGTCAAGAATACTGTTCCTACAGATAGCGAAAGTATCTCCTACAGGTAGCTCACATCCTGTTTCTCAAATGCCCATCAATCACCTGCAAGGCACAAGTCAGGAGCCTGATGGAATACTCCCTACTTTCCTGAATAAGCAATATAAAACTCAAGAAGTTTGACAGCATCCAAGACTAAGCAGCCTGTTTGATAAGCACTTCTTCCACCATCTTCAACACTCACATCCTTCACCACTGATGCGCAATGATGGAAATGGGTACAATACCTAGGATATACTGCAGTCACTTATCAAGATCCCTTAGACAGAACCTTTGAAACCTGTGACTTGTCTCAGCTGGAGGGATAAGGGCAGCAGATATATGGGAATTCTACTACCTGCCAAGACACCACTGTGTCACTCAAAACTATATCATCCTTCACTTTGACTGTAATGCCCAGATCTCAGGTGAGGTTCTCCAGTTTGTTGTGGTTCCAGATGGGATGCCTGAAGCATTAAACTCTGACATTGGTGCTAAAGACATAGGTAGGAAAAGCAATGTTGTCCTGAAGGCAGAATTTCGGGAGTTTGGAGGAAAATTATAATGCAAAATCTCAAGAGAAGAAATCTCAGAATTTCTCCCCACAACTCATGCTTGTGAGAATCAAAACAGGGGGATTGATCAATTGAATATGTAGCTGGAGATCATATGTTAGAAGCAGGGCATCAGATTTCTGAGAATTTGGGACCAAATTTTGAACAGATGGGGCCTACACAATCTGAACAGGTTGCACCTTAATGGGACTGGGACTGAGATCCCCACAGGCAGATGTGGTAGTGTTGTTTGGATGGGTTTAAACTAGCTTGCCAAGAGGATAGGAATCCGACAACTAACCCAAATGGGAAGGGAGAAAGATGATAAAAAGAAATTAAAAAGATGCTAGGGGGACTAGAAGACAGGAGAAACAAAGTTTTGTGTCAAGTATGCTTTGAAAGTGGAATAATGTCAAAAAGACAAATTTAAGGGCACTCTACCTGAACAAGAACAGCATTCACAACAAGTTAGATGATTTAAGGCACAAATAAATATGCCTGGGCGTGAACCAATTGCCATTACTGAAACATGGCTGTACGACGACCAGTATTGGGAGCTCAATATTTAAGTAAGTTCAATGTTTAGTGAGAAAGGGCAACAAGGAAAAGTGGGTTGCAATGATAATAATGGATGGAGCCAATACATTGGTAAGGGAGAAACTCCAATTGGAAAAACAATTTGTGGAATCTGCTGCTGGAACTAAGAGACAGCAAAGGACAGCAAACATTGGTTATTGTTATTTATAGGCCACCAAATAGTAGCGGTATTGTCAGGCATGGCATTATTTAGGAGATGAGAGAAGCCTGTAGCATGAACTACACAGTAATCATGGGTGATTTCATTCTGCATTTAGACTGGGCAAACTAACGAAGTGCGAAGGTTTGAAAGACAAGTTTCTGAATGGTTATCTAGGGTAATATGTTGAGGAGCCAAATACAGGAGAATAGGATATGAATGCCATCTACCAAAAATCATTAAAACAGACTTGTAAAGCCTTTATATGTGTATAAAAAAGAAATGTTGGCTAAAAAGCCTGTGGGTCCATGAAAAGCAGAATCAGGAGAAATTATATTGGAGAATAGAACAATGGCAGAAAAGCTAAATGATTATTCTGTAGTGTGAGTCACTGATTATTCTGTATCTGTTTTAACTGAAGAAGGTGGAAGAATTCTCCCAGGATTAGAGATCCAACAGGTTAAGGAGAATGAAGAGTTGAAGGAAATTAGCATTAATCGTAAGATTGTACTGAAGAAGTTAACAGGGCTGAAAGTAGGTAAATCTCCAGGACCTGACGGTCCAGATCCCACAATGTTGAAGAAAGTTGCTATAGAGATAATCGACACATTCATGATAACCTTCCAAAATTCTGGCATGATACCTGCAGATTGGAAGGTAGCAGATGTCACTCCAATATTTAAGAAGGGAGTGAGAGAGAAAACTGGAAACAAGAGAACAATTAACTTTACATCAGTCATTGAAAAGTGCTAAAATTTATTAAAGAAGCTGAGATAAATACTTATCTGGTTGATAATGATCTGATTTTGGACAGTCAGCATGGATTTGAGTGTGGTAAATCATGTTTGAAAAACTTGTTGGAGTTTTTTGAAGATTGGTAAACTAGAGCTGATGGCATAGTATGTCTAGATTTTCAGAAGGCTTTTGATCACATCCCTCCAAAGGAGTCTGGTTAGAAAAGTTTAGCAAATGGTATGAAGTAATGTTTACACAAGGAATAACACCTGCCTGACAGAGAGGAAACAGAGAGTTGGAATAAATGGGTCATGGTCACATTTGCAGTCAGTAACAATGGGTTACCACAAGGATCAGCATTTGAGTCCCAGCTTCTCAAAGTATATATCAATGATTTGGAGATGGGGACCTAATGTGTTCTTTCCAAATTTGCGAATGATACAAAACTGGGTGGGAATATGTGTTGTGAAGAAGTTGTAAAATAGATTTGGGAGGATTTTGACAAGCTAAGCGTATTTACATTAGATTTACCTCTGCAATTCTTTTTCTTTAGTAGCAGTGCTTTTTAAAAATAAACCCGTTTTGAATTAAAAATAAAAATGGCTACATATGTTTTGAAGTTCTGATCCATCATCAAAACATTTCCCTATAATGAGATTCATTTTCTTTTGTCATTACAGATGAGAAAAAAACATAAAAGATCAGACATAGGCACAAGCACAGTAATTCCTGAAGCTTTCAGCAATTCCTTTTGCACTTAAGCAGGTTTGTTTACCTTCTAGACAGGGCATCTGAAAATATATTTAATTTCCTGGCATTGTGAGTGATTTTTAAGTGGTATGGTTGAAGAAACAAGCTACAATGGAATAACCTGGCCTTCTGGGTCTTAAACTTTTCTGTAAAAGTTAATGGGATGTGGTCAGTACAGGCTGTGGTCTCTCCATATCCATTGAGTCATAAATCTGAAGACATTTGAGAGCCAGTAATAATGCCAAGGTTTTCTTCTCTCCTGTGGAGTATTATCTCTGATGCCTGTTCAGACTTTGGAAAAGTAACCAAATAGCCTCTCTATTCCAGCTTGTCTTCATGAAAGAGGACATCCCCTAATCTGATGTCTCTCACATTGAGGACTACTTTAAATTATTGTTAAAATTTGGGAACCACAAGCATAGTCTTGATCATAAAAATTATCTTCAGCTTTTTCAAAGCTGTTCGGCATTTCTTTATCCATATTCCTTTTGATGATTTTCTGGGCTAGTTCTGCCACAGTGGAGCTAGTTGTTGAAATTTGGGATGAAATTTCAGCAGAACCCATATGTTTCTAGACTGTAACTGATTATCATACCTAATGCATAGAATGCATAGACTAATGCGTAGAACCTGCTTGCATCGAAGACAGTGGGAACAGCAAGAGGTGGAAAGGCCTTTATAATGCATTGTGCAGGAATGCAGGTGGAAACTTTTGATCAGACTGGAAAGAAAAATCTTGTGGATAGCTAAAACAAGATTGAAAGAATTGCCGTGCTTGGACTACTCTGGAGAGGCTCTATTGCAAAGAAAAATTTGCTGTGAAAAGCAGTTGTAAAATTGTAAATTTCCAGGCTGAGAAAATAAAATAAGCAGGAACAAGCCCTTAGAAGCTAAAAATCACTTTGGATTGATTCTGAGAAAATTGATTGTCTGTGCAAAGGACAGTGTAAAACATATCTATGGTATATTGTCCTCCAGTTGGCTTATGGTTTAACGTATAAGTTACTGACAACGATAACATATTTAAAATAATTATTTTTGTTGCTTGTTACAATAAACATCTTAAGACGTAAACATTGGTGTGTCATTTTTTTCAGCTATCAGTCGGAGATTCAAAATTCCTTTTTAAAAAGTTATCAATTTCTGCCGTGATTGTAACATCCCATCAGTATCTTTCCTACTTCTCTTTAACTTCATATCTTTCTTTTTCTCCTTCTCTGGCCCTTTCTCTTTTATTTGCTTTCACTCTTTCACTTAATTGCTCTCTGTCTCTCAAGGGGAAAGTGCTCATGACCAACAATGCATGTCCTTATCTAAGTAACTGAGCTCAGAACTTTTACAATGCTGGGAATAATCGAAATAAACCATTGCTTTGCTTTCGACAAAAGTCTTGTTTAAGTTTCAGTTTCCATTTCTGATATTTGAACCACCTGCCTTGGGTAGATTGCCCTATTCCTGCAACTGAGTGAATTGAATTGCTGAGAGGTCCACACCAGAGAAAGGTGACGTAAATAAATTATGTGGGGAGAATTCTTATGTGAGTAACTTAGTAGAAGGTAAACTAAGGCTATTTCTTCTGGGTTTCTATGTGCCTCAATGTTGAACCTGTTTCTGTTGTCTCCACTGTGCCGGGTTTATACTTATGTTGATCGTGGCTCGGATCAGGCAATGGTTCATCCAGCAGTTGTCAGCTCCTGTTGTGGCACATGTGATTTTTAACATCTTTCCGACCCCTTTCTCTGATGATGACATAGTCAAGGAGGTGCCAGTGTTTGGGGTACGGGTGCTGACACATTTTCTTCTCTTTGTCCCTTTGGCGGAACAGTCCTCCTAAACCATAGGAGGGGAGATGATGGCCGCATGATATTATGGCTGGACTGGTAATCCAGAGACCCAGGTAATGTTCTGGGTACTTGGGCTCGAATCCTGCCACGGCAGATGGTGGAATTTGAATTTGATAAAGTGTCTGGAATTAAAAATCTAACGATGACCGTGAATCCATTGTCGTTTGTGGGAAAAACCCATCCGGTTCACTAATGTCCTTTCGGAAAGGAAACCACCATCCCTACCTGGTGTGGCCTACATGTGACTCCAGACCCACAGCAATGTGGCTGACTCTTAACTCACCTCTGGGCAATTAGGGATGGACAATAAATGCTTCCTAGTCAGCAACACCCCCATCTTGTGAATGAATAAATGAATGAATAAAGAATCTCCTCCCCATGGCTGAGGAACTCCTCCCAGAGTTGCAGTGTGGTTTTCGGCCAGGGAGTGGCACAACAGATATGATTTTCAATGCACGATAGCTGTAAGAGAAGTTCAGAGAAAAGACCTACCCCTGTTCATGGCCTTCTGCAACTTTACGAAGGCATTTGATACTATCAAGTGAGAAGCATTATGGAGTGTCCTTCTCTGCTTTCATTGCACCATAAAGTTTGTCATCATCTTCACCTGCTCCACGATGACATGGAAGTCATAGTAATGATAATTGGCTCCACCAACGACCTGTTCCCCTATGGGCCAGAGTCAAGCATCATCACCCCAATGCTGTTTTCGATCTACCTCACCGCAATGCTTCACTTCACTGCTGACAGGCTTCCCACTGGCATGGAGCTAACTTACAGAATCTCTGGGAAATTATTCAACCTCCGCCACCTTCAAGCCAAAACCAAAGTCCCTCCAACCAGTGTCATCAAGCTGCAGTACGCAGATGATGCTTGTGTATGTGCAATCTCAGATGATGTACACCAGGCCATAGTCAGCACTTTTACAGAGCCATATGAGAGCATGGGTCTCACCCTGAACTTCCTCAAGATGAAGGTCCTTCATCAACCAGGCCTGGCATTGTGGAGCAAACCCCTGATCATCAAGCTACATAGGGAGGCCTTAGAGAAAACTAACCACTTCCAATACCTCGGAAGTGTTCTGTTGGCCAAACCAGCTATTGATGAAGAGATCCAGCATCGCCTCCAAGTGTGTCAGTGCAGCCTTTAGCTGCCTGAGAAAAAGAGGCACTAGAGCAGTAGCACCAATGCTGCCCATACAAGATCCTGTGAATCCGCTGGGAAGACGCACCGACACCAGAGTCCATGGCCTGGCCAACATCCTCAGCACTGAGGCACTGGCCACCCTTGATTGGCTACCACGGGCTGGGCATGTCGGCCACATGACTGGCACAAGGTTCCCCGAGCAGATGCTCTACACCCAGCTTTGAAACGGCAGGCAAGTCCCAGGTGGAGAGAGAAAGTGCTTCACTGATATCCTGAAGGTCTCACTGGTGAAGTGTGGCATGCCCACAGATACCTGGGAATCACTGGCCTAAGACTGTCCAAAGTGGAGGAGCATCCAGAAAGCTGTTGAGCATGGGAAAATGTGGAAGCCAGATGACTACAGTGAAAAGAGTGCACTGCCACACAAATGCTCTAACCACGCCTTCCTGTGACGATTTTCTGCCCCAAACAGAGCCTGTGGTAGGCCCATCGATCTGTACAGCCACCTACAGACTCACCCTGAGAGTGGAAGACAATCATCTGCATCTGCAAGGGAGTGTTGATGAATGAATGAATGGTCCATTGAATGAGTCCCATGTCAAGCAGTAATCTTCCTTCTGCATTGACCAATCTTCATATATGAGTTCCGGCCAGATCATAAAATAAAACAATGATCATTAAGAGAAATGACTGTTTCTGAATATGGGTAATTCAAGGAAAGGTATTATGTAGATGTGAACATATCTGTTGCATTTATTCAAAGATTATTTAAGAAATGAAAAAAAAGGTAATTGCATTTATTTAGGACTTTAAGACATCCCAAAGACTTTTACATCCAATGAAGTATTTTTGCATAGTAGTTGTATCACAGGAAAGTGTGACAGTCAATAAAAGCTCAAGCAGCAATGAGATGATGACAAGATAACATAGTCCAGTGACATTGATTAATGAATAAAAGCCAGCCCAGACACCAGCAAGAGCTACCCTGCTCTTCTTAATTGTGTCTTGGGATCTTTTATATTCACTTGAAAGAATCAATGAATTACTCAATGATTCATCTGAAAGGTTGAGTAGGATTGGCGGCCATTGCTCTTTTTTTTATGGGGTGGCCATACACAAAGAAGAAAACATAACAGTTTTAAAACTGTCAAAAAGCAAGAAGAGTTCCTCTTCTCCATGGAAAAACTGATCATCAATTATTATAAGAACACAACTGTTTACCTAAAGTAGATTTAAATTTGATGTAACTGACATTAGCTGCTTAATTTCTAAACATAGCTTCCATAAAGTCTAGGTGAAGTAAAGGTCTGGCTTTTGATTTGTGCAATAATAGTTATGTGTGCGCTATCCCAATGCAGGATTCACAGCACAGTCACCCATGACCTAACAAATTGTGAACTTGACCTGAATTCTGTGTACATTACACATTTATTTCTTGTTTTAAAAAATAACTCCAATGCTTTAAGTAGGAACTAAAGTGTCCGGTACAAGACTACTCCTTTATTGAATGAAATTCCATTAAGATGCATATTTGGGTCACTTTGCCAAATACTGTGCTTAGAAAGCTAGCATGTGTTTCTAAAAGTGAGCCAGAAGAAACCAGGAATAAGGAAATTGTTTTTGTAATTTCTGCTGTTATGTTGTTGATTGCATGTTAGCTGTAAACTTTAGACATTTATGCAAAGCCATTTGTGTCAACCAGAGAACTCCAATAAAATCACCAACAGCTAACTGTATAAAGAAAGCTAATTAAATTTACAGGGACAAAACAGGTAATGTTTACAAATTCACTTGGGACCATTGCATAACACAATTGAGGTGATTGTTTTCACTTGCCATTTATGTTGGGGCATAGAAACTAAATTGCAAAGAAATGGCTAGTTATGTTAATTATCACGACTTTTCATTCTTACTGTTTTGTTGCATATTTCATTTAACTATAATTAATTTTTGCTGAAGGATATCCCTTACACAAGCATTTGTAATTAGGCCCTCAAATGAAGAGCATAATTTTCAATTTCTATTAATTTTGTGGAAAGCAAGTGTTTCAGTCAGATGTGCAAATGTTTCTCAGACAGTCGATCCATGAAGCAAAAAAATCCCCAAATTCCAATTGTTTTGCACCATTTTTTCTTTGTTTTTGTCATTTCAATATATCAATGCCTGCTTCCTTCCTTGATTTGAGTTTTTCCACTAGGATAGTAGTTCATTCCTGCTGAAATAAAATGATGAATAATCAGCATCCTTTGAATGCCACTGTACAATGTAACAATGGCTTTTTGTAGGTTGTATATCTGTATAATGTCCTTGCTTCCTCACAGATCACTTTAAGCTTTGAAAACCCTTTCATGACATTTTTTATCATTTCAAAGAAATGAGTCACAAATTAAAAAGGTGAAAACTACAAAAAGCCAATCCTAACCATATCAGATTGAATATCACATCTTGTGGCCTTCGTATTTCTCTCCTTCAAAGTTATTGCTTTTCCTAGCTTACTGTCAACTCCTGCCTGGCTGTTCACTGCTTCTTTTTGTATTTTTTTCCTTTTGTCATTGTGGCTGTTACTGCTCAGAAGACCACCTTAATCTGGGTGTTTCTGCATGTCCTAAAAAGAAAAAGAAGTTGCATTTATACAGTACTTTTCATAACATCAGGTCATATCAAAGCACTTTACATTAAATTTAAAGTGCTCTTAAAATGTTGTCACTGCTGTAATGTAAGCCTGTCAATTATTTCAGATTCTCCTTTGAAGGGATCGAGGAGGTTAGAATGATGATGGTGTATAATTATAATTTTCAGCAAATTAACCATTAGAATCATAGAGTCATTGAGATATACAGCAGGGAAACAAACACTTTGGTCCAACTCATCCATGCTGACCAGACATTGTAGATAAATCTAGACCCATTTATCAGCACTTGGTCTATATCTCTCTAAACCCTTCCTATTGGTACATCTATCCAGGCACCTTTTAAGTGTTATAGTCATACCAGCCTCCACCACTTCCTCTGGCAGCTCATTCCATACACACACCACCATCTGTATGAAAAAGTTGCCCATAGGTCCCTTTTATATCTTTTCCCTCTCATCTTAAACCTATGACTTCCAGTTTTAGACTTCCCCACCCCAGGGAAAGATCTTGCCTATTTATCATCTCCATGCCACTCATTTTTTAATAAACATTTATAAGGTCACCCCTCAGCCTCCAATGCTCCAGGGAAAATAGCCCCAGCCTATTCAGCCTCTCCCTATTGCCCAAGCCCTCCAAACCAGCAACATCCTCATAAATCTTTCCTGAACAATTTCTAGTTTCACAACATCCTTCCTATAAGATAGAGTAATACTCTAAAAGTGGCTGAACCAATGTCCTGTACTGCTGCGACATGATCTCCCAACTCCTATACTCAATGAACTGATCTTTAAAGGCAAGTATACCATCACCTTTTTCACTATCTTGTTTACCTGTGACTCCACTTTCAAGGGACTAGGAACCTGCACTCCAAGGTCTCTTTGTTCAGTAACACGCCCCAGGACCTTAACTTTAACTGTGTAAGTCCTGCCCTGATTTGCTTTTCCAAAATGCAACACCTCACATTTATCTAAATTAAACTCTATCTGCCACTCCTCGGCCCATTAGACCATGTGATCAAGATCCCGTTGTACTCGATGGTAACCTTCCTCGCTGTCCGCTACATTTCCAATTTTAGTGTCATCTGCACACTTACTAACTATACCTTCTATATTCACATCCAACATATTCACGGGAAAAACTTTGTGCATAAAGTCATTCTGCTCAATTGTCTTCTGGGATAAAAACTCATTTTATTTGAGGACTTAAGAGACTTTCTTCTGGACGACAGGTCACTTTTCAGTCAGCAAGTTCTTCTATCAGAATGCTGCTATCTATTTACTTAATCACAATGATACCTCATAGTATTGGCTGTATTAATTGAGGTATTAGTGACAATTAAGGTTGTTTCAAAGGAAAAATATAATTGCCACACACCACAAAAACCACATGAACTCCACCACAATCTCACAGGCACAACATCTCAATTTCCCGCTCGATCATAGCCACCCCCACATGAAGTCGGCAGCTGGTTACACCCAGTTTAGATCACAATTAAATAATCATGAGATTAAATTCAGTTTAGATCCCAGAAGTTGCAGCGTGAATGTGAAATGGGCTTAGGAACACTTAAGGAGAGAATAGTTGCTTTCAGATGGAGGAAAGTCTACAAGTCTTCTCCGGAGTGATAATGGGAACTGCAGATGCTGGAGAATCCAAGATAATAAAATGTGAGGCTGGATGAACACAGCAGGCCCAGCAGCATCTCAGGAGCACAAAAGCTGACGTTTCGGGCCTAGACCCTTCATCAGAGCTGATGAAGGGTCTAGGCCTGAAACGTCAGCTTTTGTGCTCCTGAGGTGCTGCTGGGCCTGCTGTGTTCATCCAGCCTCACATTTTATTATCTAAGTCTTCTCCGGAGTTTGCTATCAGACTAGTACTCATTTGGATAGACATTAATGACTTAAGCGAGTGTTAGGTGCAAATCCTTAAGGCTTCTGGATGTCACAAAACTCAGAAATATGTAAAACAATGAGAAGGAACAGGGGTCAGACTGGTGAAATCGATAGATAAATGGAAGATGGAATTTATTACAAAGAAATATTGACATTTGAAGATGACAACTTAAGTTGAGAAGAATGTAGCAAATGAGGTCACTGGGTTTATTAATAGATGCATGGAGTACAAAAGCCAGGAAGCCAGGCTAAATTATTCCATTTTACTGGTTTGGCCTTAGATGGAGTACTGTGTACAACTGTGGGAGCCACACTTTAGGAAGGGTTTCAAGGTCCTAGTGATGGAACAGAAAAGATTTGTTAGATTTACCAGTGGTGAAGGATTTCAGAAACTGGAGAAATTACAGTTCTCAGAACACAAAAGGTTAAAAGGAGATATTTTCAAAGGTGTTCAAAATCATGCATAGTTTTAACACAGCAAATAAGGAGAAAGGTCTTCCCACAGCAGGAGGATTACTAACCAAAGAACATACATGAAAGAATCAGCACTGTTGTGAGGAAACAATGTGTTTACTTAGTGAGCTGTTTTGATCAAGAAGGCATTACTTGAAAAGGTGGTAGAAACAGATGCAATAATATCTTTAAAAAAGTAAGTTAGATACAGAGCATTTGGGGCGTGGGCATTGCTGGCATGACCACCACTTGTTGGCCATCCCTGACTGTCCTTGAGTGGCTTCCTGGGCCACGTCAAGGGGCAGTTAAAGGTCAATTACATTTCAGTGGATCTGGAGTCAAATGCAAGTAAGACCAAGCAAAGCTGACAGATTTTCTTCACTAAAGGACTTAAGTGAACCAGACAGGTTTGATAACAATCATGATGGCTGCATGGTGGCCATTACCATGAACAGCCTTCAATTTACTTTAAAGCCACGAGTCAACTGCTGAGGTGGGGCTGAAACGATGTCCCCACAGTGTTATCAGGAACCCTTGGGCGCAGTGACAATACAGCCACGCCACCCTCTCCCCTTGCTTCAAATCCTTCAAGGGAAGTTGGTGGTTGGCAGGGAAGGGCAGTAGGGTGGCGCAGTGGTTAGCAATGGCAGTGGTCACAACGCCAGGGACCTGGGTTCAACTCTATCCTCGGGCGGCTGTCTGTTCAGAGTTTTCACATTCTCTCCCTGTTTGCAAGGGTTTCCTGTGAGTACTCTGGTTACCTACCACAGTCCAAAGATGTGCAGGATAGGTGGATTGGCCATGGTAGAAATTGTCCTGAAGTGTCCAGAGATATGTGAGTTTGCCATGGTGAAAAAAAACCTCATGCAAAGTTACAGGGATGAGATGCAATGGGGTGGGATTCTGTTTGGAAGGTCAGTGGAGCCCTGGCTGTGTCCTTCTGCACTGCAGTGATTCTACGACAAGATTTTTAGGGCCAAACAGTGAATTCGGGGTGTAGGACTTATTAGATAGCTCTGCTACTTTCTAAGTGGAATTCAGCTACAATGACACTCAAGAAGCACTACGCCATCCAGAGTAGAGATGAATATTTGATTTTAGTTCATTGATCACATCAAAAGGCCCTTCTCTCTGGTGCCACTGCTATTGTAATACGTAATACATAAAAGATTCACTTCCATACAGTAGGAGGTTGAAAGTTTTACTCGTGCCATTCAAGTGCCAGGCAATGATCATCTCCAACAATGCAGAAAGTAATCATCACCCGTTACTGTTCGATGGTATCGTCATCACTGAAATCCCCATTATCAAAATCCTGAGCAGGATTGCCATTGACCAGAAACTGAGCTGGACCAGCTATATGTAGTTGCAAGAGCAGATTAGAGGCTAAGAACTATGTGACATGTAACTCACCTTGTGTCTCCCTAATGCCTGTACACAATCTGTAAGGTGCAAGTCAGGAGGACGATCGAATAATCTTCACATGCTTGGATGAGTGCAGCTCCAACACTGCTCAAGAAGTCTGATATCATTCAGGAAAAAGCAGCCCCCTTGATTTTCACCCCATCAACCGCCTGAAAAATTCACTTCTTTTGCCATTGACCCTCTATAGCAGCATTATGTATCCTCTATAAAAGGCACTGCAGTGCATCAACAGAGGTCTTTAGACATCAAGGTCCTCCTTTACCCAGAAAGATTAAGGCCGCAGATGCATGGAAATTCACTTCCAAGCCACTTGCTGTCCTGAATTGGAAATATATTGCTGTTCCTTCTGTGTTATGGATCAAAATTCAAGAGCCCATGAAAAAATTTTCAGGAGTTCCCACATGCCAAAAAGCTACAACAGTTGCAAAAGGCAGCTCATCTTTCCAGGGCTATTAGGAATGGGCAATAAATGCTTTGAGGATAACTAAAACAAAGCAGTAAGGGGTGAGAAAATTAAATATGGCTTTAAGCAAGCTAGTAATATAAAAGAAGATTGCAGGAGTATTTTTAGATATCTAAAAGGTAAGAGAGAGGCAAGAGTTGACATAGCTGGAAAGTGAAGCTTGAGAAGTAGTAATGAGAACAAAGAAACGGTGGAGGAACTGAATAGGTACTTCGCATCACTTTTCACAGTGAAAGACACCTGGAGCATCCCAGAACTTCAGAGAATCAGGGACTGAGGTGATTGTAATGGCGTTACTAAGGGGAAGGTCTTGAAAAGCTGAAAGGCCTGAAAGCAGATAAATCACCCGGACCAGATGAACTGAAGAGTTCTGAAGAATATAGATGAGGATTTGATTTGATTTGATTTAATTTGACTTTTTATTGTCACACGTACTGAGATACAGTGAAAAGTATTGCATTGCATGCTAACCAGACAAATCGTACCCTACATAGGTACAACGTAGAATATGGTGTAACAGCTACAGAGAAATTGCAGAGAAAGATCAACTCCAACATGTGAGGTCCATTCACAAGTATGATAACAGCGGGGAAGAAGCAGTTCCTAAATCTGTTGGTAAATCTTTTCAAACCCTTGTATTTTCTGCCTTACAGAACAAAGTGGAAGAGTGTATAATGGGGGTGGGAGATGTCTTTGATGATGTTAGCTGCTTTATCAAGGCAGTGGGAAGTGTAGACAGAGTCAATGGAAGCAAGGCTGGTTTCCATGATGGACTGGGCTGTGTTCACAACTCCCTGTAATTTGTTGCGGTCTCGGGTAGAGCAGTTGCCTTTCCAACATGTGTAACATCTGTATAGGATGCTTTTTATGGTGCATCTTTAAAAACAGGTCAGAGCCATTGTGAATGTGCTGAATTTCCTTAGCCTCCTGAGCAAGTAGAGGCAATGGTATGTTTTCTTGACTGTAATGTTTAGGATTGTTTAGTATTGAAGAGGATGGATTGTTGGTGATAATTACTCCAAGAAACTTGAAACTTTTGACCTCTCCACCTCTTCACCATTAATATAAGCAGGGGTGTGTCCCCCAGTCCACTTCCTGAAGTCAGTCTACAGCTCCTTCATTTTTCTGACATTGAGGGAGAGGTTGTTGCCTTTATGCCATGCCACTAAACTGTCCATCTCATTCCTGTACTCTATCTCATCGTTGTTTGAGATCCGACTGACTACTGTGGTGTCATCAGCAAATTTGTAAATGGAGATATAGAGGCATTAGTGGTGCTCATTCACTACAGTCAGGGAGGGTGCCAGGGGACTTGGAAGTAGCTAATGTGACACCCCTGTTTAAGAAGGTAGGGAGGCAGAGGTCGGGAAACTATGTTAGCATGATCTCAGTTGTTGGTAAGGTTTTAGAGTCCATTATTAAGGATGAGAATGCTGAGTACTTGGAGGTGAATTGTAACAAAGGGGAGAGTCAGCACATCTTCATCAAGGGGAGGTCATGCTTGACAATCCGTTTGAGATGAAAATGAGCTCAGAATTGATGGGGCCAAAAAAAGATGTTTGGAAGAAAGGAACATTACCTTTTGGGGGTTGACCTGGATTAACAATCTGATCCTGTGATTCTCTCTGTTACTCCTTAAGCTGCTAGTCCATTCTCTTCCGAATTGCAAATGCACAAAGTCAATGAGTTGTAGTTACCAACACTACCTGATTAGCTGTTGTAAGTGCTTTTTCTGCCTGAGGAAGCAAGCTATACTTGTGAATGATGTCAGTCCCTTAATGTATCTAATCAGGTACTAATAGCTTACAGGTAAAAGACATCTGTAATCACAGAATTCTGCACATGATGCAGTGACCAACAACCGAATACAAATTCTGGCCACAAGCAATCCTAGCTGCGTCATTGGTCATTACCATTGATTATAGTGTCATTTGTGAAGCAGAAGTAATCACAAGCAACATTAAAAGTGTCACCCACAGGACACAATACACAATGACAATCCAAGGTCTCATTGGCTGTGTAAAGATGCAGACCTGAATTCTTCTCACTTTGAACTGGAAGTATTTGGCAATATACTCTTATATGCAATGCTGCCTTTTTTAGGTACATGTATATTCAGCAGTCCTGCTGGAATCTCCTGTGTTGGTAAGGGAATGTCCTACACTACACTCCAGATAGAGAATGCCACATAATCCTGGCAGCTGTGCTCTGCACACATGGAGCAGGGAAAGAAAGGGTGTGATGGATACTGGAGAGCTAGCTGAGGGGCAGCAGTCTTCTGAACAGGAAGATGAGGACACTGCACAGGAGGGACACCACCTTCAGCATGATAGAGCATTGCTGTTTTGGCCACAAGGCATATAGATTGTATGACACCAACTTCCAACTGATCTGCGCTTTTTATTCATTCATGGGATGTGGATGTCATTGGCTGGACCATTGTTTATTGCCCATCCCTAATTGCTCAGAGAGCATTTCAGAGTCAAACACATTGCTGTGAGTCCAGAGTCACATGTAAGCCAGACCAGGTAAGGGTGGAATTTCCTCCCGTAAAGGACATTAGTGAACTAGATAGGTTTTTCCTAACAATTAGCAATGGTTTCATGGTCATCATTAAACTCTTATTTCTTGATATTATTGAATTCAAATTCCATGACCTGCCATGGCAGGATTCGAATCCAAGTCCCCAGACATTATCTGGGTCTCTGGATTAATAGTTTAATAATACCACAAGGCCACCACCTACCCTAATTGGCTGAAGCGATCATTCATTGATTGTAAATTAATTGCTGTTAGGAAGACAAACAGCCCCTGTTTACTCTCAGAAGGAAACACAGCTTTCTTATTTGTTGTTTCTTCACTTTTTGTTTTATGCAAGTTAATATTAACAAATGTTTGAAGGATTCACAGCATGTAACGGCCCCACATCCAACAATAACTAGAGTTTTTTGCAGTGCTGGGCATTAGGGAGGCAGAGTTGAACATAGGCTGGTTCTGGATTAGATTAGATTCCCTACATTGTGGAAACAGGACCTTCAGCCCAACATGTCTACACTGCCCCCTGTAGCATCCCACCCAGACCCACCCGGCCACAACCACACACCCCTGAACACTACGGGCAATTTAGCATGGCCGATCCACCTAACCTGCACATCTTTGGACTGTAGGAGAAAACCGGAGCACCTGGAGGAAACCCACGCAGACACAGGGAGAATGTGCAGACTCCACACAGACACGAGGCTGGAATCAAACCCGGGTCCCTGGCGCTGTGAGGCTGCAGTGCTAACCACTGAGCCACCATGCCGCCCTAGGAGTGGGTCACTTCGGTAACTTCATTTCTGTAACTGCTGTTACAATGACAGGCGGGTGATGATATAAAGCAAAAATATGTTGACAAATATAATAATCTATTTCGAATGAAGTGTTACCAATGCTGCCTATGTGCCCTTTGCATCTACTATGAAGAGCCGGCAGCGTTCTAACTTGATGCACAGCTGGGCTTTAAATGTGGCAGTGACAGCAGGAAAACTGGAAGTTCCAGGCAGCAGTGAGTACTCTCTTTATTGGTGAGTGCATGATAGTGCTATAGAGGTCTGGTGAGTACACCATGAGGTGAGCAGCAAAGAATTATATGACATAACTCACGAGAGTTTCATGAGGCAATGCCTTCATGAAACTCCCCAAAAGTTAGCTTTATTTTGAAAAAGTTCAGCCTTGTGCTTTTGGGTGAGGAGATACATATTTGTCATGTGGACCTCTGCAAATAAATAAATGCTTATAAATGTATATAAAGATTGGTTCTAGTTCTATCCTCCACTACTTAGCTTTCTAGAATTTTGCAAAATACTTTCCTTTGATTGATATGTAAGGCAAGCGTACATACAACAGTTATGTAATATGGGAAAATATCCCAAGGCACTTCGTACGAGTATAATCAAAAACAAAATAGTGCTATAGAAGTGGTATTATGATGAATGACAAAAAGCTTGGTCAAAGGGGCAGATTTTACAGAAGGGTTAAAGGAGAAGTCGTTGGATGGAAATGCCGCAGTACAGAATTCCAGATTTCATGTTTAAGTAACCACACAAGTAACTGTATTCGTAGGATTGCATTGAATTTTAATCATGTATCAGCATTCGTCAAAGATCAGAGGAGAGTAACTGCATGGACCATAAATCAGAGGTGTGTGTATTCAGGGGTTACAAGCAGTTTTATTGTATTGTACTGGAACAAAAGTCAATATCAATCTTATAGAGAGCCAACTAGGCCAGATAAACAGGTGAGAAATAATTGGCAGATTTTCTCCACAGTTTAATGTTGAATAAGAAAGCAATCATTGACAGTATCAAAAACCTTTCATACTTAGCTCCCTCTGAACTAGTCTGCCCACTGTGAAACTATGTGATTGATGTGTAACTAACATCCTCCCTAACAATCACTGTACACCACTCCTATTGGCTTTCTGATTTGATTATAGTTGCACATTTTGCTCAATCTGTTTTCTTGAAGATCTAAAACACTTAAAATGTTTTGGATCAATACTGTTCTAGCTGCAGCCAAGCACATTCCACTGACCACAATTTTCCTTAAAGGGTGCAACAGGTTTTGTTTTAACTTCCCTTGCAAACATTCTATTACCTAAAAACCGACTTCCTCACATTCTTTCCACGTAGCAGTGGGACCCCTGATGCAGGCAAAAGGCAACTAACGGCAGAAAGTGGCCATTGGCTAGTTTTTAAAGTGACCCAAAGACTGGTGAGCCTGTGGAATTCATTACTTCAGGAAGTAGTTGATGCCAAACCATTGAATGTATTCAAGAGGTGGCTAGATATAGCACTTGGGGTGAATGGGATCAAAAGTTATGGGGAGAAAGCCGGATTAGGCTGTTGAATTGGACTGGATGTGAGTTTGCTCGCTGAGCTGGAAGGTTAGTTTTCAGACATTTCGTCACCATTCTAGGTAACATCATCAGTGAGCCTCCGACAAAGCGCTGGTGTTATGTCCCACTTTCTATTTATCTGGTTAGGCTTCCTTGGGTTGGTGATGTCATTTCCTGCGTTGATGATGTCATTTCCCGTTCTTTTTCTTTTTCTTTTTTGTTGAATTGGACGATCAGCCATGATCATGAAGAATGGCGGAGCAGGTTTGAAGGGCCGAATGGCCTCTTCCATCCTATCTTCTATGTTTCTATGTTTCAGTTGGCTGCCCATTGAGCTGCTAATGTACCTGTTACTGTCAATATGCCTTGGTGGTAAGAAGATCACAGGGTCCCCAGCTGCACCTTGACACTTTAAGTGCAATTTGCAAAAATAAAAACTTACTTCATTAGTTCCCTTGAAAATCCTTTATATCAATCATTTGCATTTCCCATTTCTTCGCAGCCATTTTCACTCCACTTAATCCTCCTGAACACCACTATTAGTACCACTATTTTAATTTTGTCTCCTTCAAACTACCAACTCAATGACTGCATCAATCACTCCTCATATTTACTACACTGTCGTTTATCTCACATTTAATCCTCCCCCTTACTGCATGTAGGGATGAGGATTAAGAGGCTACATGCTCTGTCACTGACAGTTTCTGTTCTCCAACAAAAACAGAAATTGCTGCCAAATCTCAGCAGATCTGACAGTATCTGTGGGGGGAAAGGGGGGGCGTGAAAAAACAGGGATAACATTTTGAGTCCAATGACACTTCATCAAAACTCATCAGAATTGTTGCAACTACCCTTCTCCCATTCCAATATGTTTACTTCAGAGGATTTGTTCCTTAGTTTTCAACCTGTTCAAAAACCAAAACAGAATAATGAAATGATTCCCTCTTTCACTTTCCTGTCTGCCTCCCAGTTAATACACTTTTGAAGTATTCATCTTGGGTAACTAGGTGCACTACTCTCAGACTAAATGAATCAAGCTCACAGCACCAGAACTCTGCGCAAAAATATCAAGTGCAAGGCCAAACCTTTGAAGAGATTGAATCCTTCTAGAGGAAGCATTAATTGAAGCATTAAAGGATTGAAATAAAATTTAATGTATAATTTATGTCATTTTATTCTTTATCATATAAATTATTTTTCTGATTTTCTTCACATCCTTATTTTGAGTATTAGAAGCCATGAATGAAAAAACATCATCAGTTATTTTGTGAAAACATTTTACTAATATATTGACTGCACAATCTCAGAATAATGCACACTAGCCATAAAACAACAGTTGTAACGGCATGAGATAGTGGGAACTACCGATGCTGGAGAATCTGAGATAACAAGAAGCATCAGAGGACCAGGAATTGGTGAAGGGTGCAGACCCGAAACATCAGCTTTCCTGCCCCTCTGATGCTGCTTGGCCTGCTGTGTTCATCCAGCTCTATATCTTATTATCTCAGTTGTAGTGGCATACTGGGCAGATCCTTCCAGTCTGCAAGTGAATTTAGATGGTGAGGCTGAAACAGTGAGTATTGCTCATAGGTTGGGTCAGGTTTTGTCCGCTGATTACGTACAGGTTGATGAGTACGATCTTATGGCCGCTGTAGAGGCATGGTCACAAGGATATTAAAGCTGCTAGCTAAATATCCAGTGACTATTCAAAAGAACAGACAGGGAGAAAAGGTGGTGGCTTTGATAATACAAGGTGTAACAAGAATGCTAGCAAGAAATAATCTTGGACCAAAAGATGTAGGTGGAAGGGGAGGAAGACAATGGTGGGTATAGTCAGTAAGCCCTCTAACAGTAGTAAAGGTCCCATAGGGTTGCTTTCTCATTACAGAGAGTGATGGTTTAACAAGAGTCACCACACCTCAACTGGAGAGCAAGATTAAGAAAGAGAATCCTTCATCATAACCTCAGCTAGTACAGGAATTGAACCCATGCTGCTAGCATCACGCTGCATTCTAAGCCAGCTATGCAGCCAATTGAGCTAACTATCCACCTTTAACAGTAGCAATTCTGTGAGATAGACATGAAAATTAGAAAATTAAGGCACTTTAAAAAGGCAGCATACTTATCATGAATGACTTTAATCTTCATGTAAGTTGATAAAAAGAATTAGCCACAAGGAAGATTTCATAGAGTGGTTTCAGGACAGCTTCCTGGAACAATATGTGGTAATTCTAAACATGTACCAGACCACTTTAGATCTAGTAATGTGTAATAAGACAAATTTAATAAATGATCTCAGAACAAAGTATCGTCCACGAAAAATCAAACATAGCTTGGCAGAATTCAGCATTCAGTTTAAGAGTGAGAAAGTCAGCTCTGAAACAACGGTAATAAACATCAATGGGGGTAGTTACAAAGGAATGAGGACAGAGTGAACAGGAATATTGGGAAAGGGGTTTAGTAGTTGAAGAATAATAGCAGATGTTTAAGAAAATAGTCATGACTCACAACAATATTTATCCCAGTGAGCAGAAGGATTCTAGGAAGGGAATAAACCAACCATGGTGATCAAGGAGGTGAAAGACAGATTGTGAAACTTGCATCAGCCTTCATAGTAGAAGACACTATAGCATCAAGAAAACACTGAGTAGTCAAGGGGCAAAAGAGGAAGAGGAAATTAGTGAGATAATTATCAATAGAAAAAAAAAACTAGTGAAACTGATGGACATAAAGACAGGTAAGTCCCCTTGACTCGATGGATTGCATCCTTGGAAATTAAAAGAAATAGTTACAGAGGTAGTGGATGCACTTAGATTCTGGAAATATCCCAAAGGAATGGTAAACAGCCAATGTACACCCTTATTCAAAAAGGGATGGAAACCAAATTAGGTAACTATAGGCAAGTTATCTTAATATCTGTCATTGGGAAAATGTTGGAGTCTGTTATAAAGGATGTAATAGCAGCACCTTTAGAGATAAATAATATCATCAAGCAGAGTCAGCATGGCTTCATAGAGGGGAAATCATGCCTGACAAATTTATTATATTCTTTGAGGAGGCAACAAGTAAGAAAGATAAACAGGAGAACAGTAGATGTAATATATTTGGCTTCCAAGTAGTGTTCAATAAGGTAATGCGTGTTATGTGACTTAATAAGATGAGAGCCCATTATGTAATAGTAATAGTATATTTGCATTCACAGAAGGTTGGCTAAAAAACAGAAAACAGAGAGTTGGGATAAGAGATAATGGGAACTGTAGATGCTGGAGAATCCAAGATAACAAAGTGTGGAGCTGGATGAACACAGCAGGCCAAGCAGCATCTCAGGAGCACAAAAGCTGACGTTTCGGGCTGAGACCCTTCATCAGAGAGGGGGATGGGGAGAAGGTTCTGGAATAAATAGGGAGAGAGGGAGATGTGGACCGAAGATGGAGAGAAAAGAAGATAGGTAGAGAGGAGAGTATAGGTGGGGAGGTAGGGAGGGGATAGGTCAGTCCAGGGAAGATGGAAAGGTCAAGGAGGCGGGATGAGGTTAGTAGGTAGGAAATGGAGGTGCGGCTTGAGGTGGGAGGAAGGAATAGGTGAGAGGAAGAACAGGTTAGGGAGGCAGGGACAAGCTGGGCTGGTTTAGGGATGCAGTGGGGGGAGGGGATGAGCTGGGCTGGTTTTGGGATGCAGTGGGGGAAGGGGAGATTTTGAAGCTTGTGAAGTCCACATTGATACCATTGGGCTGCAGGGTTCCCAAGCGGAATATGAGTTGCTGTTCCTGCAACCTTCGGGTGGCATCATTGTGGCACAGCAGGAGGCCCATGATGGACATGTTGTGCAAGGAATGGGAGGGGGAATTAAAATGTCCACCTATCTTCTTTTCTCTCCATCTTCAGTCCACCTCCCCCTCTCTCCCTATTTATTCCAGAACCCTCTACCCATCCCCCTCTCTGATGAAGTGTCTTGGCCTGAAATGCCAGCTTTTGTGCTCCTGAGATGCTGCTTGGCCTGCTGTGTTCATCCAGCTTCACACTTTGTTATCTTGAGTTGGGATAAGGAGTTATGTTCAGAATGGCAACCTGTGACTAGTGAAGTGCTGCCGGGATCAGTACAGGGTCATAGTTATTTACAATATATTAATGACTTGAATGGAGCAAGTGAATGTACATTGCTAAATTTGCAGATGTTACCAACATACTTGGGGAGGGAAATGGTGAGGATGACACAAAAAAGACTACAGAGGGATATAGATAAGTTAAAAGACAGGGCAACAACTGGGCAGATGGAATATGATCTGGGAAAATGTTAGGTTGTCTGTTTTGACAGGAATAATAGAAGAGTTGAATACTGAAACAGAAATTACCTTGACCTCACTCCAGGTGGCCATTTTTCACAAGGGCACAGAGTTGTGCCAGCAGACACCCAGCTGGAAGAAGAACCACATGCAGGTCCCTACATCTGTACAGAGTGTAGTGCCACTTCTCTCTCACCTGCACAGCTCTTCATGGATGACAGCTGCATGTTTCTTGCACATTTGGCCTCAGGCGCATGTTTTCTTTATTCATTCCTGTGGACATTTGTAGTGCAGCAGACACAAAGTTGGCAATGACTTCTGTCTGAATCCATTGCTGACAGTCCCCAATAAGCCCATTTGGGCAGTATCAGAAACAAAGCAGTTTCTCGGTAATGTGATCAGTCAGCAGTCGCAACACATACAGAGATAACATTTAAACATCATCCTCCAAACACTGGGACATGGACGTATCCAACAAGGAGGGTAATGGGATGTCTCAACATGGACGTTTTACGTTATTGCCCTGATCCAGATGTATGCTGCAAGAACCATTTGGCACACATACAATATGAGATTATAGGTGCAGTAGGAAGAATGGAGTGTTTTCTGCCCCATTTCCACTGTCCCTCACCCAACATTACTCAGGAAAGACAGTATGACTGACCAGACCCCTTACTGATATCTCAGCTCCCTGATGAACCTATACTACTCCCATAATTGGTCATACTGGAATATCTGGATTAATCATTGCCCATTCCCCAGACTGGAATGATATGGAACTCCTGACCTGAATGCCGAGATGTCCAGTTGACGGTGTCCAAGCCTTCGGACTGATATACCCTTGATTGAATGTACCAGTACCCCTGAATCTTGGCAGTCCCTTGACCTGACTGAAGACTACTCCCCTTAAGCTTTGAGAGATAGCCATTTGGTTGTATCTCATGCAAGGTTTTTTCTGTAAGTTGCTGGAACAGGCTATATGGGTGACATTGACTTAACACCCCAACAGCAGCATTGTACTTAAATTTGTCAGCGAGCTCCAAAGTGCAGTATTGAATCAGTGAGTTATATTATTGAAAACGTGCGTGAATGATGTGGTGAGATTGGTGCTTGAATAATGTTAACCTCATTGGATAAAGGTGGTCATCACCCATGGTGAGCACCCTGAGGTATTGGAGAATACTTGGGCCAAGATGGATATCTGGACAAGATGTTTTGTAACGTTCATGCCATTATCACCATCTAGTTTCTCTCCTCTGCCTGGTAAATTAGCGACCTGCAAATAATTGAGGTGAGATAATGTCTAAATTGAGTATTAATTTTTTGAAATAGTCTCCTTGCTGCTCACCAGTGAGATTCTCACCTAGCTATTAAGACCTTCTGCTCATTATCTGACTTTTGTTTTCTTGACATTGAGAATCCTATTTTACTATTCTCACTGTATTTTCCCTACTAACTCACCACTGGCACAACATTAAGACCCTGGGAAATTTCTGACCACTGTGCTGCTCAGAGTTGTAGGGGTGGAGGAGATTACAGAATTAGAGAGGGATGAGGTCAAGTAGAGTTATTGGTCAAAGTAAGTCAATGAACACAGGGTGTTGGAGCTACTGGACTTCATGCAAGATAGAACAAAAACCAGAGAGTTTTGGATCATCTTTTAAGTTTATGGAGGCGAATCAAGAGGGCAGGATAACTGATACAATAGGATTATTGATATAAATGACAGATTAGTGCTTATGAGACATGTCCAGTTCATTTCACAGATTATTTGAGATGCACAGGGATAAGAAAATGGAGCAGCACGCATTTAAAACTACTTGGCAAAGCTAGATTTTATGTAGGGAAGTAGTCTTTTCATGGAGAGCTGTTATCCTCTGGAATAGATTACACAAGTATGCAGTAAGCAAGGGTTTCCTGCCATCCTTCAAAAAGAGCTGCTCATGTCCTGAAATTTCTCATCATTGAGGGTAAACTGCAGGTTAGCTGAAATCAGACTGATTTATGGATTATTGTGGTTTCCTGAAGCATTGTCTCATTGCCTTAGGGAAGCAGAGAGGAATTTTTCAGAGTTAAATTAGCCTCAGATTTCTTTACTTTTATTTGCTCTTTCCAGAAGATGTTTTGATGGAAAATGGGAAAAGATTAACAGTGTGCATGGACAATGTGCATGTCTGGATGCAGAGAGCTTGATAGACCTTGATGGGCTTTCCTTGTATTCCTTTTTACATATTCAATTGTTAGGCCACAGTCAGTATGCTTCACTATAAAGTTTCTAACTTCCAGCAGCTGCAGTATTTTGGTTTGGTTTGGCTATAAATTTGTCTTAGACAGTAGCACAAAACAGATGTTGGTGAATCAGCAACCTGCTTAGGATTCTCTTTTCCATGTGGAAAATGTGTATTGATTCATTATCATCACTTTGTGCAATTTTGCCAGGACCAATTTATACTTAACTGTCACATGGAATGGCCTATCAGAAACGAGTGATCCCAAGTAATTTCCCTACTTTTCATTCAACAGTAACAGTGCAATACAAACATATGCTGACAGGCATCAATCTAGCAGAGATCTAATAGAAAAGGCCTCCTGCGCAGTGATTATTTTATATCAGTGATTAGCCTCTGTACACCAATTGAATTTCCTTGTATTTGCATACATTACAGGTTCTACTTGTGTTTAAACTCCAAGCACTGAATTATTATACACAACAGATGCTCCATAAGTCTCAGTTCTAAAAGTACATGATGAGGAAGTCGGTGGATACATGCTCTGGGCACTGATGTCCTATTATTGGCCTATGGTGCAATACATTATTTATCAGACTGACTGGTTTATGATATGACCCTATCAGGTTACTAGACAATGCAATTTTTTCAGGCTACATCCCAGGTAAAATTATATTTTATATGTTTCAGTGTTATAAATGTTAGCAGCAGAATGAGGAACAACAGGGTAATTTCGCTGGCCAGCGTGGGCGCTGGCAAAGGGTCGGAGAATGTGAAATGCAGTAAAATATGGGGTGGAACTCCATCTAACTAGATTTCTCCACATTGTGCACGGCAATGATCTTCCATAATTTTGTAAGAATAAATTATATTTTACCCAGTTAGAGTAAAAGGACAAGATTTATTATTTTAAATGAGTACAAATTGTAGCTAGTGCAATGGCAGCAGGTACCATATCTCCAAATTCTCAACTTGCATTCCAGTTAGAAAGCAATGCCACTGCGACAGCTAATTCATAAAATTTACCCCAGATGTATAAATTGACAAAGAACTTAACTCCCACTTTTCTCCTCAATCCACACTACGGGCAGTTGCACCCTAAGTCAGTCAATGAGGGGCAGATATGTTTTGGACTGAAAGGAAGTTGTAACCTAAAGGAAATTAGATTCAACTTTGGCTTATTGGAAATTGAATTTTGATGGGTAGACTCAGACATATTGAATGGCTGGGAGACAAGTGGATGTCAATTATGGAGGGATGTGAGCCAGGAGCAGGCAGGTGGGATGTGTTTAGTTTGGGATTATGTTCAACATGGACTTGAAGGGTCTGCTTCTGTGCTGTATGATTCTATCTCTCTCTTCCTTCACTGTTTTCAATTGGGAAACTCTTGAGCAAACTAAGTTTGCAGTCTCAGTTGTGCCATTCTGAGGAATGGAAAGCAGAGGCAGTTGGTCACACAGGCCTGGATGTCCACCAAAGCATATGCAATAAAGACATCATTCAGAAAGGGAAATGTAGATAGTGACTGATTTATCTAATTTGATCAACCTCTGTATGTTGTTTTTTTGAGGGACTAAGTTAGGCAGTATCTTGTCTGTAGAGTACATTGCTAGATATTGGACTTCGCCTGCTGTTCAGATTTTTGAGGTATTTTCCACATCCAGGATAAAGCAAGGTAGAAAGGGTGCTGTTCCTGGTCAAATGAGATAAATATGGGGCCTTTCTGACTTTGCACATTATACAGTGAATGATGAGCAGTTAGGATTCTTGGTTCACTTGCTATAAGATCTATCTCATTGGCCTTGCGTATTGTGCTCTCATTATCTACTCACCATATAACCTTGATGCTGAGATAGAGGGCATCAAAGCTATCCCACATGATAATGGTAATCTCATCAATTCATCACTTAATGTTTGTGATATATGAGTTTCAGTGCTCGTGTAATGCCGATACTTTCCAATACTAGGGAACTGTATCAAGCAACATGCCCCAATGACTATTTATAGTAGCCAGCATGCTGATCACGCATAACTGTCCTATGCTTACAAACCTCAGAACACTGTATCTGAAGTTGAGTATGGGATTTATGTGGATATTAATACAATCTACTTCTGAGTTTGGATTTGAACTAATAGTATGTGAGTCTTGGTCTGTGTATCTGAAGGGGCTTGATGACTGACCTGTAAGTACTTCTGTAACCACAGTGATTTCCTTAAAATAAATAGTCTGAGAGAGATACCTTGGAGGCTGATGGGAATTTGTTTTCATTAGGAGAGTTCTTTCTGAACGAAGAAAATAAACTGTTGTATGTTAAACCTTCAGTTTAAAAGGTTCTAAAAATTGTGAGCTATTTTTGTCTTGGGGGCAACATGCATGATTCGAACAAAAAAGCTTTTGAGCTTCAGTTTTATTTTCAAGATGTCTTAATGCTGCAGTAGCAGCAATGTGTGACACATCCTATGTTTCTTTTTTACCAGCAACCCTCTCTTGGACCTGAATCAAGCTAAATTTTAAATTCAGACAAAAACCAAAAGAACTGCAGATGCAGTAAATCAGGACAAAAAACAAAGTTGCTGGAAAAGCTCAGCAGGTCTGGCAGTTTCTGTGACGGAGAAAACAGAGTTAACGTTTTAGGCCAGTGTGAAGAATACTGTCAGCTAACAGGCCAGCTGGCTGTAGTTCTTAACATCCAAGAACATGACATTCTCTGATATGTCAGAGTCCTGACATCTTTATGACTTAACCTCCCTTCCCCAATCTGGGTTTACCATCAAGCAGCCTTACCCAGTGCACAACCAACCCCCTGACTACTTAACCTCAACTTCAGCTATGTTTGGATGTGTTCACTTACAAAATGCGCTGTGCACTGCCCTTCAGGAAATTATTCTCTCTGAATCTTATCCTGAAGTCACGAGTAGTATTATGAAGCAAACCATTGGCAATTGGAACAACGGTTCTATTGCAGAGACCACTTGGTCAGGAGCCTCACCAGAGTTGGTATCCAAGTTCAAAGTAGCCTGCTGTGTCCAGCATAATCTTGCTATCATGAGGGTACAGTCCTTGTCACCAGAGATTCAGAAGCCTTCTCAACAAATAGAGGCATTTCCATTCCTCCATGATTGCCCATCACTGCACCATCTTGCCCAAAATCCTGAAATAAAAGCCACCTGAAAAAATGCGATCGCAACTTCATCCAATAACATTTCCAATAATAAAAAGAAACTTGTGTATTCCGACAATACTTTTTCTGTGGTTCTTTTTTCCTGGCGTGGTGCTCTTATATAATGCTCCCTTCGTCAGGCTTAATTGTTGCAGATATGCCTGACCCCTTCTGCTCTGTTCTGTATGGTTATAGGCTACAATGCTCTGCTAGAGAAAATGAAGAATGTCTGTGATTATGTGATGTTCCTGTGAATAGTTGAAAGCATCTTGATGTAGTGGTAGGTGAATGTCTGCAAGACAGTATTGGTATGTATGTGGAGATAGTAGGAACTTCCAGTGTTGGAGTCTGAGATACCAAGGTATGGAGCTGGAGGAACACAGCAGGTCAGGCAGCATCAGAGGAGCAGGAAAGCTGATGTTTCAGGTCTGGACCCTTCTTAATTTTTTCCTGATGAAGGGTCCAGACCGGAAGCGTCAGCTTTCCTGTTCCTCTGATGCTGCCTGGCCTGCTGTGTTCCTCCAGCTCCATATATTGGTATGCATGTGACTTCCAGTGGTGTCTGTAAATCAGCTAGTGCCCAATTCAGTAGTTTCCCATGGGTTGACAGAGGATTGCAGTTAAGGGCAGCAGAGGCCCAGACTTCAGTTGTTGGACCTGGAGGACATGCCTGCGAACGTAAGTTTAAAATCTAATCGGTTTCTACACTGACTGATTCCGAGTTTCTCCAGCATTTTCTACTTTCATTTTAGGCTTCCAGTATCTGCAGTAGCTAGCTCTTATAACGAGACCAACTCTGTTTCAAGGCACATTTTATGCATACTATAAAAGTGTTGCATTGGTTGTAAATGTGTTTTGGAGTGTCCCAAAGTCATGAAAATTTGGCATCAGCGCAATTTCTTTCTTTATTTTTCCGAAAACAATGTTGTGAAATTTGGTACTTGGCTTTACTTCAGTTGTGATGTAAATGTTGACTAACCAGTTACCTGTTTGAAATGTGTGTGGCTTCTTTCATCATGTTGCACTTCATAACTAAAATTCTACCTGCACTATAAGCAGTATAAGCAAGCAAGCCTAATCACTAACTTTATTTCCCCTTGTCAGCCACCTGATATACTGCAACTTGCACTTGAATGATGACACGCTCTGACCCCATGACAGAAGAGCTCCTCTTCATTAACTGGGAACATCTTTACATTGCAATCAGTCTTTGTCAGTAAGTGCTTTACTCAAGAGTCTCTTTTCAAGTCTACTGAGAAATAATCAGACCTTTGTTTAATGATACCCTGGTGGATTGAGAAAACATAATGTGACATTTTTGTCAAAGAAAGGATGGAGACAGAAAACAGGAAGCTCCAGGCCAGAAAGCTTAACATCTGTCACTGAGGAAATTATTATTAGCGTTAGTACCAGGATAGTTAGAAAATCATGTAGCAATCAGGCAGAATCAACATGGTTTTGTGCAAGTGATATTGTTTATTCTTTGAGAATGCAATAACTAGAATGGATAAACTAGTAATGGGAACTAGTAATTGTAATATACTTCAATTTCAAATACTTGATAAGCTGCCAATTGAAATGTTACTACCCAAGATGAGAACTTATAGTAGTACTGATGATATATGATATGGATAGAGTACTGGCCAGCTAACAGGAAACAGAAGCTCGGGATAAATGAAAACCCAAAGAACCCCGGATGCTGTAAATCAGAAACAATAACAGAAGTTGCTGGAAAAGCTCAGCAGGTCTGGTAGCATCCGTGAAGAAAATACCAGAGTTAACATTTCGGGTCTAGAGACCCTTCCTCAGCTCTCAGGAAGGGTCACCATATATGAAACGTTAACTCTGATATTTTCTTCACGGATGCTGCCAGACCTGCTGAGCTTTTCCAGCAACTTCTGTTTTTGGTGCTCAGGATAAATGGTTAGTTCTAAGAATGACAATCCACGACTAGTGGAGTGCCAGGAGAGTCCATTCTGGGTCTCTCAACTATTTACAATCTGTGATGCGAATTAAGGGGCTGAATATATTGTAGCTAACAATGCAAATATAAGTGACACAGGAGTTGCGAGAAGGACACAAAGTGAATTAGAAAGGTTAAATGATTTGGTAAAAATTTTGGCAGATGGCGTATAATGTGGGAAGTTTAAAGGTGTCCACTTTGGTAGAAAGAATACAAAGCTAGAATATTATTTACATTAAGTCAAGCTGTAGAAATCTGCTGTGCAGAGATTTGGTTAACCTTATATAAGTCACATAACGTTAGTGTACCAATGCAGCAAGTAATTAGGGAAGCAAATGGAATGTTGGTTTCTATTGCAGGGTGATGAAGTCTAAAAATAGGAACATCTTGTTCTGACTGTACAGGATGTTGGTGAAGCCACAGTGGAGTACTGTGTACAATTTTGGTCCCTGTATTTATGAAAAGGTGTACTGACATTGGAGGTAGTTCAAAAGACATTCACTAGGCCCATTCCTGGGATGAAGGGGTTGACTTGACAAGAATGGCTAAATAAGTTATGTCTTGCCAAACTCATCTCATTAACTACCTGCCTGCCCCATGACATCCCTCACATTTGACTGCATCCCCATCTCACCATTTCTTAAACATCTTGCCAGTCACTGGTTGTGCTGGAATTCACCAGCATTTTCTTTAAAATGCCATTGTTCACCCAGACAAGCTCCTGTCAATCTGGAATCACCCTGCATTGTCACTGACATTTGCCCCAGGCACGGCAGATGGGGGAAAATCAAATATCTCACTTTGTAGGCAGGGACCTGTAGGTCCTGCCTCATTGGATGCTGCATCGTCGGATCTTCCAAATATGCCAGGACCGGTAGTGGGGGCCATGACACGAGGCCATGCCAACCTGGTCCAAAGTTACACCCGTGTTAAAGAAGCCTTAGCCACCTGGAAGAATGCTCAACAAAGTACAAGTGATGTTCTCCTCTGTGCTGGTCTAATTGCTGCCATCTTCTCTCTGCTATCTCATGCTCACTCTGTCTTTGCTACTACTTCCCACCATGGTTCATACTCCACCATGTTTAGAATTGTCCGACACAGCTCCCCTCACTCACTGTAACCCACTCCAAACACCAACAGCACTAACTCCATATGCACTTTGTACTGCCTACTCACTCAGTTGGAACTCTTCTCCATCTGCACCAAAAGTATCACTTGTGCCACCATCCTATTTCTTGTAATAGCTGCCTCTCCTTTATTCCAAGAAAAACAGCACAGAGTAGGACAGAAAGAGACAGGACAGATAGTGGGCTGCCCAGTGTATGGTTCCTCTCTTACATAGAGAGCACCCTGACTCTAATTGCCCTGAGCAGGCCCTAGATTGCTATTGGAGACTGCCCTTGACTTAACTGTGCAGGGATGCCCTGAGCAAAGGCTATCCCTTTGACTTGACTGAGGCCTACTGACAATCAATGCAAGATTCCTTCCTTTGTGTCTGCAATAAACAGCAAGGAAACACAGATGGAATATGAGGCTAGTAACTCTGGATAAGGGACAAAACAGAAAAAGACAAGGCAATGCAAGACAGCGATGTTGTGAGGATCCAGGTAGCTTCAGAGTAAGTGAGCATGATGACAGCGAGCAAAGCACCAGAGACAGCCTGGTCCATTCCATCAGCTGTGTGCCTTCCCTGAGCACACAGTGTCCTTACGGCAGTATTACAATAATCAATGTCGGTACAGCCCAAGGTCCAGCACTGAAGTGCAGAAGTGTCTGTAAGTGGATGGGATAAGTGCCATGAGGCTTCCTAGAAACTGGTATATAGTGGATGCCAATGTCCATGGATATTGGGTGGATGTGGCTAGTGCCAATGGATTGTGCCCCAAGGTATTGATGCCTTGTGTCTAACATGAAGGTCATTCAGAACAAGTGATGAGCTAAATTTGCTAGGTACCTGTTCTGGGTTTCCATACTGTGTTTCTGAATGTTTAGCTTGTTTGGTAAGCTTGGTAAAGTGGAAAGCTTAATTGTAGTGATGCAAGATGGGCCATTATTGAGGTGTTATGCAAACAATAATCCCTCTTAATTGGCAACATGCCACTACCTAGCAAGAAAGTCACATGCTGCTTGTGAAAAGTGCAAAAGCTGGAGCAAGTTGTTGCTGATGTTGAGATTGTAGACTTTTTGTCTGATTCTGTCGCATATCTTTCCACATCCCATTAATGATTCTGCTCTTTGCTATGGAATAAGGGGATACGCACTTAAAACTGAGTTGTGAAGGAATTTCTTTTCCCGCAGAGTAATGAAGAAAATTTGTGGAGATTAGATCACTGAAAATATTTAAAGAGGAGAAATATTGAATTATGAAAATGGGGATTTGAAGGCTGTGATGAACTGGCATGAAGGAGGAGTTGAGACCTTGGGCAGTTCAGCCATGATATTGTTGCGTGGTAGTGCAGGTTTGAAGGGCCAAATGGCCTACTCAGCTCATTACTTTTTATGTTCTCACATTCTAACACTCCTGCCAAAAACTAGTTGCAAGCTCTATTGAAGAGTGCTGATGAAATGGAGCTAATGTTGTAGTAACACGCAGATTAGCAAGAAAAGTTGTGATTCAAATGTTATCTGTAACATCAAAATGCAGCAACTTAACTCTGGGCGGGGTACTTCAATGTCTATAACTATGTGTGGTTCGACGTAGCTATGTAACACCATTACTGCCTGAGCTGGCTGAGATATAAATAGCCTGGGCCAGCTAGTTGGAGAGTGAACCACATGGATGAAAACTAATTTGATTCTTTGCTTGTCAGGGATGCATCTGTCTGTGGAATGGATAGCAGTGATAACCACATGGTTCTTATGACGGCAAAATCCTTTCTTTTCACTGACAATGTCCTTCATCATGTTGTGTGGCAAAACCATCTGACAAAATAGGATAAATTCGAAATGAGCAGTTCAAAATTGGACATCCATGAAGCATTAGAGACCAACAGCTGCAGCAGAGCTATATTCCATCACGATCTGAACTATTATCTGAGATAATGGGAACTGCAGATGCTAGAGAATCCAAGATAACAAAGAGTGAAGCTGGATGAACACAGCAGGCCAAGCAGCATCTCAGGAGCACAAAAGCTGACGTTTCGGGCCTAGACCCTTCATCAGAGAGGCCCGAAACATCAGCTTTTGTGCTCCTAAGATGCTGCTTGGCGTGCTGTGTTCATCCAGCTTCACACTTTATTATCTTGCAACTATTATCTGCCTACCATATTCCTCACTCAACCATCACTATCAATCTTGCGTGAAACTTAATCGGGTGAGGAGTGTAGAAGAGAATGCAACGAGTAGGTGTATCTACAGTGAAGGAGTCAATCTTGGTAAGTTACAACACAAGCATATAAATAGCAGAAGCAACATGCTACAGACAACTCAACGAAACAATTTCACATCCAACATATTAAACCAAAACTCTGCAGACCTGCCAAGTTCAGTTGTTAATGGTGGTGAATAATTAAAATGCTAATATGGATGATGGTTAAACCCAGCACATGAGTGCAAAAAATAAGAAGTGTTGAAGTATTTGTAACCATCTTCAGCTAGGATAGTTGAGTTGGTAATATATCTCACCTTACTCCGGAAGACCTCAGTATCACTGATGCCTGCATTCAGACAGTTTGATCATATCACATGAAATCAAGAAATAGCTGAATACACTGGGTACAGCAAAGAATGTGAGTTCCAAAACAATCATAGCTGCAGGACTGAAAACTTGCACTTTAATATTCGCTGTGTCTCTGCAAACAATGTGTCATCTCCCTGCCAACGTCAAAAAATGCTTGGGTCTATACAATCCACAAAAACCAGGGTGCAATTAGCTTAGCCAATTATTGCCCTGTCAGTTTAGAGGTTGTTGGTGAGCACTTAATAATAATGTACTTATCAATGTTCAATTTGGTTCCACTAGGGCAATTTGGCTCCATACCTCATTAGAAACTTTGTACAATGACAAGAACTAATCCAGCTATGAGGTGTCTGGGTGTGATTTCCCTTGACATCAATGCTACATTTGACAACGTGGCATCAAACAACACCAAAAAATTCAAGTCACTGGAAACTGGGAGCAAGAGCGTCCATTGGTAAGAATCGTAATTAGTACAAAGTATGGCAGTTGCGTTGATGTAGGTGAAATCTCTAACCTCTGCCCTTCTTCAGATCCCTTTCCAATTCTTCCATGCCCTCTGACAACACTCCACACCCTCTCCTCACCACCTACTCACCCTTGCTTGGCCCATGCCTCCAGGCAAAGTGCCATTCTCCTGTTCCCCTCCCTTATACCTCAGAATTCAACAGGGAGAACAATTGACCTCAAACAAGCCTGCACAAAGACAATTGTTACATGCCAATTTTAAAGAAATGTGAACTGGGTGCCACCAGATTCCTGTGTGCTGCTGAATCCATCTTGAAAGTAGAATGTAATTAAGTTTTGTACCAATAGGCGTTCATAAAATGCAAATGTACTACAAATGGGAATGTGGCAGAAGTCAACTCTTCACAAGGATATTGCTGACTAGTCTCTGCACCTCCACCTGCCAGTGGAAAATACTAAAATTTGCATCCTGACTACTTCATCGCCACCCCACCCCCCCACATGCCTAATCTGTTCCACTCTGGGCTTCATAGAATCTGCAATTCCCCACTACCCCCTGCACTAACTGATCCGTTACATGAAGAACCAATACTGGGGAAGATCATACAGGTTGTACAGGAAGGTTTGAGTTGTAAAAATAGGCTCGAAAGGCTGGGATTTTTTTTCCACTGGAGCCTAGCAGGTTGATGGGTGAATTTATTACAGCTTATAAAATCATTAGCGACATTGATAAGATGAATAGCAAAAGTATTTTGTCTAAGGTGGGGGAAGTTCAAAACTAGGGAGCATATTTTTGAGATGAATGGAGAAAGATTTAAAAAGGACAGTGAGCGGCAACAGTTTTACTGAGTGGTTAGTGTTTGGAATGAACTACCAGAGAAAATGATGGATACAGGTACAGTTACAACATTTAAGAGACATTTAGATAAGTACATGAAAAGGAAAGGTTTGGAGGGACAGGGGCCAAATAGAAGTAGATGAGACTAGTTTAGTTTGGGAACATGATTAGTGTGAACTAGTTGAACCGAAGGGCCTGTTTCCATGCTGTATGACCTTATGACTCTATTTAATCCACACAATAATCAAGCTTTGCCCAGCAATTATGTCCTGCATTTATAAAATTGGCTCCTGACTGACCAATGTACTTGGCTTGCTAGTAATAAATTCTTCAAGTAGGTTATATTGGAAGAGGAGTTACCAATATTTGTATCATAAAGAAACATTGATATTAGGTTGTATTCTGGAGGACATCATTTACCTTGATTTTTCAGAATGATCTTCTAGTGGGGAATTGCAGATTCTATGAAGCCCAGTGTGCAACAAGTATGTTAGACCAGGGAAACTCAGTAGATGTTATCTATCTAGACTTCCAAAAGGCCTTTGATACAGTGCCTCACAGGAGGCTGCTGAGCAAGGTGAGGGCCCATGGTGTTCAAGGTGAGCTACTGGCTTGGATTGAGGATTGGCTGTCTGACAGAAGGCAGAGAGTTGGGATAAAAGGCTCTTTCTCGGAATGGCAATCGGTGACGAACGGTGTCCCGCAGGGTTCAGTGTTGGGGCCACAGCTGTACACCTTATATATTAATGATCTGGATGAAGGGACTGGGGGCATTCTGACGAAGTTTGCCGATGATACGAAGATAGGTGGACAGGCAGGTAGTACTGAGGAGGTGGGGAAGCTGCAGAAAGATTTAGACAGTTTAGGAGAGTGGTCCAGGAAATGGCTGATGAAATTCAATGTGAGTAAATGTGAGGTTTTGCACTTTGGAAAAAAGAATACAGGCATGGACTATTTTCTAAACGGTGAGAAAATTCACAAATCGGAAGTGCAAAGGGATCTGGGAGTGTTGGTCCAGGATTCTCTAAAGGTTAACTTGCAGGTAGAGTCCATAATTAAGAAAGCGAATGTAATGTTGTTGTTTATCTCAAGAGGGTTGGAATATAAAAGCAGCAATGTGCTTCTGAGGCTTTATAAGGCTCTAGTTAGGCCCCATTTAGAATACTGTGTCCAATTTTGGGCCCCACACCTCAGGAAGGACATATTAGCCCTAGAGCGTGTCCAGCGGAGATTCACACGGATGATCCCTGGAATGGTAGGTTTAACGTATGACGAATGGCTAAGGATCCTGGGATTGTACTCATTGGAGTTTAGAAGGTTGAGGGGAGATCTAATAGAAACTTACAAGATAATGTATGGTTTAGAAGCGGTGGACGCTAGAAAGTTGTTTCCGTTAGGCGGGGAGACTAGGACCCGTGGGCACAGCCTTAAAATTAGAGGGGGTAAATTTAAAACTGAAATGAGACGATATTTCTTCAGCCAGAGAGTGATGGGCTTGTGGAATTCATTGCTGCAGAGTGCAGTGGAGGCCGGGACGTTGGATGCCTTCAAGGCAGAGATCGACAAATCCTTGATCTCAAAAGGAATCAAGGGCTACGGGGAGAGTGCAGGGAAGTGGTGTTGAAATGCCCATCAGCCATGATTTAAATGGCGGAGTGGACTTGATGGGCCGAATGGCCTTACTTCCACTCCTATGTCTTGTGGTCTTATGGTCTAACCTTAACATGACATTCCAACTCCTACAGCCAGAGCTCTGAGCAATGAAGTCAAGCGTGCTAAACTCCTTCCTAGCCAATCTATCTATCTTGACGTAAATTTCAAAGAATTGTGACCCTGAATCCCTATGTCTCTCTGTTCTACAACACTACCCAAGGCGATACTATTAATTATGTAAGTCATGCCCTTGTTTGTTTTACAAAAATGCAATACCTCGCATTTATCCAAATTAAACTCCATCTGACACTCCTCAGCCCGTTGACCCAGTTGATCAAGATCCCTTTGTAATCTTAGATAACTTTTTTCACTGTCCACTACATCACCAATTTTGGTATCAACCTCAAAATTACTAATCTTGCCTCCTATCTTCTCATCCAAATCATTTATGTAAATGACAAAGTGAAATTGAAAGCTAATCTCAGTTGTCAAAATGAACTGACTCTGCAAACGCTGCTCCCTGTATACTCAACACAATGTAAGTCATCAGCAAGCTAATCTCCCAGGCAGCTAGTTAATATTTTCAAATAAACCTTCTCGGAAATAACATTATATATCTCAGGAGCAGTTGGGACTCAAACCCAGGCCTCCTGGCAGAGAGGTAGGGACATACCACTGTGCCACAACAGACTGCTAGCCAGTTAATTAGTTAGGCAACTTGCTAACTAGTTCATCAGTTAGCAACTTACCAACTGTTCTGTTAAACTCAACAGCATAGCACACGTTTGAACTGACTCAAAAGCAAGTCAATAGCCCTTGATAGAATATCATTTGTAAAAGATTTTGCCTCCTCCTCCAAAATCTCATGACTTCTTTATCTTGCCTATGATGCATGGCATCAACAGATCTTCCACTTACAAGTGAAACATTTTTGCATTCACAGGCATTCCAAGGTCATTGAATGTCTGAATGATGGCACTTAACCCTACTTTAATTTTGATTAACGTTATTTATTTCATGGGAAATCATTTTAAGAGGACAGCAGCTTTCTAAAACATATTTGGTCACATCTGCCCTCTATCTCTTATTTTCTTTGAGGTTGAAGATATGTTTCAAAAATTCTAAAAGGTAATTATAGTGTTAATCAGAAAACCAGCGAAATATCAATCCACCCTCCAGTGGTTTGAATACCGTTTCTGACTGGCTCATATGGGGAAGTGATGCTAAACTATTTATTGTTTGTCTTTGCCTGTTATATAGCTTTTATTTGGTTTTCACCCCGAATTTTGGCTCAGTAATTTATAGAAATGAAGAAGCTGTTTGTGAGAATGGTATCCTAGTTTGGTATTTTCAAAGTTGTTCACTAAAATTCTTAACAGGTATTTGAGTGCATATTTATGGAAATTGTGTTCATCCCCCAGTGCCCCCCATTCTTGTTTGTAATGGGTGCTTATGGCTTCCTGAAATTGGGCAGCCTAAAGGATGAAGCTTTATTCACTCATGCTGCTATGTCTGCACTGCTAAATAGGCAATTCACCTTAACAGCAATGTAAGTGCAACTTTATACGCAGAACGTGCTCTGACTTGAATTGCATATGGCTTGGAGTATAAGCATGAGTCTAAATGGTTTTGGAAACCTTCTTTACAACAAACTCAAGATGACTTTTTTTATGCTTATCTCTCCTAACCAAAATCCAAACAAATCAAAATCAGGAGCGTGTTTGAGCTCTTTTATGGTCACAAATGGTGCAACAGAGGGTTTGTTGCACTTTGATAGTGTACCTCTGACCAGGTCAGAAGGTCAGGACCAATTCCCATTTACCCCACATGTGCATTGTCATATTAAGGCTCTTGAGGTACTATTGGAATGTCCCTAGACCTGGTCTAGGATGTCCAAATTAAGTCTCACTTTCTCTAGAGGTGTGTAATAATGTCTCTAAACAGGTTGATCAGGAAAATATCTTCACAGTATGAGTGCAATCTATTTGCCACAAATTATCCCATGAAGTTATTTTGAAGAGAATTGGAGATTTTGTCAATGTCATTGACAATGTGTATGCTGAAACTAACACTAATAAAGCTGATTAGTTAGCTTTGAGCACATTGTTGATTTTAGGATCGTGTGAGTGTAACTTAGTTACTGTTTTCTGGCATTGTAACAACCGCTACACATGAAAAGTATTTAATCAGCTATTTAGCACAGTGAAATATATTTACTTAATGATCAGTGAAATGGAAATGACAATCTTTCAAATATATAATTTTTTTAGTTTCAAATTGATTGATCAATATTCTGATATGTTACAAGTCTGCCATGTTTCTTGGGAAAAAAATGTTTGGTAATTTAAGGACAGATATTATGCAGCATTTCTATTCATTAATTCCCAAGATGGGCTGCTAACTTGTAAACTGTTTTACCAGTTATTAACTAAATTTACTCTTAAATCAATAATGTAAGAGTTCCATAGTTTTTCACTCCAGAATGATGTGAAGTGTTCTGGTTTGGAGACTTGCTAGATTGTCTGTGAATGGTCCCAGGTTGTCGTCCAACGTGCAGGAATTAATTTAATATGTTATCTACTTCTCAGCATGAAGATAATGTCCAAGAGCAAATTTTTGGGTACATGACAGTGAGGAGGAGTTGTGAAAGATCAGAAACCGCAGGAATGTAGGTGCCTGAAGCATTAATGGGAGTTATTTGAGGCTGAGCTCAATAGAGTATTATTTCAACAAAGGATAATTATATTATTAAATCCTCCTCAGTATTGAATCTCTATTGCAGAACATGTAGATAATACCAGGAGGATATTCATCATTTAACTTGGAACTATTAATCCAAACAATCTGACATGACAATCTGCAACTCATGCACAATTGATCTGCAGTCTCCATATCACAGAAAATCGCACAATTTTGGCCCAGGATCGAAGCCATCCAACCTGCATTGTAAATCAAATTTATATTTATATTACATTCTCACTCCAATAAAAGGAAATTTGGTTATTATTTATACTATCAGGCCGTCAACTAGGGCTCAGTTGGGAGCATTCTCATCTCCAAATCAGAAGATTATGGGTTCAAGTTCTGCTCCAAAGTTTTGATAATTGCAAGTTCTCTTTTTTTAATTTTGTATTCAAAGTATTCACTTTAAGGAATGCCAGGCTAACAGCTAGATTGCTACAGCTCTTAGGTGAGTGAGAAGAGGTTAAAGTAGGGATTTGGGATTCAAGATCAGTCTACACCCAGAACACAAGCTCTCTGCTCCCTTCGCCTTTCAACGATTGCTTTCGGAGTTGTGCTCCTGATTGGCTGCATGCTCAATGGGGAACCCAGGACGATGACAATGTTAGCGCTCCCACCACTGCCATTTCACTTATAGCCTATTCTATTGCCTTCCAATGAGACATCCCAGACTGCTGCAACTCATGCTGAGGTGGTACAGTCCGAAGACCCATAATGTCTAATAGATATTCTTCAAGGCTATCAGTAGTCTCCTTGAATGAAAATCTGTCACCTTTTCACCAGCTATGCTATAGCTATTAGGTAGAACGATATAGTAGCACAAGACCAGGCACTAAAACAATGTGTATAAAATGATCAGGTAGAAGTGCGAGTAGGCCATTCAGCCTTTCCAGTATGCCATACCATTTGATAAAATCATGCCTGACCTGGCAATGGCATCAACTCCATTGTCCTGTACCCCAATAACATTTGATTACCTTATCAACCAAGAATTTATCGAGCTGACCCTAAAAAAAATTCCCTCCCTCCTTTTTTGTCTGGGGGAAAAAGGCATCCACAGATTACTAACCCACTGAGAGAAATCATCATCTCTGTTTTAACTGGGAGACTCCTTATTTTTAAACTGTGTCCCCTGATTCTAGTCTCTCCTTTACAGCAAAGCATCATTTCAGTATCCACTCTATTAAATCCCTTCTGGACTGTGTATGTTTCAGTAAGAACACTTCTTACTCTTTCAAAATCCACAGATACAGGCCCAACCTGTTTAACATTCCTTCATAAAATAATCCCTTTGTTCCAGAAGTCAGCTAAATGAACCTTCTCTGAGCTACATTAAATACAATTAAGTTTTTTCTTAAATAAGGAGACCAAAATTGTACACAGTACTCGAGATGTGTGCTCACAAACACCTTAACAAATGCAGCAGAACCTGCTTTGGCACTTAGTTCTTCTTGCAATAAAAAACAACATTCCAATTGGCTTCCTGATCACTTGTTGTGGCTGCATGCTAACTATTGTTTTTCATGTACTCTGTGCTGCAGAGTTCTGCAAATCTCTCCCTATTTGAATAACGTACTGCTTTTCTTTCTTCTTGCCATTTTCTTTCCACATTAGATTCCATCAACTAAATTTTTGCCCAGGATAATAAAATGTGCGGCTGGATGAACACAGCAGGCCAAGCAGCATCTCAGGAGCACAAAAGCTGACGTTTCGGGCCTAGACCCTTCATCAGAGAGGGGGATGGGGAGAGGGAACTGGAATAAATAGGGAGAGAGGGGGAGGCGGACCGAAGATGGAGAGATAGGAAGATAGGTGGAGAGAGTATAGGTGGGGAGGTAGGGAGGGGATAGGTCAGTCCAGGGAAGACGGACAGGTCAAGGAGGTGGGATGAGGTTAGTAAGTAGATAGGGGTGCGGCTTGGGGTGGGAGGAAGGGATGGGTGAGAGGAAGAACCGGTTAGGGAGGCAGAGACAGGTTGGACTGGTTTTGGGATGCAGTGGGTGGGGGGGAAGAGCTGGGCTGGTTGTGAGGTGCAGTTGGGGGAGGGGACGAACTGGGCTGGTTTAGGGATGCAGTAGGGGAAGGGGAGATTTTGAAACTGGTGAAGTCCACATTGATACCATATGGTTGCAGGGTTCCCAGGCGGAATATGAGTTGCTGTTCCTGCAACCTTCGGGTGGCATCATTGTGGCAGTGCAGGAGGCCCATGATGGACATGTCATCTAGAGAATGGGAAGGGGAGTTGAAATGGCTCACGACTGGGAGGTGCAGTTGTTTGTTGCGAACTGAGCGGAGGTGTTCTGCAAAGCGGTCCCCAAGCCTCCGCTTGGTTTCCCCAATGTAGAGGAAGCTGCACCGGGTACAATGGATGCAGTATACCACATTGGCAGATGTGCAGGTGAACCTCTGCTTAATGTGGAATGTCATCTCCCACAGCTACCTAGAATACACCTCCTCCCACCCACCCTCCTGCAAAAATTCCATCCCCTATTCCCAATTCCTCCGCCTCTGCCGCATCTGCTCCCACGATAAGACATTCCACTCCCGCACATCCCAGATGTCCAAGTTCTTTAAGGACCGCAACTTTCCCCCCACAGTGATCGAGAACGACCTTGACCGCGTCTCCCGTATTTCCCGCAACACATCCCTCACACCCCGCCCCCGCCACAACCGCCCCAAGAGGATCCCCCTCGTTCTCACACACCACCCTACCAACCTCCGGATACAACGCATCATCCTCCGACACTTCCGCCATTTACAATCCGACCCCACCACCCAAGACATTTTTCCATCCCCTCCCCTGTCTGCTTTCCGGAGAGACCACTCTCTCCGTGACTCCCTTGTTCGCTCCACACTGCCCTCCAACCCCACCACACCCGGCACCTTCCCCTGCAACCTCAGGAAATGCTACACTTGCCCCCACACCTCCTCCCTCACCCCTATCCCAGGCCCCAAGATGACATTCCACATTAAGCAGAGGTTCACCTGCACATCTGCCAATGTGGTATACTGCATCCACTGTACCCGGTGTGGCTTCCTCTACATTGGGGAAACCAAGCGGAGGCTTGGGGACCGCTTTGCAGAACACCTCCGCTCAGTTCGCAACAAACAACTGCACCTCCCAGTTGCAAACCATTTCCACTCCCCCTGCCATTCTCTAGATGACATGTCCATCATGGGCCTCCTGCACTGCCACAATGATGCCACCCAAAGGTTGCAGGAACAGCAACTCATATTCCGCCTGGGAACCCTGCAGCCTAATGGTATCAATGTGGACTTCACCAGTTTCAAAATCTCCCCTTCCCCCACTGCATCCCTAAACCAGCCCAGTTCGTCCCCTCCCCCCACTGCACCACACAACCAGCCCAGCTCTTCCCCCCCACCCACTGCATCCCAAAACCAGTCCAACCTGTCTCTGCCTCCCTAACCGGTTCTTCCTCTCACCCATCCCTTCCTCCCACCCCAAGCCGCACCCCCAGCTACCTACTAACCTCATCCCACCTCCTTGACCTGTCCGTCTTCCCTGGACTGACCTATCCCCTCCCTACCTCCCCACCTATACTCTCTCCACCTATCTTCCTATCTCTCCATCTTCGGTCCGCCTCCCCCTCTCTCCCTATTTATTCCAGTTCCCTCTCCCCATTCCCCTCTCTGATGAAGGGTCTAGGCCCGAAACGTCAGCTTTTGTGCTCCTGAGATGCTGCTTGGCCTGCTGTGTTCATCCAGCCTCACATTTTATTATCTTGGAATTCTCCAGCATCTGCAGTTCCCATTATCTCTAAATTTTTGCCCATTCATTTTATCCTGTCCATGATACCTTACAGATTTCCATGTGTTCTCTTCACAACTATGTTCTATGTTCTATGTTCTAACTTACTCTCCTACCTTTTATTGTCATTTGCAGATTTAGTAGCCTCACATTCTGTTCTTCCATCAATGTCATTGGTAAATAATGAATAGAAGTATAGAACCAGAGAAAATAGAAACAGAAGTAAACCATTCAGTCCTTTGAGCCTGCTCCACTAATTTAATACAATCATAGCGAGTTATCCAATTCAGTACCCTGTTCCCCCTTTCTCCCCATACCTTTGATCTCTTTAGCCCAAAGAACAAAACCAACTCCTCCTTAAAAACATAAGATAATACAATGTGAGGCTGGATGAACACAGCAGGCCAAGCAGCATCTCAGGAGCACAAAAGCTGACGTGTCGGGCCTAGACCCTTCATCAGAGAGCTCTCTGATGAAGGCTCTAGGCCCGAAACGTCAGCTTTTGTGCTGCTGAGATGCTGCTTGGCCTGCTGTGTCCATCCAGCCTCACATTTTATTATCTTGGATTCTCCAGCATCTGCAGTTCCCATTATCTCTCTCTCTCCCTCCTTAAAAACATTCAATGTTTTGTCCTCACCATCTTTCTGTGGCAGAGAATTCCACAGGCTCACCATTCCCTGGGTGAAGAAATTTCTCCTCCTTGCAGACTTAAATGGCCTAAGCTATATCCTTAGACATTGACCCACTGGTTCTGGACTCCCTGGTCATTGGAAATATTCTTTTTGTTTTTATCTCTTCAGGTGTTGTTAGAATTTCATAGGTTTCTATGAGAATCCCTTCATTCTTGTAAATTCCAGTGAATAAAACCCTAATCAATCCAATCATTTTAGCTCCTCTCATTTTCCCTATAACAGATATCTGGGTAATTGGTTTGTAGTTTCCTGTTTTCTGTTCCCTTCCGTTGAAAAAAAGAGTTACATCCACCATTTCCAACCTAATGGAACCTTACAACACTCAAGAGAAATTTGGAAGAGCACAGCCAACCTCTAATTCAGTAGTCATCCTTTTTGAGGCTATTTGATATAAACCAGCATGTCTCAGGGACTTGTCAACCTTTAGTTCCAGAAATTTCCTCAGTGTTGTCATGATATTAGTAAAAAATGGACGATTATTAATTCACTTCCATCATCTGATGTTGTATCTGAGATCTTCTATAAGCTAAAATGGTTTTAAAAAAAGAACTAATACAGGCCTAAATAACTGTGCAATCACCTGATCACAGATTGAGACAAACCCAGTAACCCAATATGGAATAAACAAAACTGTCTAAACTCAAATTACCATTTCTATCTAAAGATATTGAAATCAGGCAACTGACTAAAGTGTCAAGAAGCTTGGATATGTGTCTCTTGTTCTAATTACTATTTGTATGATAATTTCACATATTTGAGAGACATAAGGCATGTTATGCAGCTTGGAAAGACAATGATGCCAGGCTCAGGAAGACACACTGATGTATATTTCAAGTAACTCCTCGGAGGAGAAAAGAGAGTGAGAAGAAAAAATGGATTCGTAACAATAAGAGCTAGAAGTTTCTCTCTTTCTGTTTCTCCCAACTTCTCTAAAAGGAACACCTTGTAAGAAAGCAAATTGTTTAATAACTACTCACTAAAAGCTCAAAAATATCTTTGCCAAATTTTCTTTTGTGCTTAGTGGGTGTTAAAATTCTTGTTTTACTTGCTTCCTTCATTTTGATCTAGTTAAGCACGTTTTTAAAATTTAAAAATGACGTCTGGATGTTAAAAATAAATTAAAACATTCATTGCAGCAACTAATGGGATTAAAAAGAGGGGAGCTAATTCATGCTTCTTAGCCTAGTCAAAACACTAGCACTTCCTCTCACAGTATTAGTTTTGTGTGTATTATTGAATATGTCCGTGGTGTTTTGTTGATGGCTGTTACAGAGGATTTTAGTTAAGAGGACACAGGGCACAGATGGATTGAAAAGAGGGACAATGTAGAGCAATTGTCATGATGTTCCAAGCAATGTGATCCTAGATGCCTCCTTCCTGCCACTTTCTCCTCCTCTGCTTGAAGTGGCCCCATATATGCCTGGCGTCAAGGGCTGCACCCTTATGATAGTGGAGCAGGCAGCAAAACCCCATGGATTTGAAGTTGTACTTCAGTCAAAATTATTGGAATCCAGTTTGGTACTAATAGCAGAATAATTGCTTTACAATGTTGATTGCCTGATCCCAAACATTTATTGTAGCTGCTCAGCTCTCAGTATTGGTCCATTGTCCTCAGACGATCAGGTAGTAGCGGGGATACATAGGGTTTATGTATAAGAACATCCCTTAGCTCTTTTGATGTCTTTGATCTCAACTGATGCCTCTTTGCAGCACCGGACAACAAAGCAGCATAGCCACTTACCTTGCTTCACTCTGGTTAGAGAAATATTAGAATTCCTTGTCCTGGTATACAGAGCTTCCATCACCACACTGATGAAGTAATGGGCAAGAACTGGAGAACATTGATAATGTCACTTACACCTGCCTCAGAGACTCCAATTGCTTGTGAGTTGAGACAACGGCAGCATCAGTCTCACTTTGCTGTGAGGCTATAGGCTCTGCTGAAGGAACTGTCATCATTCAATGACCATCTCCATGAAGTACAGAGGCATCAGGAATTGTTTCTAGTAGAAGTGGAGGTAGAGAAAGCGCTCCCTGGCAGTAGGGCACATGGACAGCCCTCCACATTTTCCTCCCTCTGTAGCATCAGCTGCATCCTCCCTGTCATGTTGCAGCCAAAAAGAGACTGAGCACTATCCTCATGAACGCAACAGTCCTTTTGTGAGAGAGTCTCCTTTGGCCTCCCTATCTGTACAACACACTTCTGAACAAAACTAGCAGGTCACCAGAACTCCTCTAAGAGCAGACCACAGTGCTTTAAGAACTGTTTCAACAATAGAAATAAACAAAAAGCACCTCATTGCAACTGGAATGGCTGGCTTTTCAAATAGCTTGGGCAGTAGTTGCTCCCTCACACAGCTGAACAAATGTTCAGGATTAGTCAAAGATGCTAACTATACCTGCTCGGTCCAAATTTGCAGACCATGCGTCCACAGGACCCACTATCAAAGCTTTTAGAGCATACATTATATGTCCCCACTATTGTCTATCCATGGAGCACAGTTCAAACTACACTTGAAGTGCCTAGTTTTAGTAGCACTGGGTCCATTGACACTGTGGAGTGAATTATGTGTCAGGCATTGCTGTTCCATCTGGGAAGACTGAAAACACTTGTTGGGGACAGTACAGAGATAGCAATAAGGATTGTTGGTCTGAGTTATGACAACAGAAGGCTTTTTCATTTTAGCCTGGCAATGATGTCGTAGAGTCATAGAGTCTTAGAGTAGTAAAATTATAAAGCATGGAAACAGACTCTATGATCCAGCTCATCTGCACCAACCAGGTATCCTAAACTGATCTAGTCCCATTTGTCAGCCCATGCCCTTCTAAAACTGTCCTTTCAATGTACACATCCAGATTCTGTTGAAATGTTGTAATCGTACACACCTCTACCATTTCATCTGGCAGATCGTTCCATACAGACACCACCTTCTGCATTTAAAAAGCTGTCCTTCGGATCCCTTATAAAACTTTCCCATCCCACCTTAAAATTGTGCCCTCTAGCTTTGGAATCCCTTGATGGATGTGAAAGATTGAAATGCAGAAAACTATTTCAAGCAGACTTAGTCATAGTCATAGGCATAGAGCTGTACAGCATGGGAACAGGCTGTTCGGTCCAACTTGCTCATGCCGACCAGGGACAGGAGACCCATATCCCCCCCCCCAAAGACTTCTTATTCATGTACTTATCCAAATGTCTTTTAAACATTGTAACTGTACCTGCACCCACCAATTCCTCTGGATGCTCGTTCCACACACAAACCACTCTCTGTATAAAAATGTTGTCTCTCATGTCATTTGCAATTCTTTCCTGGCAACATCCAGGTAAATCATTTTCTGAATCCCCTTCAGCTTCATAGTGAAGTAGAACACAAGAATCTGGGTTCAATATGGTAAAGCGGTGCTGAGGTTTAAAGGATTAAATTATAAGATTAAATTGCATAAATTTGGCTTATATTACTTGAGCTTTGAGAGTTAAAAGATGATTTAATTGAGGTGCTAAATGGGTACCATATACACAATGTCATAAATTTGATAAGTTAGATTCAGATAATCCATTCCATTTTCTAGGGATTCCAGAACAAAGGGGCACTAGCTGTAAAATTAATAAGTAAAATGAAGATGTACTTTTACTTGTACAGAGGGTCTTGGGAGTCTGGAAATCTTTTCCACAAAATTTGTGGATGCTGAGTCAACTGGAGCTTTCAAGACAGCAGGACAGGTTTTTTTTAATTGGGTAGAGCATCAAAGAAAGTGACGAATTGTGGTGATGTAGCTGAGGTGATGAGCATAGCCTTTGGACACATAGTGTATTCAATTTTTTTAGAAATAGAGACTGGCAGACTGTTGTTGGGTGGGGTATTATAGAATGTAGAATATTGAGCAGAAAACAGATAGGAAGCTCATGTTGTGTATCACAATCATATCATCTTAAATGGAATAGGTGTCAAACAAACATAACAACTCAAGATTTGACATCTGGAGGTGCTACTGACCTTCAGCAGCAATAGAATTGTGCTCCAACGCAAGCTGCGAACTCATGGTCTGCTCTATGCTGTTATGATACTTGGAATGAACCTAGTGAACCATCTCTAGACTGATTCTAATGCCAATATATGTCCCCTTAGATAAGGGAACCAAAACTGTACGCAGTATTCCAGCTGAGTTCCTTGCACAGTTTTAGAAAACACTCCCTTTTTTATACTCCATTGCCTTTGAAATAAATGCAAAATATTCCATTGCCTTTCCTGTTTGAACTGTGATTAATGGCGGATTGAATAGTCTCCTTCTACATTATAACAATTCTGTGGCTCTGCAATAAACAATTTGAGCTTATAATGGGCACGGGCTTTATGATTTTAGATGGACTAACTAAAATGGGCTGGAAGACCTTCCTTATTCATAAATAACTTGTGCTCTTGTGACTACAATGACGATTACAATGCCAGCTTTTACTTTTCAAAATTGAGTAAATGACTATATAACTGCTATCATCAGTAGGAAGTATGGCTGGGAGAGAAAATTCTCATTTATAATTCTTTCCTAAATCAGAAGCTGGCCTTTCAACCCACTGCATCTGTCTGATCAGTTATTGTTAACTGCAGCATTTTCATTCCACTGCCTACTGCATCTATTGCATTTCTGATAAAAGAAAAATTTAAATCAGTTTGTTTTTAGATAGCCTCTGCTGAGATAGTTAGTTTTTGTAAAATAATCCAAGTTTTGACAACATTTGACACACTTTCTCTTGCTCAAGTCCACTAGGATTTTCATCTTGAAAGGCCATCAAATAATTTTGGGAGTGGAGAATTGAAGGACCTCTGACAATGACTGACAAACAAACCCAACAGGAGAAATTGGCAGAAAGAGTCGAAACATTGAACTGTCACAGTGTTCCCGAGTCGGGTGGACTTCCAAAGTCCTACTGTTTGTAGTACTGTCATTTTCAGCAGTAATTATTGCTTCATACATGATTGCGTTTGCAAAGAGCGTGTTTGTTGTAGTGAGTTGATGTTGCTGAAATAGCCCTGCTATCAGTGGGTCGCATTGTTGTCAACAGTGTAGTACCAATGAGACAATTTGATCACCCTGACTCTACAGTAACACAGATTTGATATGAATAACTTCATGGGAATGGATGTTGAGAAAGATTTACTTCAAGGCCACCCAAAAAGTTAAACTCTGCTCAGCTTATAATGCAAATCCTCTCCTACTTAAAGAAAACGAAACTGTTAAGACTCTTTTAAATTCTTGGTAGGGGAGGGGGCAAAATAATACATTGGAATGAGCAAAGAATGTGTTTAAGAAAAAAGTCACTTTTTTTCCAGTTGGCAGACTCTGAAAACAATAAAATGCAGTAATGACTTTTTTGAAATTCAATACCTCTTTCTTTGTTTATTTGAAGAAAATTACAGTGACACCGAGCAGACATAAAGTCTCCTTTGCTATCAGAACTGTCAGAGCACTGATCCATTTGACGGAGCTGCACTAGTTGCTTATTTTTTGCAAGTGAAGTAAACAATCACTTTGAAGCACGCAAATTCTTCCAGCTTGCTGTAGTGACACAAGACATATTCTTGTCATGCGATGACTGAGCAATGCTGCTATATGAAAGAATCAATTGTTTTTACATATTGCTATAGATTGTCATTTAACACAACAGCTAGCTCGATCCTTTATTCCCAAACCAAGTTGCTCAGGTGCACCCACTTTGCTCCAGTACAAAGTTATGTTGCTCCGCACAACAGAAGATAAATGCTCTTCTTCAGCCAGGGTCGGTGTTTGCCCCTTGAAAGTGTTCAGTTTGAGGCTCCTGTATTTTATCAGACTTCACTTGAGATCTCAGAGCCACTGAGCATGCAGTGCATGCTCATAATACTGTCTTTGCCTTCAGCTCAATTCATGTGACATTTGTAACCTGTTGTTTCTGAGTCCAGGTTGGTTGAGGGTATATATTATTCAGGGCAGTTTAACTGACCAAGGCTAGATGCTAGTGGAGTTGACCAGCTCCACCTGTATTAGGGTTTCTGATTTCCGTTTTCAGGAAAGAAGTGAAGGGGTGGGGAATGAAATGAGCCTTTTTCAAGTAACCCAATATGGGCTCATAATGAATCGGTCACCAACTTAACTGCACACCTGAATTTAATGCGAAACTAAATTGTGTGCAATTTAGTAAGACTGATAATTTGACTTTGCTTGGCACATGGTGAATTTAGTACCAGGATGTTTTGTCCGCATGCAAAGCGCCGAAAATAATTTTAGTGACTTTTTTTTGTCTCAGAAGATTATCATGAAACAATGGTACATTACATATCTAAACCATAGGCCCCGTCAGACCTGTATTTTCATTTGTTAAAACAAAATTTAAACCATTATTAAAATCTGACCAACTGGCTGATCATGTTGGCACTTTGCCTAAGAGCCAAATGTAGTCACACAAAATCATGACTGCCTAAAACAGGAGAGTATCTGGTTCGCCTCAACACTCCAGTGTAATTAAAATTAGTGCATGTTGCTAGAGGGAAAATACTGATTGTGTTACTTGACCCCACACAAAATATTTTGTATCCTGATTGTGCTGCACAGGATTTCTAGCAAAATTTCAGATTTTACCTGACGATATTTATCATTTTGTTTCTGTCCAGTTTCATTTATTTTCTCACCCAAACAAACGTATCTCGTGCCTCTCCTGAAACTAGCCAGTATCTTAGCATTTGTTTTGCCAATGTCAAGCCCACCAGCAGAAGTGGTATGCTTAGATGGAGGCTGGGGTATGAGGGAAGATGAGGATATGGAAAGTGAATGAGGCTCATTTTTGTGCACTCCTTGGGGCCAATGGTTTCCTAATATTTTTCAGAACCCCATGTGCCAAATGAAATAAAATATAAAAGCATAACACAAATTCTGAGTCATCACTGGCCATGGCATCAAAGGGATTACGACTGCGAGAATACCCTCTGCAAATGTCACAATAGTCTTTATCATTATAGGAACAAAGGGACAGGAAGGCCATTCAAATATGCTGTACAATTCAGTAAGAGCATGGGTGATTTGTATTTCAATCCATTTACCTATCTCAGCTCAACATCTTATGAAGCACTTACTGTCCAAAAATTTATTAACTTCTAATTTAGAATCTCTGCACATTGTTTTGAAGAGACAGTTTCAGATTTCCATTATTCTTTGTATGAAACATGCTCTGCTCTACCAGAGGAAACAGCTTCTCTGTATTGATCCAAACAAATCCTTTAAATCTCAAACATCTCAATCAGTTCACCCCACAATTTCCTATACCAAAGGCAATGCATACCAAATGTATACAGCCTTCCATAACTTATCTCTGAATCTGTGCAGAGTGCTCACCAAGCTCAGTACATCCCTTACTGAGGTGTTGCTGCCAAAACTAAATGCTGTCATTCAGATGAAATGTGCCCAAGGTGCTACATAACTGAACTATAACTTCTTTCTAGTAAATTTCTCAGAAAAAGACCAATATTCCATTAAACTTCCTAATTGCTTTTGTATGTGTCTTCAGTTTTTGTTTTGTACTTAGAACTAAACTATCTTTCTTCCTTACAATTCCAGTTTCTCATTGTCAGAAAGTATTTTAATTTATCTTTCTTAGTGCAAACTGAATAGCTACATTGACAGATTAAACACTATCTGCAACTTTCATCTAACATCCAGCTCCCATCTGCACTACTCCTTTTGCCATGTTAACCTCGATCCACTGGCAAGAACAAGCCTAGACAATGAATATTGGTAAATGTTTAATTTAGTTACGGAGGATTTCACAACCTCACCTCCGTTAAGCTAACACTGGATTGGAAATCTATAGGTCATGATTTCAATCCCACCTTAGCAAACTGTGAAATTTAATGTAAGTTATGTGGTGATTTGCAAATTCATACATGGCAAGGGCCAAAAAAATCTGCTGAGCTTTTGAAAATATTCATTGGTTTATTAAAGTCCTTCAGGCGTTGTAATCTGCCACCATCTAGTTTGGTCAATAAGTGATTCCAGAGTCATATTATATGATTGATTCTTTATGTTTTCAGGAGCAGCAAACATTACCTTACCATTACTTATCAAGAACTTTTAAAAAAACACTTTTTCTTTGGACATTGAAATAATCATCAAGAACCCTGTCTGATATCTTTCACCTAAAGCCAGAATGATTGAAGGCATCGTTACCCCAGCTCTATTCAGCAACTTGTTTATTCAGCAACTGTGGCCTTGATCATTCGATGGGCTCAGTACTCAATGAATCAATCAGATGTTGCATCATCATATTAGCATGTTGTATCAGCAAACAAAATTGTTTTGGCAAACATGTCACACTAGAAGTGTTCTGAATTAATTCTTATTTAATAGGCCTTTCGAGTAAGAACTCATGAGGCACATTGGTAGTGTCCCTACCTCTGGATCAGGAGGTTGCTCACATGCCACCTGCTCCAGAGTTGTGTTGTAACATGTCTGTTACATTACCCAACTTCTGACTGAAAAGTCCATTGGCAGCACACCTTGAAGCAACAATAATAAGGTCTGAATTGGGGATCTTTGCTAATGATTCCATAGTGTTCAGTGCATTTGTGATTTTGCATCTACTGAAGCAATTTGTCTACACACATGTCAAGACTTGCCCAAAATTCAGATTTGTGTTGACAAACGGCAAGTACTACTTGCACCAGGTAACAACCATCTCCAACAAGAGAAAATCTAACCATCTCTCCTTGATATTCAAAAACATTGCAATTCCTGAATTCTAGATCAAAAAAACAGTCAGGTACATGATGTGATTGCCTGAATGGGTACAGCTGCAACAACACTCAAAACGTTTTGACGCCTTCCAGGAAAATGGAGCCAACTCAGCTGGTACCCATGCCTGACCGCAAACATTCACTTCCTTTACCGCTGATATGACAGTGTGTACTATCTACACGATGCACTGCAGCTACTCACTCAGGCTCCTTAGACCACACCAGCAACCACTTTCATGTAGAAAAGCAAAGGCAGCATTGATGCAGGAGCACCATCACTTGCAAGTTCTGCTCCAAGCCACTCACTATCCTGGCTTAGGACATTATTGCTGTTGCTTCATTGTGGCTGGGTCAAAATCCTGAAAGTGGGTGTACCTTCACAAAATGACAGCAATGGTTCAAGAAGGCAGTTCAAAGGGTAATTATGGTATAAAGCTGGCCTTGGCAGCAATATCAACATCCCTGAAAGAAAAAGAAGGGTATCCACATGTTGTTCAGTTTCAAAATACCCTACATGTATACCCTTATTGTAGGATTTGTCTGAAGTTGCCATGGTGCCTCAAGGCTGAAGAATCCTCTTGAGTTCTCCATGGAAGATTGTCAAGAAAAAAATTACTTTGAGAATGACAAGGCACTCCCCATTGTGCATTGAATTTTTATTCCCTGTAATCATCCAGGCATCTCACCTCCACTTGATAAATCAGTGAAGCGACAGAAAACATTAGATAATCCTGCTATTCAACCCTGGATGTTGTTTTCTGTAATGGCCTCAAATAAACTTTCGCTAAATAGACTCATTTCATTGTCATTCCTTAGAGCTAGACTTAAGTATGTTACAGATTAAAAATGATTCTGGTATTCTGATCCAGTGATAATACTAGGATGAGTCACAAAAAGTTTGGAGAAAGAGGTGAATTTTAAGGATATTCCTGAAGTGAACAATTATCATTAGAATTTCATGTACACCAATGGCGTGTCATATAAATCATGTAGTCTTGAATGTGCATCATTTAGATTTTCACGTGTCATTCATATTTCATATTTACTATGTAAAACTTTGCACATTATTTGCATTTGGTCTGTTCAACACACATGGCTTATTAATTCTATTTATTTGGATTTGGCTACTCTAAACCCATTCCCTGACTTCTACCTTCATCCTTTACTACTCTTTCTTTCAAATTTTTCAACTACATTTTCAGTGAAGTTATATTCCTTGTCTCAATGGCTCCTGATGGCTGAGCCTTCAATATTCTGATGCTGTGATGCGGCACACAATTCACTATCTGAGCATGAGATTTTTAAATATAAAAATGAACAAGGAAATACAGTTTTTAATTACCAGCGACTATTTTGTATGCCATAATTTGTACATCTGGCGTCTGTTCACCTCAAAATACCCAACCAATTTAAACACTGGCATTATATTTTCGTTGGATCAAGAATCCTGTGGGCTTTCACTGACCAGAATTAAGATTCACCCTTTGTTCCTCAGAAATGTAAGGTGTTCCCTGTTGCCCGTATTCGCCTGCTTACACTTAATCAGCATCAACCCCAAACTCTAAAAAGACAGACAAAGGATGGGAGGGTGTGCAGGCATCAAGAAAATGGTTTATATCCTTGTATTTAACAGCATTTCACTTACACTGATAAATGTTACACTTAACTGCGCCACCAATTTGCAACATTTGTTTCTATATTTTCTGAAAGAACACATTATGTGAACTGGCCAATCGTATCTCTGGGTATTAGGAGTCATCTTGAAGATTAACGTCAGGCTCTAACTCCTACACAGATCTCTCAATGAGCTTGCCAATATGCATTGAACCTTGGAATTAAATTCAATGGGCAGCCTCCTTGAGTTACCATCACAGAAATTCAATGTCTGCATTGATCATTCTTAGATAGATAGTGACACAAGGGCCCACTGGGTGAAAGATACTAGGCTTCATGTCAATCTTTGGAAGACACTTTTGTTACTATGTTTCACAGTGATATAGGACTGACTGGCCTTAGATATTGAAGTCTAACCAGCAAAACCTTTGAAACATTAAATCATATTCTTCGACTGTCCTGTCTCAAGATTTGTGATTTTACTCCCTGCATGAATTGTATTGATATTGCTTCTCTTCTTCCATCTCACTGGAAGATGAGACCATAGTTTTGAGGCTTTCCCAACACGCATAACATTTTGTGATTAAATCTCATGCTGAGCCTATGTTTTAACTGGTTTTGATCGTTGTGATATCGATGCCTCTAATTTCACACAGCTAACTAAATCAACTGTAACACAAGTAGACTGCAAACAGTTAAACAAGAAATAGACTCTGAAAATGATAAAAAATAGAATTCACATCCATCTTTTACATCTTCAACCTCTTCAAAGCATGTTAAAGTAAATTCAATGTCTTTCTTCTAAATGTAATCACTGCTGTTTAGATTTCTGCTAGGTTTCTGCTCAATGGTAACTCCTATCAATGTGCATGGAACAGTATAGGTTAGATGGGCTTGAAATCGGTATGACAGGTCGGCACAACGTCGAGGGCTGAAGGGCCTGTACTGTGCTGTAATGTTCTATGTTCTATGTTCTATGTAACTGGAGGTTGATAATAACAGACTTCATGACAAAATGGTGTAATTGCATCTGACTGATTTTTAATTCATTCTGTTATGAAAGGACAATACTGGAGATACTAAAGTTCTGAAATAAAAAGAGAAAGTCCTGGAAAAAAAACTCAGCAGGTCTGCTAATGTAGATGGAGAAAGAAGCATAGTTAATGTTTCAGGTTCAAGATGAAGTTTTGAACATGTTCAGGATGTTGCTGACTAGGCCATCAATTTTTGCTTATCCTAGGTTGTCCTTGAGAAGGTGGTAATGAGTCACTTTCTGTAACCACTGTAGTTCATGTGGTCTGGAGACACCATAAAGCTGTTAGGGAGGGAGTTTCAGGTTTTGTATTCAGTGACAGTGAAGGAATGGTGGTATAATTCCAAGTTAGCGTAGTATGTGGCTTGAAGAGCAGCAAGTAGTTCGTGATGTTCCTATGCATCCTTTGTGAATTTGCTTTGAGGTGGTATAGTTCATGGATTTGGAAGGTATTGTTGAAAAGGTCTTGGTGAGTTGCTATTGTGCATCTTGTAAGTGTTACATGCTGTGGCCACTGTGCATCAGGAGTGAAGCGACTAAACATGGAAGATGGTGCTTGAGATGTCAATAAAATGGCCTGCTTTGTTCTAGATGGTGTTGAGCTCCTTGACTATTGTTGAGCTGCACTCACCCAGCAAAGTAGAGAGCATTCCATTACACTCCTGCCTTGTGCATTATAGAGACGATGGCTCTTATATTCTGAGTACTTATTTGACTGGTCCAAATCACCTTCTGTTCAATGGTAATGTTAACAATGGAGAATTTGCTGTTAGAAAGGCCATAGAATGCCACAGAGAATGGTGAGACTTTCTACTGTTGGAAATGTTTGTTGCCTGCCACAAATGTTACTTCATCAACTGAAGCCTAGATATTGTCCAAGCCCTGTTTCAAAATCTGAAGAATCATAAATGGTGCAGGACATTATGCAAACATCCCCAGTTCAGCGTAGAATCCCTAAAGTGTGGCAAGAGGCCATTTGGGCCATCAAATCCTCACTGGCCCAGCCATACCCCTACCCTCTCCACACAATCCCTCATTTCCCATGGCTAACTCACCTAACTTACACATTCCTGGACACTGTAGACAATTTAACATGACCAATCCATCTAAGCTGCACATCTTTGCATTGTGGAAGGAAACCAGAGCACTGAAGCAGCTGAAGATGATTGGGTGTAGTACCCTGAGGAATTCATGTAGAGGTGTCCTGGAGCTGAGATGGCTGACCTCCAAGAACCACAACCATTTTCCTATGCCAAGTGTAACTCAAACCAGCAGAGAGCTAACTCCTGATTCCCATTGACTTTAGCTTTGCTTGGTCTTTTTGACACTACAGTCAATAAAATGCTGCCTTGACATCAAAGGCAGTTATGCTTACCTCATCTTTGGAGTTCAGCTTTTTTGTCCATGTTTGAACCAAGGTTATAATGAGGTCAGGAGATGAGTGGTCCAAGGGAAATCTAAACTGAATGAACAGCGAGTAGGTTATTATTGAGTAAGTGCAGTTTGACAACAAGGCTTATACCACATCACTTTACTGATGATCAAGGGTAGCCTGATAGGGCAGTAATTAGCCAGGTTAGTGTTGTCCTGCTTTTTGCACACAGGTCATTGTTGGGCAATTTTCGACTTTGTTGGGTAGATACCAGAGTAGTTGTAATTGTAATTGGAGCATGGCTAGTTCTGGAGCAAGTCATCAGTGCTATTGCTGGAATGTTGTCAGGGCATATTGCTTGTGCAACATTCAGTGCTTTCAACCATTTCTTGATATCATGTGCCATTGATCGTATTAAATGAAGATTGCAATCTTTGATGTTGGAGACCTAAAGAAGAGGCCATGCACTCTGCATTCCAGCCAAAGATGGCTGCAAATGCTTCAGTCTTGTCTTTTATTACTGCTGTGCTGGGGTCCCTTTACTATACAGGGCATATCCAGAGATTGTGATGCCTGATCCCAAGTGTTGTCTGGGATATTGTCTGAAAGCTATGATTCAGTGAATGTCACTATGTCAGGCTGTTGCTTGACTAATCTGTGAGACAGCTCTCCTGTTTTTGGAACAAGCCTGCAGGTGTTAGCAAGGAGGACTTTGAACTGCTGAAAGAATTGTGTTATTTTTCCAGATGCTGCGCAGTCTGACCAATTTCACTTCTTTTACACAGTCATTCATGGTTTTTGATTAAAAAAATGCCTTCTAGGCTATTTCAGAAGGCATGTAAGAGCCACATTGTCTTGTATCTGATGTCACATACAGGTTAACCCAAGTAAGGGTAGCAGTTAACCTTCCCTCGAGGAAGTTAGTAAGCTAGATGTGTTTTTATAACAACTGACAATGGTTAGAACTGACAGTTACTTTTAGTTCCAGATATCTCTTATTAATTTCACCAGTTGTTATGGTGGCATTTGAACTCGTGTCCCCAGTACATTATTTGGCTTCAGGGTTCTTAATCCAGTGACATTCCCACTTTACCACCACTTCCCCGCAATGACATTTGGTAATTTCAGATCTTTCATTTGTTGTGTTAATCATTGGACTGTGTCAGTCATCTGCTTACTTCAAGTAACTCAGTGAAAATTATCCAAGTGCCTGGACACTACCGTTCACAACCTCAGGCCATTTCAAATTACTTTACAGTCGCTGAAGCCCAGCCACTGTTGTAACATGAGAAACATGGCTGCCAATTTGTGCATAACAATGTTCTACACTCAGCAACCTGATAACCACAAATTCATTGCTATTGTGGTATTGTTGAGAAATATATAATGTCGGAGGAACTGCTCTTGTTCAAATACTGCTGTGGAATTTTTAACATTCACGAAACAAGGCAGACAGAGCTTTGGTTTAATAATGCCTTATCTGAAAGATGACACTTCCAACAGTGCGTCAATCCCTTTGTACTGCACTGTCATGTCAACCTCGATCATATGCTCATTGGAGTTAGGATGAACTCAAAGAGTAGAGTTCTGCTTCTGAGAAAAGGCTGACACTTTGATATTTTATTATAAAAATGTTGTTTATAGTTCCACACAAGGACTTCACATAAAACGCTGGCAAAGGAAGCTGGGATATACACCAAAGAAAAATTCATTTCATCTACATTTCTGCGTTATATATAGCAATGCATAAACAAACTAGACATGAATTTTGGGGAGAGATATACTGAGGGGACATTTGCTCCAATTAATGCACAGAAAGTGTAACTAATCGGTCCCAGCTTTCGATCATCCTCATCAATGACCTTAACAGATTTTCAAACATAGAATTGGCTTTGAATCAAGGTGACACATTTTATCAAAGTCTATGTGGGCCTTCACAAGAGGCCAAAGTCTGCATTCTTTGAGATAGGACCCATTCCTTTAGTTCATGTTCATAGGAGGAAATAAACTCGAATAGCAAAAATAAAGGTTCTAATCAGACCTTATAAAACAGGTTAGGATGGATTGTTCAGTATGTTGCAATACTGCCACTCAGGTATCACTGAAAGTAGCATCAACAACAACCTGTATTTATGCTGTGCCTTCAGCATAATAAACCATCCAAAGACACATCACAGGAGCATTACCAGGAAAGAAAATTGACGTCAATCCAAAGAAAGAAACATTAGGAAAAGTGACAAAAAAGTTCAGACAGAGTGGTATGTTTTAAAGATTGCCTTAGGGAGAGGAAAGGCTTTGACAGAATTACATACCTTTAGATCAACAGGGCAAATTAAGTGGGGAAACCCAGGATGTTAGTATCAGAGGAATGTAGAGTTGTTTTAGGTCTGGAGGAGATGATGGAGAAACAGGGGAAGACTGTGAAATGTTTTAGACACATGCCATTACAACGAGTCTACAGCATAGAAACAAAGCATTTGGTCACATGGGTTATTTGAGCTCCACTCTAATCTCCTCCCATTCCTTTTCATCCAACTCTTTCCTCATATCCTTTTAATTCTTTTCTCTCTAATGTGGTTATCACCTTCTTGAGTCCTCTGCCCAAAGACACATAGAACACAGAACAATACAGCGCAGAACAGGCCCTTCAGCCCTCAATATTGCGCCGACCTGAGAACTAATCTAAACCCATCCCCCTACACTATCCCAACATCATCGATATGCTTATCCAAGGACTGTTTAAATGCCCCTAATGTGGCTGAGTTAACTACATTGGCAGGCAGGGCATTCCATGCCCTTACCACTCTCTGAGTAAAGAGCCTGCCTCTGACATCTGTCTTAAATCTATCACCCCTCAATTTGTAGCTATGCCCCCTCGTACAAGCTGAAGTCATCATCCTTGGAAAAAGACTTTCACACATGCGTGGTGATTATTTACCAAAACATGGTAAACTGTCTTGATCTTTTATTGTGGTTAGGGTGGAGAGAAGTCCTAGGTCTACATCAGCTAGAAAAGGGATTGAACCTCATGCTGTTGGTCTGAGTCTTTTCCACACACTAACCATCTAGCCAACTGAGCTAACTGCTGCTGCTTGGTTTCCTACGTTTGCATCAATGCCACTGTTTGGGCAAAACAGTTTTTCCTGGATCTCCTGTTGAACAAAAATAGGTGAAACTCTGCATAAGTATTCAGCTCAAGAGAGATATCCCAGGGCCTGTATCTAAAACAGGTATCATTCCCTTTGCAGATGCAAATAAGGGCCGAATACCAGCTTGGAGTCCACCTGACAAATTGGTTTTCCTTGATTGTAACTGTGTTGAGTAGGTTGCATTCAGGAATGCAACTCTAGATGCTGCCCAGCAATGACCAGCAGGTATCTGTAGTTTACCAAACTGTTATAACTAAAGCCTGAAGCACAAAATTCAGATGGGCCACAAGGCTACATAGCAAGTTTAAAAATTGATCATAACCACCTTCCAATTTTTAGACCCATATTTGCCCACCTATCCAGGTGCATGTGAAAGACTTCACGACAACATTTAAAGAAGAGCAGAAGGAGCTGTGGAAGACTGTAATTGCTGCTAAAGCAACACCAGAGTTTAAAGAAAGGTTAAATGATCATTTATCTCATGGAAAATAGTATAATTCCAAAAAATTAAATCAATCAATAAACAAAATTATATACCTAATGTACTTTTAAAATTGATCAAATTTTCATTTTTACTGTGTTTTGGCTCGCCTTAAGTTATTTTACAGTCAACAAATTACTCATGAAGTGTAGTGACCAAGCCAAACAGGACAGCCATCTTGTTTCCAATGGTGTCACACAAGTAGCAAATGATGTAAATGCCAATTTAATCTGTGGTTTTGTGATATTGTTTGACACTTAGTCATCATAGAATCCGTACAGTGTGGAAACAGGCCCTTCAGCCCAACCAGTCCACTCCGACCCTCAGAGCATCCCACCCAGTCCCATCCCCCCATAACCCACCCAAGCTACACATCCCTGAACACTGTGGGCAATTTAGCATGGCCAATCTGCCTAGCCCGCACATCTTTGGGCTGTGGGAGGAAGCCTGAGCACTCGGAGCAAACCCACACAGGCGCAGGAAAAAATGTGCAAACTCCACACAGAGGGTGGAATGGAACCCAGGCCCCTAGCACTATAAGACAGTCGTGCTAACCACTCAGCCACCATAGTTAGTGTAACTTTCCTTGACCTACTTGAAATAGGGCTGATTTCTTACATAGGTAAATGCAGCTTCAATTTAATCATAGCATCACAGAATGGTTGCAGCACAGAAAAAGGCATTTGGCCCCTTGTGTCTGTGCTGGCCCTCTGAAGGAGCAATTCATCCTGTGCCATAACCTTGTCTTTTCCCTCTACCTCAGCAATTACGTCTGTTTAGGTAATAATCCAATTTCATTTTGAAAGCCTCAGTTGACCACAGCACCCTTTCAGACAGTACATTCCAAATCATAATCCCTCACAGCATGAGGAAGGTTTTCCTAATGTCGCTATTGGCTTCTCTTGACACTTACTTTATATCTGTGCCCTCTGGCTCTCAATCCTTCTATAAATGGTAACACTTTCTCTCTGACAATGCTGTCTCCACCCCTCACAATTCTAAATATCTCCATCAAATCTCCTCTCAATCATCTCTTCTACAGAGAGAACAGTTCCAGATTCCTCAATCTTTTGACGGGAGGTAATAGTAGAATGGCAATATCTTTAGACTTAGTAATCCAGTACCTCAGGCGAATGTTCTAGAGGAATGAGTTTGAATCCCATCAATAATAAATCTAGAATTAAAATGGTAGCTGAACAGTGACCATGTTCATTGTTACATTTAAAAAAAATCTAATTTTATAACGTCCTTTAGGGAAGGAAGCCTAGCATCCTTGTCTGGTCGAACCCACACATTATTCCAGATCCACAGCAATGTGGTAAACTGTTAACTTGCATCAGCAATAAGTGCTGGCCGAGGCAGCCATGCTCACATGCCATGATAAAATGAAAAAAAGCACATAACTGAAAGTTCCTCATCCCTGAGCCATGCTTGTGAATCTTTGCTGCACCCTCTCTACGCTTTAACATATTTCATAAAGTGTGGTGCCCTTAACATATTGAGGCCAAGTGAGTGCTCCACATAGGTTTAACATTACCCCCTTGACTTTGTACTCTATCCTCATTGTTAATTGGCAGAATTCTGTTTGCTTTGTTAACTGTATTTTCAACTTGTCCTGCTACCTCCAAGATTTGTGCACATATACTCTGAAGCCCCTTTGCTCCTTCGCCCCTTTTAGAATTGTTTACTTTATTCTATATTGTATCTTTATGTTGTCCCTAACAAAATAAATCATTTCACGTTCTCTGTGCATTAAATTCCATCTGCCGCTTCAATGGGATAAGAATGGATCCAGTTGAAATAAATTGGAATCAACTACCCATTCCACTAATGTCTTTTGGAGTTTGATACTGTATTACTCATGGCTCACAATACTTCCAAGTTTTATAGCACCTGCGTATTTTGACATTGTGCTCTGCACACCGAGATGTATCATTTCCATTAGGGGAGGTGATGGCCCGGTGGTATTATTACAAGACCATAAATGTAGAAACCCAAGTGATGTTCTGGGTACCTGGGTTTGAATCCTGCCATGGCACAAAATGACATTTGAACTAAATTTTAAAATAAAAATCTGGAATTAAGTGTCTAATAATGACTCAGAATTGATTGTTGGGGGAAAAGATCTATTTGGTTCACTAATGTCCTTTAGAGACAAAGTCAGAAGTCACATGATACCAGGTTATAGTCCAATAGGTATATTTGAAATCACAACTTATCAGAGCACTGTTCCTTCATCAGGTAAAGTCAAGATTATAACCTAGTGTCATGTGACTTCTGACTTTGTCCACTCCCTATCATTCTTTAGGAAAAGTAGGTGCCCAGTCGGGCATCATCTGACTCCAGACTCATAACAATGTGGTTGACTGAAAGATGAGCACTAAATGCTGGCCTAGCTAGTAACACCCACATAAGGATGTAAGAACTAGGAGCAGGAGTAGGCCATCTGGCCCCTTGATCCTGCCCCACCATATAATAAGATCATGGCTGAAGTTTTTGAGACTCAGCTCCACTTCTCACCCACCCACCATAACCTTTAATTCCTTCACTGTTCAAAAATTTATCTAGCCTTGCCTTAAAAACATCCAGCCAGGTAGCTTCAATGGGGTAGGAAATTCCACAGATTCACAACACTTTGTGTGAAGAAGTTCCTCCTGACCTCAGTCCTACATCTGCTCCCATTTATTTTGAGGCAATGCCCTCCAGTCCTAGTTTCACCTGCTAGCGGGGACAACTTCCCTGACTCCACCTTATCTAGTCCCTTCATAATCTTATATGTTTCTATAAGATCCCCCTTCATTCTTCTGAATTCCAATGAGTATAATCCCAATTTACTCAGTCTCTCCTCATAATCCAATCCTCTCAATGCTCTCAAGTCTGGAATCACCATACTGTGAATGAATAAAGAAAAACCAAGAGAACAGCGGTCTTGATACTGATTCCTGAGGAGCTTCATTATAAACCTTCCTCCAATCCAGAAACCAAATGTTTACATTTCTTTTTGTTTGCCATCATGCACTCAGTTTCATATCCATGATATGACTGTCTCTCTTGTTCCATGAGTTCTAGCATCTCTCACAAAATTCCTGAGTGGCACTTTACCTTTTGGAAGTCCATGTACACACACATTACCCACATCAACTTTTTCTGTTGCCTGATCCGAAAATACAAGCAAGTTAGTTAGCATGAGCTTTCCTTGACAAATCCATGCTAGCTTTCTTCAATTAACCTGCATTCAGCAAGTGACTATGAATTTTATCACACATTATTGCTTTTTAACCTAAGAGTTAAAGAGATTGACTTATCAATTTTTTGGGCTTATAGTTCCATTCTTTTCAAAGCAAGATAGTAAATTTTGCTAGACTCCAGTCCTCTTAAGTCCAAAGAAGATGGAAAAATTAAGGTCTGTGCCTTTGCAATATCCATTCACATTTCCTTCAGTATCTGTACCTAGCATTCCGCAGATGTAACCCTAATGCTTTATCAATATTAGCTATAGACATCCTGTTCAAAGCTACGTTCTTATCAATTTTAAACCCTTTACGTGCCTGAACTACCTCCTTTTGTTTCATAATCTGGCCAGCATCTTCTTCATCGGAAAGGTTGATGCAAATGTTGATATTATAATAATATTATAATTAATATTATTCATTTTATACCTCAGCCATGCTCTCTGCCTTCATGCTCTAAAACACATTTTGATCCATCATCGACACCTAACCTTCTCTTACCACCTATTTTCTATTTATGTTTGCTGCCAATCTTCTCTGAACCTCTAGTTTCTCTTATTTGTGGGTTCTAGCCCACTGTGAACTTTTTATATTTAGCCTGATTCTCAACTGTTTTATAAACCTGACTGCTATCTTAGGCAGGCATTTTTACACTTTGTCTTAATCTCAAAGTCTTTCATCTTCAAGGGGCCAGTGGCTTTCTTTACCCTACCTTCCCCCAGCTCAGGAATATATTTTGAATCTTCTCTAAAGGTCGCCCTTTATCAACCCAACTTGGCCTACCAATCTTTGATTCCAAATTATCTCGAGTAGATCCATTCTTATCCTGTTGAAATTGGCTTTTCCCTATATAACCATTTTCAATCAGGGTTGGTCAAAGCCTTTTCCATAGAAAATTAAAGCTTATCCCACAAACCCTACTCCCTGAATGTTCCTCTCTTGACACCTGATCTACTTTGATGGCCACATCCATAAGAGCCAGGTTAGCCATGTTGAATAAGAAACACACTGCTTTATAAAACTCTTACCTCCAGCTGCCCTTTACCTTGTTACTATCCCAGATATTGGGGGCTGAGAGGGGAAATGGGATGTCAGAAGGTAGATAAAGTAACAACATACCATCAATTCAAGTGATTTCAATTCTGCTGCTAACTAAAGCTTCACACAACCATCTGCGTCCACTTTCAGTTGGGGACCTCTTGGCTGCATCAGACTATACATCCCTCACTTGAAAAGGAAGTGCTTCAGTGAGTTTGCACATTATGTTTCAGTGGTGTGTCTAGCACAGTTGAGCAGATGGTAATGAATTTTGAAGGTGAAAACAATGAAACATAGAAAATAGGTGCAAGAGTAGGCCATTTGGCTCTTTTGAGCCTGCATGGAAGTTGAGTTTGAATTGGATTCAAATATGATGGACACTTTGAGGGATGAGTGTAAGTAAAGTGATGAATTGAATAGGCTTGGAATAGGCTTGGTAGACCATCTGTAAAAATAGGCATTCACTAACTTTGGCTAATCATGTGAGGTCATTGGTCTTTTTATGGTAACCCACTAACATGGGCAACAATGGTTTCTTGTTCCCTCTGTTTTCTATCTGTCTGTTTAGAAGACCACCTGACCTCTTTGTAGAGGACCACTCCCTTCTTGTCCAAAGATTCCAGCACTGCAACAGAGAACATCAGAGCATGCTCTCTCTCCTCAGTTGTGCCAGTTCCTATCCTTTTCTCATAAACTCTTCCACGGTGACTTCTACTGTCTGGTACAGAGCGGGTCCACCAGATGCAAACTGGCTTTAAATGTTACTAGCCCTCCACTACTTTGCTAAAGTTGCTGAGCAGTAAACTTAGCTAGCTCTGGCTGCACACTGCTGTCATCACTAGCAGGTGGCCCAAAGTTTGCCTGGAGTCATTACTTTGATCAAGCACGGGTTAAATGTGCCAATGTGAAACTTGAAATTTTTGATATTGGCAATATTTTGCATTGCCAAACCAGCTGGTCAGCCAACTGAGTTAAGGAATATGACAAACAGAAGTGATTATTCCTTTCTCTAAAGCTTAATTTGCAACTTGTAATAAACCAAATGGTCAAGTATTTTCACTGAGGACATGTTTGTTTTGCTGCCAATATTTAATATTTTGAATATATTTGAGCAATTATTATCTTGACTAAAACAGATTTCTGCAAAGATGTTATATTTAGGTATATACAGCCAAACAAATTCAAACCATAAAGTAGCACACTTCTCCAGTCACTAATTCGATGTCAACTGAATAAAGGACGATTGAAACACTCTTGCCCTTTTTACCTAGTTTGGTGGTAACTGTTGACAAATCTCCTCTAATACACAAAATCTGGGTGCACTCCTGTCCAAACATTTTCTAGATAATGACGACCCATCCTGAAGACTGAATAAAATGAATATTTTTAAAGTAATTGTGCTCAGATTTTTTTTAAGGTCAGAAATATTAAGGAAATGCTAACGGTCTGAGAGTTAAGATAAGAAAAAAAGTGTTTACAAGTTCATTGAATTCCCAATTTCGTCAGAGTGAAGACCTTCAGAAGTCAAGAATGCCTGTCGAAGGTAAGGATTGATTACACTCGACATTGGTGTAAGATTATGTATTTACATTTTTTGAATTTCTGAATTATCAACACCATTGTTTCTGTGTGCAGCTGAAGGGAACAAAAACACAGCAAAAAAAAACAGGCAAAACAGATTGTTTTACAGATTGTACAGACAGCATCTAGGTTATCAGAAACCATCTCAACCAGTAGTATATGGGTAAAATATGCACGGCTTAAGGGCTGGAGTGAAGATAAAAAAAAAGATACATTTGATTTTGGTGTCAGATTTGGTTCAGTTATGTATTCCCAGCTCTGTGTCACAGATTTGTGCCTTCAAATCTTATTCTAGAGGCTAGAATCCATATTGAACAGGACAGTAGAGTGCTGAGCAAGTGCTGTTCTGTCAGAAACCTGCTCTTCACACATTCTAGCCTACTCACAACGTGGCCTCTCTACATTTGGCAAATGAAATGTAGACTGGGTGACTGCTTCGCAGAACACCTACCTTTTGTTCACAAGAAAGACTCTGAACTTCCAGGTGCCTGCCACTTCAACACCTTGTTCCCTGGCCAATATCTCTGTCTCGGTCTTGCTGCAGTTCTCCAGCAGAGCTCAGTGCAAACTGGAAGAACAACACCTCATTTTCCGTGTTGGAACCCTGCAGTCTTCTGGACTCAATATTGAGTTCAATAACTTTAGGGCTTGTGCTTTCCCATGTCTGTACCCTAATCCCCACACACTAGGTCTTGTTAATACATGGTCTGCTATTAAGGACAACCCATTATTAGACACTGACAGACCCATTAACAGCTATTCACCCTCCTAACCAGGTCACTATACACTCCTTTGTCCAACTGTTCTCTCTCTTTGTCAACTCCTTACCCTGTCCCCCCATCTTATCTTCTGCGTATAAGCAGTCATTTTCCTAGCTACTATCAGTTTCTGAGGAAGGGTCACTCAACTGGATAGGTTAACTTCTTTCTACAGATGAAGACAGACCTGCTGAGCTTTTCCAGCAATGATCACACACCACATTGAAATTTGCAGAATTTCACTGTACAGTTGACTGATGTGATATTCAGCAGTGCCCATACTTCAAAATTACTTCTTCAATGTGCTTTGGTGAAGTATTTTCACCTCAGTTGCCTCCAAACATAAGGTAAAGGAGATAAAAGCAAAACATACTGGAGAATCCCAGGAGGTCTAGTAGCATTAGTGGAGAGAAAAACAGACTTTACGTTTCAAGTCCAGTATGGCTCAGCTCCAGATCTTAGAAAAAACATTAGCTCCGTTTCTCAACTCGCAGATGCTGCCAGATCTGCTGAGTTTCTCCAGTACATTCTGTTTTAATTTCTGTTTTCCAGCATCTGCAGCATTTTACTTTTATAACGCGAGGGGGCAAACTTACCCAGATCAAATGGTTGTGTAAGCAAACTCTTACAAACAAGTATGCATTGATAATTATTGATATCCTTCCGCATTGTCTGTCTAAATCTGTACAGAACAAACAACAGTGTTGCAGCAGTGAGCCACTAAACCTCCTCCTTGCATTACCTTTCATGATGTCATGATGAATTGCCTTCCAGAACCACTGCAATCCACATAGTATAGATGCAATCAACATTCTGTACTTCTACAGTTTTAATCCAGCAACAACATCCCCTACCTCACCTCATGATAGAGTTAGAGTATATTATTTAGACACTACTTATGTGTGTCTTGAAGAAGAACTTCCGGATGTCAATGTTATCATGTGTCAGCTGCCATGTTCTTGTAAGTCCGGGATTTCCAAAGTCAATTCCATTCAGAGCTGATTTAAAGATTGGAAACTTATTGTGACAGCGCATTGAAAAGTGTAAGAGCAGGGGTGTTTTTGAGGGATGGGATGGGTGCGGGTTTTGCATCAGGAGGTGTGGGGGCTGCACATGTTAGGCCAAGGTTGGAGGCTACTGGCACGCGAGAGGGCCACTTTTATCACAGAGTTCAGAACCCTAAAATTTTGGGAACATTTGTTAAGATGATAAGATTCGCAGGTTTTGAAGTTGCTATAAAAGAAGACTAGCCAAGTTGCTATACAGTGTGTTGTAGATGCGCAAACAATTGCCAAGGAGTGTTAATGGTGGTGAAAGTAAATGTTTAAAGTGATGATAAATGGGGTATCAATCAAGCAGGCTGCTTTGTTCTGAATTGTAAATAAAAATCAAAAGAACTGCGAATGCTGTAAATCAAGAGCAAAAGCAAAGTGCTGGAAAAGCCCAGCAGGTTTGTCAGCATCTGCGATGGAAAATACAGGGATAAAATTTCGGGTCCGTTGTTTGGAGGAGGGGTCACTGGACCCAAAACGTTAACTCTGTCTTTTCCTGAGTTTTTCCAGCAACTTTGCTTTTGTTGCTGCTCTGAATTGTGTCAAGTTGCTTGAATGTTGCTGAATCTGACTTGTGGACAAGTGGACAGTATTTCATTGTGGTCTTGAATTGTGCCTTATCAGTGGGAAAAACAGTTTTGGGGATTCAGACAGTGAGTTAGCCCTTGTAGAATTCCCAGCGTCTGACCTGCTATTGGTGCCATACCAGTTATGTCACAGGTTTAGTTAGATTTCTGATCAATAGTATGCTTTTAAGATTTTCCAAAACTGTGATCTATATTTTGATAATAAAATGTGAGGCTGGATGAACACAGCAGGCCAAGCAGCATCTCAGGAGCACAAAAGCTGACGTTTCGGGCCTAGACCCTTCATCAGAGAGGGGGATGGGGAGAGGGAACTGGAATAAATAGGGAGAGAGGGGGAGGCGGATCGAAGATGGAGAGTAAAGAAGATAGGTGGAGAGGAGAGTATAGGTGAGGAGGTAGGGAGGGGATAGGTCAGTCCAGGGAAGACGGATAGGTCAAGGAGGTGGGATGAGGTTAGTAGGTAGATGGAGGTGCGGCAGTTTTTCCGCCGTCTTCGCCTCCATGCCTATTTCTTCAACCGGGAACCTAACCCTCCTTCCACTGACCCCTTCACCCGCTTCCAACACAAGTCCTCCTCCTGGACACCACCCCCAGGCCTCCTACCCTCCCTCGACCTCTTCATCTCCAACTGCCGTCGAGACATTAACCGTCTCAACGTCTCCACCCCTCTCACCCACTCCAACCTCTCCCCCGCAGAACGGGCAGCCCTCCGCTCCCTCCACTCCAATCCCAACCTCACCATCAAACCCGCAGACAAGGGTGGCGCAGTGGTACTATGGCGCACTGACCTCAACATCGCCGAGGCCAGACGCCAACTCTCCGACACCACCTCCTACCGCCCCCTCGATCATGACCCCACACCCGAGCACCAAACCATCATCTCCAACACCATTCACGACCTCATCACCTCAGGGGACCTCCCACCCACTGCCTCCAACCTCATTGTTCCCCAACCCCGCACGGCCCGTTTCTATCTCCTTCCCAAAATCCACAAACCTGCCTGCCCTGGTCGACCCATCGTCTCAGCCTGCTCCTGCCCCACCGAACTCATCTCCACCTATCTGGACTCCATTTTCTCCCCTTTGGTCCAGGAACTCCCCATCTACGTCCGTGACACCACCCACGCCCTCCACCTCCTCCAGGACTTCCAATTCCCTGGCCCCCAACACCTCATATTCACCATGGACGTCCAGTCACTATACACCTGCATTCCGCATGCAGGTGGTCTCAAGGCCCTCCGCTTCTTCCTGTCCCGCAGGCCCGACCAGTTCCCCTCCACCGACACTCTCATCCGCCTAGCTGAACTCGTCCTCACCCTCAACAAATTCTCTTTTGACTCCTCCCACTTCCTACAGACTAAGGGGGTGGCCATGGGCACCCGCATGGGCCCCAGCTATGCCTGCCTCTTTGTAGGTTATGTGGAACAGTCCCTCTTCCGCACCTACACAGGCCCCAAACCCCACCTCTTCCTCCGGTACATTGATGACTGTATCGGCGCCGCCTCTTGCTCCCCAGAGGAGCTCGAACAGTTCATCCACTTCACCAACACCTTCCACCCCAACCTTCAGTTCACCTGGGCCATCTCCAGCACATCCCTCACCTTCCTGGACCTCTCAGTCTCCATCTCAGGCAACCAGCTTGTAACTGATGTCCATTTCAAACCCACCGACTCCCACAGCTACCTAGAATACACCTCCTCCCACCCACCCTCCTGCAAAAATTCCATCCCCTATTCCCAATTCCTCCGCCTCCGCCACATCTGCTCCCACGATAAGACATTCCACTCCCGCACATCCCAGATGTCCAAGTTCTTTAAGGACCGCAACTTTCCCCCCACAGTGATCGAGAACGCCCTTGACCACGTCTCCCGTATTTCCCGCAACACATCCCTCACACCCCACCCCCGCCACAACCGCCCTAAGAGGATCCCCCTCGTTCTCACACACCACCCTACCAACCTCCGGATACAACGCATCGTCCTCCGACACTTCCGCCATTTACAATCCGACCCCACCACCCAAGACATTTTTCCATCCCCACCCCTGTCTGCTTTCCGGAGAGACCACTCTCTCCATGACTCCCTTGTTCGCTCCACACTGCCCTCCAACCCCACCACACCCGGCACCTTCCCCTGCAACCGCAGGAAATGCTACACTTGCCCCCACACCTCCTCCCTCACCCCTATCCCAGGCCCCAAGATGACATTCCACATTAAGCAGAGGTTCACCTGCACATCTGCCAATGTGGTATACTGCATCCACTGTACCCGGTGTGGCTTCCTCTACATTGAGGAAACCAAGCGGAGGCTTGGAGACCGCTTTGCAGAACACCTCCGCTCAGTTCGCAACAAACAACTGCACCTCCCAGTCGCAAACCATTTCCACTCCCCCTCCCATTCTCTAGATGACATGTCCATCATGGGCCTCCTGCACTGCCACAATGATGCCACCCGAAGGTTGCAGGAACAGCAACTCATATTCCGCCTGGGTACCCTGCAGCCTAATGGTATCAATGTGGACTTCACCAGTTTCAAAATCTCCCCTTCCCCTACTGCATCCCTAAACCAGCCCAGTTCGTCCCCTCCCCTCACTGCACCACACAACCAGCCCAGCTCTTCCCCCCCACCCACTGCATCCCAAAACCAGTCCAACCTGTCTCTGCCTCCCTAACCGGTTCTTCCTCTCACCCATCCCTTCCTCCCACCCCAAGCCGCACCCCCATCTACCTACCAACCTCATCCCACCTCCTTGACCTGTCCGTCTTCCCTGGACTGACCTATCCCCTCCCTACCTCCCCACCTATACTCTCTCCACCTATCTTCTTTACTCTCCATCTTCGGTCTGCCTCCCCCTCTCTCCCTATTTATTCCAGCTCCCTCTCCCCATCCCCCTCTCTGATGAAGGGTCTAGGCCCAAAACGTCAGCTTTTGTGCTCCTGAGATGCTGCTTGGCCTGCTGTGTTCATCCAGCCTCACATTTTATTATCTTGGAATTCTCCAGCATTTGCAGTTCCCATTATCTCTATATTTTGATAGTTTTTTTTTCTTTTTATATAATAAGCTTCTGTTTATTTTTAAATAAATTTGTAACCTTGTATTTGTTTTCAGTGAATGGCTTTACATAATAGATTTCTTCTCAGATATGATTTATCCGGTAGTAACATCAGCTAGGTTCATAACTACTGTGAAAAATTTTGCCCTGATTTCCATTGACTAGGGGTCCTTGATGTCACTTTGGTCAAAGAGTGCCTTGCAGTCAATGGCAGTCACTGTCCTCTCATCTATGGAGTTCAAATCTGTAATCTATGTGTGGAGCATGATGTCTAATGCAGCAGGGCCTTAGAGGAACCCATACTGGGCATTGGTGAGCAAGCTATTGATTAATAAGTGCTACTTAATGGTACTGTCAATTCCATAGTTTTGCTGGTGATTGAGAAAAGGCTAACAGGTTAGCAATTGCCCAGATTGGATTTGTTCTGCTTTTTTGTGAATAGAAAAATCCTGGCCATTTTCCACTTTTTTGAGTGGATACCAGTGTAGTAATTATACTGAAATAGCTTGGCTAGGAGCATTGTATCTAAGGCAGAAGTCTTCAGTACTAAGCCAGAATGTTGTCAGGACACATGTCCTTTACTATATCTCACATTGTTAATAATTTATTGATATCATGTGCAGTGAATCAAATTGGCTGAAGTTTAGCATTTGTGATGCTGGGACCTCGGGCGAAAGTTGTAGAAATCATCCGCTTATCATTTCTAGCTGAGCGTGATTGAAAGGATTTTTGTCATTTCTTTGCATTCATATTTGGGGGCTCCAGCATTGCAGAGATAGTGAACGTTCATGAAGCCACTTCCTCCTGTTACTTCTATAATTGTCCACCACCATTTATGCCTACATATTGTGGGACTGTGTCATCATGGCAATTATGCTCAAGTTAAAGCCAACATATTTGTTGAGAACCAAGGTGCAGGACACCACAAAACTGGGTAATAAACAGGGCAAGAGCACTCTGCTAACATAACCATTGAGGAAGAATCGCAAGTAGGGAAATAGTAACACCATTAGTTAACTTTTGTGTTTTTTTTAAAATTGAATTTAATAGCCATCTTATTTTGTATGCTGACAGTAGGAAAGCTGCCTGGTCCTCTAGTGTTCATCAGGGAATATATCCTAATCCCATTCCTTTCCCAATCTGTCTGGTGCACTTGTGAGTCCAAGTAATCATTGGATTCTAGCTTGAAGAGAAGATTCATGTGGGGGGTATTGTTTTGAAGGTAGGAAACTGGAAGAAATGGATTTTGCAAGTATCTCGAATAATTTAGCTGCAGGATTGTCGGATTTCTGCCAACAAGTAGCCCCGAGTTCTTTCAGAATCTACTTCATAGGGCAGAAAGCTACAAGAGCAGTGAGGTGCATTGAAAGAGCACAAGAATTGAGGGAAAAGGGACTCTGTGTTGTGGGAGTGGGTCCAGGCTGCAGAATGAATTTCCAAATTGGTTCTAGGATCAAGATTGCAGATGGTGGACTGGAGGATGTTGAGTCGTGTTAGTATGATAAGAACTATGGGGGTTTGAGGCATAGCAATTACAGGAACAGTGGAAGGATGAAGCAGACAGATGTCAGGATTTAGCATGGGGGTGATATAGTGGGCATTTTTTTAACATGAATGAATCACTCTTGTTCCTGCTGACCCCAAAATGTGCTGCAAAAGCACTGACTTCACATGGTCAATCCATTCATTCACAACAACAATTCTATGATGAAAAGAAATGGAATTGTTATAACAAGGTGTAGAGCTGGATGAACACAGCAGGCTTTCCTGCTCCTGAGATGCTGCTTAGCCTGCTGTGTTCATCCAGCTCTACACCTTGTTATCTCAGATTCTCCAGCATCTGCAGTTCCTACCATCTCCAAAGGAATTGTTATAATATTTGGTTTAAGAACTAAGATGTTGGGAGAACTAGAATCTGGTGCTGGCAAAGAATTAATTGATAAACAACTTGGTTGCTATAATTCTCTTCTTATTAACCATTTTGTTTTGCTGTTGACTGGGCTGACTTGTCCAGAATGGTTGCATTTCATTCACTGTCCTTTGCCAAAAGCTCCATTCTACCTTCCAATCAGAACATAAACAACAAACTCCAGTTTATGGCGGTAATATTGGTATTAATCGCTATTCACATTGAATTAGTGGAACATCAAACACAGCGCAAAAGTGAATGGCCCTGTGGGAGGGAACACCATGCTAGGTGAACAGCTCAGATCGCATTGGGAATTTTTGCAGTCGCATCTGCTTCTGCAACCGGATTCCTGCAAACATAAATTATCCAGTCTCTTTCTGGAAGATGTAGGAAATGTTGAGTAGATGCAACTTTTCATGTTAGATCTCATCACACTCTGGTCTTGAGTTTATTTGTCTTGTGTGTGTTTGTATGACCAGCACTGTCTATTGACACGAAGTTGCTTGCAATGAGACGAGCAAGTGAATGTTCTTGATGTAATGCACATCAGTAACCAAAAATCTCTTTAAAATTGAGACACAATTCACGTTATTGTAATCAGAAAAATTTAGGACTTGGACATCAATGTGCCTCTGTACATGTTATGAATCTGAATAGAATTAGGTGATACTAAGGCCATTTATAGAATGATCTCTTGCCCAGAAAAACATGACTCCTGCAGCTATTTTATTCAATGTGCGTTTGACTGGTCAACTGTCCTCCAACTACAATAAATATCAATTCATTCAGAACTCTGCTGCCTCTGTCCTACATTGCACAGAATTCTACTACCCATCAGCTCAAATGAACGCATAAAACAGCAACAGGATTTAGCAATTTGACCTCTCAAATATGTTCTGTCAATAAATAAAATCCTGGTTGATATGATTGTGGCCTTAACTCCATCTTTTTCTACCTGCTGTCCTTAACCCTCCACAACTTTGTAGGTCAAAGATATGTCTAACTCAGCCTTAAATATATTCAATGATCCAGCCTGCAGTAGAGAATTCCAAACAGTAATGATCCTCAGAAAGAAGACAGTGCTCCTGACATCCATCTTAAATGCTTGGCTCCTTACTTTGAAATTGTTGTTTCTAGTTTTCGGAGCCCCCAGGAAATATTCTCACAGCACCTACCATTCAAGCCCTCTTATATTTTACAGAAGGGTGCAGGTAGGAATTGTTACGTGGGGCTGAGACAGAGTTTCCTGACACAACATATGAGAGGATGATAAGAAAGAATAGGAATGCTCTGTAGCCATTTAATACTTTGAGGAACATTAAGTTAGTGGAGGTGGGCTTTTTGCCCCACTCTAGTTTAGTAGTTGCACCAATCAATGTGACAGAGCTTCAGGCTGGAGGCAAGTGTGGATTCTGAGGGTCAGGAGGGGAAAGGAAGGGAGAGGAATGCATTAGCTCATTCTTTGAAGGTTATGAGAGGTAGGGCAAGCAGGTGGACCAGGCCTCAGGGAATCACTTAAGGATCTTAGTTGGGACAAGGACAGATGGGTTGTTTTAGGCCTTACCCATTCCCCTCCACTTAAAATAGGGGATGGTTGGCCTGGGTGAGAAGCTGGTTGGAAGGCCACCGAAGAAATGTTATGGGCCTGTTCTCTGCATCTGAAAACTGTGATGATAGGTGTATTTTGCTTGCCCTACCTCTCATAACCTTCAAAGAATGAGCTAATGCATTCCTCTCCCTTCCTTTCCCCTCCTGATGACAGGTTTTAAGCCAGATGCATTGAGTTGCCTCTTTGAAGCCAATAAATTCAACAGCTTATGAGGTCCTGGATTTTTAAAAAAAGAAATTAGTCCAATAGAAGCAGCATGAATGGTCGGAGTCAGGCTCCCACAGATTTAGTGTTTTGGCTTAGTTTTCAGTTGTTAAGGTTTTGAAGTTGCTTGTGATACCTGCTGTACATTTCTCTCAGCTACAGCAAAAAGCCTGAGTCCTCTCTGTCTGCCAGAATTTTCTCTTGGTGTTCTTTTCTTCTGGGCTGGAGAAACATCACACATGAGACAATCTATTTTACTGAATTTGCCTTTGCCAAAGGTGTGCTTATGGGACGTTACTATATTGGAACAGTTTCTGTTTAGCCATTAAATAGTCTATTATACTGTTAAGTTTTCTAGTAGAGTTTAAATTATACCAATTCTTTCCTTTGTTTGCATTTTAACTGGATGTAACAATAAAGTACGTTTTGTTTAAAGTCAAATTACATCTGGAACATAGCACCATACACTTACTTTTAAATAAGGTAAGTGCTAAGGTCTTGGCTATTTCCTTGATATATTTGAAGATGTGATAAGACCCGTCGGTCAGGCTCAATAGCATTCTGTGCCATGTCTCATTTTCCTAAATTCCAATGAGTACAGGCCAAATCTGGACAGCATAAGACAACATTTTACAACCTGACATTGTCATAACTGCATCCAATGGAAGTATATCCCTTCTTAAATAAGCAGTGCTCTAGATGCAATCTTAGAAATTGGGATTATGTATAATAGTTCCAAGTTTGCAGATGATACAAAACTAGGTAAAAATGTGACTTGTCAGGAGGATTCAAAAATGCTTTCGGGGGTTTGGGGAGTCTTACTAAGAAGGTAAAAATTTGGCAGATAGCTTACAATATGGAAAGTATGAGGTTATACTGAAATACAGAGTGTTTACCAAATGCTGAGAGGCTGGGAAGTGTAAAACTTCAAAGGGACTAGTGTGTCCTTGTTCATGAGTCACAAAATTAACATGTAGGTACTGCAAGCATATAAGAAGGTAAATGGTATGTTGGCCTTTATTACAAGATAATTTGAGTATAGGAGTATAGGAGTACAGATTTCTCACTGCAATTAAATGGAGCCTCAGTGTGACTGTAGCTGGATTATTTCACGCAGATTTTTGTCTCCTTGCTTACACAAAGATATACTTGATATAGGGGGAGTGCAATGAAAGTTCACCAAACCTATTCCTGGGATGAAAGAATTCTTCTATTAGAAAAGATTAAACAGACTATTTAGTTCTAATCTTCCAAAATTCCCTAGACTCTGGAAGATGTCAGTGGACAATGTAACATCCCTATTTCAGAAAGGAGGGAGACAAAAATGAAGAAGATGTTGATATGTATTGTGAACAGCCAGAGCACAAGCACTGATTTTGGGTCCCCAACTAGTCAGATCATGCCAATCTAAGAATGATCCATTTATTCCTACCTACTTGCTTTGATGTTTCTATGTGTCTTCAGTGCACACCAGTGTATTACCCCTTAATCTTTTTGCTTCTCTTAAGACCTTAGAAAACCATTAGACCATGAGGTAGGAGCAACAAATACATATTTAGCCCATTGAGTCAGTTCTGCTCTTCAATGAGATTATGGCTGATCTGATAATCTTCAACTCCACTTTCTTACTGTTTCCCGTGACCCTGATTCCCTCACTGCTTAAAAAAATGTCTGTCTCAGCCTTTAATATATTTAAAGACTCAGGCCCTACAGCCCCCCATCTTAAAGAATTCCACAGATTCACTACTCGCTGAAAGAATAAATTTCTTCTCATCTCTGTCCTAATTGGGCAACCCCTCAGTCTAAGGTTATGCCCTCCGGACCTAGGCTTTCCCACAAAATGAAATAACTTTTCTGCATCTACGCTGTCAAGTTCCCTAGAAATCTTGTACATTTCAATAAGTCCTCATTTTTCTAAACTTCAGCCAATAAATACAGGCCCAACCTACTCAATATTTCTTCATAAGACAATCTCTCCACATCCAGAATCAACATAATGAATCTTCTCCGGCTGCCTCCAATGCCAGTATATGTTTTCTTAGATTGCAGCCCATTACTCCCAGTACTCCAGCTATGGTCCTACTCATGCTTTGTACAGCTTTGGCAAGATTTTCCCATTTTTATATTTCATTCTATACATAGTCTATATTTCTCTTTGTGTCACCTAAACATGCCTTCCCACCTATTTTTTGTGTCATCCACGATCTTCACTATAGAACATTCACTTTCCCCTCCAAGTTATTAATATATATTGTAAATTGTTGTGGACCCAGCACTAATCCCTGTGGTTGCTACTGTGACAAGGATCTCCCCCTTATCCCGACTCTGTCTTCTACTAGTTTTCCAATTCTCTATCTATACTAACTCCTACACTTAGTAGACTGCCTAATGTATGGTACCTAATCAAATGCCTTATGGAAATCCAAATATATACATCCAATGTTTCCCCATGATTTTTCCTGCCTACTTGTTACCTGCACAAAGAAGTCTAATAAATTTCGAGATAGTAGGAACTGCTGGTGCTGGAGTCTGAGTTAACAAGGTGTAGAGCTGGATGAACCCAGCAGACCAGGCCGCATCAGAGGAGCAGGAAAGCTGACCTTTCGGGTCTGGACCCTTCTTCAGAAATGGGGGAGGGGAAGGGGGCTCTGAAATAAACAGTGAGGTGGAGGCGATGATAGAAGCTGGATGGAGGAGCAGATAGGTGGAGAGAAGATGGTCAGGTCAAGGAGGTGGGAATGAAGCCAGTAGAGGTGAGTGTAGGTAGAGAGTTGGGATGGGGATTTGTCAGTGAGGAGGGAGGGGTGGGTAGGTGCGAGGGAAGATGGACAGTCAAGGAGGTGGGGATGAGGCCAGAAGGTAGGAAGTGGGGGTGGGGTTTTGTCAGTGAGGTGGGAGGAGCGGAGAGGTGGAAGAAAAGACAGACAGACCATGGAGGCGGGTATGAGCTGTGTTGGTCTTGGGATGAGGTCGGGGGTGGGGAGATTTTAAAACTTGCAAAGTCAACATGGAGACCATTGAGCTGCAGGGTTCCCAGGTGGAATTTGAGGTGCTGTTTCTCCAGCCTTCAAATGGCATTGTTGTGGCACAGGAGGAGGCCTAGGGTGGACATGCCGTCCAAGGAGTGGGAGAGGAAGTTGAAGTGGTTCGCGACTGGGAGGTGTAGTTGTTTGACATGAACGGAGCATGGATGTTCCACAAAGTGGTCTCCAAGCCTCTGCTTGGTTACCCCGATGTAGAGGAGGCCACATTGTGAATAGTGGATACAATAAACCACTAAATTTGATGTGAAAGTGCCAATTTTGGACTGGGATGGACAAAGCCAGAAGCCACATGACACCAGGTTATAGTCCAACAGGTTGATTTGAAAACACAAGCTTTCAAATTGCTACTCCTTTGCCAAGGAGAATGAAGGAGCAGCTGTCTGAAAGAACAAGGTGTAGAGCTGGATGAACACAGCAGGCCAAGCAGCATCAGAGCAGCAGGAAAGCTTAATGTTTCGGGCCTAGACCCTTCTTCAGAAATGGGGGAGGGGAAGGGGATTCTGAAATAAATGGGGAGAGAGGGGGAGGCAGATGGAAGATGGATAGAGGAGACAGACCAGTCAGGGAGGCGGGGATGGAGCCAGTAAAGGTGAGTGTAGGTGGGGAGGTAGGGAGGGGATAGGTCTGCCCGGGGAGGACGGATGGGTCAAGGGGGCAGGATGAGGTTAGTAGGTAGGAGATGGAGGTGTGGCTTGAGGTGGGAGGAAGGACAGGTTAGGGAAACTGGGATGATCTGGGCTGGTTTTGGGATGTGGCAGGGGGAGGGGAGATTTTGAAGTTTGTGAAGTCCATATTGACACCATAGGGCTTCAGGGTTCCAAAGCGGAATATGAGTTGCTATTCCTGCAACCTTCGGTGGCATCATTGTGGCACTGCAGGAGGCCCAGGATGGACACGTCGTCTGCGGAATGGGAGGGGAAGTTGAAATGGTTCACGACTGGGAGGTACAGTTGTTTAGCGCGAACTGAGCGTAGGTGTTCTGCAAAGCAGTCCCCAAGACTCTGCTTGGTGTCCCCAATGTAGAGAAGGCCACAATGGGAACAGCAGATGCCGTAAACCACATTAGCAGATGTGCAGGTGAATATCTGCTTGATGTGGAAAGTCTTCTTGGGGCCTAGGAAGGGGGTGAGGGAGGAGGTGTGGGGGCAAGTGTTGCACTTCCTGCGGTTGCAGGGGAAAGTGCTGGGTGCGGTGGGGCTGGAGGGGAGTGTGGAGCAGACAAGGGAGTCACGGAGAGAGTCGTCTCTCCAGAAGGCAGACAAGGGTGGGGATGGAAAATGTCTTTGGTGGTGGGGTTGAATTGCAGATGATGGAAGTGTTGGAGCCCCCTACTGCATTCAAAATCTGCCCTCCCCCTACTGCATCCCAAAACCAGCCCAGTTCGTCTCCACCTCCAGACCCTGTCATTCCTCCCACCTATCCCCTCCTCCCACCTTAAGCCCCAATGCCATCTCCTACCTACTAACCTCATCCCACCCCCTTGACCTGTCCATCCTCCCTGGACTGACCAATCTCCTCCCTACCTCCCCACCTACACTTACCTTCACTGGTTCCATCCCTGCTTCCTTGACCAGTCTGACTCCTCTACACCTATCTTCTCCTCTATCCATCTTCTATCCGCCTCCCCCTCTCCCCCAATTTATTTCAGATTTCCCTTCCCCTCCCCCATTTCTGAAGAAGGGTCTAGGCCTGAAACGTCAAGCTTTCCTGGTCCTATGATGCTGCTTGGTCTGCTGTGTTCATCCAGCTCTACATCTTGTTATCTCAGATTCTCCAGCAGCTGCAGTTCCTACTAACTGTGAAGCGGTCTGAAAGCTTGTGATTTCAAATAAACCTGTTGGACAATAACCTGGTATCATGTAACTTCTGATCTAATAAATTTGTCAGGCATACTTTCTCTTTCATAAAGCCATGCTGACTCTGCTTAATTATATTATCTATTTCTAAATGGTCTACTATTACATTCTTTATAGTAGACTCTAACATTTTCCTGATGATAGATGTTAAGTTAACTGGCCTATCGTTTTGCAGATTTTAAGTTCCTGCATTCTTGTATAAATGTGTAACATTGGCAGCTTATAACTCCTCTGGCACTTTCCCAGACTCTCTTTTTAACTTTTTCATTCGCTCTTGGGAGGCAGATGTTGCTAGCTGGACCAGCATTTATTGCCCAACCTCAGTTGCCCTTGTGAAGGCCGTCGTGAGCTGTTTTCTTTAACAGCTGCAGTCCATGTGCTCTACAAAGTGCACAATGCCATTAGGGAGGGGAATTCCATGATTTCGACCCAGCAAAAGTGAATGAATGGGAATATATTTCCAAGTCAGGATAGTGAGTGGCTTGGAGGGAAACTTACAGGTAGCATTCCAATGCGTCTGCTGCCATTGTCCATCTAGAGTTTGGAAAGTGCTGTCTAAGAACCATCAACAAAAATTCTACGTTCCATCTTGTAAATAGTTCACACTGTTGCTACTGAGTGCAGTGACTGAATGTTTGTGGATGTGTAGCCAATCAAGCGCACTGCTTTGCTCTGGATGTTCATTCCCACTCTACCTACTCCACAATATAAGGATGTAGCTCTGCCAAATTGGGCAACTCCCAAAAGGATCCTCTTCTACTCAGGTATCTTGGGACTTGCTTCTGCTCTTGTTTGAAGGCCATGGTGTGGAGGTGCTGGTGTTGGACTGGGGTGGACAAAGTCAGAAGTCACACAGTACCAGGTTATAGTTCAACAGTTTTGTTTGAAATCGCAAGCTTTTGGAACAACTTCATCTGATGAAGAAGCAGTGTTCTGAAAGCTTGTGATATCAAATAAACTTGTTGGACTATAACCTGGTATCATGTGACTTCGCGTTTGAAGGGCTCTGAATTGACAGATAAGTCCAAAGTGTGAAATTTAAACTCTGCCAAATACTGGGTAGCTGCTGCTTGGAAGGCAGGATGTTATTCGGAGGTTTGTGCACTCTTTCCAAATGATGCACTTCAGTTCTGTCTATAATCCTAACCAAGTCTCTTAATTTGTTTTTGGTTTTTCTGCATGAACTTCCTCAATTTGGTCAGTCACAGGTCAGGGACTCTCCTCAGTTGGCAGGATGCTTCCCAATTTTGGGATACTTTCAGGACATCCCTAAGAATTGCAGCTATACTCCTGGCAGTTTCCTGTTGTGACTGAGTTCCAAGTACGGTTGCTTTGGGAGTCTGGGGACTGGCATTCAAACTAATCCTGCCCAGTGAATCTTGCTTTGAATAATGAGCATCTTGATGCTGGGCATGTTGGCTTAGGAGAGCAAATTGGTTTGGAATGCCTTTCCTTGCCACCAAATTTTTAACATTGTGCAGATTTAGCACTGATGATACTTGTCCAACTCTTTGAGGTAGTGGTTGAAGGTAGTTCAAGTCTCAGAATCATATAGGATTACTGCTGATTTTACTCCTTATACAGAGCCAAAGGCTGATTGGATACATTTGAGGCAATGATCAGTTTTGTAGTCTATGTCTGCCTTCATCATGAGGAAGATCCCAAAATATGAAAACTGTTCCATATATTTCAGGAGCTTGCCATTTATCTTAATCTTTGGGAGGATCTGATTGGAATGGGTGTTTTTTGGGACTTTTTATTGTAAGGCATATAATCTCATATGCTTCAGAGAAAGAGTCAACAATGGCCAAAAGCTCAGTTATGCCAGTGGTTGAAGTGATTTTAATGTTTGGTGCTAGGGCCTATTGGCTGAACATTCTTCTATCTATTCTGGACTTTATCTCCACATCTTCAAAATAAAATTTACAGGAGAGACACAGGTTCTACATTATCCCTGGTCCACATTGAATTAGAAAACAATAGAAACACTACGACTATCATGAGGTCTTCACAAGGAATACTTGTTATTGAGAGGTTATGGGTTTAATACTTTATTATCTTTGCTTCCCAAGATATAGGCATCACTAGCTTGGCCAGCCCATCCCCAATATCCTGGAGAAGGTGGTAGTGAGCTGCTTCCTTGACCTGCTGCAGTCTTTCAGGCCTATGGGCACCTCACAGTGCTGTAAGTTCTAGGATTTTGAACTGGTGACAGCAAAGGATCGTGTTTTGGTTTCAAGTCAGAAAGGCCTATGGCTTTGAGGATGGTGAGTTTCTAATCTATTACTGCCCTTGTTCTTCCAGGTGTTAAAGGTTGTGAATTTGGAAAGTGCTATTCATGGGGGCCTGTTGACTTGTTGCAGTACATCTTGTAGAACATACACTGTATTTTAGTGATGGAAAGTGATGGGGTGCCAATCAAGTGCCTGCTTTTTCCTTTTTGAGTATTTTCGGTGTTGCATTCATCCAAGGTAAGTGGGCATTATTCCATCAAACCTTGAGCCTTGAAGATGGTGAACAGACTTTTGGGATTAGGAGATAAGGTGTGTTGCTGCAGAATTCCCAGCCTCTGACCTGCTTTTGTAGCCACAGTATTTGCAGGGCTGGTCAAGTTTAGTCTTTGGTCAATCGTATCTTCTCACGATTTTGATAATTTGGGATCATGGGATGGAGTGTGGACAGTACCAGATTTGGTCCATGACCTAGCATTTGAGAGAATGCCCTGGGAATTAGTGTGAGAAGTCCTAATGTTTTTCACCTACATGGAAGAGTTTAGCCTCAGATTCCTGAAGCAAGCTGTTCAAAGTTGCAGATGTGGCTAAACTGAGGACAGTGATGGATTCAGAGGTAAGTTAATGAGAAACGTACTGAACGAGGTGGATAAAATTTATGCATAGGCATAAACATAGATATAGTGCTTATGTCTGGAATCCATGCATTCAGTGTCGTGTGAGGGGGTGGGGTAGTGCTGAAAGCTCCTTTTGACCCGTACCTGAATCTGTGAGCAGTTTCTCCACCAATCAAAGCTCTGTCCCTCTCCTGTTGCTCCAATCACAGCTAGTACTTCTCCTGTACCAGTGATCCTATCAGCAGCAGATCTGAGAGAGAATCAGCAGGTGATTGGTGGTAAATCTGGGAAGGGAAGTGGCTGGGGTGAGTGAGTTGCTTGAGCTACTGTTGGCTCGACCCAGTGCTCAGGGGTTATTGTTGGGAACTGGCCTTGAGGTGTGTTTTGGAAGTGGGTCTGAGCTTGGGGTTTTCCATTGGGTGCTTCTCCCAGAGATTGTGGATTGCCACTGGGAACTGACAATAGAGAGATTGCTGCCAGCTGTGGAGTATTCCTGATGGAAACTAAGCCTTGGGTGGTCGCTGCTGGGTCCAGGCCATAATTAGATACCTGGGCACAGGATGAGGAACTGCCACAGTTGAGCATTAAGATTGTGGTGTGACAGGCTCAGAGGTTACTGTTGGCTAATCTGGGAATGTCACCTGTGCTGGTAGTGATGTGGAGAAGAGGATGCAAGGAGGGAGGAAAGGCGCAGTCTGTGAGAGGTGTGGGTGATGTATAAAAGGAGGCTGCAAGGAAGGAGAGGGAAGAGGCTCCAAACGGGGCAGAAGGGGATGCAGTTGCAACTGGGGTGGGGGCACTAAGGGAGGGTGTTGCAAGGTGAAAGAGAGGGAAGAAAGGAGGCTACAAGCTGTAAGAAAAGGAGGTAGCAAATGAGAAGCAACATATTTTTATATTTTTCAGGAAATGAATACTCAATTAGCTGGGAGCCAGGAAAATTTGAAATTACTGATATAATATATTACTTGCAAATGAATGTGGAGTCTCTATCTTAAGGCCGCAAATGTTCAGTAGCAACTATATGGGGAAAATTTAGTGGCTGTTATGACAATGAACAATGTGTCAGTTGTTGAATTCTTCACATTATATGGTGTATCCATATGACAAAATATTATTATTACTCCTGCAGAATTTTAAAAATTATTTTCCCTCTCAAATGTTTCACAAAAACTCCCAAAGAAATTGGATATTCGTTTCTATTGACCTTGCACAGCCATAAAATCTGACATTGTAATAACTTGAGTAATATATTTGTTGGATTTGAAAATAGTGATGATTAACTCAATTGATTTTGGAACAAAAATTACTTGCTAAACTTTGTTTTGAACGGGGGTGAACACAATCCTGATATTTATGGCATTTAAAAGTAAAACAGAAAATTTTAGAAACATTCTGTATGTATGGCAACCTCAATAGAGAGAGAAAAAAAAGGATAGAACAGAATATCCTTTATTGTCACTTATACTCCAGACAGGAGTACAGTGAAAAACTTTTACAATGGCTGCTTTTTAAGGGCACCATCTTGTGTACAAGTACCCAGGTACAAATCTTTACTGAGCAAAAAAAAGCTGTTGTTATACAAAAGAGGATGAAAAGAAAAGCCTATGCATTACTTACATTGTCTGAGAATGAGTTAGGAAGGAGGTAGTCATAATGTTGGGTGAGGAAGGGCCAAGCTTTAAGTGGCTATGGAAATGGAACAGGAAGTGGACAGGCCTGTGATCTTCTGCCACAATTCACCGTGCTAGTTTGCCAGTTCTTGCTGCCTCCTCGCAATTTTGGAAAATGTTCTGAGAAAGGACCTCAGGAGCAGTAATCCCAGGGTTGCCCCTTAAATTAACTGTCCCTCAGATTAACTACCTTGAATTCAGTCAGTGGTCAGGGGATCAGAGGGAGTGACCACCAGAGAGGCAGGAGGAGGGGCTCAGGAGTTAGTGCTGAAGGTGCCTCAGGCCTTGAGCTTGTCTAAAAGGTTTGCGATCCTTCCTCTATGTGTGGATAACAGTAGGAGCTGTAGGGAGGATGAACAAATTGACCACAGCACCATGATACAGGGGAGAGAAAGAGAAATGTAGTTGTAATTGTGAATAGTATAGTCAGGGGAATAGACACTGTTCTCTGTGGCCAGGATTGAGTGTCCCAAAGGATGTGTTGTCTGCCTTGTGCCCCGGTTTAGGGTATCTCATCTGGGCTGCATAGGAATGTGGAATGGGAGGGGAGAGATCCAGTTGGTGAGGACCACATAGGGTCCAACAGTTTGTTTGAAAGTGGAAAGAGGTTCTGTTCAGGGAATATGAGCAGCTATGGGCTAAATTATAAAGCAGTAAATCTCTGGATTACTACCTGAGCCGTGGGCAAATTGGCACACAGTCAACAAGATTAAAGAGGTAAATGTGTAGTTCAAAGATTAGTGTGGGAGAAACACGTTCAAATTCATGGGACATTGGCACCAGCTCTGGGATAGGAGGGAGCTGTTCTGGTGGGATGGGCTCCACCTGAATCATGCTGGGACTGGAGCCCTGGAAAATCACATGAATAAGGTCTTTAATCAAAATAGTGGTGTGCTGGGCTCAGTTCGCATGGAAAATTATGGAAAAAGTTAAAGGGGAGGGGGATGGCACAGCAGAGGTTAAAATGTTCAAAACAATTAATAAGATAGAGAGTATGGAAACGGTCAGGAATCTAACTTCAGGCATGGCAAATAATGGGACAGCTATGAGAATTCGGGGGGGGTGGGGGCAATCAATGTAGGATTGAGGGTGTGTACTTAAATGCATGCAGCGTACGAAACAAGACAGATGAGATTGGAGTGCAGGTTGAATTGGCAGGTACAATATTGTAGATATCACAGACACAAGCTTCAAAATCTCCCCTCCCCCCACTGCATCCCAAAACCAGCCCAGCTCGTCCTCTCCCCACACTGCATCACAAAACCAGCCCAGCTCGTCTTCTCCCCCCACTGCATCCCAAAACCAGCCCAGCTCATCCCCACCTCCCTAACCTGTTCTTCCTCTCACCTATCCCCTCCTCCCACCTCAAGCCACACCTCCATTTCCTGCCTACTAACCTCATCCCACCTCTTTGACCTGTCCATCCTCCCCGGACTGACCTATCCCCTCTCCACCTCCCCACTTCCCCACCTATACTCTCCTCCCCACCTACCTTCTCCTCTATCCATCTTCGGTCCGCCTCCCCCTCTCTCCCTATTTATTTTAGAGCCCTCTCCCCATCCCCCTCTCTGATGAAGGGTCTCGGCCCGAAACGTCAGCTTTTGTGCTCCTGAGATGCTGCTTGGCCTGCTGTGCTCACCAAGCTCCACACTTTGTTACCTTGCCCTGCAGTGCCTTGCTTTGGCAGTTGGTGCAGTCACACAACCAGGCAGGTGACCCTGCTGTGCAGCACACTGACATCAAGGGCAGAGATAACACAGTATGGAACTGGATGAACACAGCAGACTAGGCAGTTTCAGAGGAGGAGGAAAGCTGGCATTTCAGGTCTAGACCCTTCTTCAGAACTGACCCGATGCTGTCCGGCCTGCTGTGTACCTCCAGCTCCACACTGTGTTATCTCTGACTCCTGCATCGGCAGTTCTTACTATCTCTGAAATCAAGGGCATGTATTTATTATTTGGCATGTTGGTCTATCACCTGCACTATGCGGGCTCTGTGTTTGTGTCAAACACAAAGCGTTTGCAGCAAACAGAGCAACATGTCTGAAAATCTTACTGGAGTCATCCATAATGAAATCCATCAGGGCATCCTCAGTCATGGCGGCCCAGCACAGCCAGCCAAGGGCAGCTTCCCATATCATTCATCGACTTCAGATACAGTCAGGCATCCAGTCAGGGCACAGGAGTGTTCGTGACCTAGTGGAGTTGCAATGGCCTAGTGGTATTATCACTGGACTGTTAATCCAGAGATGCTGCTAACATTCTGGGGACCAGGGTTCGAATCCTGCTATGGCAGGTGGTGGAATTTGAATTCAATAAATATCTGGAATTAATGATGATCATGAATCCATTGTCGATTGTTGGGAAAACCCATCCGGTTCACTAACATCCTTCAGGGAAGGAAACTGCCATCTTTCCTTGGGCTGACTTACATCTGACATCAGACCCACAGCAATGTGGTTGACTCTTAACTGCCCTCTGGGCAATTAGGGATGGGTAATAAATGCTGCCTAGCCAGCGACACCTTCATCCTGTGAATGAATAAAAAGAAAAAAAATGCCTCTCTGCTTCAGGATCAGTCCTCTATCTCCATAGGGTCCAGACAGGGTAGGGAGGATTGGTACAGTGAGGAGCCAATATGTCCACAGCCGAGGTCTGAACCATGCCGGCAGGTCAAGTAACTCAAGGTGGTAGGCCACAGAAATCCCCATCATCTCTGTTTGCAGGAATTAGGGGCAAAGGTCGGGGGGAAGGTTGCTGGGAGAAAGTGAAGTTGAGGAAAAGGAGAGTACAAATAGGCATGTGTAGGCATATATATGTGACTTGGATGATGACCTGGAGAGTTATAAAATCTGTGGGGTTGATGGAATTGTTACCTAGAAAGGAGAGGGTTGTTGATGTTGAGAGCATCAGTGGCTTGTTAACATTGACACTGGGAGCCACTAGTAGAGGACCACTTGCATGTCATTGCAACCATAAAGCTCATGAATTATAGCAAAGTTGAAGCAAGAAGTTGTGAAGGGAGTTCAGCATGTGGGGCAGCTGAGCTGCTTTGTGAAGGAGGACACTGCACCTGTAACTGGTCACCAAGCATTCTCACAGGAACAACATTGGCACCCAACGCATTACCTTGGCAACACAGGCAAACAAGCTGCCCGCTTCCTGGGCCACCCTGCATCTTGGTTGCAACTTCTTGTCACAGCCACAGTGGGGAGGTTACACAGATATACTATCATGTGCACCCAGCCAATGAAAGATGGGCAATGATGATGAGGGGGTGGGGTGTCTAATGTATCAGAGTTTGAGCCGATGCCATGCACTTGCATTGCTGCTCCTGCTCCCACATCATATATTATGCACTCATCTTACACCCCAACTCGGTGTGCCTCGGTTATTGGCCAAGAAGTGATACCACAGGATGCATGAAAGTATCTGCCTTCACAAAATAAAACTGATGGGATAATCACATGATGAAATGCCAGGGTTTATGAAATATAGTAATTATTGAACCAACATTGTATGAAAATCAAACTCTTAATACAACACTGCTTATACATCACATTGTCGGCTCAATGAAAACTAATTTATATCACATTAAATGCTACACAAACCACTTACAAGAGTTTTACAGTTGTCACTCATACATACCATTTAGTAGACCTTTCTCCTTCTCTCCCTTCTGCTGTGCTACACTGACATCTCCTACTCTGCAAATGGCATGGAGGGAACTTAGTGTAATGGAAGCCAGTGTGCCTAGAGGTTTGGTCGGGCAACCCTGGGTGGGTGCATAAGAGGCAAAATGAATTGCAGCTACTGCTTAATCTTCAAGTTTGACGCCTGTTTACTATAATTGTTGCAGTGGGGTAACAAGTTACTTACATGGATGCCTCCACGTTGCTGTAGGACTAGCTCCTGTCTTGTCCTGCCAGGATGAGTATCCTTTCCCTAGAGGGGTTGAGGACGTATATATCTGACAACCCACCACCTGTCTGACATCACTCCACCCTGTTGTGGGATTTCTTTACCAGTAATAACATAAAGGGGGCCAAATGAATAAGATGCAAATGGATGGTATAGCTGTTAGGGCTGGTTCATGTCGGGGAAACCTGTTGAAGTTTTCCGAGGGAGTGAGGGGGCAGTATGGAGTGCAATCAGGGTTAGTTGTGCAGGAGCATACACAGTAATGAGAGTGAGTGACAGAAGGTGTTACATGCAACAGAAAGGATGTCAGAAGTATAGGTGGGAAGTAAGTGTGGTCAGCAGAGATCATTGACATTTTCCAGCACTGCTGACAGTCCTCCTCCACGTGGAAACATCACGGACCTAGATGGCAACTTCCAATCACGCTGGTATGCTAAGGGGGCATGGCTTCCTCTGCTGGTCCTCTGGGAAGAAGACTTGTCTCCTCTCCACAATGACCACCAGGTCTCTCTCAGAAAAGCATGGTGTCAGCCTTACTTTCTCTAGCATTTCTCCCCTGTGCTTCTGCAACAGAGCAGCACTGCTTCATGATGGAACACCTACAGTGTACAATTGGCTTTGGAAGATGGCACAACCACAAGGGATGTTCATCCTAGATGCATCTCTGCTGTGAGATGAGTTGCTCTGAGAATGGCATGTGGTAACATGGGACAGAAATTAGATGTGATTGTCTCCATGAGGGTTCAAACACAGTTAGCAAGTTAGATAAGCTGCAGTGAGAAAACTCGCCTGGCCTCACAACAATATTCACTTGACACAATTCAACATGTCTCCCACTTTGTTGTAAAACCATAAGCTTCAGTCCTTTAATTCTGTAATCACATTAGTTCATATTACGTGATGTTATTGTGGAAATTATCCATTATTGGATCATATCTCGCCCACTATCTGCGAAACAAAAAGGGAAATGATTGCACCATATCCTCTTTACTCACCTAAATGAAATTGAAAACTACTTGTAGAAATTGTTGCTGCATTGTTGGTTTCAAAACGTGATTATAAATTTTACGATTTCCAACATCTCATTAACACAACTAGCCATTAATACTCTACACCAAATTTGTTAATAAGGACCCAGAAGCAGGTTATCATCTATTTAACAACATAACAAGTGCAACAAGTGCTGGTCCATGTATTAGTCTCTGTGTAATACACTGTTGCCTTTGTATTATTCTTTGTGCATTCCTCTATGGAATACATTTGAACCATTGCATTAGACAGTATGTACAACACTAAGTTCTTTGTGTTATTTGTCTGTTTCACTTAACTGAACATTCCATACACTTTTTCTCCCTATAACAATTATTGCTACCATTCCTGAGCCAAGCAATTGGCAGGGCAGGGTCTCAAGGTTTGTTCTCATCCATTATTGACAATGGTCTTTATGTTGATCTGCCAGGAATTATACTTACTACAGAAACATGCATTAAATATCCAAACCACAGTGTGACGGCAGTTACATTGATGAATAAAGATCAAACCACTTTCCACTTCTCCACCTTCCCACATATAGCAAAAAAAAGGGACTCTTCTTGAATTGATATTGAAACGAAACAGTTTAGTATGCTTCTGAGTAGCTTCCTTTGTGTGACTCACCTTGCTGATCCTTATTAATTCGCTCTATGTACTGAGTGGGCATGCCAATTGACTCAACTCTTTTTTTTCTACCCCAGTTAATACTACAAGGTCATTAATGGCTTGTGTTGTTGACAGGCTGTAACCAAAATAATGAGTCACCCATTGCAGACCTCTGAAGGTGATGCCTCACATGTTTCTACCTGTGCTGTCTGTCGAAGCAATGATTTGGAGTATCTACTGAGGCAAACTGTCTGCTGTGGTCAAGACACTGTTTAAATACTGTGGGAATGTCTGAGGAGAAGAGTACAGTTTGAACCCATATTTGGGAGCTATTAAACTTGGCAAATATGTCAAATATGTGATGAGTTACCAGCTGCTGCCTGTTGAACTACTTCATGTAGTGAAGGGTTGGAAGGCTATTTGCATGTCTCGTAGCTATACAGACTTGTGAATGGAAAGGTTTTGCAAGACATTAAAATATATCTTGACAAACTCGGGCTTACTGTTTTTTTAACCACATGTAATAAGATATTTCAAACTGCTAACTAAATTCCTCAACTGATTTTCTGGCTTCATTAAAAGATGTTATCTAAGCATCTTGCATTAAAAACATACACTCTCCCAGAAATAACTTACATATCATTTCTTTGTCATTTTTGGAAAGCTGAGAGAAATTATGCAGATTAGATCTGTGACTGTTAGCTTGACAGTTGTTATGCATAAAGCAATTTTGGTAATTGTTGGAAAGCGTAGCAAAGACCTTATCATCTTTTCTGAACTTGACAGCTTTCAGGGCAATTCCTGCCAATCCAGATTGTCATGAACAGGTCCTAAACACAAACACCCATGAGGGAATTAGATATAAAATTGTAAAGGAACGTTTCGTGATAATTTGGGAAGGATCTGGGGGCTGAAAAGACTGCAGAAATGGGCCAAATGACTTCCCTCCTGTCATATTTTAATATTCTATTTTCAGACTGCTATAATGGCCTGACAGAATATATCAAGAAACTCTCGATTGTAAATCCCATGCAAATAGCCATGATTTCAATTTTTTGGCAATTAACTATTGATGAAGTGTTAAAGTCTGAGAAAATAATTTTTCAGTTATATAAACTTTCTTGTTCACTTTGTTTTCCTATATTTTGCCTTGTGGTTTCTCAGGTAGAGAAATGACTTAATTATGAATCGTGGATGTAAGTGAGCAGACGTGTGGGCAGTCCTGAAAGAAGGGGGAAGTGTGGCAGACCTGAAAAAGCACAGATGGGTCACAAGTATCAAAACTGTGGTAAGATGACTGGGCTGAGAAATGAGACATAAAAAGGATATGAGGTAATGGATGGGACACTTTGAATGGAAAATAAAACAGATCAGGGCAAATACTTGGATGATACTAACAAAGCGTAATTTAGGTCACAATATCATAAAGAGTTCACTTGTAGTCCTGTACAATAACACCAGTGACTTGCAACCAACAGCTATGCTGCTACAGTAAGTAATGTAGATGAGAACAGAAAGTTGTAAAGACCACTTGAAAGATTAAGTGAGTAGACAAAACTGTGGCACTTGAAGTTCATTGTGGACAATTACAAAATTATCCATTTCAGAAGACAAATCAGAGCAATTGGAGAGAATGCATTGTATGGAACATTAAGGGATGATTTACTAGAGATGTTTAACATTCTGAGTAAAGAATTTGATAGGCTAGATAGGGAGAAGTTAGTTTCTCTAGTGAGAGAGAGTCCAGAAAGGGGCATTTTCTTAAAATTTAAAAGGAGCCATTATGAAATACATCAGGAAGCATTTCTTCACATCATGTGTAGCGAACATAAGAATTTAAGGAATTGAGGTAAATTCAGCTCAACATCCAGTACCATCACAGTTGATGTTGGCAGTTGATCTGTTTTCCCACCCGCTTACCATATCCCTTTATTGCCTTCGGCCAAAAATTCATCTGCTTCAGTTGTAAGTACAATCCTTTGGGTTTTTTAATTCATTGATGGGCTTCACTGTGTTGACTTCACCAGCTGAGCCAACATTCATTACTCAACCATATGTGCCCTTGAGAAAGTGTTGAAATGCCTTCTTGAACTCCTGCACTATATATGGTTCGGAAACACACACAAGACCATCAGTGTGGGAGTTTGAGGATTTTGGTTCAGCAACACTGAGGAAACAGTGAATATATTTATAAGTCAGAATGGACATTGGCTTGGTGGGGAACTTGAAGCCTATATCTGCCCTTGATTTTCTACATGGTGATGATCATGAGCTATTGAAGAAGACTTGGTAAATTTCTGCAGTACATCTTGCATTCACAGCTACTGCTTAGTGTTGGTGATGGAAGAAATGAATATTTGTGGATGTGGCGCCAATCAATAAGACTGATTTGTCTGGATGGTGTCAAGCTTCATCAGCGTTGTTGAACCAGCAATATCCAGGTAAGTGGGGAGTATTTCATCATACTACTGACTTGTGCCTTATAGATGGTAGACATGCTTTGTAGAGTCAGGAGTTAAGTTACTCACTGCAGGATTTGTAGCTTTGACATGGTCTTGTAGCCATGTTATTCCTAAGGCTTAACTAATTCATTTTTCAGGTCAATGGGGATTCAGTGATGGTAATGTCTTTGATATGTCACAGACAATGGTCAGATTTTGTTAAGGAGATGGTCATTGCATGGTATTTGTGTGGCAAAAATGTTATTTGCTACTTGTCAGCCCAAACCTGGGTATTGTCCAGGTCTTGTTGCATCTAGAGTCAGATTGCTTCCGTATCTGAGGTGTTGTAAAAGGTGCAATCATCAACAAACGTCACATTTCTAACTATATGATGGAGCAAATGTCATTGATAAAGCAGGTGAAGATGGTTGGCCCTTGGACATCACCCTGAGAAACTCCTGCAGAGATGACCTGAAAGTGCAATGACTGACCTCCAGCAACAATAACTCTCTTTCTTCATGCTATCCATGACTCCAGCCATCAGAGTTTTCCCCCAATGGTTGGAAATGGTATTGGATTAGTTGCAATTGACAAGAGTGCCAGCATAGGTATCTTGGACTGGATATCACTTTATAAATAGGATACTTCTTGTACAAGTAGTGACAAATCCTGAAACACAAGCCTCCAGGTAGGGAATATAACAACCGATCACCACTTTTAAATAGATAAAGACTATTTGTACAATAGACATGAACTATTTATGAAGATACATGTAGTGCAAGATACCCAAGCTGGGGCTCGGCTAGCAACTGCAACTGCCAGTATCATGTACCTAAATATTCGTTAATCTTCTTCGCTAAATACTTGTATAACTTTATGTTAAGTATGGTTAAATATGGGCACATTTGGTAAAACATTTCATATGCTTTGAACTTGTCCTTCATTGATCTGGCTGTTGTCCCCTTGTTAAAAATCTATGAATGAATGGAAATAATCACTCATTCATCATCTTCTCAAAACCTTTCATAATTTTGAAAATGTTATCAGAATCATCAGTGCCTTTTGCAATCTCCATGCCTGTAAAACAGCCTCCCTATTAGTTGCTCCTTTTCCTTCCCATTAATGACAAGACAGGGATCTCAAGGGTCTACATTTACAGCAAACACCAAAATTCCCTCCAGCAATTCCACGCTGCAACAATGTCATTGCATAGCATTATCTGCTCCTGTTAGCATTTCAAAAACACAAATCTATTTGGTTTTTTAAAATTTTTGTTTATTTATCGTTACAAAACTGAGACTGTTTTATTTAAAATATTGCTCTTGGTAATGTATCTCAGCCAATTACAGCTTGCCTTCATCGAACATGGAAATCTTTTCATCACTGACATAGGTGTGACTTGCTTTCTAGCCCTATCATTATGTGAACACCTTAATGTCTCTGACTATCAATTACTCAACACTGCCTCCTAATTATATACCACTGCTTCTTGCGTGCCTCCTTTCACTTTGCGGTCGTTCTCATTTTCTTTGTTTTCATTTTATTTAATCTCAAAGGGTACACCTTAACTGTTTATACCAGATTCAACACATTGGCAGCACTCTATGATGATGGTTTATGCCTTGACGGTCTCACTTTTTTAAGTAGCTTGCGTAGCTGTTGCTCCTAAACTGGTGTTTTTGTGGAGGCCCACACTGGCAAGTGAGTCTCTGCCACGTATTACAGAGAAAGACGATAGACTAAGAAGATGCAAGACTTGTTGGCCTCTGTCTTCTCTGGGCCCTCTTCTTGAACAGGTGAATTGCTGTTTCTGCTTCTTCTCACGTCTCCAAGTCTAGCCAGCCTCAATAGATTGCTGTTGTCAGCTCACAAGCGACCTTGTGGCAGATATCCTGTAGATTCTAATCCAAAAGCCAGCTCACCACAGAGAAGAACTTAGGTTATACAGGTCATCCATCTGATGAATGAGGCCAAGGTCAGCACAGATAATAATGGGTTGGTAATGAATGAATGTTGATGGAATTAGTGTGATCCAGGACTTTGGTGCGTGTAAAGTTTGACTGCCAAGAGAAGCCATGAAGATACCTGAGACAGAAAACACTATGGTGGCCTTTTCTCCTGCCTAACATTACATGGTCCAGCTTTCACTACTGCACAGGGCTGTTCTGAGGGTGCAGACTTGGCAGACCCACAGAGTGGTGTTCTCAGTAAGATTGTAGATGCTCCAGACACTCTTATCTGGCTTCAACAAAATAGCTGCAATTTTCACAATGCCGGTTTTACTGCAGGATATCTTTTTGCTATGATCCGTCTGCTGCCCCGACAGGACTCCCTTATATCCCCCTCAATGATCAATGGATGGACTACCAGGGCTGTATTTAACAAAGTCTCTCATCAACTTCAGCATGCAGCCTCTAGACATGACTGACCAGGCCCCTAGACACTGTGTTTGCAGCCTCCTAATGGACAATGTGCAATGCCTTTCATTGCTTGTGATGGTCCTACTGCACTAACAAACTCCCTGCAATGTAGTCAGACATATCTCCTGACTACGCATGAGGACTGAGCGAATGACTGGCCTAGAGCCTACACTCTATATCCATGACTGATAGTACCAGGTCCTCGGATTGACAGTGGCCATCCCTTGTCTGGACTAAATACTAGGCCCCATCAGTTCTGGCATAACCATTTGTTTGAATAAATGCTTAGGGAACTGGAACACTTGGTAGGATTTAGATTGATATATCTGTGCGCTGTACAGCAAGTTACTCCCCTCCACCAAACCCCCTCCCCAACCATGATCCCTACTGATAAGCATGACAAGCATCCTCTCTGCATGTCTGTGGATATGCTGACAGCCTTTAAGCTTGGAAGGACCAACATGCATGCAAGTATGACACAGCACAATGATGCAAGGCAGCATTCAGGTACGTGCTAGGTGAGCCAGCTCTAAGAAAGCAAGTGAGCAGCCTGGTGCAGCCTGGTCCAATTGTGAGCTATATGCCTGTTCCTGCTCACAGGCTGTCCGTGCTGCAGCATTTCAATGCGAGTGGCCGATGCAGCCTGTATTGCAAGTCTGAGCTTCCTGAATGCCCTGCAAGTGAATAAGGAAGGTGCCATGAGGACAGTGAGGCCTTGGCAACCATTGGTTTTCAATGTCTGTGAACGAGGGGTGTGTGTGGCCTGTCACCCATCGATCATGCCCTGAGACGCTGTTGTGCGGTGAGTAACATGGAGACTGCTCGCATCCAGCAGCAATTTGAAGTAGCCGACTGCACGCTCTGACTTTCGTATCAAGAATTCTCAAAGTCTAACTGGTTTGATGTGTTTGGCAGGTTAGGAAGCTGAATATCAATGCGGTGAATTTTAGAGCTAGTAAGGCACTTAACAAGCTGTAATCCCCCATAATTGGAGATTCGCCACTGCCTATCTTGAAACTCACCTCGCTGCCTTGCTGACACATAGAAGATGCTGCAGGCTGCTTCCAACACTGAGATAGGCCTCTTAGACTTGCTGTATGATTCTGCCACAAATTTTGTCAAAGCTCAGTTTGTTTTGAGTCCTATAAAATTCTGCCCATCATGCCTGTTTTCAAGCGCAATTGAATTTTTAGATTTCAAAGTTCCTGTTCCTGTGAAACTTACAAATAACTCCAAATTGAAACAGGTAGAAAGAAAATCAGGAATCTGTATGTGGGAAAATATTTATGAAAATTTTCTTTTGAGATCACTGGCAATTAATGACAGTATTTTATTCAAGAGACACATGAATAGCCTGAATGTTAAATTACAGTGTAGTTTACATCAAAAAAATTATCAGTAGACTCAGTAATCAAGTTAAAAAGGCACGTAGCAAAGATAAATAGACAAAGAAGAATTGAGAAGATATTAAGAGAAAGTTAATGTTGAATTAAAATAATAAACTAATATATCATTCCTACATTACAGGCTCTGAAGTAGAAAGAAATATTATCATTTAAGTACTTCCTTGAGGGAGCAAGTCATGTAAGGAATAAAGTTATGTCAGTATTTTTCCACCCTGTGTCTTACAGAGGTGAATTTAGTTGAACATTTGAATTTCCTTGACTGCTCTTGGCACGATGGTGCTGACCACTTGTGTGAGTTTGTCGCCTGATAAGGAATTTTTCAAATTTAGTATGAACATTAACTCATCTTGCTTGTAGTTACGAGCTTTGTGACATGTATGGTGCTCGTATAAAAGTGGTACAGAGGACCTGAGACGAATGTCAGCAAACACATCTGTATTCTTCTGAGCAATTTGCTTAAGTGTGAGGTGAGGGTGCCAACTGGGCACCACATCTTTGACCAAAGGACAAGATGCAGCTAATGTGAATCAACTACCCATTCCAAACAGGCTGCCTGTGAGATATGAAGGATCTAAGAAGACACACAGATTTATTTGTTAATTCTACGCATACTATCAACTTGCCTAATCCATTCAAAGTCAGTTTGAATTTGTATCTCCAAATTTAATAGGCTTTTACCTCTGCCACAGTGTAATTGCCAGACATTTTTGACAAAGACATGCTCATGTCTTTTTTTAAATTCATTTTTGGAAGTCACTGGCCAGCCAGCACTTGTTGCCCGTCCCTAGTTGCCCTTGAGAAGGTGGTAGTGAGCTGCCTTCTTGCCTCACTGCAATCCACATGCTGCAAGCTGACCCACAATCTGTTAGGGAGGCAATTCCATGAATTTGACCCAGCGATAGTGCAGAAAGGATGTTGAACAGCTTGAAAGGGAATATGCAGGTGGTGTTCTTCCCATGTATATGCTGCCCTTGTCCCATCTGGATGTGGTCGTGGGTTTGGAAAGTGCTGCCTAAGAATCTTTGGAGAGTTTCTGCAGTGAATCTTGCATTAGTAGCATTTTACATCATACCACTTTTCTCACACCTTCATCAAGGGTGACTCAAATTTCCTGGAAATCAATGATCATCAGCCACATATTTCCAGCATTTAAAAGCAGAGATGAGAAAGCATAATCAATCAGAATTGGAAAAATAATTGCGATCTGAGGCACAGCTGTTGCAAAATGGACATTTTTGGATAAACAAAATCTGTTTTTGCAATAAGAAGTGTACAGTATGGGAGAGTGAGTTTAATTCCTCCACATTGTCTGGTATTTTATTTTCTTCAATATGATGTTGAAGGACTGTTTACAATAACCCTATTGCTTCATGTTATACACTACCCTGGTCAATCACATTCTTTACTCATGAACTTTCTTTTCATCAGATCTTTAGGCCATCAACTGAAATGGAGGTGGGTTTCAATGGATACAGGATGAGAAAGTTCTGGAAATGAAAGTGAGTCATGATCCTGACATCATTCCACATCTAGATTCTCTGGGATATATTCTCCCAGTAGGCCACGATCACCACTCCTGACTATGTCTAGACCCACCAAAGCAGTGACGGAGTGATAGACAGTCAGCCAGGTGTTGCCTTGGAACCCTCAACATTGACTACAGACTGCACGAAGCTTCATGGCTTCAGGTTGAATGTTGAAAAGGAAACACCCAGCACAATATATCACAAGCCCACGTTTCATGTCAGATGATGAATCAGTCGTCCCCCATTTTGCCAGGAAGTGGACGAAGTAGTGATGGAATGGGCACGGGATGTACTTGGATGGGGAATTTAATGTTCATCACCAGGATTGGCTTGGCATCACCACCATGGACCTAGCTAAAGGACATTGTCATTAGACTGACTCAGTGACAGCCAATGAGCCAACAAGGGGGGGGATATTTAATTTGACTTCATCCTCACCAATCCAGCTGGTACATATGCATCATTCCATAAGCACTACACAGTCTTCGTGAAAATGAAGTCTACTTTTCACGTTGGGTATACCCGCCACTATATTGTACAGCTGTGCCACCATGCTGCATGGGATAGACTTTGAACAGATCTAGCAATTCAAAAATGCCTAACCCTGTGGGCCATCAGTAACAGTAAAATTATATTTAACCACTATTTGTAATCTCCTGGCTGTCACAGCCTCCACTCTACCATCATTATCAAATCAGGGGATCAACCCCAGGTTTAATGAAGTATGCAGAAGGGCATGCCAGGAGCAGCACCAGGCTTACCTAAAAATATAGGGTCAACCTGGTGAAGCTAGGAAAAAGGACTGCTTGTGGGCCAAACAACGTGAGCAATAAGTGATAGACAGGGCTACACAAGCACACAACCAATGTATCAGATCTAAGCTCTGCAGTCCTGCCACATCTGGTCATGAATAGTGGTGGACAATTAAACAACTCACTACAAAGGCTATGGGCTCTGACAGCATTTGGGCATGAGTACTAAGACGTGCTTCAGAACTATTTACGTGCTAGCCGAATAAAAACCAAAAGAACTGTGGATGTTGCAAAACAGAAGTTGCAGGAAAAATTCAGCAGGTCTGGCAGTATCTGTGAAGAGAAATCAGAGTTAATGTTGCATGTCCAGTGACTCTTCCTCAGAACTGACGCTAGCCTGGTTGTTCCTGCACATTTATAACGCTGGCAGCTACCCAGCAATGTAGAAAATTGCACAGGTTTGTCCCGTCCACAAAAAGCAGGTCAAGTCAACTGCCCAATCAGTCTGTTCGCAGTCATCACTAAAATTATGAATGGTGTCAAGCAATGCTCTCAAGCACCATTTACTCCACACTAACCTGCTCATTGATGCTCAGTTTGGCTTCTGTAAGGACTACTTAATTCCCAACCTCATTACAGGCTTAGGCCAAACATTAATAAAAGAGCTAAAGTCAACAGTGACTGTCCTAAACATCAAAGCAGCACTTAACTGAATGTTCCATCTAAAAGGCCGACCAAAGCCTGGAGTCAATGTAAATTATTCATATGGGCATTGCTACCTAAGCCAGCATCTACTGCATCTGGATCTGAGGAGATGAGAATTATATTAAACATTGGACAATCATCAGCAAACATTTTCACCCTGACCTTATGATGGAGGCAAGGTAATAGATGAATAAGCTGAATGTTGTTGGACCTTGGACACTATCCTGAGGAAGTCCTGCAGAGGTAACATGCCCTAACAACCACGGCCATCTTCCTTAGTACTAAATATGGTTCCAACCTCGGATCCAGATGCAGTCCACACCCAAATGCAGCATAACATCTAGGCTTTGGTGGTTGGTATCCTTCAGGTCACACTGGAGCAAGAAAATGACCAACTCCATCAAGAGTGAATCCAACCATTTTCACCTTCTCAACAGCAATTAGGGATGGGCAATAGACGCTAGCTTAGGGGGCAATGCCATAGGAATAATTTACATTGACTCCACAAACAGTTGCCTGATGGGGGGATTGAACATGGGTCCCTGGTGCTATAAGGCAGCGGTACTAACCACTGAGCCACCATGTTGCTTCTAGGTGGAGCACTGTCAGAAAGGTAGCCACACAGATATATTGCATCTTTAAATCTAAGTCCTACTCATATTAACATAAATTCACAGTCTAAATCATCATGATATTATTTCTGGTACTACTCACACAGTCCAGATTCTGTGGTCCTCACAGGCAACAGAAGACTTTCTCTTATGTAATCTCTCCAAATTTATCTGGGCACAGACTGGCCAGTGTAAAAAAAAACTAGTACAGCAGAGCAATTTTATTCAGATGCCTCCAGAGATGTGAATGGTCACTTCTTCAAGTCCAGAAGCATTCTCACAAGGAAGTCCTCTGACATGCCTATCCCAATTACTGTAAGCTAGCACTTACCAGGGATCCTAACTTAGAGTGATGACAGAACAACCTTCTGCTCTTAGACAGGGGACAGTACTGAGTGTGGACGATTATATGCCTGTTGAAAGATCCATTCATTTTTATGTTCATTAACTAAAATTAAAAATTTACCATATAAGGTAGCATCACATGCTTTGAGATAAGAGTGGAAATAATGTGTTTTAAACAAACTTTGGGATTACAGTTCAAGACATGAAGCATGTGGATGACTAAGTGAAGACACAGACATGATAAATTCCCTTATTCATTTATATTCTGATATGTCATCAGACTTACATATGTCTATGCTTGATGTAGTCATCCATGTGCTATGTAAACATGCCACAAACACTTAACATAGCGAGAACTCTTACTGCTTCATTTCCTTTCTTTCTCAACTTTTTACTTCAGTGCATTCCATACCATCCCTGGTTGAAAGAATGCAGATTGCACAGCTCAAGTGTCTATGATTGAATACAACAGAACGCCCCTGCTGCACATACACAGACATTCGGAATGATACACATGCAGCTTCATTTCCTGTCTCTATTCTCATTGCTTTTGATGAAAGTAGATATCGGAGACATTTCATCAATTGCTCCAAGTTTATACCAGTGAAAACTGTCTAAGACAGATTGTGTGAAAATTTAGTTGCAGAAGTGCTTGTCAAGATAAATCATTGATCTGTTATTAAGAGCTCAATTTGATGGTCTTGACTATGGTAATAACAATTATAACATGACATTCTCATAACATTTAAAAGATAATGCAGTGTAGAGGCTTGCAATATCAGGACAAGTTGCATAAATTTGGTTTACACTCCCTTTGGTATAGAAGATTGAGAGAGGCAGGTTTAGTATTTAAAGGATTTGACAACTGCTTTTTTTCTGTTGGGCAAATCAAGTTCCAAGGAACCTACACGGGAAAAGTCAACAAGACGCAAAAGCAGGTTTGGGATTTCCAATTTTCTATTAACTAACACCTGTCCGTTATGATGTAGGCATCATACAAGCTTCATGATGCCTGTTTATTTACATGATTTAGAGTGCTTATGCAGTGGAAACAAAACAGCACAAGGTCACTGTGAGTTCAAGTTAGTCTGCACTACTTAAAATGAGACTGTATCTATTAAAGTTTAAATGAATTTTGATAGGAGCAGATGTTGGGATTTACTGCACAAGGGATTTTCACCTGGAGAAGATACAGTAATGTTGAGAATGAACTTCCAAGAACTCTGATGTGGTACTGAAAACCTTGGCATAGGAAGACTACAATAGAATTCATTGAATTTCAGAAGGTCCTCCAGGCCAACTCTCAGAAGGCAATGGAAGCAGTGATTATGGATGTCCATGGCCTCAGTACTGCCCCTACAATGTGATGGGGTGCCAGAAGAAGTTATATGACAGTGCAGAATTCAAGCTGGTGGGTGATTTTTAAATTGTCACACTGCACCAATTTTGTACCACTAGACTCACACACTGCTCAATGCTCATAACTCCCTCTCTCAATCATGACTTACAAGTCACATGCATATTTCACCTCATTCCCACATTTAACACAGCAGCAAGTCTGACATCCATATCTTACAATTTGCACACTCTGCCAGCTATATGACTATGATGAGCCTCACAGCGCCAGGGACCCGGGTTCAAATCCAGCCTTGGGCAACTGTCTGTGTGGAGTTTGCACATTCTCCTCGGGTCTGCGTGGGTTTTCTCCGGGTGCTCTGGTTTTCCTCCCACAGTCCGAAGATGTGCAGGCTAGGTGGATTGGCCATGCTAAATTGCTCATAGTGTTCAGGGGTGTGTGGGTTATACAGGGATGGGTCTGGGTAGGATGCTGCAAGGGGCAGTGTGGACTTGTTGGGCCAAAGGGCCTGTTTCCACACTGTAGGGAATCTATTCTCATCTAATGACAACATTACTCAAACACATCACATGAAGATAATAAAATGTGAGGCTGGATGAACACAGCAGGCCAAGCAGCATCTCAGGAGCACAAAAGCTGACGTTTCGGGCCTAGACCCTTCATCAGAGAGGGGGATGGGGGGAGGGAACTGGAATAAATAGGGAGAGAGGGGGAGGCGGACCGAAGATGGAGAGTAAAGAAGATAGGTGGAGAGAGTGTAGGTGGGGAGGTAGGGAGGGGATAGGTCAGTCCAGGGAAGACGGACAGGTCAAGGAGGTGGGATGAGGTTAGTAGGTAGCTGGGGGTGCGGCTTGGGGTGGGAGGAAGGGATGGGTGAGAGGAAGAACTGGTTAGGGAGGCAGAGACAGGTTGGACTGGTTTTGGGATGCAGTGGGTGGGGGGGAAGAGCTGGGCTGGTTGTGTGGTGCAGTGGGGGGAGGGGATGAACTGGGCTGGTTTAGGGATGCAGTAGGGGAAGGGGAGATTTTGAAACTGGTGAAGTCCACATTGATACCATATGGCTGCAGGGTTCCCAGGCGGAATATGAGTTGCTGTTCCTGCAACCTTCGGGTGGCATCATTGTGGCAGTGCAGGAGGCCCATGATGGACATGTCATCAAGAGAATGGGAGGGGGAGTGGAAATGGTTTGCGACTGGGAGGTGCAGTTGTTTGTTGCGAACTGAGCGGAGGTGTTCTGCAAAGCGGTCCCCAAGCCTCCGCCTGGTTTCCCCAATGTAGAGGAAGCCGCACCGGGTACGGTGGATGCAGTATACCACATTGGCAGATGTGCAGGTGAACCTCTGCTTGATGTGGAATGTCATCTTGGGGCCTGGGATGGGGGTGAGGGAGGAGGTGTGGGGACAAGTGTAGCATTTCCTGCGGTTGCAGGGGAAGGTGCCGGGTGTGGTGGGGTTGGAGGGCAGTGTGGAGCGAACAAGGGAGTCACGGAGAGAGTGGTCTCTCCGGAAAGCAGATAGGGCAGGGGATGGAAAAATGTCTTGGGTGGTGGGGTCGGATTGTAAATGGCGGAAGTGTCGGAGGATAATGCGCTGTATCCGGAGGTTGGTAGGGTGGTGTGTGAGAACGAGGGGGATCCTCTTGGGGCGGTTGTGGCGGGGGCGGGGTGTGAGGGATGTGTTGCGGGAAATGCGGGAGACGCGGTCAAGGGCGTTCTCGATCACCGTGGGGGGAAAGTTGCGGTCCTTAAAGAACTTGGACATCTGGGATGTGCGGGAGTGGAATGTCTTATCGTGGGAGCAGATGCGGCGGAGGCGGAGGAATTGGGAATAGGGGATGGATTTTTTGCAGGAGGGTGGGTGGGAGGAGGTGTATTCTAGGTAGCTGTGGGAGTCGGTGGGCTTGAAATGGACATCAGTTACAAGCTGGTTGCCTGAGATGGAGACTGAGAGGTCCAGGAAGGTGAGGGATGTGCTGGAGATGGCCCAGGTGAACTGAAGGTTGGGGTGGAAGGTGTTGGTGAAGTGGATGAACTGTTCGAGCTCCTCTGGGGAGCAAGAGGCGGCGCCGATACAGTCATCAATGTACCGGAGGAAGAAGTGGGGTTTGGGGCCTGTGTAGGTGCGGAAGAGGGACTGTTCCACGTAACCTACAAAGAGGCAGGCATAGCTGGGGCCCATGTGGGTGCCCATGGCCACCCCCTTAGTCTGTAGGAAGTGGGAGGAGTCAAAAGAGAAGTTGTTGAGTGTGAGGACGAGTTCAGCTAGGCGGATGAGAGTGTCGGTGGAGGGGGCCTGGTCGGGCCTGCGGGACAGGAAGAAGCGGAGGGCCTTGACCAGCTAGGCGGATGAGAGTGTCGGTGGAGGGGGCATGGTCGGGCCTGCGGGACAGGAAGAAGCGGAGGGCCTTGAGGCCATCTCCATGCGGAATGCAGGTGTACAGGGACTGGACGTCCATGGTGAATATGAGGTGTTGGGGGCCAGAGAATTGGAAGTCCTGGAGGAGGTGGAGGGCGTGGGTGGTGTCACGGACGTAGGTGGGGAGTTCCTGGACCAAAGGGGAGAAAATGGAGTCCAGATAGGTGGAGATGAGTTCGGTGGGGCAGGAGCAGGCTGAGACGATGGGTCGACCAGGGCAGGCAGGTTTGTGGATTTTGGGAAGGAGATAGAAACGGGCCGTGCGGGGTTGGGGAACAATGAGGTTGGAGGCTGTGGGTGGGAGGTCCCCTGAGGTGATGAGGTCGTGAATGGTGTTGGAGATGATGGTTTGGTGCTCGGGTCATGATCAAGGAGGCGGTAGGAGGTGGTGTCGGAGAGTTGGCGTCTGGCCTCGGCGATGTAGAGGTCAGTGCGCCATACTACCACTGCGCCACCCTTGTCTGCGGGTTTGATGGTGAGGTTGGGGTTGGAGCGGATGAAACTTAGCGAGACATTTGTATTCTTCTGTAAGAAAATGTGCTGCACAATTGATTGCAGCAGCAGCTAACTAGCAGAGGTACAGCGATATATCTTCATCACGATAAAGTAGATTGTGCTGTCCATTGAAGGAACAGCAAGGCCAAGACCTTGGCTGCAGTAGGTTGAATGAATTGAGATGACAACATCCTCATACCTAATCCTCCTTCTCACATTCAACTTCTTTTCTCCCATAAACTTTCTGATACTCAAGCTGCACACGGCACAAGTATGCACCACTAACATTTTTCCCCCTCCCTCACCTCAACCCTCACCCAATCTCCAACCTGCTGTCACCAGCTCAGATACTAACATGGCATATTTTTCAGAGGTTAGAATAGGGGTAGACTGTGCATGTGGTGAATTGCATGGCCTGACTGACCCGTAGCCAGGGCAGAGCGTATGCATAGCTCAAGAGCCAGCTTGCCAGGGGGCAAGGTACCTCATGTGTTCTGTTGCATTATATTGAACTGAGCATCCAATGGAACAAACGCTAACCCTAACCCGAACCCTATCACAGCCTACAGGAAAAGCACGTTGCATGCACACAAAGAAATACGTAATACTTTGGGATGCCTGCTGGAAAGCTTGCTGACACCATGAAGGAGTATGGAAACAGAGAGTTAGGATAAATGGCTCGTTTTCAGGTTGATAACTGTAATTCAGTGATTCTGTGCTTCAGTGATCAGTGCTGGGGCCTCAACTATACCTAATCTTTGTTAATGATTTGAATGAAGAGGGTGACAATGTCATAGCCAGACTTAACTGATGCAGAGATAAATAGGAAGGGTTTGTAAAACGAGAGATGGTATTTGATCACCATTAATCTCCTGTTCTCTTCAACCTCATGCTTCTGTAGCACTGACAGACCAGGTGACAATGCTTCATGCCTGAGAGGCACAAAGGTAGGGCTGAGATGAAGGAGAGGAACCAAAACAGGAGGTGCATGCTTAGATAAGTTGTAAATACCAACCTATTGCCCATTAGTGGGCCAAAAGTGAGCAGTTGAAGTATAATGTTGAAAAAATATGAGGATTTCCATTTTAGTAGAAAGAATAAAAGTGCAGAATGTTATTTAAGTCGAAAGAGATCCACAGTACAGAGGGAACTGAGTACCTTTGTACATGTATCATAAGTTAGCTTACCAGAAGCAAGTACTCAGGAATTTATATAGAATATTGGACCTTGTTGCAAGACGGATGCGGTATAAGACAGGTGAACCCACTAAACCACTGCCCCTCCCCACCCTACAACAAATGCTGCTGTTTGAACAATATACTCATAGTTTTTCTACATTCTATTGATTAGGCAGACAGGACCTCTGTGTAAAGTCTGCACTCCCTCGGTACTGCACTGGATTGTCAACCTGGGTTATGTGGTCATGTCCATGGGGAGTGACAGGAATGCACATCTGTCTGAAAACCTGCTGGATTTATACTTCAAGAAGTATAATATAAAAATTTCTTTATAACCACTTAAAAACAAAATTTGACCTGGGTTTGCACAGTCCCTTGTTATTCTTGGTATAAGCATAGGTTGATTTTTAAAAGCAGGCTTGCTCGTAGCTCTGGAGTAGATGTGAGCTTTTTCTTTTATTCATTCATGGGATGTGGGCATCACTGGCTAGGCCGGCATTTATTGTGCATCCTTAGTTGCCCCTTGAGAAGGTGGTGGTAGTGGTCAGCTGCCTTCTTGAATATTGCAGGCCACGTGCTGTAGGGAGGGAATTAGAGAGGGAGTTCCAGTATTTTGATCCAATGACTGAAGGAATGGTAAAATATTTCCAATTCATAATGGTGAGTGTTTTGAAGGGGAATATTCAGATGGTGGGGTTCCTATGTATCTACTGCCTTTGTCCCTTAAGATGAAAGTGTTTGTAGGTTTGGAAGGTACAGTCTAAGAAGCCTTGGTGAATTTCTACAGTGAACCTTGTTAACAGTACACATTGCTGCTAGTGAGTGTTGGTGATGGAGGAGGTGGACATTTGTGGATGTGACGCCAATCAAGTGGACTCCTTTATCCTGCATCATGAAAAGCTTCTTGATTGTTGCTGGAGTTGTGCTCGTCAAAACAAATGAGGAACATTCCATTACGCTCCCAAAGTGTGCCTTGTGGATAGTGAACAGGCTTTGTGGAATCAGCAGGTGAATCACTTGCTGATTTGCTCTTATAGATGCTATATTTATACACCAGTCAAATTCAGTTCTTATTCAATGGTAACCCCTAGGACATTACTAGTGGGGGATTCAGCATTGGTGACTCTATTGGCTGTTAAAGGACAATGGCTAGTTAGTTTCTGTCTTGTTGGGGATGGTTATTGCCTGGCATATGTCTGGTGCTAATATTTCTTGCCACTTGTCATGCTAAGCTTGAACATTGCCCAGAGCTTGTTGCATTTGAACACTGACTGCTTCAAAATCTGAGGGGTGGTGTTGAACATTGTGTAATCATTGGCAAACATCCCCACTTCTGACCTTATGATGATGGGAAGGCCATTGGTGAAGCAGCTGAAATGGTTAGGCTTAGGATCCTGCTCTTAGGAGCTCCTATAGAGGTGTCCATGGGATGAGATGACTGACTTCCAACAAAAACAACCATCTTCCTATGTGCCAGGCATGACTTCACAAGTGGAGAGGTTTCCCCTAATTCCCATTGATTTCAGTTTTGCAAGGGCTTCTCATGCCACACTCAGTCAAATGCAGCCTTGATGTCAAGAGGGCTGCCATTTGCACCTCACTCCTGGAATTCACCTCTTTTGTCTACGTTTGAACCAAGGCTGTAATGAGGTCAGTTGCTGAGTGGCCCTGGCGGAACCCAAACTGAGCATCGCTGAGCAGGTTATTGCTAAGCAGGTACTGCCTGAAAGCATTGTCAATGACACCTCCCATCACTTTACTGATGATCAAGAGCAGACAGGTGGGGGTTGTAAGTGGCTAGGTTTGATTTATTCTGCTTTTTGTGTTCTGTACTTACCCCAGCAGTTTTCCACATTGCTGGGTAGATGACAGCGTTGTAACTGTAGCAGAATAGCTTGACTAGGGTTGCTGCAAATTCTCGTGCGTATGGCATCAGAACTATTGCTGGAATATTGTTGGGGCCCTTTGCAGTATTCAATGCCTTCAGAAACCTGATCCAGGCTCTCTATCAACCTGGGTCAAAAAAGACAAGCAAATTGGGGAATTTTGCATACTTTAGTAAAAACCTTTAATTTCATTGAAGATTTATTATCAACAAAAGGTTTTAGCTGCAGGTAAAAGTTTATCTAGACATATAAATAGAGAAATGAATAGGACATAAATGTTGATCTGTGTAGCGTTTCTTTCTCAGTGTGAGAATATGGTTATGAGCTGCATTCTTAAATCGCTGAAGAGCACAGTGCTGTTAAGGAAGGAGGTCTAGGATTTTGACCCAGTGACAGTAAAGGAACAGCAATGTACTTTCAAGGGACTTGAAAGGGAACCTGCACGTGGTGGTTTAGGATTTATGAAAGTAGAATAGGTAAATGATATATTGACAGTTCAAAGGAGTAAAATGTGGAAATCTTTTTAAAATCATTCAAGTCGATTTTCCTCTTGGTGATAGTTGGGAAATGTCAATATTTGTTTGCCATTCTCTGCAGGCTGGTAGATGTGTCCACATGTCCATGTGTCAGCGTGTCATCCCCAAAACATCCAATAGTTAATGAAAGCCCACAGACATCAGGCAGACTCTTTGCAATCAATGAGGTCACTGAGTGACTTTGATCTGCCACCGTTTTGACGTCAGGCCCATTTCTGTGACTTCTAGATCAAGGCTGTTGTACAAAGCCAACTGGCTCAAAGGGTTCAGACACAATAGGGTAAGGATGAAAAAGCAGCCCATCCCACCCACACATGCAGGGGTAAAAGGTTGCAGAGCCACATCATCAGTGAAGGGGTGTGAGGAACAAACCTCATCACAGACTACATTAAATTCACGCACTAACACCAGTAACTTATAAATATGGACTCATACAATGTTACTGGCATCATGAATAGAATAGGAATTTGTTAAAAAAAACTCAATCTCACACCAGCCTACACAATTAAACAAAAGCTAAAAGTGCAGACATGGCATAAAAGACAGTGACAGAAATATCTACGTTATTCCCCTACAGAATAACTTGGACTTGTCATTATTTCAGTGATGCCATTTATTGCATGCTGTTTTTAACATCCACATCTGACACCTGTTGATTTTCCCTTTGCTTTTACAGGCCCTTGTGACATTTAAGAATGTAGGAAAAAGAATGGCCATAAACCATTTCTATTCAATTAGATATTAATGGTTGATCTAGAACTCCAAATCACATCCTTGAATCCACAACTTTGAATACGCTTACCCAACTAAAACCTACTGATCTCAGTTTTGAAATTCTAATTGACCTAATGGGCTCAGCAGTTATTCAGTCAAAAAAATTCCAGATTCCCACTCTCTTTTCTGTGTAGAAGCATTTCCCAAACATTTGATGTTAAATGTGATCTGTTTCACAGTACAACTCAATTACAAATTAATGAGATTTAAGTGGCTGCCTATCTTTCATGTCTGCCTGTTCTTCTTAGGACTATGATTTATACATAACTTTCATCTTGCCAGTCAAAATGAATGTGATGATGGCAACAGGGTAGGACATTTCAGCTGGGTCTCGTCCACTCCATCCATTTCTTTTCCTGTTTTTCTCTTCTCGTCTCTTCTGTCTTTTTCTCTCTCTTATTTTTGGTCAGCAAAGTCCTGAACTCCCAGCCTCAGTGCGAACTTGGACTTTCAACCTCAGCACTGACCTAGCGAGGTATCCTCTCAGCTTGGCATGGCCATCTCCTGGCCCAATATGGCGGTCTCTCAGTGGGCCAGTGTGGTGGTCTCTCAGTGATCCAGTGTGGTGGTCTCTCAGTGACCCAGTGTGGTGGTCTCTCAGTTTCAAGGGGAATTATGGAATGTCACACACGAACCTCAGGCAGCAACATTTCAAAGGCACAGCGGATATTCAAAAAGACAGACTGTGATCTCCTGTGGGATGTATCTCAGACCACAGACATGATTCTAGTTGAAAGAAAGGCAATTTAGGCACCAGACCAGTTTCTATGGATTGGAAGATAGCTAATGCAACTCCACTATTTTAAAAAAGGGAGGTAGAGAGAAAACAGTGATCTATAGACTGGCTAGCCTGACATTGGTAGTGGGGAAAATGCTAGATTCCATTAAAAAAGATGTGGTGGTCTCTCAGTGATCCAGTGTAATAGTTTCTCAGTGATCCAATGTGGTGGTCTCTCAGTGGGAAAGTGTGGTGGTCTCTCAGTGATCCAGTGTGGTGGTCTCTCAGTGATCCAGTGTAATGGTCTCTCAGTGATCCAGTGTGGTGGTCTCTCAGTGGGAAAGTGTGGTGGTCTCTCAGTGATCCAGTGTGGTGGTCTCTCAGTGGGAAAGTGCGGTGGTCTCTCAGTGATCCAGTGTAATGGTCTCTCAGTGATCCAGTGTGGTGGTCTCTCAGTGGGAAAGTGTGGTGGTCTCTCAGTGGGAAAGTGTGGTGGTCTCTCAGTGATCCAGTGTAATGGTCTCTCAGTGATCCAGTGTGGTGGTCTCTCAGTGGGAAAGTGTGGTGGTCTCTCAGTGATCCAGTGTAATGGTCTCTCAGTGACCCAGTGTGGTGGTCTCTCAGTGGGAAAGTGTGGTGGTCTCTCAGTGATCCAGTGTAATGGTCTCTCAGTGACCCAGTGTGGTCATCTCCCGGACTGGCACTGCAGTCTCTGTTGAGTATGGTGATCTCCTGAGCCCAGTGTAGTTGTCTCTTGGTGGCCCGTGGTGGTCTTTCGGCCCAACCTGGCTTCAGCGTGGACTTCTGGCCTAGAGGTGATTTAAGGACCAGTGTGAACTGAAGGCAAGGAGTTGGCATGGACTGGCTTGGAAGGACTATTATTCTGAACTTTTGGTTTGTCTATTTTTATAATCTGTAATGCTGGGCTTTTTATTTCCTTATTTTCCTAAGATTTTTCTTTTCCCAAGAACTTATACTGAAAAATCGGTAGCCAAGTACCTTGTCCCTAAGATGGCACGATAAGAGGCGTCTTGTAAACTTTTCCCTGTGCTCATTTGAGTATATGTAACAATAAAGCTAATTCAATTCAAAATAGAAGAAGAATGTAAGAGTTTCCTTTCTAACTTCTAGTTAGTGCATGCCCAAATTTTCAATAAGCATTTGGATGAGAAAAATTTGGAGCTCTAGATTGTCAAACAGTTGAGTTTTGCTGAGATAAATTGCTCAGTAGCTTAACTACCTAAACTGAAAAATTAATCAGAAGTCATTAAGAAATCTGAATTCCCTAACAAGTGAGAAAAGCACAGAAAGCATTTCTGTATCCATTATCACCATCTATTTGTGCTTTATGCACAGTTCGACACATTCCCCTTTCAGCTCATTTCTTCTTGTGGTTCTTTAACCTTCCCATGCACAAAAATAAAATTGCCAAAGAACAGATTTTCAGCAACTTGAGGCTGCTGGCACATTTGTAAAGTACAGCTGATTCATTGTGTAGGCAGCAGCAGCAGTTGCTGGTGGTGAGCAACACGTCCCTCAGCAAACTGTTCTTGCTGTCATGCTGGCCGTTGCAAGCTTTCCCCGGGTCCCCTGCTGGGCGACGTCTTGACTCAGGTGGGTTCAGCCCATTTTCGATACAAATCACAGTTCTGTGATGTAGCTGTGACCCGTCTTCCATTTTTGAACGCTGCTGGGTGTGACTGAGCTGGCAGTGCCACCAAACAGGAGCGAATTTGTGAATCTGAGGAAGGCAGGACAGTTCCTCGGAGGTCCACAGAAGCAGCCTGAGCCATTGTAGTTCCAGGTGAATTCTCTGTTCGCCAACCATCATCCAACAAAGGCCTTGGCCAGGCCACCTTACGTGCTCAGTAGCCTGTTAACTGAATGCTTGTGGTCTGGTCCTGAAAGAGAATCAGATGTCCTGCTAGAAGTAATGGGAAGTCATGTGATGTGTAACATAAGCTAGCAAACTAAGGGCCAATTAGGAAGGCAAACCACCCTGAAGATTCCTTCCCATTAATATCCAACATTCCATTATAAGCAAAAATTTAAAGTTTAAAATTGTATCTTTTATTTTAAATCTCTTCATGGTAAATAAAATATTCAGTTCACATCCTTATTTATCTGGAGAACGTTGTGGGGAAAGCCAGAGCATGCTGACAACTAAGTATAGGGACTGTGATGCTGATAAATCCTCTGCATCTTTGGGCCTGGAGTGATAGTAGATGCAGTAGTTTTAAAACGGCATATATTCATGGAATAGAACATTTCAGTGGAAGAGGAAACCACAAATATAACATTTCAATTCAAGAACGGAAAGCAGTAACAGGCTGGTGGAGTAGAAATGTCCCCATGATTCCTATTGGCATGAAATGGATCACATAGCGGAATTACTTACAAATAAATTGAACTTTTAGGTAAAATGTGTTTTTTTTAACAAAGACATAGAAACCACAAGGTGGTTCAAGATGTAGAATCAATGGATGTCTTAAATCACTGTAAGGATTAGACTGAGTTTCAAGGGGAATTATGGAATGTCACACACGAACCTCAGGCAGCAACATTTCAAAGGCACAGCGGACATTCAAAAAGATGGACTGTGATCTCCTGTGGGATGTATCTCAGACCACAGACATGGTTCTAGTTGAAAGAAAGGCAATTTAGGCACCAGACCAGTTTCTACGGATTGGAAGATAGCTAATGCAACTCCACTATTTTAAAGAAGGGAGGTAGAGAGAAAACAGTGAACTATAGGCTGGCTAGCCTGACATTGTTAGTGGGGAAAATGCTAGATTCCATTATAAAAGATTCAATAGAAGAACACTTGGATAAGAGTGACAGGATCAGACAAAATCAGCAAAGATTTATGAAAGGGAAATCATGCTTGACAAATCAATTGGAATTTTTTTAAGGATGCAACTCGTAGTTTTGATAAGGGAGTCCAAGTGGATGTGGTTTTCAGAAGGTTTTCGACATAGACGAGCATAAGAAATTAGCATTTAAATTAAAGAACATGGATTTGTATCAGCATACTGACATCGATAGAGAACTTGTGGCCAGGCAGGGAACAAAAACTAGGAATACATATGTCGATTTCCTAGTCACTCATGGGTATTGCAGGGCTTAGTGCTTGGACCCCAGCTCTTCACTATGTATATATTAATGATTTAGATAAGGGAACAAAATATAAATCTCCAAGTTTACAAACACCACAATGCTGGGTGGGACGTAAAGATACTTCAGTGAGATTTGGACAACGTGAGTAAATGGGAAAATGCATGGCAGATGAAGTATAATGTAGATAAAGTGGGATTATCCACTTTGGTAGCAAAAATAGGGAAGAGGATTATTGTCCAAATGGTGATAAATTGGAAATGAGACCTGGGTGTCCTTGTGCATCAGTCACTGAAAGTAAGGATACAGGTGCAGCAGGTGATAAAGATGGCAAATGGTATGTTGGTCTTCAAAGCAAGAGGATCAAGGATGTTTTTCTGCAATTGTACAGGGCCTTGGTGTGACCACACCTGGTCTTCTTACCTGAGCAATGATGTTCTGGCTATGGAGGGAATGCCACAAAAGTTTACCAGGCTGATTTCTGGGATGGCAGGATCAGTTAGGATTAAAATTCACTGACGCTTAGAAAAATGATGGGGAAATCTCATAAAAACCTATAAAATTCTAACAGGGCTGGACAGAGTAAATATGGGAAGGATGTTCCCGAAAACCAGGGAGTCCAGAACTAGGGTCAAAGTTTAAAGATATCGGGTAGGCCATTGAGGACTGGGATTGAGGGCAATTTCTTCACCCAGAGAGTGGTAAGCCTGTGGAATTCTCTGCTGCAGAAAGTAGTTGAAGCCAAAATATTGAATGTTTTTAAGAAGGTGTTAGATACAGTTCTTAAAGCTAAAGGGACTAAAGAATGTGGGAATGAAGCAGGAACAAGGTACTGAAATGGATCAGGCTTGAAGGGCTAAAAATTGTCTATTCCTGCTCCTATTTTCATGTCTCTGTGGTTATCAAGTGTTCCCTCAAATCTATCTACGAAATTTAGCTAAACGAGCCTGTGTGATAGAGAATTCCATTTTCTAAAAGCACTTTACACAGTGAGCTTTCTCCTGAATTCCGTACTGGATTAATTTCATATTGATCTCTCATTAGTTTTTGAATCACTAAAGAGGGGTAACATTGTCTCCGCATCCGTCCTCTCCAATCCCAGTATAATTCCATTGAAGTCTCCTGTCACTGAATAGTCGAATGGCCTACTCCTGCTGTTATTTTCTATGGTTCTATGTTTTTATTTTTTTATTTTGGCCAGTGTGCTAGACTGCAGTTCAGGTTCCACTGTGCTAAGATGTGCTGTGAAGGAATGTAGCTGAGAAATTCCACCTGAAACCCCTACATGTGCAGATTTTTTTAAAAGAAGAGTCATTCTGATTGCTGAAAGCAAGTCAGCAGAGCCTATTTTGATGGAAACTAGACAAACTCCTTTCAGCTAGACACAAAAATCACCAAACCATCACCTAAATGACAAAGTCAGTGCTACCGGAATATCCCCACAGTGTTTCACAATTGATTCGTCACGGAGAAGCGAAAGACTAATTTGTATGTTCCTTTTAAACTTCTGCCTTTTTGAATTTGTCTCTCATTTCTAATCCATACCTACATGTGTCAAGCCTGACTTTCTTTTAATGCATTTTGGTCATTAACCAACTCAATTGCTCTTTAACCTCAAAGAAGACTGGCGAATTGAATGGATTCTTTCTTAAATTAAGCTATTTGTGACCAACTGACGAAGGGGTTTGAATATAGAAAGGGAGCCAGTTCATCCCTCTTCACTGGGGATCAACAAATCGGGGAAGTTCACCTGAGACAGTAAATATATCGTTGACATAAGTTTCACTCACTTTCCTTGTTGCCACACCCAGTCAAATACTGCCCTAATGTCAAGGACAGTTACCCTCACCTCCACTCTTCAGTTCAGCTCCTTTGTTTTTGGATCAATGTTGTAATAAGGTCCAGGAGCTGAGGGACCTGGAAAAGCCCCAAATTGAGCATCTGTGAGTAGGTTGTTGTTAACTAAGTGTTGATTGATGATACTGTTGATGACACCAACCATCCCTTTGATAATGATCAAGAGTAGTCTGTTGGGATAGTTATTAGTCGAGTTGGATTTGTGCTTTTTTTTTTGTGGATAGGACTCACCAGGGCAATTTTCCATTTTGCTGGGTGGATGCCAGTATTGTAACTGTACTGGAATAACTTGGTGAGGGGAACAGCTGGTTCTGCAGTACAAATCTTCAGTACTATTATTGGAATCTGGTCAGGGCCCATAGCCTTTGCAATATCTGGTGTTTTCAGCCTTTTCATTATATCAAGCAGAATAAATTGAAATTTCTGAAGGCTGGCATCTGTGATGCTGGGACCACAGGAGGAAGCAGAGATGGATTGTCCACGAGACGCTTCTGACTGAAGATGTTTGCAAATGCTTCAGCCTGGTCTGTTGCATTGATGCGCTGGGCTCTCCCATCATTGAGGATGGAGATAGTTCTCTGGGAGTGGTTTAATGCACACTACCATTCATGATTGGATGTGATAGGACTGCAGAGTTTAAACCTGATCCATTTCTGGCAGGCTCATTTAACTCAGCCTATTGCAGGCTTCTCACGTTGCCTGGCGCTGCTCCTACATGCTGTCCTCGACTCTTTACTGGGCCAAGTTGAGCCCCTGGCTTGGTAGTAATGTAGGGTGGGGGATGTATTAGAGTATGAGGTTGCAGATTGTTTTTGAATACAATGCTGCTGCTACTAATAGCCTACACAAAGCCTCATGAAAACCATACCTTCAGTAATTAGAGATAATGGGAACCGCAGATGCTGGAGAGCCTGAGATAACAGGTGTGGAGCTGGATGAACACAGCAGGCCAAGCAGCATCTCAGGAGCACAAATGCTGACATTTCGGGCCTAGACCCTTCTTCTAGTCCCGAAACGTCAGCTTTTGTGATCCTAAGATGCTGCTTGGCCTGCTGTGTTCACCCAGCTCCACACTTCAGTAATTAGATCTGTTTGAAATTTATCCAATTTTGCACATTGGTGTTTCCCCTCTCGCTTCCACATGCTGATTTACATCTAGTACTGGAAGACAGAAGAAGACTTTTTGATAATTTCATCCCAGATTTCTGTGTTAACTGCTATTAACTCACTATTATCACTTTCTCAAAGACCAACATTCATTTTACTTACTTTTTTAAAATTCTTATAGGAGCTCTTGCTGTCTTTTTAAAAATTCTTAGCTGGCTTCCCCACATACTCTAATTTCTTCCTCCTGTTTAACCTTTTTAACTATTCTCTGCTGTTCTATATATTCTGACCAATCATCTGACATGTTACTCAGCTTTGTGCAGTTACAGTTTTCTCTTAAGATTTTTCTAACGTCTTTAGGGAATGATGGCGGCTCCTATCTTGAGTCATTTCCTTTATAGTGGAATATATTCATTCTGAAAATTCTGAAATATTCCTCTATATGTCTGCCATTGTCTCTATTAATCTGTCCCCTAGCCTCAAGGTGCAGTGCCTCACGGGAGGTTGCTGAGCAAGGTGAGGGCACATGGTGTTCGAGGTGAGCTACAGGCTTGGATTGAGGATTGGCTGTCTGACAGAAGGCAGACAGTTGGGATAAAAGGCTCTTTCTTGGAATGGCAAACCTGTGACGAGTGGTGCCCCGCAGGGTTCAGTGTTGGGGCTGCAGCTGTTCTCCTTATATATTAATGAACTGGATGAAGGGACTGGGGGCATTCTGGTGAAGTTTGCCGATGATATGAAGATAGGTGGACAGGCAGGTAGTACTGAGGAGGTGGGGAAGCTGCAGAAAGATTTAGACAGTTTAGGAGAGTGGTCCAGGAAATGGCTGATGAAATTCAATGTGAGTAAATGTGAGGTTTTGCACTTTGGAAAAAAGAATACAGGCATGGACTATTTTCTAAACGGTGAGAAAATTCGTAAAGCAGAAGTACAAAGGGATCTGGAGTGTTGGTCCAGGATTCTCTAAAAGTTAACTTGCAGGTAGAGTCCGTGATTAAGAAAGCGAATGTAATGTTGTCGTTTATCTCAATAGGGTTGGAATATAAAAGCAGTGATGTGCTTCTGAGGCTTTATAAAGCTCTAGTTAGGCCCCATTTAGAATACGGTGTCCACTTTTGGGCCCCACACCTCAGGAAGGACATACTAGCCCTAGAGCGTGTCCAGCGGAGGTTCACATGGATGATCCCTGGAATGGTAGGTTTAACGTATGACGAATGGCTAAGGATCCTGGGATTGTACTCATTAGAGTTTAGAAGGTTGAGGGGAGATCTAATAGAAACTTACAAGATAATGTATGGCTTAGAAGGGGTGGACGCTAGGAAGTTGTTTCCGTTAGGCGGGGAGACTAGGACCCGTGGGCACAGCCTTAAAATTAGAGGGGGTAAATTTAAAATGGAAATGAGACGACATTTGTTCAGCCAGAGAGTGGTGGGCTTGTGGAATTTATTACCACGGAGTGCAGTGGAGGCCGGACGTTAGATACCTTCAAGGCAGAGATCGACAAATTCTTGATCTCAAGAGGAATCAAGGGCTACGGGGGGAGTGCAGGGAAGTGGAGTTGAAATTCCCAACAGCCATGATTTAAATGGCGGCGTGGACTTGATGGGCCGAATGGCCTTACTTCCACTCCTATATCTTGTGGTCTTATGGTCTTATGACACGAAGATGAGTGGTAGAGCAAAGTGTGCAGTGGACTCTGAAACTTTGCAGAGGGATGTAGATAGTTTTAATGAGCGATGGTCTGGCAGATGGAGCACAATGTTGATAAATGTGAAGTCATCCACTTTGGTCGGAATAACAGTAAAAAGGACTACTACTTGAACAGTCAAACATTGCAGCATACTGTTGTGCAGAGGGACCTGGGTGTCCTTGTGCATGAATCACAGAAGGTTGGTTTGCAGGTGCAACAGGTAATTAAGAAGGTAAGTGAAATTTTGTCCTTCATTGCTAGACGGATTGAATTTAAAATCAGGGAGGTTATGTTAAAGCTGTATATGGTCCTGGTGAGGCCACACCTGGAGTACTACTTGCAGTTTTGGCCTCCTTACTTGAGAAAGGAGGGGGTGCAGAGGAGATTCACTAGATTGATTCCAGAGTTGAGATGGTTGGCTTATGAGGAAAGACTGAATAGACTGGGATTATATTCATTGGGATTTTGAAGAATGAGGGGGATCTTACAGAAACATCTAAAATTATGAAGGGAGTAGACAAGTCGAAGTAGGGAGGATATTTCCACTGGCAGGTGAAACCAGAACAAGAGGGCATAGCTTCAAAATTAGGGGGAGCAGATTTAGGACTGAGTTGAGGAGGAACTTCTTCACCAAGAGAGTTGTAAATCTGTGGAATTCCCTGCCCAGTGAAGTAGTTATTGTTCCTCACTGAATGTTTTTAAAGCTAAGGCAGATAATTTTTTCAACAGTAAAGGAATTAAAGGTGATGGTGAGAGGGTGGGTACGTGGAGCTGAGGCCATGAGGAGATCAGCCATGAGCTTACTGAATGGTGGAGTGGACTCGAAGGCCAGATGCCCTCCTCCTACTCCTGGTTCTTATGCTGACCTCAGCTTTCATATCTACATAGGGTGCTTTTGTTCAGGTTTAAAATACATGTCCCCTATCCAATCGGCCCCATTTCAACATGGATGTAAAAATTCAATCATATTGTGGTTACAGCTACCTAGAGGTGCCTTAACTCAGAGATCATTAATTAATCCTGTCACATTTCACAGGGCCAAGTCTATCCTTCTGTCTAGTTGATTTCACAACATGCTGTTGCAAGAAACCATCTCAAAAGCATTCCCCAAACTCCTAAACCCTGCCACTACTGCTAATCTGATATTTCAGGTGTACACGCAGATTAACGTTACCTGCGATGACTGTTATCCCTTTATCACAGGCATCCAACATTTCTTCTAGTATACTTAGTTAGGAGAGGAAGAGCAACTCATCTTTTAATTAGGCACTTTACAGCCCTGCATTCAACACAGACGCAAAAGCTTCAGAACATGAGTGATAATGGGAACTGCAGATGCTGGAGATCCAAGATAATGAAATGTGAGGCTGGATGAACACAGCAGGCCCAGCAGCATCTCAGGAGCACAAAAGCTGACGTTTCGGGCCTAGACCCTTCATCAGATGAAGGGTCTAGGCCCGAAACGTCAGCTTTTGTGCTCCTGAGATGCTGCTGGGCCTGCTGTGTTCATCCAGCCTCACATTTCGTTATCTTCAGAACATGAACTCTGTTTATCATCGACTTTGATTTCTTTTTGTCATGTGCTGGTTTGAACGTTGCTTTCCATGTTTTTGCTTTTGAATTGAGTTGTTCATTGTTCACACTCAAGGTGTTTACGATCCAGACAATCCCTCTCTCCTTAGTTTCAACAGCACATAACCCATCACATTTCTAAGCTGGCTTTTAGTTCTGAAGGACACTATTATTCAACTTGAAATGTTAACTCTGTTTCTCTCTTCAAAGTTTCTGCCAAACATGCTGAGTATTCCAAGCATTTTCTAAATATGTTTCAGATTTCCAGCAACTGCAGTGTAACCGTTTCATTTTTATTATGAATCTGATATCATGGCTAAAAAATCAATAGAACAGCAGATGCTGTAAATTAGGAACAAAAACAATGTTGCTGGAAAAGCTCAACAAGTCTGGCAGCATCTGTGGAGGAGAAAACAAACTTAACGTTTTGGGTCCGGTGACCCTTCCTCAGAACGGAAAGGGGCACTGGACCCGAAACGTTAACCTTATATCGTGGCTGTCTGGGAACCAAGGCATATTGACTCGAATATTTACATTTTTGTGGTCAAGAGCACTAAAAGTGAGAGTTATGACAAACAAGTTTCCTATTCTGATAAGATCCCAGACATTTGTTGACTGTAATGAAATAAATTCAGCTGAGAGAAGTTACACATACCCAGAATCTCGTACCTTACGATTCCCGGCCTTAAGCCATTTTAAAGCAAAAAACGCAACCAAGCTTGTTAAATACAGCAAGTAGAAGGTAAAATTGAATCCTGGAGCATATTTATACCTGAGATGTGCAAGTGAATTCAAATTATTTGTAAACTGTGGGCTCAAACAGTATCTCATCCTTTACTCATACAATGGGAGACTCAACTTCATCTAATGACTTAAACATTGAATCTATGCTATGTAAAAAATATTAGCCCGATCAAAAGCAAGCCTTAAATTTATATTAAACTTTGCTACTCCAGCCATTTTTTTTGACAGAAGAAGGGAGCTCCACATATCTGGGAGGGGATTCCACTCAGGGGTCCCTCTGAAATGTGGAGCCATACTTCCATTCTGTCAGATCTATTGTAGTGCAGAATTGTCAGAGGAAAGCAAACCACTACCCCCCCCCCCACCCCATTTTCACAGCAATTAGTTATGGTATTCTGAAATTTAAAGGTCTTGGCAGCTGCTTTGATATCTGCTTTTAACTGTAAGTGCATAGATTAATGAGATATTAGGTGCAGGGAGGGCAGAGTGCCAGATAGGGTAGGAGTGATAGGGCACCACATTGATATGGCACCAGGGCTCTAGGATAGTAGGATGCCAGCTGGAATGATGAAGCTGGGAAGGGGTAGTGTGCTGGAGCAAAATGCCAGATGAGTAGGTGGGTGAGATGCCAGGTTGGTAGAGCTCCAGTTGGGTAGGATGCTGGGTAAGTACGTAGGGTGCCAACTGGTTAGGATGACAACTACGTAGGAGGTAGGGTGTCGGGTAATGCCAGGGTGCAAGGAAGCAAGATAAGTGATACAATGTTTAGTGTAGGTCAGGGTGGGTGAAATCAGGTCCAGCAGGGGACAGGGCAGGTCGGGTCTGGTGGTAGGATAACAAATTGTGGGGCTAGATGAACACAGCAGGCCAAGCAGCATCTTAGGAGCACAAAAGCTGACGTTTCGGGCCTAGACTCTTCATCAGGTCTAGGCCTGAAACATCAGCTTTTGTGCTCCTAAGATGCTGCTTGGCCTGCTGTATTCGTCCAGCCCCACACTTTGTTATCTCGGATTCTCCAGCATCTGCAGTTCCCATTATCTCTGGTGGTAGGATGTTGGGTCAGATCCAACAGGATTGGTGTTGGTTCGGGTTGGGTCCAGTGACAGAGAGAGGAGAAGTCACAAACTGAATTAGGTCAGTTCCAGTAGAGATGGGGGTGTAGGGGTTTCAGATCTGGTCCAGCGGGGTTGAAGGGGGAGTTGGGTTCACAGGGTAGGGTTAGGTCAGGGTCTAAGCGTGTAAGTGATCTGGTGGCGGTGTAGCTGAGTGTGCAGGTAAGTATGTGGTCTGTTTAATAGTTAATTAGGAGTTAGATTGCATATTTAATCATGTAACTTTTCTCTGAGTATCTACTATATTCTATTTTATGGGAAGCACAGAAAGTCTCCAGTTTAAATATAGACTTTCAGAGGGTTGGAGGAGCACTGGGATGGTCCCACAGAAAATTCCAAGGACCTCATGCTCTACTCTTATCCATGCTGGTGTAACGACTCTCTGATCAGTGGAAAATCCAGACCATTGTGTGTTTCACAGCCTCTGTAAGTTCTAAATGTTCTATGCTATTGTCATTGGATTGTAGTCACTATTGCAATGTAGAAATATAGTGAGATTCTTAATAAGTACTTTGCGTCGGTATTCACTGATATGAGGGACATGACAAATGTTGAGATTAGGGACAGATGTTTGATTACTCTAGGTCAGGTCGAACATAATAAGGGGCAGAAGCGTTGGGTATTCTAAAAGACATTAGGGTGGACAAGTCCCCAGGTCCGGATGGGATCTATCCCAGGTTATTGAGCGAAACGAGAGAGGAAATAGCCAGGGCCTTAACAGATATCTTGGCAGCATCCTTGAGCATGGGTGAGGTCCTGGAAAACTGAAGAATCACTAACGTTGTCTTCTTGTTTAAGAAGCGTAACAAGGATAATCCAGGAATTTATAGACCAGTGAGCCTGCCTTCAGTGGTGGGGAAGCTGCTGGAGAAGACACTGAGGGATACGATCTATTTACATTTGGAAGAAAATGGGCTTATTAGTGATAGGCAGCATGGCTTTGTGCAGGGAAGATCATGTCTTACCAACTTGATAGAATACTTTGAGGAAGTGACAAAGTTGATAGATGAGGAAAGGGCTGTAGAAGTCATATACATAGACTTCAGTAAGGTGTTTGATAAGGTTGTCCATGGTAGGTGGATGGAGAAAGTGAAGTTGCATGGAGTCCAGGGTGTACTTGCTAGATGGATAGAGAACTGGCTGGGAACAGGAGACAGAGAGTTGTAGTGGAAGGGAGTCTCTCAAAATGGAGAACTATCACCAGTGGTGTGCCACAGGGATCTGTGCTGGGGCCACTGTTGTTTGTGATATACGTAAATGATCTGAGGAAGGTATAAATGGTCTGATCAGCAAGTTTGCGGATGACACTAAGATTGGTGGAGTAGCAGATAGTGAAGGGGACTGTCGGAGAATGCAGCAGAATATAGATAGATTGGAGAGTTGGGCAGATAAATGGCAGATGGAGTTCATTCCAGGCAAATGCGAGGTGCTGCATTTTGGAAAATCCAATTCAAGAGTGAACTGTATGGTAAATGTAAAAGCCCTGGGGAAAATTGATGCACAGAGAGATCTGGGTGTTCAGGTCCATTGTACCATGAAGGTGGCAACGCAGGTGGATAGAGTGGTCAAGAAGGCATACGGCATGCTTTCATTCATCGGACGGGGTATTGTGTACAAGAGTTGCAGGTCATGTTGCAATTGCATAGGACTTTGGCTCGACCACATTCGGAATACTACATACAGTTTTGGTCGCCACATTACCAAAAGGATGTGGATGTGTTGGAGAGGGTGCAGAGGAGGTTCACCAGGATGGTGCCTGGTATGGAGGGTGCTAGCTATGAAGAGAGGTTGGGTAGATTAGAATTATTTACATTACAAAGACAGGGGTTGAGGGGGGACCTGATTGACATCTGCAAAATCATGAGAGGTATTGACAGGGTGGATAGCAAGAAGCTTTTTCCCAGAGTGGGGGATTCAATTACTAGGGGTCATGAGTTCAAGTTAAGAGGGGAAAAGTTTAAGGGAGATGTGCATGCAAAGTTCTTTACACAGAGGTTGGTGGGTGGGAACGCATTGCCAGCAGAGGTGGTAGAGACAGGCACGGTAGCATCATTAAGATGTATCTAGACAGATACATGAATGGGCAAGGAGCAGAGGGATACAGATCCTTGGAATATAGGCGACAGGTTTAGATAGAGGATCTGCATCAACACAGGCTTGGAGGGCCGAAGGGCCTGTTCCTGTGCTGTAATTTTCTTTGTTCTTTCTTTGTTCTTTGAACAATTAGCACTTAGCAAAGTCCTTACAAACAACAAGATAAGAACCAATAAATTTCCACATGAGAAAGTGGACAGGAATCAGTTTAATTTATCATTGAAGAAGTGACAACTGAAATGGTGTAGCACCTTTTGGTGTAGAACCTAACTCAGATACCAGCTTAGACTTCAGCCTGAAGCTCTGGGCTGGGTTTTTACCCCATACCCTTCTGATGCAGAGATAAGAGTTCTACCACTGAAACAAGGAAGATAATGTAAGAAAAGCTCAATTTAATTAATTATATAAAAGGATGAGGAGAATATGTCAAAGATATAAACTAGTCATCCGACAGTAAGAAGCTCAGAGCATGAAAATTTCAACCCAATGAGTCTATTGCAAACATAGTTCATTTTCAATTCTTCCATTGTTGATCCCAAAACTCTTTTGAAAAGAGCAAGCAGTTTTGGTAACTATTTCCCTTCAATAAACATTGATACAGCTTCTTCATTGAGATGTTAGTTGAAACTCCTTACTCATATTTCAAGGCTTCAGTTGCACTGTACTAATGTACATTGACATTGTAAATAGCCCATTAGAATTCATAACTTGGTCTGGTGGTTCTCTGTCATCTTATCTGAGACCCTCAGCTGACATATTGTCCCCCTGCAACCTTTGGGTTTCCATTTGCAACCTTTAATAAAGGGAGAGACAAAGTGACAAAATGTGCAGATGCCAAATGAGATTGACAAAACAAGTAACTGAATAGCCAACCTATAACCCTTGCAGACAACTAAAACATTTCTACTATTTATTATGAAGAACTATGGATGATAAAGCATTCGCTATTTTATATAGTAATGTAATAATATTTTGACCAAATGTCAAATGTAAATCAAACAAAATTATGGCAATGATTCCTTGGAAGAAATGGATAATATTCTTGCTCCAGAGAAGGGTGCAGTTCTGTGGATTAAGTGCATTCTTACTCCAGGATTGCTACAATCCTGTGATGGCTCACAGATAGCATAAGAGCGTGTGGGAAGCAATAATATCTAATTGCCCAATATGTTTCAATTTAGGGTAGTCTTCACCTTCTTGGTAGCTGAAAGCAAATTACATCTTTTCTTTGCAAATTCTCTTCCTCTTTTCTTCTGTTGTACAAAACTGAAACGTTGATTAAAGATTCAAACTGGGAAATGATGTGATGGGGCCCAGAACACCATGAATGCTAAGATTATTTGGAAACATCATCCTGCTTCAGAGCAATGCCAGTCTGCTGGAAAATAGTTCAGCCACCCTCTCAAAATTTTGTAGGCAAAATTGCAGGCCTCCAAAACAAAATAATTTATTTTAAACTGTTTGTAGCTATCAACAGAAAAAAAAAGTATCTTTCGGGGTTTTAGAACAGTTCCAATCCTGGCAGTGAAACCTGGTAAATTGTGTCTTTCAATTAACAACATCCTTCAATAGCAGTCATTTTAAACTGCATCTATTTCCATTTTCTTATAATTAAGAAACTGTTTCAAAAACAGACATGAAATGTCTACAATTACTTTAGTAATGCATTTGTCTACCTCATGGCAGACTGGTACATAGCATGAGTCTCATGGGATCAGGGGAGAGATGGATATAAAACTGGCTTGGTGATAGAAGACAGAGAATAGTAGTCCAAGGGAGCTTTTTGGAATAGAGATCAGTGACTAGTGGTGGTTTGTAGGGATCAGTGCTGGGACTTCCGTTGTCCGCATTATACATAAATGATCTGGAGGAAAATGTAGGTGTCTGACTGGTAAGTTTGCAGATGACACAAAAGTGGCAGAGTGACATATAGTGAGGGGGATTGTCAAAGAAAAATGTTTGGATATAGGTAGATTGCAGATTTTGGCAGAGAGATGGCAAATGGAGTTTAATCCAGACAAATGCAAGGTGATGCATTTTGGAAGATCAAATTCAGGCGCAAATTATACAATAAATTGCAGAACCCTTAGGAGCATTAGCATACAGAGAGATCTGGGTGTACGGGTCCACAAGTCCCTGGAAGTGGCAACACAGGTGGATAAGATGGTCAAGAAGGCATACAGCAAACTCGCCTGCATTGGCTGGGGCGTTGAATAAAGAAATTGGCAAGTTATGTTACAGCTATATAAAGCTATAGTCAGGCCACATTTGGAATTTTGCATGCAGTTCTGATCACCAGACTACCAGAAGGACATGGATGCTTTGGAGAGGGTGCAGAGAAGATTTACCAGGATGTTGTCTTGTCTGCAGGATTTTGGCTATGAGGAGAGGTTGAATAAACTGGGATTATTTTCAGTGGAAAGACAGGGACTGCGGGGCAACCTGATAGATATCGACAAAATTATGACAGGTTGGATAGGGTGGGTTGCCAAAGGCATTTTTCTCCAGAGTGAAAAGGTCAACTACAAGCAGGCACAGGTTCAAGGTGAAATGGAGGAAAGTTTAGGGGAAAAGTGTGGGTAAAGATTTTCACACAGAGGTTCGTGTGTGCCTGGAATGCACTGCCAGCGGAGATGGCAAAAGCAGGCAATGCTGGCAACATTTAAGGCATATTTTGATAGACACATGAACGGCAGGGAAACAGACATATAAAACTGCATGTGGGCCATAAATATTGGATCTGAATAAGGATTAGAGTTGGGGCAGGCTAGGTGGGCTGAAGGGTTTGTTTCTGTGTAATATTGCATTGTATTGTAAATGGGTGAGTTAGGGATTCGTAAATATCTCAAATGTAACATGATTTTTTCAGGGCAGATACTGACTAAGACAATAGCCCATACACCAAAATATTCCAAGAATAGTTTATCAGCATGCAGATTTTCCAGTTGTGTGCATTTTTTGTATTTCATGCAATGTTAAAACTGTCTTACACTGACATTGCAGGGACCATTCTTCAACATGCATGTCATTATCATTCATATCTAGAATAAATGCTGATGCTTTTTTTTGGACAAATATTCCACCTCCTCAGACTAGTGTGTGTCATGAAATTGGACACCTCCAAGCCTTGACTTTCCATCCACTAAAATTAATATGCAAAAAAGTGGAAATGTTCACTGTTAGCACATACAATTAGTGCTTACAATAAACTTTTAATACTTTAATTACATACCCATTGTGTAGTATAAACAGAATGAATGATGAGGAAGCTGTGTTTACAATATTCATCTCTCAGTCCAAATCTGACTCATGAACTATCAGATCATCCTACACATGGGCATAAATCATAGCCTACAGTTCCTCCTCATCGCATATGCTCTTGATATCTTACACAGTTTTTTGATAATCTATAGGTAATTGTAATTTAGTTAAGCAGGTGATACCTTTAAACATCATTAACATAAAGAGAATCCTTCATATCAAGTCAAAAGTTGGGATGTTTGCCAATGATTAAACAGTATTCAGTTCCATATAGTCCTCACATAATTAAGCAATCCATGCCCATGTGCAGTAAGTTGTGAACAACATCTAGGCTTGAGCTAAGAGGTAGCACATAAAATTCACACATAAAAATGCCAAGCAATGTCCATCTCCAGAAGTGGGAGTCTAACTATCTCCTCTTGATATTCAAAGGCATTACTTTTGCGGCACCCATTAGCACCAGCATCCTACAGTCAGCGCTGACCAGAATTGTAACCAGACCAGCCATACCAACTTGGCGGCTGCAACAGTAGGTCAGAGGCTGGAAATTCTGTGAACATACGTCTGCGCTCCTCAAGACTTTACATCAACTTCATGGCACAGATCCATGAAATACTCTATACTTTTCTGATGTTCAGCAGCTTCAATAACACCCAAGAAGCTTTGCGATATTCACATTGATGCAGCTACTTGATTGGCACCCAAACATAACTTTAAATATCCACTTTCTCTACCCCTACAGGATACATGGCAGTAACACACTGGCTTTTTTGACAACCTTCCAAACTTGCCACCCAGAGAATAAGAGGCACAAATACAGAGGAACATCACCACTTCCAAATTCCCTTCTAAGTCAAGACCGCACTGATTGGGAAATATATCACTATCCTTTTGTTGGCAATGATTCAAAATAGAAATATCTTCCTAACAGTAGGACCTTCACTGCATGGGCTGCAGCAATTCAAGAAGGTGGTAGTGCATCTTTTCAAGGCAATTCAGGATGGGCAATAAATGCTGACCTTACTAGTAGTGCTCACATCTCTTCAATGGATAGTAATTTAATAATTCTGGTTTCAGTGAACTGGCGTTAGTTTTGATTTGTAATGTCGATTTCAAATAATGCAGGGTGGAAATAATAAAATTAAACTAAGTGCCTGTCACTAGAAAACTGAAAACAGTATTTTTCTACTGGTATCTGGTTTAAATTTCTTCACTTGGTCAGAACTGTAGTGTTTTTGCACTTTAGCCGATTTGTGGGGCACGTGGAATCTTTGCCTTGGGTTAATTGTCATTGATGAAAGCACAATCAATTCTGAAAAGAGTATTTTCACTTAGTTCCAAATCACAATTGTAACATAATTCTTGAAGACTTCCAGGAATTGGTGAAGTTGAAGAAAGTGTTGACCAAATGGTAACAAGAATGAAGAATTTCAGCAAGAGTAGCTAATTAGAGAAAAGACAGTTTTAAAGGAAAATTTAATAGAGTTGCCCAAAATCATTAGGAGTTTAATAGAATGATTGTTATTGAAAAACCAGTAACCAGTGCATGTAGATTTAAGATAACAAATAAAAACGCTAAAGGTGACCGGATAGATGTTTTGTGCAGCAAGTCATCATAATCAAGCGTGCACTGCTTGAAACATTCAACAGTAACTTCATTGATAGAATTTGTACTTGAAAGGTAATAAAACTTAAAGGCTTTGGGGAAAGCATAGAGCAGGGGGATTAATTGGATAGCTTTTCCAAAGAGCTGGCACAGGCACAGACAGATTGGCCTCCTTCTGTACCATATGATTCAGAGAAAATAGACTCAGCAAAGAATTGGTGTAAGGACAGTTTGAAAAATTCAGAAGTGAACTGGATTTACAAGGAAATTAACAGGAGGCCAAAGCTAAAGATGCCCTAAGCTTCATAAATCAGCTCAGTGCTGATGTGTTACATTTTTCCAATTTAGACCAAGTAGAAAAACAGAATAGTTACAGCGTAATAATGCAAGTTGTCTGTTTTCAGGTGTTTGACAATTGGTTCACTTTTATGATCTCTGTATTGAAAACCAATTTTAAAAAAATCTACAAATAATGCAGTGCCAACAGCAAAGTGAAAGTACAATAGCAATCCCTGGCCATAGCTGTAAACAATTTTAAAATTCATACTTAATATCAAACTGGCAGTCTTTTAGCAAAGGCTGAGACTGTTTCACAAGTTTTAACTTTGTTCATGCAGTGCACAACTTGGGAAGCTGGAGTTCTACTTTACAGCACGGGGGTATAATGTCCTGCCACTTAGTTCCAATTCCCATCTGCCTTCAATAGCTCTTTATCTTCCTGCCGTCATTTTTTTCGTCTTATTAAATACTTTGTTTTAAAAAAAGAAAATCTCCAGGAATTACGTTTATCGATCTCCATGAAACAAGAGCATCACATAAAGAATAAATACTTGCTGGAACAGTTTAGCAAACCTCTCATTTATAGCTTAGCATTTACAGTTAACATGAGTTTATACTGCATGGACTCCAGCATGCTCTCTGTGTCATTTGCGAAAGTGACTGTCCGTTCTTCTCTTATGGACAATGATTGTCATAAAATTGAAAGCATACCTAGATATAAAACGCTCTGCTCTCCCGGATACCTCTTTACTGTACGGAGCCGCTCATTTTAGTTTATTAGCCAAAAGTGATCAGAATTACTCAAACTCGGAACAGGTTTGATCAAACATGAACTGATTCAGAATGGAGGCAGCACAATTTTACTGCAAACATGGGCAGCAATTCATTTAGTAGGCCAACAGCGAATGCATCATTGAGACGTACTTTCAGGCTCTGCGGTCGTTTGAGGACAGAGATCACCAGCGTGCTAAGGAACGCGCTCAGCTCCATTTAACTCGGTTTTCAAAGAAAAGGATCTGACAAAAAACACTTCTGTTGTTTATGGTTCTGGCACAGGCTGAATGACCTGATTTACGATGCCTTTATTTCCTTTTGCACATATTATCACAGCCATGGCTTTCGGACTCTGCTCTTGATTTTATTTCAGGAGAGAGAAAAAAATTTTTAAAAAGCTACAGGTGATAGTTAAGGGAGATGGACAATGTATACTAAGCACGATCAATATCAAATTGTAACTTTCATATGTGTGTATTTAAACCAAAACCGCTGGAACTCAGATTCATCGTACACCAGAGTGTGCACGTCTGAAGTTGTACAATATACATTGCTTTTCCGATGTTTTCACAGGAGAGCTGGAAACCGATGCCCTGGATAATGATTTCACATTGTTTTCATTTAAAGTGTAAGCTGTAGAGGCTCCGGAGAATGAATCCAGAGCCGTTGTTTACAGATCAAGCCTGCAGCTGACTCACTTTCCCCGGTCCTCCTTATCTTCAGAAGGTGGCAGTTAATATTAAACGATCCTTCAACTGGCAAATAAATGCATTAAACAGCGACACAAGTGCGAACAGCTGCAGTGAGACATTCATTGCGAAGCTTGTACAGTGCTCCGCAAATATGACAAAACTACGATGTAAGTAACATTTCTTTGTAGTCATCTTTTTGATTTTTTTAAAATCATCATCCATTGAAAGCTAACTATCTCTTTGAAGAATTCAGATGCACTCCCTGATAGGATAGACCGAGATAGTAGGAACTGCAGATGCTGGAGAATCTGAGGTAACAAGGTGTAGAGCTGGATGAACACAGCAGGCCAAGCAGCATCAGAGGAGCAGGAAAGCTGACGTTTCAGGCCTAGGCCCTTCTTCAGGAACGGGGGAGAGGAACCCGGGGAACCTGAAAATAAATAAGGAGAGAGGGGGAAGCAGATAGAAGATGGATCGAGGAGAAGATAGGTGGAGAGTAGACAGACCAGACAATGAGACGGGGATGGAGCCAGTAAAGGTGAGTGTAGGTAGGGAGGGGGTAGGTCAGTCCAGGGAGGAAGGATAGGTTAAGGGGGTGGGAAGAGGTTAGTAGGTAGGAAATGGAGGCGCAGCTTGAGGTGGGAGGAGGGGATAGGTGAGAGGAAGAACAGGTTAGGGAGGTGGAGATGAGCTGGGTTGGTTTTGGGATGTGGTGGGGGGAGGGGAGATTTTGAAGCTTGTGAAGTCCTCATTGATACCATTGGGCTGCAGGGTTCCCAAGTGAAATATGAGTTGCTGTTCCTGCAACCTTTGGGTGGCATCGTTGTGGCACTGCAGGAGGCCCAGGATGGACATGTCGTCTGCAGAATGGGAGAGGGAGTTGAAATTGTTCATGACTGGGAAGTGCAGCTGTTTAGTGCAAACTGAGCGTAGGTGTTCTGCAAAGCGGCTTGGGGACTGCCCCCGCCTCTTTGAACAGTCTATCTCCTCTCCACCTTTCTTCTCCTCTGTCCATCTTCTATCCGCCTCCCCGTCTCTCTCTATTTATTTCAGAAGCCCCTTCCCCACCCCATTTCTAAAGAAGGGTCTAGGCCCAAAATGTCAGCCTTCCTGCTCCTCTGATGCTGCTTGGCCTGCTGTGTTCATCCAGCTCTACACCTTGTCTACCCTGGATAGACTGAGAAATGGTTTCAAAATGGTGATGGTGTCCCAGTGAAATAATCATACTGAGTTAAAAAAAACTGCCAATTAAATCACTTCCTTTGAACAAGTCACAGAAACGTTATTTAAATTGAAACATTTGGATCCTTCCGGAGGCAAATTTCTAACAAAGACTTGAAAATAAAAAAATTGCAACAAATCCAATAAATCAATTGATCTGGCCGATTGAAAGCTCTTGTTTAATTCCTTATGTAAATTAATTAATTCCTTATGTAAATTAACAGAATAAGAGAAGCCCATGTCCAACCTGAAACTTAGAAAAACTTATATTTGAGTGTGAAACTGACTAGAGCCAGGACAGGATTCGGTTACATTTTCATCAGGCTCTTAAAGTACTGATTCTTGTGAGATTTCCAAAGTTGATTTTTACATTGGTTGTTGGGGCATTTTTAAGCTGATAAGATGACATTTCAGCACTTGATTCTGCAGTCTTTCTGCCACAGGTTTCCGGTCTAATTCTGTACTTGTGCATTTACATTATACTTGATCTTGTAACTATGTCATCTAATTTTGCCACCCTGCTAACTGCCATGTCATCTCTTTCTTCTGCCATGTCATCTTTCATTCCTATTCTGTCACTGTTGTCTCTCAGTTTGACTTCCATCCTTGTATTTGCACGTCACAGTTAGTTTGAGAGTAGCCATTTCTTGCATTGTCTCAGGATGCTAAACACAATATGTTTAAGCAAAATATGACCTGCTTTTTTTCATAACAGCACTTGCACCTGATTTACTGGGGGGTGATTGTTGTTTATTGCTTGCTTTTATTTTTCGAGTTGGAGTTATAACGTTAAGAGGAATGAATAGTGGGGATTAAAACTCTAGAACTGCTCTTGGTAGTGCTAGCTTTCAGCTGTCAAGCTGTTACTATTGTGGGAATGATTGCGGTTATTCCTGCCTGGCTGAAGGGAGGTGGGTGGGCAGTTAAAATGCCCTAGGTTTCTTTAACCATTCATTTGCCATGCTGATTCAGATGTGAAGCTGCTTTTGTGAACAGAGTTAAAAGGTTTCTGTGAGGTCATTTGAGGTTCTTCTTCAAATGTACAGATCAGTGACTGATGATGTCAATGGGGCATGAATACAGTTTTAATTCTGTATGCTGATGTGATTGGAAAGGCCCTAAGAGGTGAAGAAGCCACAAAGTACTTTTTTTCACTTTCCCTATGACAGTATGAGTGCCCTCAGGGCATCACAAGGAAAATGTTTGGCTTTGTCCTAACCCAAGGCTTCTCCCTCTTGCATCCAGCGACATTGTCCCGAGTGAAACCACCTCCTGTGACTTGCCTATTTGCAGGTGAGCCTCCCCTTGATGCTAGCTGGTAATCTGCCATCCAAACATCCATTCCCATCTGTCCCCTCACGGGCTCTGTGATTTAAAATGGCTGCTGGTGATATTGGACACTGTTTTGCCGAGAGGGCTAGAGTGCAGATCCAATAAATATCGGGTGAATGGCAGCAAATCTCTGAGCTGGTGGAAGTAAACTCAACACCTATCTGCTTCCTTTACCCATGGTAAAAAAAAGTCTGATGAAGGGTCTAGGCCCGAAACGTCAGCTTTTGTGCTCCTGAGATGCTGCTTGGCCTGCTGTGTTCATCCTGCTTCACACTTTGTTATCTTAAAACACTTCACTGTGGTTTCATGAACGATTGCCAAAGACCTGCCTTCAGACAGGGAACTGAAGCAGGTAAATAGTTAACATTCACATTAACATTTTCAGATGAAATGACACCCCCCCGCCAGTTAAATTGCTTTCGCATTTTGTAACTGACAGGGGTAGATAATTGGCTGATGATTCAAACAATATATTATGCTATCTAATTGCACCTCATGAGGTTCATTGAACCACATTTTTGTTTTCCCTTTTACACAGGAATTATTCCATTTATTTTAATCGATTGACACTAACTTAAAGCTAAGAAAATAATATAAGCACATTCAACTTGACAAAGTCAAAGCTTTAGTTAACATTTCATTCTTTAGTCATACTTCAATTCAAAAAGGTTTTATTTAGACTTACGTATTCAAATAAAGTGGTTGAAACAAGATTTGCCAACCCTTTTAACTTTAATTGATCCCAGCTTATTACAAAGCTGTGACTCCCATTTATCTGATGATCCTGTCAACATTTATAACATACTCTCTGTATGAATTCTTTCTAGATTAAAAATAAAAACAACTAGAAAATCTTTCTATGAGTTCTGTGGAGAGGTCATTATGATCTGTACTGTTGCTCTTCTCCAATGCTGTCTGACTTGCTGATCATTTCCAGCATAATAGTTTCAATTTAACATTTCCAGCATCTGCACTATTTTCCATTGTGAATTAGGTTTGGGAATTATGTAATTTTGCATGATGACTTGGGTCAGAATTTTGGTAGTGGGTCGGAGTTTGGGCTGAGAATTAGTATTTATTTGTTGTTAGGACTTGAGCTAAGGTTAACGGTTTTGGCAAGGGGCTACAGTCTACGATTTAGGATTAAAGTGGATTTATTTCAGGGAGTGGCTTAATTTCCTCAACAGGTTGAGGTTATTATTATATTAAATAGAAACCAAAAGAACTGCGGATGCTGTAAATCAGGAACAAAAACGAAGTTGCTGGAAATTCTCAGCAGGTCTGGCAGCACCTGAGAAGGAGAAATCAGACCCTTCCTCAGAACTGAACTGTGTTGTTAATTGTTTGTATTTTTGTTATGTCAAATCAAAATGAAATTGTATCATAACAGAGAAATGAAGGCAAATTGTACAAGGCCAGTTAACACAACTTTGAAGATACATGGCTCTGATATTCATGGTGAAGATGGGGTGTAGTCCATCAAAAAGTTGGCAGGACCCTGGATGTGGAAACCTTGCTGTTCCTAACATTAGGAGCTCAGCAAATAAGACACTGAAGCCTTCTGCTTCATCCATTTCCGTTCATCCCAATGTGTGAGGAATTAAACCAGTAGGAAGTAATTAAGGGTTAATGGACCTGGTATGTGTCCAACATAAATGAGTAGAGGCATTGCAAAGTTTCAGTTAATCAGTTTGTTGTCCAGATAAACATGAATCAAGATATGCCCAGTGGCTAATTCCATCGTGTCTTGAAATATTGTTACCTGTCCTTGATGAGTTCTTTTTATCCACGCCAATGTGAAATTTAAATGTGATACTTGATCTAGTTTAAAAGATTTTGAAAGGGTCCAAATTGGAGAATTGCATTACAAGCTGTACAGTGACCCAATGAGGTTTGACATCAAAGTACCTGAGAAATCTGTTTGTTGATGATTTAAGATGGACACATATAGGTCTGGGCATTGGAGTGGAGAGGATATTCATTAATTGTAATGCTATTACTGTCACACACGTTAATTTAAGGTGGTTATAGATTTCCAGTTTAAGATTGGATCTGGAGAAAGTGTTTGGATTCTAATTTGCATCGAAATGATAAGCTTCACCCTGATTCAAACTTGTACACCTGAAACATCAGAAATATTCTAATTACCTGCATTATGCTCCCTTTTACCTGCATTTGTTCCCCACTATATTGTTTTTGTCAAGCAGAGGGTGATAAAGTTGTCCATCCAATTCAAAAGCTAACCAGTCTCCAAGCAGAAAACGCCATGTGCTGTCTCCGTGGCTTGAACTCCTACAGGATGGATGTGGAAGGCCTGACCACCTCTGGAGTGTCCTGAGAGGAGAATTCCGGTGGGGTCTCTATATCATTCCACCTCTGACTGGGCGCCTATTGGCATTATCTTGTCACTTTGGGAGGAAAGAGGTATTGTTCCTCGTTCCCCTGCTGTCATGGCTTTGGTGATGGGGACCCAATGGCTGCGGGCGATAAGGTGCAGGTCTGTTTGCATATGCAGCAGACTTGGAGACTGCTAGATCTGGCTGTCCCTAGGAGCTGCGAACATGTCCCACTGAGGCAGCTCCATGGCCACATGCCTGAGTCAGTTTTTCGCCATCAGCATTGGTGCAGTTCCACAGCCTTAGTCAGGCTGCTCATGTGTGCATCTGCCCGCTGCTCCTGTGTCTGCTTGTGCCTTTGTATGAAGTCACTGACTGCCGACACCTCGCGGTCCTCCCCTGCCTGGGGCTGAGCAGAAGTCTACTCCGGTAGACCTCCAAGCACCAGCAACCTGGGGCATTCCTTTCTTGGCTAACTGCTGTGAAGTGGCAGTGAAGTGCGCACCAGCAGACGCTCCCAAATCTAATCTAAAGGAAGTAGCCACTGAGGAGCCAATATCTGAGTTGGCAGGGGACACAGGGAATAGCCTGGCCAGGGCATTCTCTGAGGCACACATGCTTACTTCCTCAGAGACAGGGAAAGGCATGGTCCCTGGGGTCTCCCTCTTGATCACGGCCACTATGTACATTGCGCTGGTACCTGCAGGAGACAAAAGAGGGAATGTCATGACAAGGAAGAGAAGTTGTGACATGTTAATAATGTACACAGTATGGGTAATAGGGGAGCAGTGCAAAGATGAAAAATGCATCTCACTCTGCTGCTGGGGCATGGAGGTTTCTGTAACCACACAGGACTATGATCCTTTCCATATAAGGTGAGGACTTGAAAGGGAGGCAGACCACCATCTGCCCTGGCCCTTTTGGCTCTGTAATGGGACACTTTCTCCTGGGATGAAAAGGTGGGGGTGGCATGGCTGTTCATGCTGGTACAGTTTGAGGGAAAGTGGCAAAATGACCCAAGTCGGCAACAGAATAGTCAGGCAGGGACGGAAATATGGAGGAGGCGATGTGAACTGGGGAGATGATAGCGAGTGAGAGAAGCCGTTGCAGGCAATCTTGGGGATGGTAGAAGCGTGCGAGTTAATGGGAGGTGTGCACAGCATTACAGATAGAGTGAGTGTGAGGTAGTAGGGGAAACATGGTGGCATTTACCATGACACGAGTGGAGAAAACCTCTGACCTTCTTCCTGCACTGCTGACATTGCTGCAGCCCTTAGACATGGCACTGACCCAACTGGCAGTGGCTGGCAGTGCAGCTTCCTTGGGCAGATCTCTCGGAAGTGGATGCCCTTTCTCTGCACCACCAGTCAACTTGTAGGTCCCAGTGAATAACATGTTTTTAAAGATGGCACTGGTGTTAAGGATCCGAGGGTGTGCGTCAGTGGTGAGTACTTCCAGCTACAGTCAGTGGGAGAACTGAGCTTGCATCAGTTGAAAGGGGCACCTGATGAAGTTAATGAGGCGAGTTTGAGACAATTGCATGAGAAAATTCACTCGGCCTTGCAGGAAGAAAACCGCTGACAAAAATTATACTTTGCTCAAATATCATTAAGATTTAGCACTTGTAGAATCTTATATAGTCTTTGTTTGGAAAAAGATATCTCAAAGCAGTTGGCAAAGTATCAGAGGACTGAGTGGCCTAGACTCATATCAATCTTTGGTGGTGTTTTTGTTGTCAGCCTTTGGATTTTTAAAATTAAATATAAAATCAAAATTATTACTTCTCCCTTCACGTTAATAATTCAGTTGAGGAAACACCATTGTCAGGAAAGTATTTGCAAGTACTCAGAGATATTAAGAAATGTCGATGCTGGAGTCATGGATAACACAGTGTGGAGCCGGAGGAATACAGCAGGCCAGACAGCATCAGAGAAGCGGGAAAGCTGAAGTTTCGGGTTGGGACCCTTCTTTCTGAAACATCAGCTTTCCTGCTCCTCTGATGCCTCCTGGCCTGCTGTGTTCCTCCAGCTCCACACTGTGTTATATTTGCAAGTTCTGATGTGTGTCTCGCATGTGTGCATCTATGTGTGTTGAATATTTGTGACACTAACACAAAGAATAAATACCATGGACGTCTCGCTTGGACAACAATGTCATGAAGAGCAAAGCCCTTTAAAAAGAGAAAAAAAAACTGTAGATGCTGGAAATCTGAAACAAAAACAAATTGCTGGAGAAACTCAGTAGATCTGGCAGCATCTGTGGAGAGAGAAAGCAGACTTAATGTTTTGGGTTCAGTGATCCTTCTACAGACCCCCTTTAATGAGAATCATTAGGATGGAAAAGATGCCATGTGATCATTTATGTCCACCCAAGAATTCACAAGTAATATCTCTTCTGAAAGTCTGCACCTCTGTCAGTGCAGCACATTTAATTATTTAGACACTTAAGATTAAAGTGATTACTCTGATGTGCCATGCCACCAACCATTCAATTTCTGAAGCTACTGGCAACGCATGGTTGGCAACAAACAACTGCGCCTCCCAGTCATGAGCCATTTCAACTCACCCTCCCACTCCTTGGATGACGTGTCCATCCTGGGCCTCCTGCAGTGCCACAACGATGCCACCCGAAGGTTGCAGGAACAGCAACTCATATTCCGCTTGGGAACCCTGCAGCCCAATGGTATCAATGTGGATTTCACAAGCTTCAAAATCTCCCCTTCCCCCACTACATCCCAAAATCAGCCCAGCTCATCCCCGCCTCCCTAACCTGCTCTTCCTCGCACGTATCCCCTCCTCCCACCTCAAGCCCCACCCTTATCTCCTCCCAACTAGCCTGATCCAGCCCTCTTGACCTGCCTGTCCTCCCTGGACTGACCTATCCCCTCCCTACCTCCCCACCTACACTCACCTTTACTGGCTCCATCCCCGCAAATTTGACTGGTCTGACTCCTCTCCACCTATCTTCTCCTCTATCCATCTTCTATCCGGCTCCCCCTCACTCCCGACTTATTTCTGAACCCTCTTCCCCTCCCCCATTTCTGAAGAAGGGTCTAGGCCCGAAACGTCAGCTTTCCTGCTCCTCTGATGCTGCTTGGCCTGCTGTCTTCATCCAGCTCTACACCTTGTTATCTCAGATTCTCTAGTATCTGCACTTCCTACTACCTCTGCAACCTCTTCCTTACAGGATTTCAAGAAAAGGAATGTACAGGAAGCTGCAGGCCACAGTAGACAATACCCACAACTCAAAGTGCGTAGGTAGAGGGGGCTCAGTTAGTTTACTTAGCCGGATGGTTGGTTTGCAATACAGAGTGACACCAACAGCTCTGGCTGACCTCACTGTGAAGGTCCTGTCTTCCTGACTTTGTCCTTCACCAGAAGCATGGTGACCCTCAGGTTAAATTCACCATCAGTCATCTGTCTAATGAGGAGCAGCGCGATGGTCCCCTGGAACTTGGGTGATGCCTAATCCCACAATCAATCTGTGATCTCTGTGATCAACTTCTGGGTTGAAACTAATACATTAGCAAGAATAGAGAAATGATGAATGGACAGAAAAAGTGGCCATTACTGGGATACTTTCAAGGAGGTAGACGGTGAATAGTGGCATGCTATAAGGATCAGCGCAGGGGCCTAACAATTTACAATTCTATTAGCAACTTCAGTGAACAGACAGGCGTTGATGAAAACAAATTTGGGGAAAAGTAAGCTGTGGAGAACCTTCATTTAAATAATATTCAATTCCTCTATTCTTCCTGCCAAAGTCCATGATCTCACATTTTTCCACGTCATATTCTAACTGCCAGTATTTTGCTTACTCACTTAACTTGTCTATATCCCTCTGTAAACCGTCACCTTCTCAACTATTTTTGTGTTATCGACAAACTTGGTGATAGTACATTCACTTTGCTCATCCAAGATATTAACATATGTTGTAAAGATTGTGACCCCAACACTGATCACCATCACACCCCCACTAGTCCTAGAAAATGTCCCCCCCCCAACACTTATCCAATCTCTCTTACTTTGTCAATCCTCTTTCAATGTTAATGTACTGCTTCCAACACCATTGGCTCTCACCTTATTGGGTAGTCTAACGTGTGGCACCTTATCAAATGCCTTCAGAAAACTCAAATGTATGACATTCACTGCTTGTCCTTTAAGTCTCCTGTTTGTTACTTCCTCAAGTAATTGTAATAAATGTGCTAGGTATGATTTCCCCATTCTGAAGCCATGTTGAATCTGCTTCAACATATTATGTATTTTTAAATGCTCTCTAATACTTACTTTAAAGAGTACGGTCCCCACTAGACAACCCAGGCATTCAAAATTCTTATGCAACTAGCAACAATTTCCAAGAAAAGTTCCCATTTTTGGAATGTTTCTTCAAAAACATCTATTTGAGCTTGGCGCACCAAGTCCTGATGCATGTATGTTCACCCATCACTTGGTAGTTCTCTCAGCTACCACTTGCAGCAATGGCCCTCATTCTGCATCACACAGGTGCCATTACACTAGGGGTGAGCTGAATTTATGATTATGTTGTATGTGAAATCTTTCAAGTGGCTATCTGCTACATTGCCGAAGTAGACTGCCCCACCCCACCCAAGGATTAAACGAAAACATGTTGTTGTGACTCTGAGGCAGAAAATGGAAATATGTGAAATATTGGAAATAAAATTGAAAAATCCCACTGTACTTCTGCAGGAATTCAATGTTGGTTTGTCAATGATCTATGGCATCAAAATGCAAAGTGTAAAGTTTAAAGAGGTCTTTCTGAAATCTGAGACTGACAAAAGTTTTAACTGGTGCCATACGCTGTGTGGAGTTTCAATAAGAATATTTCTCATGCATTGAAGTAGCTGGCTAACTCCATTTCTGATACATACCAGCTAATAGGAAATAGACTCAAATTGACTCTAACAGTGGTTCAAGAAGGCAGCCCACCGCCACCGTCTCATGGGCAGCTAGGGAAAGACAATAAATGCTGGCCAGCCAGTGATGCTTATCTCCCATGGTGAATATTTTAAAAATTCCCAAATAATAGATGTTAAACTGACTAGACTTTTTTTTTCTCTCCCACTAATGTTTTTACTATATTTTTCCCTTTTGACTCTAGTCACTGCTGTTTCTTATACTTTCATACAATCTGTCAATCTGGGTATTATTCACGAAAATCATGTAACAATATATTTAGTTTCCCTGTAATGCTACTATATCCTCTTGCTTTGTAAGCTTACATTTCCCTTCTCCAAATCCTTCAGTCCCTCTAATTGGTGTAAAGCTCTCTCCACAATCTTCGTTATTAAATTCGCCAGACCAGTGGTCCCAACGCCATTCAAGTGAAGCCCATCCCAGGAGAACAGCTCACTTCTACCTCAGTACTGACGACAGTGCCCCACATGAAACTGATTCCACTCACACCAATTCTTGAGCAACACATTTAACTCCTTGACCTTATTTACCCTAGATAACAAAGTGTGGGGTTGGATGAACACAGCAGGCCAAGCAGCATCTTAGGAGCACAAAAGCTGACGTTTCGGGCCTAGACCCTTCCCGAAAAGTCAGCTTTTGTGCTCCTAAGATGCTGCTTGGCCTGCTGTGTTCATCCAGCTCCACACTTTGTTATCTCGGATTCTCCAGCATCTGCAGTTCCCATTATCCCTTATTTACCCTATGCCAGTTTGACCCTGATGTAGATAGTCATCCTGAGATTACGTTGGAGGTTCTGCTTTCCAATTCAGCTCCTGATTGCTCAAAATCTTTTAGCAGAAATTTCATTCTAATCCTATCTAAGTCAATGGGTGAACTTTATTGCAAGGGAATTGGAGTAGAGGGGTACAGGAGACTTGCCGCAATTGACGGGGTTTTGGTGAGACCACATTTGGTGCATGCAGTTTTGGTCACCGTTTTTAGGGAAGGATATACTTGTATTAGAAGTAAGTAACGCAGACATTCATTAAATTGCTTCTTGGAACAAGGGAATTGGCATACGATGACAGGTTTAATAAATCTGGCCAATATTGCCCTGAGTTCATACAAGTAAGAGGTGATCTAATTGAAACACAGAAAATTTCAAAGTGGCTTAACAGGGTGATTGCTGAGAGATTTTTTCCACCTGTTGGTGTATCTAAAACATTGACACAATGTCAGGATTAGGGGCCAACATTTAGGGCTAAAATGAGGAAAAATTACTTCAGTTACAGTTGTGAATCTTTGGAATTCTCCACACCCCACTGCACCTCAGCCCCTTCCCAAAGAGCTGTGGAACACTCCATTGTTAGATAGATAAATGGATGAGATAGACAGGGTTTTGGTCGTTCAGGAAATAATGGGATATGGAAAGGGACTAGAAAAATGGAATCAAAGCCATCATGACATATAATAGTGGAATAGGCTCGCTGAGTCATATTGTTTACCACTGCTCCTATTCTGATCTTGAGTTCCTGCTTTAGCAAATGTCTTTCTCACATTTACACTGTGAGGTTTCAGAACCTATCGGAATTTTTGAGTGTCATTTCTTCAGTGTCTTCAATTATTGTTGTATTTTCACTTTGCTTTCACTAGTGTTTTAGTAAGACAGGGAAACCCATCCACCCACATTTAAGTCCCAAAACCAATGTTGAAATTGCTCTGAAAGAGCTACTAACATCTTGAAACTAACAACTTTCCAGCTGGGATTGCGCAAAAGCAGCCAAACCTCAACTAGGCTTTGTATTATTCCAATGTCTTACTGCACTTGGTCTCCCTACAGCTGTTAAAATGATTTTCCTAAGCCACTAGGTTTCTGACCTCCCAATTCATTTAGCAAGTCGTGATCTTACTTTTTCCTTGAAGGGAAATGTCTTTCCCACATCACATCAAGGAATTCTGTTTGGTTGAACTTGGCTTCCCAAAACACTGTCAAATTTCAGTGCTCTTAACCACCGCTTTCCACTCCCGATGCTACTTGCTTCTGCAAGCAAAACATACCACGTAAGTTTGAGCAATAACAAACAGTGAGATTCAATCTCTCAATAAAGACAACTGCTGAGAATAGCAACGCAAATGCACCAGACAAACAAAAGACAGGATATAGAGAGAGTGCTATAGAGGATTAAGTGGGAAACAGTGCTATAAAAATAATAAGAAAAACAGAATTTTTTGATGTGATGTGGGAGAGACGTTTCCCTTCAAGGAAAAAGTAAGATCAAGACTTGCTGAATGAATTGAGAGGTCAGAAACCTTAGTGGTTTAGGAAAATCATTTTAACAGCTGTAGGGAGACCAAGTGCAGTAAGACATAGGAGCCATACAAAGCCTAGTTGAGGATACTATATTGGGTTTTAGGAGAGGTAAGAAGGTAGTAGAAAACCAGATGACAGATAGTAGTCTGTAGAAGCCAAAAAAACTTTTATTTCCAAGTAAAAAAGTAAACTATATTAAAGAACAGGCATGTCTTTTAAGCTATCATATTGGACAGAAATATTTTTAGGGAAAAATGAAATGGTAGATATGTTGCCTTAATTCTTCTGTTAGCCTTCAAGAAAATGAACTGTCCTCACATTCCAGATCCAACAAATTGGTGTGGGACCTAATACCTGTTGCCTGAGTGTTAAGGGGTACACTGTAAAGAAATATAAAGATACAAATGTGGCGACAGCACATCAACCAGATGAGATGACCTTTGAATTTTAAGTAATAAGATATTAAATTAAGTGGCCAGTTGTTTAGATAATATATGCATTCTTCAGAGAAAATGACCACAAGTTGGTGATTTATTATTCTCATAAAATAGAACATTTGTTGTATGAGAGGGAATGATTCATCATGACTGTGCTAGTTCCTTAACTACACCAGTCAATACTTACCAAAATCAGGGATAAGGGCTGGAAGATCTTCTACTTTACAGCCTTTCAAGTTGATTTTATGAATGTGCACTTACTAGGCGCTTGACCACATATGAAATTTGTGGACAAAGCCTTCACAATAATCCATCCATCGACCTTCGGTGTCATGTTCTCTCAGATCTCCATTCAGCTTCCCATCACCCAAAACATTAATTTGAAAAGCTTGTTCCTTGTCTACAAATTTCATAGTTCCTTTCATTTAGCCTTTCAAGTAACTTTGTGGCCTTCCAGCATTGGTCATTCATTTATTAGAACGTGGACAAGGTAGATCCACTTCTTCAATATTACTGTACAAAATTCTCAAACATCATTGACCTGCTCTCTGTAATCATTCAGAAAAGCTTCTGAGAAAAGACTGAAGGGTTTTTTCTCTAAGATGTACCTCGGTAATGGTTTTGTTCTTTGCATGATGCAAAAAACTAAAAATCATCTTTACTCATGTAAATAATGTAACAACATATTTGGCACAAATATTACAATAATAATGTGGTTTACTTTAGAAAACGCCAAAGGATTCATATCGCTCAATTCAAATATGACCACATATTGGGATTTGTCACATTGTGTTTGGTTAGCAACATTTGTTTTTAATTTAAATTTAGCGATATTAAACTCAATCAGATCGATGCACTTTTATGAATGATGTTTATCAACCTGCCTTTTTTTAAAATCTGAATTTGCCTGTGGCCTTGAAGAGACATAATCAGGCCTCATAACTACTACAGATGCTGAATAATGAAGAGCGTATTCCATGTTCAACTACAGGGTAGATTTCCTGAATCATGACGTGTGGATCTGGAGCTTGCATACAAACATTCTTTTATTTCAATGAGTGGGCCTGTGAATTTTCTGATGGGTGCTCACAGAGTATATGGCTTGCTAAGATTTGGAAAATCTACCCTCGTTACTTATATCAAACATATGGAGGTGCTGGTGTTGGACTGCAGTGAACAAAGTCAGAAGTCACACAACACCAGGTTATAGTCGGATGAACACAGCAGGCCAAGCAGCATCTTAGGAGCACAAAAGCTGATGTTTCGGGCCTAGACCCTTCATCAGAGAGGGGGATGGGGAGAGGATTCTGAAATAAATAGGGAGAGAGGGGGAGGCGGACTGAAGATGGATAGAGGAGAAGATAGCTGGAGAGGAGAGTATAGGTGGGCAGGTAGGGAGGGGATAGGTCAGTTCGTGGAGGAAGGACAGGTCAAGGGGGTGGGATGAGGTTAGTAGGTAGGAAATGGAGGTGCTTGAGTTGGGAGGAGGGGATAGGTGAGAGGAAGAACAGGTTAGGGAGGTGGGGATGAGCTGGGCTGGTTTTGGGATGCAGTGGGGGGAGGGGACGAGCTGGGTTGGTTTTGGGATGCAGTGTGGGGAGGGAAGATTTTGAAGCTTGTGAAGTCCACATTGATACCATTGGGCTGCAGGGTTCCCAAGCGGAATATAAGTTGCTGTTCCTGCAACCTTCGGGTGGCATCATTGTGGCCATGATGCCACCTGAAGGTTGCAGGAACAGCAACTCATATTCTGCTTGGGAACCCTGCAGCCCAATGATATCAATGTGAACTTCACAAGCTTCAAAATCTCCCCTCCCCCCACTGCATCCCAAAACCAGCCCAGGTCGTCCCCTCCCCCCACTGCATCCCAAAACCAGCCCAGCTCGTCCCCACCTCCCTAACCTGTTCTTCCTCTCACCTATCCCCTCCTCCCACCTCAAGCTGCACCTCCATTTCCTACCTGCTAACCTCTTCCCTCCCCCTTGACCTGTCCGTCCTCCACGGACTGATCTATCCCCTCCCTACCTCCCCACCTACATTCACCTCTACAGGCTCCATCCCCGCCCCTTTAACTTGTCTGTCTCCTCTCCACCTACCTTCTCCTCTATCCATCTTCGATCCACCTCCCCCCTCTCCCTATTTATTTCAGAACCCTCTCCCCATCCCCCTTTTCTGATGAAGGGTCTAGGCCTGACACATCAGCTTTTATGCTGCTTGGCCTGCTGTGTTCATCCAGCTTCACACTTTGCTATCTTGGATTCTCCAGCATCTGCAGTTCCCATTATCTCTAACCAGGTTATAGTCGAATAGTTTTATTTGAAATCACAAGCTTTCGGAGCGCTGCTCCTTTGTCAGGTCACTTTTCACCTGATGAAGGAGCAGTGCTCCAACAGCCTGTAATTTCCTATAACCTGTGTCATTTGACCTCTGACTTAAAATTCAAGAAAGTTCTCTGTTTGTTCCCTGTACATGATAAATATGTATCTACATGCCTGGGCAACTTGAAACACTCTGGGAATTAAAACTCACGTCCAAGAGTTCACAAGGGTTCAAGAAAACACAGAAGTCCTAAAATAGTGTGAAAAAGTAAATAAATCATTAAAATCAAGTATCACCTGCCCATCTTCAAAAACCTCCTTTAAATTGATTTCTTTAAACACCTCCTAGGGCCACCTCATCTAACACCACTTAAATCTGCTCAGTATTCTAATTTTCACCCACTTTTGAAGCAATTTGTGACTTTTCTTGACAGTAAATAGTTAATTTTGTGCTTGCTAACAGTTAGCGGGACTGTGCTTGCAGCAGAGAATCAGGCAACAATGTCATGGCTCTCTCTCTCTCTCTCTCCTCTGAACTCCTTGGAAACTCCCATTAGGAGCTCATAAGCATAAATTTGTTTTAGCTTTTGTTCTTGAAACGCGTCTTCTTTCATTCTGACAGCATTGACAGAATATGAACCAATTAATCAGAATGCCAAAGGACTGGCAGGTGGATTTTAATTTATGTAAACACAATGCTTCATCACTGAACACATGAAAGATGCAGAACATAAATCTCCAATGGCAAGAAAGGGGATTTTGAGTCCTTTGTTGCTCCTCTTGGCCTCATAACAATGTTGAAAAAGCCAAATATTTCCATTTTCAGAGAAGGCTGTACCAGTCCATTAAAGGACATACAGTTAGGCTTCTCACAACTTGACATATAATTTTTGAAAATAACTGGGAGATGGAAACTCAAATTCTTGAATACTGGGTTTGAAAGAGTAATTGGTTCATTCTATAAAGAAAATCATGACACCTTGTCTACTAATTTATTTCCCTACGAAATTGAGCTTGTCGTGAGGATGCAATAGGATGTTAGCTTCTGAGTAATTTGAAAGACAGTGCCACATTTCATAAAGCCAAAGTATAACAATATAGCAAGTGACCATTTGGTCCATCATGCCTGTCTATGAACTCTATGAAAGAATGAACCATTTAGTTCTGCTCCACCACTCTTTCCATAAAACCCTGCAAGGTGTTCCCTTTCAAATATGTATCCAGTTATTTTTGCCCTAGAGACATGGGCTCAAATCCCACCATAGCAGTTCGTGGAGTTTAAATTCAATTAACAAATGGAACTGAAATCTCATGACAGTAATAGTGCTACGAATTCACCATTTTTTAAAAATAAAAACCATCTGGTTCTTTAACACCATGTAGGGAAGGAAAACTGCCACCTTTGCTGACATGTGACTCCAGGCATGCCATAGTGTGATTGACTCTCAACTTCCCTCTGAAAATGGCCTAGTCCTAGCAAGTCATTCATTTCAAGGATAATTGGGAATAGGCAAGAAATGCTGGGCTTGTTGGTGATATGCACATCCCATAAGAGAATAAAGGAGAACAATGTTAACTGTGACTCAGTGGGAGTACTCTCATCTGTAAATCAAAAGGATGCGGATTCCCATTGTAGAGACCTGAGTACAAAATTCAGGCTAATGTTCCAGTGTGGTATTGCTTGAGTGTCTTTCAGGTGGGAATAAAAGACTCCATTGTACCACTGTTTTGAAAAGCTGGAGAGCTCTCCTCAATAACCTGGTCTTATACCATCAACCAACATTATTAAAGAAAAACATTATTTACTGTGTTTCCTACATTACACCAGTGACTACATTTCAAAAGAACTAATTTGACTGTATAGCATTTTTGGGAGGTCCTCAGGCTATGAAGTAAGCAATATAAATGCAAGTCTTTTTATTTTCCTAAAGAGGAAACTTTACAAAGAGAAGTGATGTAGCTGGTGTCAGAACCACAACAGGATATTATAAATTGATGGAAAAGGGTACTTTCATAGTCAGATTGACTGCAGAGGAATCATTGGTAAACAATCATTCTGAGCTCCTGCTAAGTTCATCTTTTCTAGACTGCTATGATCTACTTTAATTATTCTTTTTGTGCCTCATTTCTAGCTATGTTCTGCCCAAATTCAAATCAACAATGCTCTTGTGTGAAACAATTTTGGCAAGAGATTTCCATCAGCATCCTCATTTTAAAAATATAACTTTTTTTTAGCCAATGTAGGAAAATGTGTAGTCACACCTGCCCCTGCCTAGTGCATACAGGAAGAGAATTAAGCCATTTAAACTCTCCATTCTGTTCTACACATTTTTGTTCCATATCCTTTTTGTTTCCTTTATTACCTTGAAACCATTGATTAAATCACTCTTTAATGTTTTAAATTTAATGTTAGGAGTCCAGAAATCATTTTCGTATACCTTTCTCGCCCTCTGTCTAGGAACATTGTATGCTTCCTAAAATGTAATCTCCAGAGCTGTTTACTGTGCTTCAGAACATTCGTGTAACCAGAGTTTCGATTGACTGAAGCATAACTTCTACAGACTTTCCTTCTAATCCTCTGGGTATTGGTATGATGAAGCAATTGATAGTCATGTCATATTTTACTGAACTGACCATGTCTTTCATGCTTACCTTGGCCGTATTCTTCAAAGCAGATGCATCATTCTGAGAAGCCCTCCAATCGTGACAGTTAATCTCCCAGCTTTGTTTAATACTGCTCAACAGTGTGGATGCTCGTTTTAACAAAGTGCAAGTTATTTCTCCCCCCTGCCAGCACAAGGAAAAGCCTCCAAGACCTCTTCATGTACCTTAGTCTTTCTATTAGTACTTTAGTGTGTGCAGTAGACAACTGAAATCATCACAGGTTACTATTTGTTTAGTGCAAGCATTTTGACTGCTCTTGCAATAGAGCACAATTTGATTGGCACTTAAATGTGAAATACTGAGGAGGGCTGCCTTGTCCAAGGATTTTCCTTAATGATTAAAATCTAAACCAAAGCCTACTTGTCTGAGCATGATGGTACTACTTAAGCAAAACACGGTATATGGTGTTTCTCCTAGTATGCTGGTGACATCTGCCTATTGACCAATATCATCAAACCAGATTCACTGGCTTTTCTATTATAGCTGAAGTTTACTGTTACTGTGTTTATCTGTAATGAAACAGTGACTTTACTTAAAAGTAATTAATTTAATGTGAAATGTTTTGGGACATCCTAGGGATATGAAAGGTGATGATATACATGTATGTATAGGCAATCTGTCTTGGTAAAAATTGAATGCACAGTGAACTTAATAGAAGTTAAAGGCTTCTTTCTTTGTTTATTTATTTGAATGAATGTACTAGTTCAAAACTGTCATAAAATGTTAATGTTAAACAAATAAATTATGCAAGTACAGAGGTCAGAGCTTTTTTTTAGAAACAATAAACTTCCTTAATGCCTTGATTTTAAAACAATTTAAAAGGTATTTGGCTCGATAGCCAAAAAGTGGAATGTATAATATGTTCTTTCATATCAGAACTAGACAGTCTTAACTTTGTTATGTCAATTTTACGTCAGGAAAAGATATTTCAGTAATTTTTTCATGGCAGCATTCATGATGAACATGCCACTTCAGACAAGCATCCACTATTCAAAAAATCAATGTAGCCAAACAGAGATAATGAGAGCTGCTTCAAGGAGAATGAGAAACAACTGAAAAAAAAAGCCCAGGGACAAATGTAGTTTTAAAACATTGCATTCAGCATTTTGTGCTGTCTCATATGATGTATTATTATTGCTCTTGACTGGGGACAAAGTTAGTGCTGAAATATTATGGATTATAGAATGGGTCTCCTGCATGCAGTTTTATAGAGAGCATATAGAACCTTTGACACCTCCTATCATTAAACTGATTCTAGGATTTATATGGTTGTCTTTGTAATCTAGTGTTTAATATTTGGATTATTTCCAAGCCAAGTCTACTTTTGTTTTGAAGGACAACACATTTCCTCAACCCAATGCCTATCTATTTAAAGTTTCTTGAATAGCCAGCGTCAGAGATGACTATGATTCTATACTTGACTTTCAATGCTGGATATGGAGTTCAAGATGCATTCCTTCAAGGTTCTACATCAGATTCCAAAATATTTGTATTAAAAAAAACAAATGAAATAGATAGAAATGTTTATTCTGACAATATCTGTTAGGTTTTCCAAATTTAATATGTAAACAACTTACATAGCGTAGTGCTGATAATTGATGCTTGGAAGAAATGCAAGGTACAATGACAATTTTATCAGTAAACTGCAACACTGTGCAACAGTACAAAGATCAAACTCATAAAATTGCTCAAACATTTTTAATTTGCATCATAATAATGAACAAGTTTGCCATTAAAAAATTAATATTGCTGAAGTGTATGGGCTTGTGCAATTTTAAAAGCAGTTTCTGGCAGCAGGGCGCTAGCAGTTCCACACAGGCCTTGATTTTATTTTCAGCTTCAAATCAGACAACGTGCTGACTGTCAAAGTCAATGTTCCATTCAGTAAAAGTGGATGAATTTCCACAAAAGTCAAACAGTACTCAATAGTTAAAAGACTACTTTATTTAAGATTGCTGATAAACCATTTTGAATTCGATTGAAACAAGATTTGTGAATGAAATATTTTGCTTAATAATGATTAGATCCATTATTATTTTCATTAACCATTCTGCATTTTATTATATAAATCTAACACTGCTGATTAGCCTTGCAACAGCTTGGAGTTAATTTACTTTGATTCTTTTGTGCTTGTACAATTGTAAATGATCCCCCCTGAACAGTGAAGTTGGAAAGGTCAACAAATTGTCAAAGAGAGATTAGCCTTCAATGTAGTTCATGCTGGTCGACTATTCCTGCTGTGATCAATTCATCGATATAGTCCTCACTATAACCCAGCATAGTCTTTAGTACTTCAACAGTGTGCTGTCCAATCAGAGGTGGTGGCTTTGGATCTGATACCTTGAAGTCACTGAACCTGACAGCAGGACCTGTAAATAATCAAGAGAGTTTGATATTATATATAAGAATCGCAACTTACTCTGGTTCCATGTCAACTTTTGAATGAGAACATGAAACTTCAACATCCTTTTAAAAGTGAATTTATATTTACTCAAAGGATGCTGTATTTTTAAACCACTCTATTGTTCTTCATAGCTGTTGTTAATCTGCTTTCCCCCTTGATTCTTCAGCTAGCATTGGCCATAAGCAGAAGAGGGAAGTGCCGATTAGTATATAACAGTAACGCGAAAATAATAATGAGATTACTCCCAGAACCAGTTCTCCCATGGAGCACAGATGTATTTTCCTACTGTTCATTCTTTGAGGATACTGCTCCTTGCTAGAAATATCGAATCAAGGAATCAAACAGGTGTACTGAACACAAGTCCTTCCACAAATCATTTTCAAATAACAGCAAAGAACTATCATTTGTACTAAGTGTGCACATGCCAGATCCTTGCTTCCAGGGGGGCAGATTTTGAGAATAGGTTGCATAATTTCAGTTTATAATCCCTTTAATTCAGGTCATTGAAAGGTGATTTAACTGAAGTGTTTAAAATAATAATTCAATTGTAAAACACAGTGAAGCTATTTCCTCTAAGAGGAGGACCTATAACAAAGAGACATAATCTTATTATTAGACCTAGACTATTTAATGGTGAATTTGGAAATACCTTTTTTAGCCCCAAAAGGCTAAGGATGCAGTGGTTCACAATTGACTTGATAATGAATATACTTGTATCCTCTGTTATACTGATTGTTGTAGTTTCTGACACTGGGGGTCAGGATTTTATGTTGCACTGCTGTCTCCCAATCCTTTATCACAAATGTCAGGGACAAATTTGCTACACTTGGCAAGGCTTAGTGTTGGTTCAGCAGAAGACTTCTGCTCCTATGTAGGGAACCAGTTCCTGGTCCCAAAACAGCCACCACAGATGGTGGTCACTACTGAGATGACATTTTGTCTCCAGCTGCGATCATTGTTGGAGCTGAATGGGGAAGCAAGTTGCAGAGAAGTGAACTTTGGCAGAGCCAGACCATGAGGTTGGACAGCCAGGCCAGAGGCAGAAGGGGAAATCCATGGTAGAAGAGGTTGATGGCAAGGGTGAGGAACTCTATTAGGCCCTGGGTGTCCATAAAGGAGGAAACCTTCTTGTTAACCAGTGGAAGTTGCTGGGCCACCCACTAATTGGCCATATAAGAGATTCAGCCTTCCCAGCCACATTTCAAATTACACAAGGGACGGAGAAGGATAGCTTCTTGCCAATTGGAACAACAGCCTTTATATACATTGCTGGGAATAGGAGATGACAGACAAAGATAAAGAGAAAGATTGCAGAGAGAAGAAATCACAGTGGTGTTTGTGCGGGATGTTGGCCGATCACAGCTCTCAAATCTACATGGTTGCATAAATGAGGAGGTAGGAAATGTCAGAAGTGAACTAAATGAATTACAGGCACTACTGTGCATGTTAAAGGAGAATGCCTTGGTGACAGGCCAGGTATGTGGGAACCGTATGGCGAAGATGTCAAAGGTATTACCAGTGAACATGGCCTGAGAACAGCTAGGAAAGGTGATGATACTGACTCCAGAGGCCTGTTAACGCTGGGAAGAGCTGACAATAATGGTTTCCACTTTCCAAGCACAGATTTGAGGCATTTAAATAATTGCATCTTTGCAGGTACAAAATATTAGAAAGATACACTTTCTGGATTATAAAGCACTAAGAATATTTACAACTATCGTTATTGACAGAAAAAAGAGCGGAAGTTGTATTACTTCTTCATTCCTTCATTCAACTCTAAAAGTGGTTACATTTATGGAACAAACTAGACCCATGCTAATTCAGTGAAACTATTTGAAGTCTGTAACAAAGTGAAAGGATCTCTATTAAGATGCAAGTTATTCAATCTTTACTGTGGACCCAATCATGCAGAAAGAGCAGAATTTTCAGACCTCACTAAAAATGAGACTGACGATTGTGGTGTTTACATAGACACAAATAGGAAGACGTGGAGTTTGAAATAGTCCGTAAACCAATTAGTAAACACAGTACAGGAATTGTGATGGGAAACAAGCAAAAGCAGAGCTTAGTTTAATTAAAATTCCAGTTAATTCACTATCAGTCAATTCTCCTGCATGACTGAGTTTCAACACTGAAGCATGGTTTTTTTTCAGTGAGCAGACTATTGTGTGGAGCGTAATATTGTAATTAAATGGACACTACCCTCCTGAAATAGTGTGTGACAAACTTATTTGTTGTTTGAGAAGAGGCTGAGTGGTACTTCACTGCAAATGGCATCATAGACAAGTGATATTACAATGTAATTTGGTATATTGTGAACAAATGGACAAACATTTGTCAAACGTTTTTTTGACAACGGTGTCCTTTAAAGAAAAATGGTTTCAACTAAACATCTTCACTTTCTTTAAGCTGCTGTTCTGCCACGTTTGAGTGTTTAATTGCAGAATTAGTAACATGCTGACCTTACTAACAGAAAGATAAAAAATAATCATCATCTTTAATTAAAAACAGTAAACTTTTCAAAGCACTAAAAGAATTTATAAACAAGTGTAAAATGCTCTGGAATTACTGCTTGGTTAAACAATCTACCAGGACAGACAGTTCTAGCTGTCCACTTCTAGCCAACAGTTGCCAAACCCCCTGTGCTGTATCCACATAAACAGAGACAGTATGGATGCTGCCACATCTGTCTTCAGATTACTCCTGAACGGATCCTGACACTAATGAGATGAGCCATTTGAAGCAAAGCTAAAGTATCAAACCACAAAGATATTTTTTGTAAACTTGATATTTTTCACACAGTTTCTTAGAAGTTTGCTATTGCTGTAACAATGGGAACATTGTCCCCACAAACCAAGCACAACTCTGAGCTGGACATAAATTGCAATTCCTTTGCTGTCACTTGCTCAACATCACTATCAAACACGATTGTAGGACCACCATCAGTAAAGCTATGGAGGTTCAATGTATCGCTTCACGATGGCTTCGGCCGTGACTCAGTGGTAGCACACTCATTTGTGAATCAGAGGGTTGTGGGTTTAAATCTCACTGCAGAGACTCTCATGCATAATTCAAGCTGACACTTCAATGTAGTATTGACGGAATATTTCACTCCCAGAGATGCTGTATTTCTGATTCAATTTTAAAAACCATCACTAGAGAAGTAAAATTAGACAAACTAATGGGGTTAAATCCCCTGGTCCTGATGGCCCGCAACCTAGAATTCTAAAACAGATAGCTCCAGAGATAATAGATGAACTGTTCAATAATTTTCCAAAGATTCTTGGATTCTGAAGTAGTACCAGCGGATGGAAAACTGCCAAAGTGGCATTCCTATTTTGCCTGCATTGCAACAGTGACTAAACTTTAAAAAGTACATATCTCATTGGTTGTAAAGTGTTTCCAGGCATTTTCAACCTGTGAAAGGCACTATATTTGCAAGGTTTCTCTTCTTCTGGGGAGCTACAGATAAATGCAACAACCTAAGAAAAACATGCTCTAGGTAAAAAAAATGCCGAAATAGGCTGAGATCCAGGTTTTATCCTCAAGTACTGAATTGAAAAATATCACAGAATCACAGAATGCCTGTGGCCATGAGGCCCATCAAGTCCACACTGCCCCTCTGAAGAGCATCCCAACATGACTCATTCCCCCACCCCTGCATTTCACATGTCTAACCCACCTAAACTAAACATCCCTAGACACTATGGAGCAATTTAGCACAGCCAATCCACCTACCCTGCACAACTTCGGACTGTGGGAGGAAATCAGAGCACTGGAGGAAAACCATGCAGACACTGGGAGAATGTGCAAACTCCACACTGACAGTCACCTGAGGGTGGAATTGAACTGGGGTCCCTAGTGCTGTGAGGCAGCAGTGCTCACCACTGAGCCACAGTGCCACCCCATTATATTGGGAAAGCAACTTTTGAACTTATTATTTCTAATTACTGCCCTCAAAACTATTACGGAGCAGATAACGTCCAGGAGATTATCAACACCAGAATGTTTTGATTTGAAACTAACAAGTATTTCATGCATGCATGGCACAAAGGAAGGTCTTTCAGCCCATCAGATCCATGCTGGCTCTCAGTCCTGTTCCAGTGGATGTTGGAGCTACAGATTGGAAGGTGGCAAATGAAATCCCACAACTTCAAACGGGAGGGAGAGCAAACACGAAAAATTACAGGCCGGTTAGCCAGCCTAATATCAGTATTGTGTAAATGCTAGAGTCTAAAATAACAGAAGTATTAACAAAACATTTGGAAAGCCATAACAGGATTTGAAAAAGCCAGCATGAGTTTATGAAAGGCAAATCATCCTTAACAGATCTACTGGAATTTTTGTTTAGACAATGTAACTAATATAATAGATAAGGGAGAACAGTGGATGTGGTGCACTTGGATTTTCAGAAGGCAAAGTTCAAGTACATGGGATAATGGTAAACTATTGATGCAAATTGAGGGTTAATTGGCAGACAGGGATCACAGCAAAGGAATAAATGGGTCTTTTTCTGAGTGCCGGGCAGTATTTAGTGGGGTACCATTGAGATCAGTACTTAGGCCCAGCTATTCATGAAATATAAATGACCTGGATGAGGGAACCAAATGCAAAATTTCCAAGCTCGCTGACAACGAAAATCTGAACAAGACTGCAAGTTGTGAGCAGGATGCAATGAGGCTTCCAGGTGATTTAGACAGGTTGAGTAAGTGGACAAACACAGGGGAGATGCAGTATGTCACAGCGAAATGTAAAGTTATACACCTCGGTGTGAAAAACAGAAAGGGAGGGTATTATTTAAATAATGATATATTGAGAACATGAATGCACGAAGTGATCTGGATGCTCTTATTTGCCAGTGAATGAAAGTAAGTAGGCAGGTGCTGCAAGCAATTGGGAAAGCATATGGCTTTCATTGCAAGAGGATTTGAGTTCAAGTAGGGATGCCTTACTGCACTTACCAAAGGCTTCGGTGAGACCACAATGAGAATACTGTGAGCAGTTTTGGTCTCCCTTTCTAAGACAGGATGTATTTGTCATTGAGGGAGTGCAGTGGAGGTTCAGTGGGTTGATACCAAGAGTGGTAGCACTGTTGTACGAGCAAAGGTTGGTTTGACTACGTCTATATTCATTAGATTTTAAAGGGTGAGGGTATCTGACTGAAACATGTAAAATTCTAATGAGGCTGAACAGGGTGGATGCAATCGGTTGGGGATTCTAGGATAGAGACAAGGAAAACATTCTTCACTCAAAAGGTATGTAACCGGTGGAATTCTCTACCATAGAAGGATGCGGAGGCCAAATCACTCAAGAAACAGATAGAAAATTGTTCTGTTGTTTTCTGAAGGTGGCAATGCAGGTGAATAGGGTGGTCAAGAAGGCATACGGCATGCTTTCCTTCATCAAATGGGATATTGAGCACAAGAGTTGGCAGGTCATGTTGCAGTTGTATAAGACTTTGGTTCGGCCACATCTGGAGTACTGTGTACAGTTCTGGTCGCCACATTACCAAAAGGATGTGGATGCTTTGGAGAGGGTGCAGAAGAGGTTCACCAGGATTTTGCCTGATATGGAGGGCGCTAGCTATGAAGAAAGGTTGAGTAGATTAGGATTATTTTTACTAGAATGATGGAGATTGAAGGGGGGCCTGATTGAGGCCTACAAAATCATGAGGGGTATAGACAAGGTGGACAGCAAGAAGTTTTTTCCCAGAGTGGGGGACTCAATTACTAGGGGTCATGAGTTCAAAGTGAGAGGAGGAAAGTTTAAGGGAGATATGCGTGGAAAGTTCTTTACACAGAGGGTGGTGGGCGCCTGGAATGTGTTGCCAGCGGAGGTGGTAGACGCAGACACGAGAGTGTCTTTTAAGATATATCTGGACAGGTACATGGATGGGCAGGGAGCAAATGGACACAGACCGTTAGAAAATAGATGACAGGTTAGACAGAGGATCTCGATCGGTGCAGGCTTGGAGGGCCGAAGGGCCTGTTCATGTGCTGTAATTTTCTTTGTTCTTTGTTCTATAAATGTTAAAGATTTTAAAGGCATTAAGGGGTATGGAGGGAAACCAGGATTTTGGCATTGAAATAAATGACCAGCTAAATGATACTGAATGGCGGAACAGGATTGAAGAGCCACATGGTGTACTCTTGCTCCCAATTTCTATGGTTGCACTTGCTTCTTTTATATAAAACGTGCCCAATGCTAAGAAACATTACAATTGATCAGCCCAGACTGAAACTGAGTGTGTATTCAGGCCACTACTAAATTCACGAGGCCTTTTCATCAGGCACTTCACATATTAAAGTTAACAGTTTCACACACATTTAAATACTTCCAATGAACAGAGGCAGCATTGGGCCTGTTCTGTTCAGGATTCTTCCACGGCTGCTGCAAGCCGATTTAAAAGATAATCAGAGGTTTGGATAGGGTGGATAGGGAGAGCCTTTTTCCTAGGATGGTGACGGCGGGCACGAGGGGTCATAGCTTTAAATTGAGGGGTGAAAGATATAGGACAGATGTCAGAGGTAGTTTCTTTACTCAGAGAGTAGTAAGGGAATGGAACGCTTTGCCTGCAACGGTAGTAGATTCGCCAACTTTAAGTACATTTAAGTCGTCATTGGACAAGCATATGGACGTACATGGAATAGCGTAGGTTAGATGGGCTTCAGATTGGTATGACAGGTCGGCACAACATCGAGGGCTGAAGGGCCTGTGCTGTGCTGTAATGTTCTATGTTCTATGTAAAGGCAGGATTGAAATTTGAGGAAGTTTGAGGAAAAACGTTTGCCGAGCAGTGAGGAGAATGCTACACCCTGAATCTAATTCATGCTACAGCCCTCTCTCTTCCCCCTCAACTCTTATGCCACTGCAAACACCCCCCCGCCCCCAGTAGCCCAATGCATGAGATGGCTGTGGAAGCCTGGCAAGGCCAAGTAGTTCACACAAAACTGTTAATGAGGTCTGAAGTTGAATTTCAGATTAGCCTCGGCCTCCTAGCTTTTGGAGTGTATTATAATAGACCAAGATTAATTTTTATCCTATAAATGTTGAATGTTGAAATGGAGTCAATGGGCACAAATTCTTTTCTCCCTCCTTTAACACCAATGAGTTTTGGGAGGTTGCTTGCATCCAAAAGTGAATGACAAAATTCATGGGCCTCCAAATGTCCTTGGAATTAATTGAAAATTGGCAGTGAAATCAGGAAGTGTGGTAATTTTGTTTTCAATCACAAAAGGATGCATGGTAGTTCAGTTGGTGAAAATATTACCCACAGTGGAGCCATTTCATTTGACTCATGGTGATCCCAAGTTCAATCCTTTTAGAGCCCATACCTAAAGGTTCTCCAAATCATGCACAGTCTGACTTGCTAAAGTTGCCAGATCAAGATCCTATCCACCAAGATTTTACAATCACCACATGGACTGTAGAATTCATGAGGAAGAACACCATCACCTTCTCAGGCAGACCAGGGATATAGAATAAATCCTGGTCTTGCCACTGTTACACAAATGCTGAGAAAAAAATTTCTTAAAAGTTGACTGTTCTCAGCAGGTGTCAACTGAGAAGCTTAGCTGTTTTTGAACCTAGGGCTGGAGAAATGGACTTGGTAGTCAACATGGTTTCATCCTCACACCCAATTCCCACATTTCAACCAACTGCAACATTCATACAAGATGCTGTGTGTGAAATTACAGCATAGCGAAGAGTTATAAAATTCTAAAATGTATTACAACTGGCAATATATGGAATTCTTCAATGCATAAAATCAGATAATGCATGGAATTCTACAATGAAATGAATTCTATAAAATTCTTAAAAGTTGGTTTTAAAAATGTCAGACTTATCAAGAAAGATCTGCAAGAATGACAAATGGAGTGAGGCTGAAGTTAGGGGTGAATGAAATGGACATGAAAGCAATTTCAGATTCCTGTTAATCTTCAAGGACATCTACTTCCTGAAACTCTCGTGATATCTAAATTGGAATGCTTTAGCCCAGTTCTCACCAGGCTCACCATTTGAGCAATGAAATAAGGGGTTGCAGGTGACAGTGGAATGAATTTATCGTGATTTATACATATTAAGTCAACAGAAAAGGTGAACATAAGCAAAAACCCATAATTGCACATGTTTTTTCCATAAAGGTGATTGTAGGTTTAAAATCATTTCTTTCTCTCTGCCTTCATCTCACCAAATCATGGGAGGCCCATAGCCAATAGGGTGGGATCCTTCTCATGAGAGTAGTCATTGTAATATCAAGATACAAGGATTCCTCATGGGGAAACATCTAGCTTCGTTTAGTACTTCTCACAAAGTGATAATATTACATCAGAAATGCAATAGAGAGCTTATTATGAGGTGTGAATCACATCACTTACTGCTGTCCTTCATCCATCTGCACCTCATAAATACATAGCATGCTATGTTAATGAGATGATGAAAAGATATGAGTTGATAAGGGACATCAGGCAGGAACATAACGCTTGTGATGCAGTGGTATCTCCCTACCTCTGAGTCAGGTGGTCTGGGTTCAAGCCCCACCTCTTGCAGATGTGTGCAGTAATGTTTCTAAATAGGATGCCCAGGAATTAGAAGGCTTGGGTTCAAATTCCACTCTAGGACATGAGCACAAAGCTCGACAATATCCATTATAATACTAAATGAGAGCTGTACCGGCAGGGAAAAGCTCTTTCAGATGAGGTGTCAACTGAAATCCCATCTGCTTCCGTGGTGGATATCAGAGATCCCAAGGCAGAAACACACCATGATCCATAATATTCTCAGCAACAAAAACAGAAGTTGCTGGAAAAGCTCAGCAGGTCTGGCAGCATCTGTGAAGTTGAACAGGTCTGAGGAAGTGTCACCGGAGCCGAAACATTAACTGATTTTTTCTCACAGATGCTGCCAAACTTGCTGAGTTTTGCGAGCAACTTCTGCTTTTGTTCCTGATTTACAGCATCTGCAGTGCTTTTGGTTTTTAAAGCTGTAACTGTAATGTTTTCACTGCAGTCCTGTTGCATTTGGTTCAATGTTATAGGCAAACACCTCCTCCATGTGATACAGGTATCCCTGACACCTGCTGGTTCTGTTCTGTTCCTTTCTACCATCTAGAACCTTGACCCACAGAAGGGAAGAATCGGTGTATAGCACCTTGGGTGATGTTCTTGTCAGAGCTGACCATTGGGTAAATGGGTAGACATCAGAGCTGGGTGTGAGTCTGAAAATATGGTAAATGAATGAGATTGAGGTCAATGTTAGCTGTGAATCCCAAGTGGTGAACGATGAGGTGTCGGAAGTGTTGCATTGAGCAGCATGTGGGGTTGGCAATGTGTGTTTGTGAGATGACATGTGAAGATGCTATCAGCAATCTAGACTGAAATATGAGATTGAGTCTCCTGAATAAATGGGGTTCAGTAAAGAATATGAATCTTTTGCCTTTGTACTCTGCGCTTAAGATATTGCTCCTGTGGGCTTGAGCCCTGTCTATGGAGTAGTGGTGGATGTTGGTCCTGATCCTGATCCTACTGTTGATACTGGTTCTCTTGCTCCTCTTAAATGGCGAAACAAGTTATGATTTCCAACACCTGAGGAAATCTCTCTAAAACAGCGAAAGTGAGGTATCAGAACATGCCCTGTGAGCGAAAACCTTTCACCTAGTGAGTGGGCAAACATATAGTGGAGGCAGTACAATATGGCTAAATGTGAAGTTACACGCTTTGGTATGGATAAACAGAAGGAAAGAGTGTCATTTAAATGGTGCTATACTGGGAAGCATGATTCTACAAAGAAATCTAGGTGCCCTACCAGTCAGTGAAAGTAGACAGATAGATGCAGCAAGAAATTAAGTAATCAACTGATATATTGGCTTTCATTGTAACAGGATTTAAGTTCAGAAGTAGGGTTGTCTTACTGCAGTTATACATGGCCCTGGTGAGGCAAAGAAACAGCATAGCTGCCAACTGATTAGCCCTGTTAATCTCTCCCCTTGTTCAGATGGACCAGTTTCTAAGCGTGTGTATAGACAGTTAAACCCTGAATTGATGTTTAAAGAAGCAGTGAATAGGCTTTTAATAAATATTAATAGCAGAACCACTTGTCCCACCAGTGCAGATGAGGGTGTGGGTGAGTCCATTCCTGCCACCCCAAGTTCACTCCAGTTAAATCAAAAGCATGGAGAAATTGAAGATTTCCCTGACAATTTTTCTGTATGAACCTTATACTCCCATCCAACATAACAGGTTAAAATTCCCCCGGCATGCCACTTACTCTGCTTTTTTTTGTTGTGCCGATGTAAAACCGATGCAAGCTTTTTTAATCTTGCAAGTTGACATTTTGAAAATTGTCACAGTTTGATACTGTGTGGGAGGAAATGACTTCAGAACTCTGCGGAAAATCATTGCCCAAATCAAGTTCTGAAAGTGTCACCCATCGTCAAGATTTTGTGACTACATTTTGTGGGGGTGGGGGAACCTTCTGGAAATAACATCATGTTGTCTGGGTGCCGATCCTCTTCACAGAAAACATGACTGTTCTAAACCCTTTTTGAAGTTCAAATCTAACAGAGGAATAATTCCTGGTTCTCAGTATCCAAAATCAAATAGAAATAAAAAGGAAAAATAAACAGACATCATTTCTTTAAAATTGTTCATGATCATTTTTAAATGAATACATCAAATGTTTGGCAAAGATTGCATGATACAATTTTGCAGTCAACTTTATACCTGGACTAAATTTCCAAAGACCTTGGTTGTCTTTGAGATGAAATGTTAAACTGAGGCCGAGTTTGCAGTCTTGGGTGGAAACGGAAGGTTTCTGAAGAAGAGGATCCTCTTCAATTTGCTGCTCAAGATTCTTTCCTCAGCCAAAGTTATTGAGAGCAGATTAACTGGTAGATCACTCCATTTGTTTTGAGAGTTCACAGTGCTGCATTTACCTTAAATAATAACACTGACTGCATTTTGGAAGTACAACTCCCCATATTTCCATTTTATCCTGGATTGTCACCAATATCAGACAAATGGTTGCTGTTTGTTATGAATATCTAAGTGTAATACATATTTTGTAAAGAAGGTTAACCTCTGTTAAACTGCATACATAAATTTATAAGATGGCTCCCAAAAGTCCCATGACTGCTTTTTGATGATTTGCTACAACCACAACAAGCAGGCACAATGATGCGCAATCTTAGCATCGATCATAAAAATATACATTTGGAATTGAAAAACCCTTGGAAAATACAATGGTTCTTTCCAAAGATGTGGGAATTCAATGCTTTTGTAGAACAAGAGCTCAGATGGATACTATTGGAAATTCCAGCATCATTTATGTTGCATTGTGAAACAATAACTCAATTTGAATTTAACATTTTAACAACCTGCTTTCATTGTGCTGGAGATTGTGAGCCATAATTTGACGCAAAAATCCAAGAAGAACTCTGACAGACAGCAGAGAGAAAGAGGATTGACAATTGGACACAAGAGGAAGTAAACCAGCTAAAGCCTGGCAGTCCTGAATCAAGGTACGAAAAGCCACAGCCTGCTGTGACATAAAAGAAAGACAAAGGAGACTTCCCAGCATCTCCTCTGCTCAATTCAATGTTGAGGCAAGATCAAACTAACCACTGCAGCAACTGATGCTCTGACTTCAAGTTTTCAACCCCTTCACTTCAGAAAGAGAAATCTTCAAGCACAAAACGTTTGTCATGATTAACAGACTGGTTTTATTTTCAGCTTTATTAGTATCTTTTTATCCATAACTATTTTTCTTTGCATTTGTATTTTAGCTAATTACAGCATCACTTTCAATTAACAACATCCAGAAATAATTGTGTAATCAGCTTGTGTTTATCTTGTTTAGGACTAAAACTGGCTATTTTTAATTCGGAACACTCAAAAACTGTAAAGGAGATTAAACAAATTATTCAAATTTGGAGGTCATGGACCACTCAGAGGACACACCTGATGTAGTCGTGACACATTAAAGCCATTTACAAAGGTGCCACTTAAACTGTATTAAGCATAGTGACTATTTCAGGCAGTTCAAGCAGCTGTCACACCTTATTGAAATGCAACTAATTTAAGTCATCTGCCTGTTATTGAGTTCTTTTATGATTTCCACAACTTATTTCAGTCACCAATCCACCCCCACCCTATGCACTCCAGAACTCTTGCAAAAGCTATGAGTCTTACTTCCAGACTTGTTGAGGTCCTTGTTGCACCATAGCCCATGCCACTTCTTGGCTACTCCACCACCCCTCTAGTTTCTTCTTCATCAAGAAAGCAAACCTTTTCTTTACAAGTGTAGTCACTCCCTATTACCTGACATAAATTCCAGGCCTGTCTTCACAATTAGGATTTGAATTTTGCTCTATAATTCAGTAACAGGGTGGGAAAAGAAGTCTCCAAGAGGTTCTAAGGTTTTAATCAGCAACCCATTTCAAGTATGTGATTTATTTATTGTCACGTGTATCTTGTTACAAAATATAGTGAAAACTGTTGTATGGTGTCACCACTCTTTGGTGCCAGCTTAAACATAAGAAAAATAAACCAAAACATAGAATATAAAGGCAGAAAAAATGAAGAAATAAAGCAAGTGTCTAATTTTACAGTCCTTCTGGTTAAGTGCCCCACCATGGGCCATATGGTCAGGTTCAAGTCCCTTTTACCGCAATGCTGCTACTGCATTGAAATTCCTTGGCGCCATCTCACCGCCATTGACATCTTCACCACTATGATTTCCTTGACGGACCTCGCCAATGCAGATGCCACCAATACTTCTGGGTGCCAAACTGTTCCAGACTTGCGTCTGCCACCACCATGATTCTGCTTCAAGCTCACTTCACCACTGCTGATATCGCCAGGTCTCATGCAGAGTCTAAACTTCCCTTTGCCGCATTTCCATAAATCTGCAGGCACTGCCGGGAACCCAAACTGAGCTATGCTGCAGCAGCCATGATTCGGCACGAGGAACACCCTGTTAACGCCAAAGCCTCCAGGAACTGAAACTTGCCTCCAATGCCACCTGCATGAGTCCACACTGGTCTCGCATGCTGTAGCTGATGCCACTGCTGTGACTGAGCTCTTCACCAAAAGGTAAGTAAAATAAAATAGAAGAGAATAAAAAAAAGGAGTAAAAAAAGAAACAAAAAGTGAACAAATCAGACAAGGCCTGTACTCAGAGACCCTACTCCACCCACCAGCTTATCAGTAGTGTTCAGGGAAATGTTATATCGCAAACATAAGTCAGTCTGTGGAATAATCAAATTAATAGTTTATATTGTAGGCATCGCTTTACAATATTTATTAAAACTGTATAGGATCAACATTAAGCATACTTATTTGAAAAGGAAAGTGATAGCGTGTATGGGTGGCTGAGGAAACTACTTATAAATAAGCAACTTTACAAAACAATTTGTATTTTACTTCAGAGTCGTCAAAAGCAAGGCAGGTAGGTATTAATGCGGTGTGGTGGTTAAGGGCTCCAGTTTAGAATTTGATTTATACCAATTCAAATGGAAAAGTTTAATGCAGAATCATTCACAAAAATTTAAACGCCCACAACATTAATATATTTAAAACGTAAAACAAATACCACATCAGACTACAGTCTGAATTTTAAAAATGTTATTGCAACATTCTTAGATACATAGCATGGAAAATTCATGATCAGTTGTGTGAATTTGTGTGTGTCAGGGATGGGGAACAATCAAGGGCAGTCGGCAAGATCTGTTCAATGGTAAACAATAACTAGTCTTGTAGAAATATCAGATTATACAGGTAAAGAGAATGATATGGAAGTATTGCTTCTGTATTTTCAACATTTTCAATTCAGTGTATTTTAGGAAGCTTCCTACATATATACTATATATGTTATAAATATATATAATATATATATCTACAAATGTGACAGCAGAGCTAGAAAGTTGGTTGACAAATAAGAATGGATAGGGTTAATGGGTGATGCTCAGATTGGAAAGTGTAACAAAGTGGACCATGGGGTTAACTGATGATTTCACTTTGGTACAACTAATTCATCTTACCACTTTTTACTAAACATTCTTAATTTTAAAAGTGGCAGTAAAGGACTATGTTGGGGAAAGATAGCATATATTTTTAAAAGCATAAAATCAGTACGCATCACAATAACTCAAAAAACGGGTCATCTTACTGTCTTCCTGTTACCCCTACATAGTGCTGTTATAAATGGATGGGTCATCAAAACAAAACTGGAAAAAAATTGCTATTATTCTTAAATTATTTCACCGAGCAGCATAACACTTTTCCAAGTGCAGTACATGGATAGGCAATGGGAGAACATATTCAAAGGAAGTGGCAGCGAAGATATCTAAGGATCATTTTAAAATCTACGTATATTTGTATTCAGGAAACCTTCCATCTGACAGGTTTCGCACAAGGTGGTTAACTTTGTACTGCATTTGCCAAGATGATAGCAGGCAGCTGAGAGGGTGCATGCTCCACTGCTTTGCCTGGGCCCTCTTCCCAACCAGCCGAGCTTTTGTATAGCTGCTCAACTATTCCAATAACCTTTTAAACAGTTAGCTCCCAGATGTCACGGCCCTCACCGACTGTCTCCTAGCTTGGCTAGTGGAGTAATAAATTCCGGAGCACAAGTCTTCAGTATTATTGCTGCAATGTTGTCAGGGCCCATAGTCTTTATAGTATCCAGTGCCTCCAACTATTTCTTGACATTACATGGAGTGATTAGAATTGGATGAAGACTGGAATCTGTGATTCTAGGAATCAATGGAGGAGGCCAAAATGGATCAATTACTGGGCACTTCTCACTGAAGACTGCAGAGAGTGTTTCAAACTCATCTTTTGCACTTACTTATTGAGCTCCTCCATCATTGAGAATGTGGGTATTTGTTGACCCTCCTTCTCCAGTGAGTTGTTCAAATGTCCGTCACCATTCACGATTGGATGTGGTAGCACTTCACAGCTTAGGTCTGATCCATTGGTTGCGGAATCACTTAGCTCTGTCTATCACACTGCTTGACATGCAAGTAGATCCATTTGGTCACTTCACCAGGTTGACACCTTAATTTCAGCTATGCCTGGTGTCCCTGGCATGCCCTCCTGCACTCTCCACCGATCCCCTGACTTGACTGTAATGGCTGAGTGGGGGATATGCCATTCCATGAGGTTGTAGACTGTTTGTTCGTGATCTGTCCCATTTAGCATAGTGACACAGTCACACAACATGATGGAGGGTATTTTCAAAGAGAAGGTAGGAGCTCAAGGACTATGCAGGGGTCACTTATACAAATACTATCATGGGCAGACAAAAATACGGCTGGCAGATTGGTAAGGATGAAGTCTAGTACCAGTCAAGAACCAAGCTCTTGTTGGTTGCCTCACCACCTGCTGCAGACCCAGTCCACCTCCCACCCACAGCCTCCAACCTCATTGTTCCCCAATCCCAGATTGCCCGCTTCTATCTCCTTCCCAAAATCCACAAACCTGCCTGCCCTGGTCGACCTATTGTCTCCGCCTGCTCCTGCCCCACCGAACTCATCTCCACCTATCTGGACCCCATTTTCTCCCCCTTGGTCCAGGAACTCCCTACCTACGTCCGTGACACCACCCACACCCTCCACTTCCTCCAGAACTTCCAATTCCCCGGTCCCCAATACCTCATTTTCATCATGGATGTCCAGTCCCTATACACCTGCATTCCCCATGAACATGGCCTAAAGGCCCTCCGCTTCTTCCTGTCCCGCAGGCCTGACCAGTTCCCCTCCACCGAAACCCTCATCCGCCTAGCCGAACTCGTCCTCACCCTCAACAACTTCTCTTTCGATTCCTCCCACTTCCTACAGACAAAGGGGTTGGCCATGGGCACCCGCATGGGCCCAAGCTATGCCTGCCTCTTCGTAGGTTACGTGGGACAGTCCCTGTTCCGTACCTACACCGGCACTAAACCCCACCTCTCCCTCCGTTACATTGACGACTGTATCAGTGCTGCCTCGTGCTCCCAAGAGGAGCTCGAACAGTTCATCCACTTCACCAACACCTTCCACCCCAACCTCAAGTTCACCTGGACCATCTCCAACACATCCCTCACCTTCCTGGACCTCTCTGTCTCCATCTCAGGCAACCACCCAGAAACCAATATCCATTTCAAGCCCACTGACTCCCACAGCTACCTAGAATACACCTCCCCCCACCCACCTTCCTGCAAAAATTCCATCCCCTATTCCCAATTCCTTCACCTCCGCCGCATCTGCTCGCAGGATAAGGCATTCCACTCCCGTACATCCCAGGTGTCCTTCTTCTTCAAGGCCCGCAACCTCCCCCGGCCCAGAGTCGAGAACATGCTCGGCCGTGTTCCCGCAACTCATCCCTCACATCCCGTCCCTGCAATAACCACCAAAGGAGAATCCCCCTCGTCCTCACATACCACCCCACCAACCTCTGGATACCACACATCATCATCCGACACTTCCGCCACCTAGAATCCAACCCCACCACCAAAGACATTTTTCCAACCCCACCCTTGTCTGCCTTCCGGAGAGACCACTCTCTCCGGGATTCCCTTGTCCGCTCCACATCCCCTCCAACCCCACCACACCTGGCACTTTCCCCTGCAACCGCAGGAAGTGCTAAACTTGCCCCCACACATCCTCCCTCAGCCCCATCCCAGGTCCCAAGATGACTTTCCACATTAAGCAGATGTTCACCTGCACATCTGCCAATGTGGTATACTGCATCCGCTGTACCCGTTGTGGCTCCCCCTACATTGAGGAAACCAAGCGGAGGCTTGGGGACCGCTTTGCAGAACACCTACACTTGGTTTGCAATTAACAACTGCACCTCCCAGTCGCGAACCATTTCAACTCCCCCTCCCATTCCTTAGACGACATGTCCATCCTGGGCCTCCTGCAGTGCCACAATGATGCCACCCGAAGGTTGCAGGAACAGCAACTCATATTCCGCTTGGGAATCCTGCAGCCCAATGGTATCAATGTGGATTTCACCAGCTTCAAAATCTCCCCTCCCCCCACTGCATCCCAAAACCAGCCCAGCTTGTCCCCGCCTCCCTAACCTGTTCTTCCTCTCACCTGTCCCGTCCTCCCACCTCAAGCCGCACCTCCATTTCCTACCTACTAACCTCATCCCGCTCCCTTGACCTGTCCATCCTCCCCGGACTGACCTAACCCCTCCCTACCTCCCCACCTATACTCTCCTCTCCACCTATCTTCTTTTCTCTCCATCTTCAGTCCGCCTCCCCCTCTCTCCCTATTTATTTCAGAATCCTCTCCCTATCCCCCTTTTCTGATGAAGGGTCTAGGCCCGAAACGTCAGCTTTTGTGCTCCTGAGATGCTGCTTGGCCTGCTGTGTTCATCCAGCTTCACACTTTGTTATCCCAGCAACTATGTCCTTTAGGTCCTTATCAGCTTGATGAGTAGTGTTGCTATTGAGCCTCGCTTGGTGGCTGACATCAAAATCACCCACCAGAGGATATTGTGTCCTCCTGCCACCACCCTCAGTGCTTTAAAGTGTAGTTTAACATAGGAAGTACTAATTCACTAGCCCAGAGAGGATATTTTCCATGCAGAGAGTGGTTTGTATGTGTAATGAACTGCCAGAGGAAGTGATTGATGCAGGGGCAGTACAACACCTAAGACATTTGGACAGGTACATGAATAGCAAAGGCTTCGAGGGTTTTGGGCTAAACGCAGGCAGGTGGAATCAGTTTAGTTTGGGAAACTTGATCGGCCAGGATGAGTTGAAGCAGTACAGCGGCTCAGTGGCTAGCGCTGCTGCCTCACAGCACCAGGGACCCAGGTTCGATTCCAGCCCCGGGCGACTATCTGTATGGAGTTGCACATTCTCCCAGTGTCTGCGGGGGGTTCCTCCCACAGTCCAAAGATGTGCAAGGTAGGTTTGGTCATGCTGAATTGTCCATAGTGCCCAGGGATCTTTAGATTAGGTGGATTAAACATGAGAAATGGGTCTGGGTGGAATGCTGTTCAGAGGGCTGGTGTGGACTTGTTGGGTCAAATGGCCTGTTTCCAAACTATAGGGATTCTAAGATTTCTACGAATCGAAAGGTCCGTTTCCATGCCGTAAGACTCTATAGCGGTGTCTGGGCCATTGACTGTCAGATGTGATTCCCTAAGTATGACTATGTCAGGCTGTTGCTTAATTAGTCTGTGAGACAGCTCTCCCAATTTTGGCACTACTCCCCAGATGTTCGTGAGGATTACTTTGCAGGGTCAGCAGGGCTGTTTCTGTCGTCTTTTCCAGTGCCTAGCCCAATGCCAGGTAGTGCATCAGTTTCATTTCTTTGAGGCTTCATAGTGATTGGCACAGCTGAATGGTTGGTTGGCCATTTCAGAGGGCAGTTGAGAGCAACCACATTGCTGTGGTCTGGAGTCACATGTAGGCTGGACCAGGTGAGGATGGCAGATTCCTTCCCTAACGGACATTACTGAGTCAGATATGATTTCCGGACAATCAACAATGTTTTCTCGGTCATCAGTAGATTCTTAATTCCAGTGTTTTTTGCCAAATTCCACCATTTTGATTTGATTTCGATTTTACTGTCACGTGTACCAAAATACAGTGAAAAGCTTTGTTTTCCAACGGTACCGGCAGATCACAGCAAGCAAAGGGCGCACAGATCAAAGAGACTTAGAGGTATGAAGGGTACATTATTTGTGGTTGAGTCCATTCAACAGTCTGATAACAGCCAGTAAGATGCTGTTCCTGAACCTGCTGGTGCATGTGTTCAGGCTTCTGTATCTTCTGTCTGACGGAAGAGGTTGTAGGAGGTCATCACCAGGGTGCAATGGGTCTTTGATGATGTGGGCAGCCTCTCTACGGCAGCAGACCACATAAATAGAGTCCATGGATGGAAGGTTGGCTTCCATGATGCCCTGGGCTATGTACACCATCTTCTGTGGTTTCTTATGGTCCTGGGCACAGCAGTTGCAATATCAGGCTGTTATGCACCAAGACAATATGCTTTCAAAGGTACATCTGTAGAAGTTGGTGAGGGACCTTAAGGATATGCCAAATTTCCTGATTTGCCTGAGGAAGAAGAGGTATTGTTGTGCCTTCTTGACTGTCGCATTTACGTGGGAAGTCTAGGACAGGTTGTCAGTTATCGTCACTCTGAGGAACTCTATGCTCTCCACCCTCTCAACCTCATGTCCAATGATGAAGATGGGGGCACGTCCTCGTCCTTTCTTTCTGAAATCGATGATCAGTTCATTAGTTTTGCCAACGTTAAGAGATAGATTGTTTTCATTGCACCACGTCACCAAACCTTCTATCCCTTCTGTATTTTCATAGTGGCCCCCACTATGAAATTAGCTGAATACATCTCAATCACACCCTTCTTAGTCTCCTCTGCAAGGATAGCATCCCCTGTCTACCCAATCTCTTCATTACTAAAGTTTTCAGTCCAGACAACATCCTGGTTAACGTCCTCTGCACCCTCTCCAGTGCTATCACATCACTCCTATAACGCGGATTCCAGAAGTGCACGCAATACTCTAGCTGTGGCTTAAGCTGTGGACATGGACACCAAGGTTCCTCTGATCCGTGGTGCTCCCCAGAGTCCTACTATTCCCTTGCTCTGTTCGTCCAGCCGAAGTGCCTCACCCGACACAAATCTGGACTGAATTCCACTTGCCACTGATTAGCCCATCTGACCAGTCCATCTATATTCTCCTGTAACCTAAGGCTATCTTTTTCACTACTTACCACCCACCAATTTCCGTAACATCGACAAATTTACTCACCAACCCACCTACATTCAAGTCTAAATCTTCTGTATATACCACAAATATACCACAAGCATGTCCTACATTTTTCATATCTCTCTTGTAGATGTCCAAAAAGTGGAGGATTGGATATCTAGGAGCTCATGACCCACTAGCCAGTTCATTATACAGAAGGTTGTTGAATATGTGTGGCTATCATCCATCTAATGGAGGTAGTCAAGTCAGCATAGATGTTACTGACTTAGTCATGTGTACATCCTGAAATGAGCATATCCCTGCATTTCTCAATTAGTGACTTTGCCCTTCAAGAGTTGTTCAGGATGGGTCTGGGACAGTGAAAATGAAAGAGTACAGAAGCATGCTGAGGATGAAGTTTCTTTGTTTCCACACTCTCTTACTGTGCTTAGATTAATAGCTGCTATTTTTCTGATGCATGTGCTGATTTTGGCATCAATTGATAGATTGTTGGTGATTGTTCAGCCTATATTTATGAAGTCATTAATAAAAACCTATGTTAATGCTGTTAGTTCAGAATGTTTCCATGCCACCGCCTATGACATTTACCTTCTTAATACTGAGGTCAAACCAAGGGGAGAGACTAAAGCAAAATTGTTGGAAAAGCCCAGCAGGTCTGGCAGCATTTTTTGAAGGAAAAACCAGTTAACGTTTCAGGTCTGGTGACCCTTCTTCAGAACAGAGGAAGAGTCTGAGGAAGGGTCACTGGACCCGAAACGGTAACTCTGATTTTTCCTTCACAGGCGCTGCCAGGCCTGCTGGGCTTTTCCAGCAACTTTGTTTTTGTTCCTGATTTACAGCACCCGCAGTTCTTTCGGTTTTTTTAATCAAGATGAGAGACAGTCTGGCTATTTGCTGCTGAAGGTGTTCTTCAGTATAGGATGTGAATTCAGCATCATCAACATACAGCATTTCTCTCATGAGGACTAGTCATGAGAGCCTGTTTCATGAATCTCAGCCAAGTCAGGTTGCATTGCTTTCTGTCAGCTCTGGTAAGTAACACCTCCATAAAAGAATTGAAGGCAAATAAGTGAAGCAGAAAGAGCAATAGAACATAGAACATCACAGCACAGTACAGGCCCTTCAGCCCTCAATGTTGCGCTGACCTATGAAAGCAATCTGAAGCCCATCTAATCTGCACGATTCCATTATTATCCATATGTTTATCCAATGACCATTTAAATGCCCTTGAACTTGGCGAGTCTACACCTGTTGCAGGCAGGGCATTCCACACCTTCACTATTCACTGAGTAAAGAACCTACCTCTGATATCTGTCCTATATCTATCACCCCTCAATTTAAAGCTCTGTCTCCTTGTGCTAGCCATCACCATCCGAGGAAAAAGGCTCTCACTGCCCACCCTATCTAATCCTCTGATCATCTTGTATGTCTCTATTAAGTCACCTCTTAACCTTCTTCTTTCTAATGAAAACAGCCTCAAGTCCCTCAGCCTTTCCTCATAAGACCTTCCCTCCATACCAGGCAACATCCTGGTAAGCAACCTGCCAAAGACAGTCAGTGCTGGAATAGTGATGCCACTATGGATCTCAAAGGATTCCAATTTTGCCCTGTCATAGCTGACCTTAACCATCATGCTGTCATGGAGAGAGGCAACCACATTGAGAATCTTCGGCAATCTTCTCCAGCAGCATAAATAGACCGTTTCTGTGCAAATACCTTGGTGAGACCAATAAGGACAATACATAGTGTCTTCCCATTGCTCACAGCTTTTTCTTTGCAGTCACCAGGCTGAGGCATTAAGGTCAACAGTGGATCTTCTGAAACTACACTGAGATTCAATGTAGATACATTAATCTGGGATTTGCAATTTGACAAGGACAACAATGATACAATGAGAGAGATTTCTCAAGTTATTATCTCAATAGGGGTGGCACTGCCCCTTCACAGCACCAGGGACCCAGGTTCGATTCCAGCTGTGGGTGACTGTCTGTGTGAAGTTTGAACATTCTCCCTGTGCCTGCATGGGTTTTGGTGGGGTGCTCCAGTGTCCTCCCACCGTCCAAAGATTTGCAGGTTAGGTGGATTGGTTATACTAAATTGTCTGTCGTGTCCAGGGATGGTGGGCTAGATGTGTTAGCCATGTAAAAGTTGGATTATGGAGATAGGGTGAGGGTGCTGAGTCTGGGTTGGATGCTCTTCAGAGGGTCGGTGCAGTTTCCATGGGCCATCTACTCTATAATTGCTGTGATCAGTCTTGTTCTAGTACAGGTTCACAATCTCTGGATCACACAGATCCATGGGGCTCTGTCCTCTCCCTCCCAGGACCGAGACATTTCAAGTCTATAGGAGCGTGTGTTATGCATGCCTGATGAGATCAGGTGGCATGGCATTAGCATCTTAAGCTTTGTGCCTTGCAGAGGAATCTAGAACTGTGTTATGCCTCTCCACTGTCAGTTTGATAACCAGCTCTGTTCCTAACTTAAGATAACAAAGTGTAGAGCTGGATGAACAAAGCAAGCCAAGCAGCATCAGAAGAGCAGGAAAGCTGACATTTCGGGCTGAGACCCTTCTTCAGAAGAAAGGTCTAAAGAAGAGTCTAGGCCCAAAACATCAGCTTTCCTGCTTCTCTGATGCTGCTTGGCCTGCTGTGTTCATCCAGCTCTACACCTTGTTATCTCAGATTCTCCAGCATCTGCAGTTCCTACTATCTCTGTCCTGACTTGTAGGCTTCCTATGGAGTCCAGAGCACGTCCAGTGCCCATCTTCTCACTGGAGTACAAAGAAAGGTCTCATTCCACCTATTCTCCAACTATTTACTGTAGTTAGCACTGGCCTTTCTATGTTTTGTGTCCAATGCAGTAGTTATCTTTACTGATTAACCTGCTGGCTTTTTCATCCTTTTATAAATACTCCTGACATTTCATGTTTAAAGACATCTGGATATTCTGGCAAAGTTGTAAACAGGCAACCTGCATTGTAGTCTGTTGGACAGAAATTCAAGTGGCTCTTTTTGCATTCAGAATCTTCTCCTTTGGATCTCTTTGGTAATTAATGAGAGCAAACTGCTAGGCTTTGATAACATGTTCCATCACAATGATGTTCACTTTGAACAATGAGTATTTTTCATTTCTTGCTTCCCAGACATTAAAGGTGCAGTATTGTAGATAGTGTCCTGGAACATCTTCCATTTTGCTTCTGCGCTCTTTGAGAGAATACTGGAGTGCACCTGTTCAGTTCAGCTGAAGAACCGTTTCAGTTCTTAAATCGGGATAAGATGTATGGTTGACGCCAATACAAGGACAACATTTCTGCTTGGAGTGACAAACTTCAAGGGTTGCTCTCAGGACCAGACACAAAAAGACATGAGTCTCAATGCTGTTTTTTGTCAAGGTCCCCTGCCTCAAGTCCGGGTTCAGCAGCGGACCCTCAGCACAGTGGCCCCACTCACACATTAAATGATGAGACCCTGGCCCCACTCCAAGCACAATGATCCTATCCTTGGCTTGTGGACCTGCCACACCAAGTAGAGCGAGACCACTCCCTGAATCCCCATGTCTTGATATACCCCTCTGTCCTGGTCCTTGGTTGCACCCTAACCCTAGTCGGTGCAGTGGTAGCGATGTTTTTCAGACAGTTGTTTGGACGGTCACAAGGTCTAAGGTAGGAGGGCCAGAGATCTGGTCTCTGCCCAATCATGTTGAAATCACAAGTAGCTAATGATGTTCTAACTTAAGGAATCTATTGACTGCGGTGCTAAGGTTCTCATGGATCCTTCATTCAGCTCCATGTAGTGTAGTATAATGTTGTTTGGGAGATTAACTGGTCCTGTTTGAGAACTCTGAATTGATCTTCTGGAGCATTTCTATCATCAGAGTACGCTCCTTGCAGCAAAGCCTACCCTTTGCTCACACGTTTCCTCTGAACCATGCCAGGGCACGTAATCTTTCTCGTTCAGTGATTAATTTTTAGCTTTGTCAAAGTTCCACATCCATCATTGCTGTCTTCCAAACATTCTCAACCAGTTGCAAGCTTCAGTCATGTCTGTGACATTCCAGCTTGCCTGTCAAAGACAACTTCTTTCTTCTTGTTTGATTCGCTGGTGCAATGGATATTTGTGGTGTAGACACACCCATTGAAATAGATGCATTGTGGCACTTTACCATACAGGACTGCCAGAATTAGGGTGGACAGTGACTTATCAGTGAGAAATATGGTCCCTTCCACCATTGGAAACAGCTTGTAGTATCCATCCAAAGATTTGCATGCATCACATGTAATTGCTGTTTCCTACATTTTCTTAATGTTCTGCTGCCAAACTGGAGCGTCCCTTCCCTGGTACAAGCCTATCAAAGATTTTGGAGAACATGAGCTAACCAAAATGCACGAGTTCTCTCCACTCCTTATCTGGTTGAATCTATGGAATACAAACTACTATATTTGGCACTGACTTGGTTGCAGGAATTACTAAAAATATGACAGCCATCAGTTTGCCTGCCATTTTCCACATATTATTTTGAACTCTCTCAAGGTATTCACAAGGCAGTGGAACTGTTCACCCGTGGCTGGGAGTTTGGTTCATGAGTACCAGGGTGTTTACAGGACATGGTATGCAACGCAACCACCATCAGGATCCTCTGAAGCTTTCACTTGAGGATGCAAAGGATCAAGTTTCCATCAGGCACCCTGAGGAGACACAGTTGAAGTCTTTTCAATAAATGGGCTGTGTCCAGACAGAAGGAGGGTTACTTTCTGGCTCTTCTTTTCAAAATTGTATTAACCAGGGGTGCAAGCTGTGAATGGGAAACAAACTAACTCACAAACATGCTAACTTATTTCATCCAGACACCAGACACCTACTATCCAAAGGAAAACTTACCCCTAAAATCATTCAGTCCTGGAATTCTGCTAATATTTGTCTTAATATTATTGGATTTCCTTTCTGTTGGGTGATCCTACTTGACAAATGAAATGGGGAATGATCAAGACCGGGGCAATTCTATTTGAGAGTTGAGGTTGGGACAGGTTTGATGGTGAAGAAAGACCAGAACAATGATGGAAGGGAATGAATGGAAATTCCAACAATGATGTGGGATGAATAGAATTTGGGACAATGACATGGGGGCATTTAGGGATCAGGACAATGACAGGACATCACTGGGAATTAGTGCAATCATGAAGGTCGAAGAGAGATTTCAGCAGTATTGATGATGGGCAGGAATAAATGGAGCTCTAGGCAATGAATGGGGGGGGGAGTGGAACAATAATGGGCATGAGTAGGGATTGGGATAATGATAGAACCTAAATGGGATCAAAAAGTGGGTGTTTAATGGAGATTGAGAAGTACACACAAAATAATGCACAAAATTGGAGGAATTATTTAAACAACTGCAAAGAAAAAACTCGATAATATTCTCACAGCTCCTTTCATACTTTGTTTCATCTGCCTTGCATAATCCTGCTTACTTGGCTATGTTTGCTGGAGTTTAGAGTGTGTATTATTTTTGATTAAAGCATATCTTCTGATTTTGTTTAGAATATCAACAGTTCATTGCCAATGCTGACATTTGATTTTAAAATGGTAAATCAATATAATGATATGTAAATATGTATATACCTCAAAGATACCTTTCCTTAATCACTGGTTTCAATAAGAGTCAAACCCTGTTGCATAGCAGGTCCTCTGTTGCAATTTTATTTAAAAATCAGTCTCATGGATCCAGTGACCAGGAATTATCCTTTGGCATTTCTGCTGTTAAGCTTGGCTCAGTTAATAGTGCCAGTTTGGTTCATTCAATAGGGCAGGCTTTTCTCTGTCAGTACTACCAGTTTACCCAGTCACTACTGACAACTTGTGTGTTACTGGTGCTAGTTTAGGTCAAACAGTGCCAGTTTAGCTTAATCAGTACCAGCTTGATTCAGTTGTTAGTACTTCTATTAATGTAAGAAGACTATGAGTTTAATCGCCATTTCAGGGATGAGCATACAATTAAATTGCAGTGTGATATTGAGGAAATGCTATCATGTCTGAGGTACCATTGATGTCCTTGCTGCCTGTTCAGGTAGGTCTAAAATATTCAAAGAAGGGCAGCAGAATTCCTCTGGTGTCCAAGGTAACATTGCAGCTTAAACCAAATTCACTTAAACCAGATTTATTAAACTCATTAAACTCGGGAGGTTTGACAGCATCTGTGGGGAGAAAGCAGAGTTAGCCTCTTCATCAGAGTAAGCGGGCTCAAAACATTAACTCTTCTTTCTTCCCACAGATGCTACCAGACCTGATGAGTTTCTCCAGCAATCTGTACATTTGGTTTTGATCTCCAGCGTCCGCAACTGTTTGTTATATTCACTTCAACAGATTTGTTAAGGTTTTTTGTAGTAAGCCCATAAGCTTTCCTTTAATTTTCCCATTTTTGCCCTTACTATTCATTGTACTGAATTCCTACACCGCTCCCCCACCCCATCCTCTACCCATTCCTCATTTTCCTATCCATGTTGCCTACTTTTGTTTTTCTTTCTGTTTCACTGGCTTGCATCAAATCTTAGCTCTGAGCTGAATCAGAAAAAAGCCAAAGAGGAAGTAAATGAGACCCAGACTTGAGTCAGGATCCAACCATTCTCGGCAAAATAGAAATTTTAAATGTCGAACATTAAATGCTGTTTCTTTATGACCAAATTCTGAATCAGTTTTGAATGATCAGATGATTTTTCTGAATAAAGTACGTAATAGAAATTTTATGATCTCTGAATGACTATGCTTTGTATTCAAGTAACAACTATTGTGTAATGGTTTTTCCCTTCCCTCTTAAAGGTACTGACTCATGCTGGAACACAGTGCTGCATCACTCACATAGCTACTTTGCTTTTAAGTTTAAATAGAAAATGTTGGCTGTGATTACATCTGAAATCACGGCCAAATTAGGGTTGTGCTATGTGCAGTTTTTGTCCCAGATCTGTCAGGAGCTAGATTGAGGCATTCACATAAGGGCTCTTCATAGACAGTAAAGAGAACTTCTACATAATTTTGAACTGTATTCAAAGCCAGGAAATAGGGATGAAAGTATAGTATGTAACCACAGATCCCCCAATAATTTCTGAATTTTAGTTGTAAAACACCATCACAAACAATGATCCACCAATGTTTTTACCCACTACATAAAACATATCCAAACAATAAGCAAACTTAACCCAAGTAATACAGAAAGGCTTTGTTTTCAATATCCAACAAAAATAGACAGTTTCGGTTTTTGACCTATTAACTGGATTACATTTCCCACAAAGTCTTTCATCTACTTTAATATATTGCTTAATATATTAATTTTGAATGAGTTAATTTCTGCACTTAATGAATTGCAGAATGAAGGAATGCATTAGCCAGCGTACTAAGACTTGGAGAGAGTTCAACCCATTAGAATAAACACTAAGAAGTAGAATCAATCAATTTAATAGGAATTCTTCTTTTCTACTCTTTCTGCATTCACTTGGTGGCATCCAGTTCTTGTTGATTATATCTCAACTAGTTATCACGAAATAAATAAAATTAATAAATATTAACAACCCAATAGTCCTACAGCAAATTAAATATTTCCCTATTAGTTAACTAAATTAGACTGTTTTACAGAGATACTTTCAAGTAGATTATTCATGAATTGAATTGAGAGACTAAACAGGATAGGATGTAAACAACTCATCAACCCGAGCCTTCCCTATTCCTTTTGAGCAAGACAAGTTAAAATATTGTGGCAAAATTTATATCATACTACAGCAACTTATAGTACATGGTACTGTAGTGAAAAATAACACAGGAAATGTGGTGTGTGCCTATCTTTTGGAGTTAATCTTTGATCTGGAACTTTGAAAACTCAGTGTCTGATCCCAGGGAAACTTTGCAGCCTTGGTTTTCCTGCTATTTCTCCCCGACTCACTTTTAATAGATGGAAAGACACAAGATGTGCAACCACAGTTTCCTGCGATGTGTTCCATTCAACTGCTCCTTCCCATAAGCCACAATTCATTAGCTCATTTTGTGACGTTAAGCCACTGAGTTTAGCAAAAAGGCAATGAATTCCATCGAAAAAATGCAGTGAGCAATTTTACTGCATTGCTCTGATTTGTGAGTAAACTACTTGCCAATTATAGGATCCTAACATCCTTCGTAGGAAATAGGCTACTCAGCCCACTGTACTTATAGAGCTGCTGAATTGTCTAAAACAGCTGACTTCTATTCTTGTCTCTCTCTCTTTCACATTTCCCAGTTTTGTCTCCCACAACCCTTAGATTTTTGTTTCCTGTAAATACAACAAAAGTGATTTGAATTTACAGGGTATCTGTAACTTGGCGAAGAATGCCAAGGTATTTCATAAATACACAAATCCAACAAGGAGATATTAGTGCAACTGCCCAAAATCTTTGTCAAAGAAGTAGATTACAAGGGGCAATTTAATAGAATGGTTAATGTGAAGAGGCAGAGTGGATTAGGGAAAACATTTTGCATTCTATAGCATCCTGTATTGGTTGGTGGCACAGCCATCAACTGTATGGCAATAGACTTCGGCAAGTATGAAGATGGTGGTCCAGGGCAATGGAATTGTGGAGAATGTATTCCACCTCTCTGAGTATTTATCCATCACCTCTTTAAATATTGATGAGCTACCTATGATAATATATTTTGTATTCTAATAATTCCCTTAGTAATCTCTCCTCAATCCTGAGTTTATTGATTTTTACAGCCGAGGAAGTAGACAGATCCTGGCAAATTGCAGACTTGCCAGACCTGCTTTCATTTGAAGTGCCTTAAATTGCACTATTTTTGTTCTGTGGACATGAGTGCAAGACTGGGTCAGGCCAACCAACCCTGGAAGCAAATCTCAGGGGCATCAGAAGGCAGATAGGTGTTGAAGTGACCTGGTTAGCATGCTCATCTGAATTCTCTGGGAATTTGTTTCAACTGTAATGAAAACAGTTGAGCCCTCATGCCCTTGTTGCTTACCCATAGCTACTCATGCTCTCCATGACAACTCAAGTACCCCGGGCCGCTCTCCATGGCCCCTCATACTTTCCATGCCAACTCAATGCTAAACCATGCCCTTCCTTGTCAATTTACCTCGTACATAACCAATACGTATGCACTGTGTACATAACCAATGTGTTGTATAATAATATCGTGGAATGCTGAGAAAACAAAACACACATTTAACAATGATTTTTGAAACAAAAAACCTGTTCTTACAAACCTACGTAATCATCAGCCATACCAATCATTAAAGTATCATTCACACAACTTCAAATATTGCACACATCTTAATGTCAGCCAAAGAAGCACTGAGGTACTGACAAAAGTGATACCCTGAGATATTGACCAAAGAGATCACAGGAAAAATTGGTCTATTGTGCCCACTTAAAGCAAATACCAGCAATTCAGTTCACTAGACACTACAGAAGCCTAACGGAGCTCATATTTTTATTAGTCTGGGCTCTCATCCAAACATGTAATATGAGTTCAGGTAGAAATTAAGTTAGAAAATCTGATAGTTTAACACAGTAAGGATATCAAACAGTTAAACAGCCCGAGAGCTGTATAATGTAGAATATTATCTCTAAATCTGCAACAGAGAAGCAATATCCTTAGACAAAATTTCAGTTCTTTTGCTGCCTGTTGGACATATATTCAAACTACATTTTACAAATGAAATCCAAAAGCTGAAAAGTATGCCATTCAATTGTTAGTATTCAGCGGGAAAAGAAATGAAAATCCAAATTAAGTTATCCAGTGCATCAGTCACCTGTTTCATGGATCTGTTGGCAGAATATGACTAACATGGAAGACACTGAAGGTACAGTTTGAAGCAAGTGACTTTCACCACCATTGCAGTGTTGTTTTTAATTTGCAGATTGGTTGCACTAACCCCGCAGCAGTGGGTACAGTGGAGGCTGTGGGGGTGGGAGTTGAATGGTGGATGATGCTGTTGCCAGTCTATAGATTACACAGAGGAATGCAATTGTATTGTTTTGATCCTTAGCTCTAGCCAAGCTGGCTGCAGGCTTGAAGTGGCGGGGGGGAAGAAAGAGTGGGATTTGTCCTTTATGGGCATATACAAACGTCGAAGGGTGATCTCCACTGCACCTTGATTCCCCATCCTTGACTTCAAAATTGAGGCTCTGAAGTTTCCAAGCCAAAGCCTATTTGACTGCCTCCAGTGAAACTATACCATCTAACTCTCAGACAACATCTATGCTGTTTCTCATGAGAGAAACTTCCTGAAATGGCCAGCAGTACTGCACATGCCCCTGGGACTCTCATACATAGCTGCACCAAAACACCAAGAGCTACTGCTTGATCCAAAGTGGTGTCCAATCACACAGAGAACATCCCACTGGTGAATGCTGCCATCCCAGCAGCAGCCACAATGCCTTTGTCCCGAGGCAGTGAATTGTACCTGTCCTCTTTGGACCACGATGACAAACAAGAGGCTGTTTAATGAGCGACAGCAGATTCATGGTACCCTTCTGCCATGTAACCAGATTATGATACCAACCATGAAGCCACAAGTAGCATCCTTAAGCAAACCATCAGTGTCCTATGGCCTGGGTCATCTCCTCCAGCAGGCTCAAGTGAATCAGGCCGTTTGTCTCCTGTAGTTCTTCCTATTCCCTCTTGCCAAGGTCAACCTAATGCTGCACTGGAGAGAGAAGAATGACAGAGCATTTTTTCAATGTGTTCATGTGGTGCCTTCCATGAAGAATAACTGAAGGTATTCAGAGGCAGTGTAAATCAAGCTAGTAGAATTGAAAGGCTTGTAAGGATGAGTTGCAGCCTGAGATATGTGTGGTAAATACGGTAAATATGGCTGAGTGATGGGCTTGTGATATATTGAATAATGTGAGAAAGTGGTGCAGTAGGTAAAAGATGTGATGTGAAAATGCATTTACTAGCCTTGGACACCCATGCAGTTATTAGACTTCTTGCAGCATTGCTGCCAGATCGTCTTGGCCAGACTCCAGGGACTGGCATCCTGGAAGCAGCAAAGAAGCTGCTTTTTCAGGTCATGCTTTGACAACCTGCTGGTCCATTGCTTCCTTCCTCCTTTTCAGCTCCTGTATTGACACTGTTCTGTTGAAAGACCTGGGAGACCCCTCTCTTGCCTATCATTATTACAGCCTACTGCTATATTTTCTGACCTTGTCCTTGTAGCTATTTCTTCTAGGGAGAGTACGTAGCAGCTTCTAGATGTGTAGTGCTGCTCTCCTTTAAGAGGGGTAACTGGCCTTTAAGATGTACAGTCTAACTGAACTACATACATACTGCCTGGTGCCCCTGTTGAGCATGTAGTCAGCCAAAACTGCTTTCCGTGTTGGCTGAAATCATTCACAAGATGAGACAGTAGGAAGTTTTCATATAACCTGCTGTATCGAGGCATGGCAGAGTCATACAAATCACAAACTCCATCCCCAAAAACAGCAGTAAATGAACTATTCCCCCATAATGTTCTTCACTGATCTTCTTCTATACTCTTGTAAATTCTCCAATTGCAGTTGATTTATGGTTACTTCACAGGCATCATTTTGTTGTTTTTATTTATTTCAACATAAACATTGTCTATGCACTCCAATCAAATTTACCCAAAAAGCAACCAGTCAGTAAATGAAATCTACCAATTTTAGAACGTAATATTTTTCCCATTCATTCAGAGGACAAAGGGTTTGCTGGCTCAGCCAGCTTCTATTGCCCATCCCTAATTGCCTCCAAGAAAGTGATAGTGAGCAGAAAAAAGTGAAAAATTCCCCCAAAAGCTAATAAAATCAAATAACAAAAATATCCCTATCTCTTTAAAAGCTCCTTTGTAGACTGGACATCGTAAGCAATAAGAAAGCTTTGTACCTCAGATTCTACAAGGAGATGGCCTCGCTAACTGAATTATTGTGGACCTGAAGAGGCATCCTGGTAGTACCAGAGAGGAAAGCTGTCTTACAGAACTTCTCATAACTGGTTGGAAAAATTACGCTGGCCAAAGCCTGGGGAATAAAGATGTCATTCATCCTCCTAGCCCAAGAATGATGTGAGAAGGTCACCTGGTGAGGGAGGAGCTAAAGAGTCTCCAATTCTCTTGAATATTTCATGCCGACTAGCAGGAAGTAACAATCAAGATGGCCAAGAAATTACATATTAAATCGTGACGTTGGAGCATGAATTGAGAATTGTAAAGGAGGAAGGGAATTGGTTTTAGTTGAAGTGACTCATGAATGCCAGCATGTAAAATAAATCAGCTGCTCAGCAATATGGTTTTCCATGCTCAGTCATGATGAAGCATATTGGAAATCTAAGATGAAATGAATGGTCCTCTGGGACGGCAGTCACCTAATTATTTTGGTTGTCATGACAACCATTACTAAGAAATGTGTAAGCTGACCACTAGTTGACATTTTAGTTGTTAGTAATATAAATATTCCCAGGGTTTTTGGAGTAGACCATTCTTTCATCACTGCTTAGCAATCATGGCTTAGCCACATCCCTAGGATGCAATCAGTCTGGCTATTGATACACTGATTCCATTATCCATGTAACATCTGGTTTCATTGCAGTCTACACCAGCTGATTGGTCATATGTTATACTACCTTAACAAAGGATTTCTGTCTTTCAATTAGCTTTTTTTTAATACTGTAGTCGACACCTTTTCACTTGACTTGCTCAGCCCAAAAAAAAATCACTTGAGGTACCAGGAGACACCATACTGGTGAAAAAAGTGATGCTTTACATTTTGTGGATATGTGAATTTTGCAATTTCCTTTCCAAACCACTCACCATCTTAACTCGAATTTACATCAGCATTTCTTCACTGTTCCTGGGTAAAAATCCCGGAACTCCCGGTACAACAACATTTTTACTGTCAGTACAGTCTAAGAATTGCAGAAGGGAGCTAAGGAGGGAGCTTACCATCACATTCCCAAGGGCAATTAGGGATGTGCAATGAATGCTGGTCCAACCAGTAAAGCTCATATCTCCTTAATAAATAAAAAAAAAGCTAAGTTCCAAAAATTAATCCCCTTTATTTTCACCTTGGTTGCTTACATGGCTGGCCTAAAAACATTTATTGATGGAGGGAGGTTGGATGATAAGTCCCTTTAGAGCTTAACTTTGACTAGTGGATATCTATGTTCAAGACATCGCAATAAAGCAGTTAAGGAGCACACCTAGTTGTTCAGCAAGGTTCAATTCTATTACATGGAGATTGAAAATAAAATCTTAAATTCAAATTGCACAGTGGCAAGAGCTTGAAGAACTAAAATTTAACATAGTATTCCACTAAAAAATTAAGAGGATCTTGTGGCACAATGGTAGAGTCTTTGGGACAGAGGCTCTGGGTTCAAACCACATATCACAGCTTCATAATCACAGACGATATTTATGGTCTGTTTTATAACCATGTCACAACATGGTAAAGCAGGTTGATTAGCAATCTGTAAATCCTTTCAATAATACAACAGTAGGTGGTAAGAGCAGCAGAGATTCCTGGTTAGCCAGGCCTGTGCGTTGACAGCATTAATAACAGCCTTACTATGTTGAAAGACTTCATGTGCAAATTTTTGCCATGAGTACACAGCTGCCCATTCTGACAGACTATTATGGACAACCAAAGATTGGAAAGTCCTCCTTTCTCTTTGCATTTTGCCTCCAATTGTCAACATCCTGGGATTACTTGACCAGAAACTGAACCAGACTAGCCATTTTAAGACTGACTACAAAAGCAGGTTACAGGCTAGGAATTGTGCAGCAAGTAACTCACTTCCTGATTCCCCAAAGCCTGTATATCATGTAGAAGACATTCAGTAGTGTGATGGAATATACCCCACTAATCTGGATTGGTGCAGCTCCAATAACACCAACTCCAATAACACTGGAGGAATTTAACACAAACCAGCCCACTTGATTGGCACCACATTTATATTCACTCCCTCCACCAAGGACATGCTGTAGCAGCATTGTATACCATTTACAAGATTCACTGCAGAAGTTCACCAAGGCTCCTTATTGACAGCAGCTTCCAAACACATGACCACGATCATCTAGAAAGCCAAGGGAAACATGCACAGAAACACCATCACCTGAAAGTTCCTACCAAGCCACTCACCATTCAGATTTGGAAATACTTTGCTGTTCATCGGTATCACTGGGTCAAACCCCGGGAACTTCCTTGCCAAGGGCATTGAGAGTCTATCTACAATAAATACACTGTAGTAGTTCATGAAGGCAGCTCACCACAACCTTCTCCAGAGCAACCAGAGATGTCAGGAACGCACATATCACTGAATAAGTAAAAACAAAATCCTCTGCTAAAAATGAGCTAGATAGTTTTCACACCACAGCACAGATGGATGCTAAACCAATGGCCCAAGAGTTGGTGAAGCTTTCTGGGGGTAATGAATAGGTTAGACCTACTAGTGACAATGACAATCACTATTGCTTGTAGCTTTAATACCACAAGGGAAGAATACAAATCAGAAATTGTTCCAAAGAAGCCACAATCTGTCTGAAACATAAGTTTGCTTCTTTCTACACAGATGCTGTGAAGTATCTGCTGAGTTTCTCCAGCACTTTCTGTTTAAACTAGCAGAGGTTGTTTGGGGCAATTTTTATTTGTAGATGTACAGAACTGGTTTCAAAGGTAATACTATTCAAATACAACAGGAGCACACCTTTTTTAGTGACTGCTGCACCAGTATTCCAGCCTGCACTGGTATTCTCAGAGGCTACTTTCATAAACTGCAGTGACCTTTCAATCCCGGTACAGATTTAGATGCTATTTCTTGCGATGCTTCTTTTTACAGCATGTAGCAGCTTGTGATGGTTACCAGTGTAACCTTAACTTGTTGACTCAATTTAAAGCTGTTTCAAGATCCCACTTTCAAGATTCTTTCCCATCTTAACCATATAAAAAGAAGATCCACATTACAAACCTTTATTCACAGCTATAATCCCTAACTAAATCTCTGAGGAATGTAAGGTAAAGCTTTATGATTTTGCACTCTATGCCAAGAAATGCCTGCCTGGAATCTAAATCAGGATTTCAGGCACCCACCCAAATTCCTGATGTGCTTCCATTGATGGAGGCTCTATACCAGTAATGTCAATTCAAAAACCTCCAGATGTACTCAATACTGTCACCAGAGTTCTGAGACTGCAAACACTGTGCAATGCAAGACACTCCAAATACACAAAAAGCAATAAAGATGTCTTGCATAAATCCAGCTAAATACCTTTCTTGGAGCTCATACACTGAGCTAAAAGCCTGGATCTTGCTTGCTTGCAAGGCTGAGGCAGCACAGCATCAAAAGCTAGAAATAAGGCATTTGCTGAGTCCAGGAATTATAATACTACCAGTGAAGTAAACAACCTTTATTGTTGTTGTATCCCTAACAAAATTATGTTTGTGCTTGATCAACCTCTGAAGCGTGGTACAGTGCCATTCTGACACACACAAGCAAAAATGGCAAAATTATGTAAACTGGAGTAATTTTGTATAAAGTTACTTTTGCAATTAAAATGCTTCCATATTAACACAAGTAAAATAAATGCTCTAGTTCTTGCATATACGTCATTGGGGAACCAAATTTCCAGTTACCTGTCATTCTAACATTTTAATTATCGGCCCCACTCCACTCTGACCTTTCTGTCCAACCATCCCACGCTGTTGTAATGAAGGTCAGAGTAAGCTCACGGAACAACACTTCATCCTTCAATTACACAAACTTTATAGCCTTTCTGGATCAATATTCAGCTGACCAAATGCAGATGATAATCTCATTTTTATTTTCATTTTGTTTTCAGATGGTAGCAGTTTCTGATGACTTTGGGATTCCACTTCAGATCTCCTCAGGTGCATTGAGTGATAGAAACAGAAATTTCAATTCCACTGCTTTACAGCAAAAGAGGCGGCCATTCAGACCACTGTTTCTGCTGGCTTTTTGCTCAAATTCCTACACCTGTCCTGTTCAGTCCATGAACTCCTATATCTCTCTTAAAATATTTACTGGCATCTTCAGTTAAAGGATGTGATAGCCTTTGCCTCACCATTACTAACATTCTATATATATTAAAAAAGGAGTTTCTCCAAACAGCCTTCCTTACAGCTAAACACACAAAGTACTTCCCACAAGTAGTACAAGAAATGGAACAGAAAATGTAAGCGTTTAGAAAAATAACATGATTAGCATTAAAAGAAAATGTAACAAAGTGGAACAGTGACACATATAGAGAGAAAATTGAGCAGTGTGGCAATTACAAAGGGGAGGAACAGATGTCTGTTGGTCATAAGAATGAACTTTAAGAGGGACTGGAGTATTGCAAAGCACCACCAAGAGGCTACAAAAAAGTTACTAATAGTGCATCATTCTTAAGTTTGAATAATATCCAGTCGTATCACTGTATTGAAGAATTCTGGCATTTTCCTCTGCATTGTCACCCACGTTGCCACTTCAGTCATTAAACCTTCGCGCATATCCTTGGCATATTAGCACAAAAGGACTAAACATTTTTTTTAAAACAACCTCCCCTGTTCCTCTCTTTTATTATTTCCTTACCAAGTTATTTTCAATCCAATGACTTGGTGCTATATTAAAACAGGATACTGCTTTTCCTCTCCCATGTGCATACCTCTTTTCCATCAGGTGGCCTGCTGGGATGTCTCAGCTCACCATGCTATTGTCAATTATTACAGTACAGTACTTGTCTGTTTTAAGATTGAAGCCAAGTCATGTCTCCTCAGCACTGTAGTAAGTTAAAATAGCATTCTTTCTTTCACATTGATGCCTCCCACAAATAATCTCCCTGTCAGGTACACCAACTTATTGGAATGCATAAAATAACATTGGCAGCTCAATTTGATCCGAATAAAACAGCATGTTACTCTTCCTCATGCTAAATTATCAGATGCTGTAAATGTGTTCAGCCAAAATTCCCCTTTATCTGTAATACTGCTTGGAGTGATTGCAATGAGGTCAGCAGTGGACCTCATAGAATAGGAGTTCCTTGATTGGACTAGGTTAACAGCACCAATCAGGAAGCCCTAGCTGACAGACAGGAATGTCAGAGGCTCTGCTCACCCAGAGAGCTGGATCAGTGTCGAGTACTATGCATGCGTAAGGGTGACTTGATGACAGGGTACCAGCCTCTGTAGAGTTATTTCACTGGGTTTATATTAGATGGTGTAATGTGTGACTTCATGCCTATCTAGGACTTGAAGTATATTGTGTTTTCTATCATAATTTCCAATTCATTTTTACAGGAAGTGCATTTCTCATTCGTGTGTACTGACGGTTTCCTCACATGTGGACAGGGTTTATACCTTTCATAGCAGTTCCTTTTCCTTGCACTGAAATATTATCTTCAGTCAATCTTATATCACATCACAATTAAAATATAGGGATCCAATTTTTTTTTAAATCCCCCTACGTGGATCACCATTACTATTCTACACAGCATCAGGTCAGACATAAAAGGGCAGAATTTTCTTTTTGGTACTTTCTTCCAGGTACATTCACAATTCTGTCAGTGAAGAGTTCTACAGTTTGAACCCAGCAACAATGAAGGAATGATATGAAGTAGGGTTATTAAAATGGAAGGCTATATTCCACAATAATCTCCAAATTGGGAACCCAAGCGAAAGAATTATTGCATTCAACCCTGTTCATCTTGATAACTGGGTTGTAAAAAGGAGTCTGTAATCAGTTGTTCCTGAGATCTGATTGGAAGCTCAGGTCTGACTTTAACGCTGATTATAATCTTGTACCATCCTTTCTTTTGTATAACCAGTCCTCCTTTAAAGTAATAAGCTCTTTCATTCTCTGCTTATTGTTGCCAGTTCCTACCTTGACATACCCTAAAGCTTTACATCTATCAGTTCCTTCACAAATATCCACTCGATCAGATATCTAGAGCTTTTTTACTTGAACTCAAAGGAATGCTGCTCCCCGATACATGCAATGGCTCTGAAAGCAATTATGGGAAGAGAACTCAATGGCATACACAACAAAGCATCCATTCACAATTTAATGCCAACTGCAATTAGTTTCTATGCAAAACAAAAAGCCCTAACAGCAAAATGGTATTTTCTATGAAATGTACATGAAGCAGAAGTAAAAATGGCTCTATCAGAATATTTTCTATGCCTGCCTGATAGGTGTGTTACTAATCAGGCTGACCATGTAATAGTCGCTAGTTGTAAATATCGCTCATCAATCTTCACTTCAAAGATTTAAACCTTTCAGACAGTGTGATGCACTGTCACAAACAGCACATTTCAATGAGATGTTATTAAACTGCAGCCCCACCTATCCCCATGACATGATGGAAAAGAGCAATACTCCTTGTGATCTGACCAATATTTGACCTTTCACCAACTTCTAAAACAGGTTTGTTCTTAATTTATATCATTGATGTTTTTGATACATTGTGCCCAGCAATTTGCCTGTTGCTTTTTTAGTATACAGATGTGACTACCCTTCAAAAGCACTCAATTATAAAGTGTTTGGGGATGTTCTGAAGTCACAAAAAACTTTTTAGAAATGTAATATTTCAATTTTATATCAAAACTATAGAAAATTATTCATCATAAATTTACAAATCTGCAAATCTGACTGTACATATAACATAGGGACATATGAATATTAGACTCTGGAGCAGGAGTTGGCCATGTGACCCTCTAAGCCTGGTTCACCACAAGATGGTTCACTATAAATATATCTAATTGTAGTAAGACTAGATTTACTGGACTGCCAGGGTGGGTTGAATATCGCAGACTAAAAACATAGCAGGGCTTTGGATTGAGATCTAGGTTGTCGGGTTTGATATTTCTGCTTCACACATCAGTCCTGCACATAACAGAACACTGGCTTTGAAAAGAAGGTCAAGAAGATCAGATCGATGATTTTCGTGAACAACATCTAACAAATGCCCAATTTTGGAAAAATACTATATCACTTTAATGGTTTCCGGTAAATACTTCCCTTACCTTTAGCAAAACAAAGTACTTTGGGATTTTTAGTGTTTTAGACTTGCTGTTACTATTAAGCGTGTGTCTTCCCATTTTATTATGTATCATTTCATCCCTTGACTTAATTCTCTATAGACCACTGTAGGTCTAACGTTCCAATAACATGTGTTTCACATTTGGCTGATGATGACTTTCACATGTGCACCTTTTGATTTTTTGTTCTGCTGTGTATGTTACACATTTTCATCCTTTCCTAATCTGTGTATTTTATTTAATCCTTAGTCTGCAGTTTTAATTCCCCACACTAACTTCCTCATTCTTTTTAACCATTTCACATCTACAGTCTGCTGGCACTACAATATATTGATTGCTTTCTTACAGACTTATTACTGCAGAATTTAAAAAAAGCCAGCGGTTTGATGTAAGCTTTTGAGGACTCAGGCCTCATTTACGCCAGCTTGGCCGGCAGAAATTTCAGCCATCAGTGACTACAACTCAGTTTTGGGATGGAGCTGGTTAGGTTACCGTAAACCCAGAGAAACTGGGCCAGCGCATGTTCCAGGAATCCTTTGCCCAGTCTTTTTATTCTGAAATCAATACAGGGATCCTAAAACAAGTGATTAGCACCTGATTAACGTATTCAAGAAACTCAAAGCTCATTTTAGACACTGTTCCTGGGCATTTGGAAGTTATGGGCTGCCACTTTGGCAGCTAATTTACCTTCAGGAATGGGTCTTAGGACTGAGATCACATTTCAAAATATGTCATCCTTTTGGATGCAACAAGGACTGATCCCCATCACGCATCAACAATCGAATGCTCAGCCTCAAACGTCAGCAATGCAAGTTAGAAATTTCAGTGGGCATAGCCTCAAACATCTGATTTGCTCTCTGCAGGCGTGGTTGCTTTTGGAGGATATGGATTTGTTAAATTACTCCCTGCTCTCGACATCCCAAGTTGGTGCAGTGTCAAATCAGTTCTTTGTAGTTCTGGATTGTGACATTTGTACCATACTTGGATTTAATAACGAAACCAGCAATTTCAAAACAATGGCATTAAAAGCAGTAATTCAATTTTTGGCAGAGAAATCGTGCAAGTTATACTTGTTACTTTATTATTGTCATTAAGAAGGTTTTAGTGACTAAATATCCAATGATTTCTAAGATATCAACCTGTAGACTTCTTTTCTGAAAAAAAATTACTCCATCATCGATTCAAACTTGCACTACATATAGCTTGAGATGCAGCTGCTCACTGCAGTCTCAGGTGCCATTGTCAAGTACAGTCACATTCATTGGTGTAGCCATCGCAGCAATACGAAGTCAGATATCTCTCAGGCGTTCACAGTGGCTGTGTGGCAATGCATTTCATTGTAATGAGTAGGGGAGGTCCCCATAATGTAGAATGCCACTGAATTCTCATGGTGTGGAGATGCCGGTGTAGGACTGAGGTGGACAAAGTCACAAGTCACATGACACCAGGCTATAGTCCAACAGGTTTATTTAAAATCACAAGCTTTCGGAGTGCTCCGCCTTCATCAGGTGACTTTACCAAATGAAGCAGCAGAGCTTTGAAAGCCTATGATCTTGAATAAACCTGTTGGACTATAACCTGTTGTCATGTAAATTATGACTGAATTCTCAGGCAGGGCTTTTCTTGTATTGTAATTTCACAGCTATAAAGCAATCACAGAGGGTCTTGTTGTATATTTTAAATCTAGGATCTACGTGCGCGGATGATACAAGCTTCTATGATTATAACAGGTTCTATTCGCAGTGCTTTAAAATGTCCGCTCTATAATTCATGTTTTTTTGTTGAAAGATGACTTTCTCTGAGTCATCATTCCAGGCTTAACCAATTGATTATGGAGAACATCAACAGTAAAGAGACTCTATAATCAAACACAGAACCACTGAACGCCACAAACCCTGAATGTGAAGTTGATGAATGACCATGTTCATACACGAAAGCTAATAACACATCCCTTTTCCATTCGGTCTAACTGTGATCCTTTCATCAAATCACCATTCCAGTGAGCACAGAGCCACTTTACCCTTCCTATAGTAGTCCCCACAGATTACTGTTGATCTGTTACTGACTATTGCAGCATTTTCTTGGAAACAATGTTGAAAAAGAAACCATTAGAAAAACACATTTCCAATTGAATTTTATCAAACAGATCAACCAGTTATTCCATACAAATATTAACAAACCACCCTTACGCATTCCCTTGATGTACATCATTGCTTGTCCTTCCATACATTGCTTCTACTAGGTGGTTCTAAATATTACTTTCCGCAACAAATGGTTAGAGGTAAATTGCTGATTTTCAATGAGAATGTCTCGCAGGATGTCCTTGAAGAGATCCAGCCCAAACAGACCTGATTTGGTCTGCACAGGTGGCAGCTGTTTGGGCTAGCTAGCTGACAGATAATACCAAAGGCACTGAGAGAGTGACAGTGATGGATAGATGAATGCTGTCATGCAATGGCAAGTGGCAAGGTACTCCTCCATTATTTCAAACCTCAGCAATGCAAGCAATCTGTCTGAGGACAGAATACTGGACTGCTAAATTATGCCGGAAGACAATGTGAGCACTGGAATCTGCCATTATGATGGCAGTAGTCTGAGTTTACACTACATCAAGCTGGGCTTACGGTAACAAGCAAAAATGCATGATTTCCACAATAGCCTGTTTTGTATTAGAAGCCAAGACATTGGCCATCAGATGCTGCATCATGGTTGAATCTTATGGCTTTGGCTAAGCTTCCGTGTTGGAAATAATAGATCCCGAAGATTTGTGCAAAACCCAGCTGGTGCTGGATGCTTCCTTATTCCTTGGCCTTTGTAATTGGCCTGCCTTTGCACCAAGCATTTCCTTACACAGGCAAAAAGCCTTTTTGCTTTAAGCTGTCACATTGAAGACATCATCTGAATCCAATGCAGAACTTGTGAATGAAATTGTCCTTCAGCTTTATGCCCCTAATCATGCTACTGGCTCCTGTGCTCAGTAGACACATAATGTGCAGATTCTCCCTAATGCCAATCTCTAAAGTATACACGGTGTCTGCATCTGAGCTTGCAACTGAGTGTGTGAGATAGAGTGATAATATGTGGACTCTAAACGATGTGTTGAGTGCTGGGATGCATGCTACTGTTATTTAAATAAGTAAGCAGAACAAGGTTTGGATACTGTCTGCACCAGGAGTAATGGGTTCAGCTATAATGTGCATCGTGATACCTTTGCCTGTTTTGAGGCTTTATCCAATTCTTCACCCACAATCCCCCACCATGCGTTAATTGTGATACATAGAAACAGGCATGTCTATATACAAACACAAACAAGTCCTTTTATAATTGAGAGGAAATGCTATTATACAGAATCGGAGTATTACATAGAACATAGAACATTACAGCACAGTTCAGGCCCTTCGGCCCTCAATGTTGTGCCGACCTGTCATACCGATCTCAAGCCCATCTAACCTACACTAATCCATGTACGTCCATATGCTTGTCCAATGACGACTTAAATGTACCTAAAGTCGGCGAATCTACTACCGTTGCAGGCAAAGCGTTCCATTCCCTTACTACTCTCTGAGTAAAGAACCTACCTCTGACATCTGTCCTATATCTTTCACCCCTCATTTTAAAGCTGTGCCCCCTCGTGCTTGCCGTCACCATCCTAGGAGAAAAAGGCCCTCCCTATCCACCCTATCTAACCCTCTGATTATTTTATATGTTTCAATTAAGTCACTTCTCAACCTTCTTCTCTCTAATGAAAACAGCCTCAAGTCCCTCAGCCTTTCCTTGTAATACCTTCCCCCCATACCAGGCAACATCCTAGTAAATCTCCTCTGCACCCTTTCCAAAGCTTCCACATCCTTCTTATAATGCGGTGACCAGAACTGTACACAATACTCCAAGTGCGGCCGCACCAGAGTTTTGTACAGCTTCACCATACCTCTTGGTTCCGGAACTCGATCCCTCTATTAATAAAAGCTTAAACACTATATGCCTTCTTAACAGCTCTGTCAACCTGGGTGGCAACTTTCAAGGATCTGTATACATGGACACAGAGATCTCTCTGCTCATCTACACTGCTAAGAATCTTACCATTAGCCCTGTACTTTGCCTTCCGGTTACTCCTACCAAAGTGCATCACCTCACACTTGTCTGCATTAAACTCCATTTGCCACCTCTCAGCCCAGCTCTGCAGCTTATCTATGTCTCTCTGCAACCTACAGCATCCTTCGTCACTATCCACAACTCCACCAACCTTAGTGTCGTCTGCAGTATTATACTAAGTAACACATGATGTATTTGTCTGCTGCCAAAAGTATATAATTTGTTAAATCTCATTAAAACAAAAAAATGTCACAATTGTTGTGGTTCACTTCCATCAGAGGTTCATTGTGCTTAGTGACCTTCAGGCCATTTTGAGACTGCACTGACTTCTTTATATGTCTTTAAAGTAGGACACCTGAAATTAATCAGAATGTATTTTGTTTCTTGGTAGGCTTTTTTTCTTTACATTAGAAATAATTAGCCTTCTTGTATCTTTTTATATAACTTCTAAAAGTAGGATATGTGCCACACCTTCAGTGTGACAGCTGCATCTGAAAAGTAGGCATAAATAAATATATATCTGAACAGCTCTCCCACGGCATTGTTCACAGTGAATCTGAGTTGACACTGATAGAAGAGGAGGTGCTAGCATGTGGCAGAAGGTGTAAGATGCAGTGAGACAATTTGAAAAGAAGCTTTTAAGAGAATATTTCCTAGAAAGTAAATGCCAGTAGTGTTTTCATACCCACTGCAGGTAGATAAATATACAACTGTCTGAGCTTCATAAATAAATCTCTGCAAGCAAATTTGGATTCTTCACCTCCTTTGGTGGTTGCTTTTTATAATTAAAGATCTTGAAACATTAAAAAAAATCAGTTTAATCTCTTTGCCAAATATCGTAACAGCGGGATTTAGTATATTTAAGCAGAACCTTTTGGCAAAATATTTTAAATGGTGCATTTTTATTCTGAATCCACTACTATATTTAAGAAAGGATACAATGTTAACCATTTATATTAAACATTGTTGAATTCTAACTATAAATAAATAATTCAAAAATGGTTGTTGTAACTATTGAGAATACAATTCAAAGTGCAAAGATTTAATTTTAAAATTTGGCAGACTACAAGTTTTATTTGTGACACATGTAAGATGGTGTAACCAGTCACTTGAATAGAGTAAAGTAAACTATTTTTAAGAAGATCAACTGAGAAATGCTGGAAGATTGTGTTTCATATTATATTTATTGTTTCATACTAAAAAGAATAAATTCTGGTAACTTCTACCATCCGATAAATTGGTTCCTCTAGACAATTTAATTTTTTGTTTTTGAGGGGACTGTGTCTATGGACAGTTAATCCTGACAAGTCCTGCAAGTCAATTAACATCTCTAGAAATTGTGCATTCAGGTATATGCTTGGAACTGTTACCTGTTATTTTTAATCTCGAACTAATGGTGTTGGCTCTGAGAAACTGTACAAACCCAACATTCTCACACAGGCACTTGAAAACTTGATCTATTTGCGTGTTTTCTGTCAGATGCCTGACACATTCACAGTAATATATTTAAACACAGTGAAATGTGTAGGCCAGATCAACATTTATACATATTCTTCTTCTTTATATTACCTCAAAAACAGTATTTCCAGTGTTAAGTATAAAATTTAATGGAGAATCAAGTTTATAATACAAGATTTGATTGCTCACTGTCTCTGTCTTTCATTGTTGGCTTTTGTTATTAGTGCATTTTCATGTGTTTTTTTTTGTCACAACTGGTAAATTTATCTTCTGCTCATTATTTGCTGCTCTGTATTACTGCTAAATACATTTGTAACTTGATTTGATTTATTTATTGTCATGTGTATTTTGTTAGAAAATACAGTGAAAAATGTTGTATCCTGTCGCCACTCTGGCACCAATGTAAAACACAGAAAAAGAATCCAAAGCATAGAAAAAAAGGCATAAAAATAAAGAAATAAAGAAAATGTTCAACCCTACAGTCCTTCTTGTTAAGTGCTCTGCCATGGACCTGGTGCCCAGGCACGAGTTCCCTTCACTGCACTAGCCTTGCTGCTGGAATGGAAGTCACCAATCTTCGGCGCTATTCCCCTCCACTGTGGCCCTTGCCACACAGTTGTCACTGAATCTCACCAGTGCAAACACCACTGATGCCAACAGGTACCACAATGGCCCAAAACTGACTTTGGCACCCTCACGAGCCTGTTTTGGGCCCACCTCACTGATGCAGCCCGTGCTGACGCTGCCGCATACCAGGCCCAAACCCGCCTCTGCTGCCGCAGAAACAAGTCAGCACTAGGACCATCTCATCAATGCAGAAGCCGCCAGAAACCCAAGCCTGCCCCTGATACCGCTGTCACAAGTCTACAATGGGCCCACTCACGGAGCACTGGGCTTGCTCGCTGCTACCTCTGTGGTCGAGCATTTGAACAAGAGATAAGTAAACTAAAACAGGAAAATAGAGAAAAGAGAGGAAAAAAGAAACAAAAATAAAAGCAATGGGAGTGGTTGAGCTCTGGGCTCAGAAGCCCTACTCCACCGCTACCTTACCAGAAGCTTTACTTCCTCATTTTTGCTGTTTTAGTAATTGAAATTTTTGGAAAATTGTAGCATTATGGTCAGTGCTTTCACACCTTTTAAAAGCTTTCACATCTTTCTTAAAGAGTAGCATCCAGAACTGAGCACAATATTCCAGCTGAGATTGAACTGTTATATAGATTTATCATCACTTCCTAATCTTTGTCTCTACTTATAAACCCCAGGGCCCATGTTTTTCTGTCTATCCTGTTAACTTGTGTGTCACCTTCAAAGATTTTTGTACATTGGAAGGTTGTGGGTAGAGGTAATGTTACAGGGATAGAAAGCCAGCTCCCCAGGCTAATGTTCTAGGAACATGAATCTGAATTTCACCATTGATGAAATCTGAATTCAATAAAATCTGGAATAAAGAACATAACTATGGTAGATTGCTACTAAAAAACTAACTGGTTCACTCATGTCCTTCAAGGAAAGAAATCTGCTATTCTCACCTTGCTGACTTATATGTAACTCCAGATCCACAGTAATGTGGTTGATTGCCCTCTGGATAGTAGGAATAGGTAAAAAAATGCTGGCTTAGCTAGTGATGCACACATCCTGCGAATGAATAAATAAAAAAACTCCCTATTCTTGCACCTCTTTTATAATCGCATTGTTTACCTTATATTTTCTGTCTTTATTCTTCCATTGACTTTTTTGCATCAAATTTCACCTACCACTGTGATCACCAATACACATAGGCTGTTCACACCTTGCTGCAATCTATTACTGCAAATCACATGACTTCTGCAAACGTTGAAATGATGTTATGTACTCTAAAGTCCAAGTCATTTAAGGATATCAAAAACATCAATAGTCCAAGTACTAAACCCTAAGAAACGCCATTATGTACTTACTTCCAGTTTGAAAAACACCTGTTCACCAAAACTCTCTGGGAAGAATCTACATGACATGGGTTACAGTAATACGAGTGCTAATATGTTAACTCTTGCCATCCAACACCAATGGCCTTTCATACCATCCATGACAACCCAGTCCCACCGCTCACCTCGATGGACTCTCAAATTCTCCATGCGACTCATAGCACTTCTATATCCATACACCCCATACATACTCTGCACAGAACCAATGAACTCAGCTGTAACAACGGCATGTGTCTGAAAGCTGAACTTATAAAAATCATTTATAACTGTTTCACATTGACACTGTGGCTACAGCCATATAAAAGTACCATTGACGGAAACAATAAACTCTTGGCATTTCTTTGTCCTGTGTAAATTAATATTGAACTGGTGGCACAATAGCTCAGAGAAAAAAAGTTTATAAAGCTATCAATTAGAAAAAAATTCCCTTCTCTGCACCTGTTTCAACAAAATGATGGAAGTTTAGGCTTTCAGCTAAGCCTCATTATACAATTTTAGCTGAAAGCGCAGACTTCCATTCCTTGGTTGAAATTGGGACTGACAAGGGAAAACACTGCTTGATTAATTGCTCAAGCCTTTTGTGGCCCCCTTCTATTTCTCAATGATTAAATAATTATTTACAAAGGACGAAGTGTCAAGTGCTTACATTTTCAGATACTGATTGATGGTTGGCATTTTATAGAGTTGTTACAGCAGCATTTGTGAAAAGAGAATAGTGAATGGAATTTTAAAAGTTTTTCCAGACATGATATTATTTCTATGGGGTTTATTGGTTCTGTACAGAGCATACACTGGGTGAATGGGAATGCAAGTGCTATGAGTTGGCGTAGATGGGATCAGCTGCTATTGGGAATGAGTGGGCATTGATTGGTACAGAAGGTATGAGAGACCATTCAAGTAGGGTGAGGGCAAGGGTTGGCATGGATGGAATATGCAGAATGAGTGGGGGGGGGGTGAGGTGTTGTTGATATGGTGGAAGTGTTTGAAATCCTAAAATTTAAATTCATTGAAGTCCCAGAGAATCAAGGAATACATTTGACACAGCTACTTTCAGTACTCTGTGTTGCCTCCAATTTGTTTTCAAGGTCAGTGGTGCCAACTTTGTCCTGAAAATCTCTCACCCAGCCCTAGTAAACATTTAAACAAGGTCCTTAGCAAAGGTTGAAAAGAGCTTGGGTAGCAAAAGTACATTTTTCAAAGTAAAATAACAGAGCCAGCAGAAAGATACATTTTGTTCATATTTTGTTCTATTGGAGTATTAGGCCTGGCAAGGCGAGATGTAGACAGAAGCATATGTAATCTGAACAGATGTTTTATTAGTTTGACCCTGAAGCTGTAAGCAGAAAAACACCCAAAAAAAGTTCTGAAATGTCAGTGGATAAGTCAAGAGATTTGTCACAGCTTAATATATGCGACAGACACTCAAGTACAACATTGCAGGTTACTGATACATTTACAATCAGAATACAGGGACTCAATTCGCCTGTTAAGAGGTGCATGAAGCTTCATTCCTGCTGTCCTGTGAATTGCTTCTGGACTGACACAAAATGTTAAAGTTTATTTGGAACAGATGCTGTGCTCTCAGCATCGAGGAAAGACGGTGGGAACTTTACAGAGTAAAATAACACACTCAGTTCCTGTCATACTTTATTGATAACACCCCTGCTGTTACAAAACAGTATATGCTCTGAATCACTGTGTGCATCACCACAGGAGATCTGTGGGCAAAGAAGAAAAGGTCCAACATGAAGAATAAAAGCAGAAAATGTTGAAAACACTCAGCAATTCTGTTTTTGTCTCCTCAAATGCTGTCTTCATGGTTCAAATCTGTGACCTTACATAAGTAGGGAAAAGTTAGAACTTATAAATGCTACGCCCTCCACACTTCATGTCAGCCCTGATGAACAGTCATCCAGGCTCAAAGCGTTAGCTTGCTTTCTCTCCATGAATGCTACCTGACCCATTGTGATTTCCAGCATTTTCTGCATTCAGTAGAGATTCCAGCATCTGCAATAATTTGCTCCTACAAAGTTCGAACTGTAATAGATTTTGGGAGAAAAGTGGAGGATGGGAAGAAGTACAAAAGGGATGTCTGTGCTGAACTGAAGGGCAGAAGACGTTTTAAGTTACAAAACGTTTCATAGTGCAAGGTCCAAGGGAATGGAAATGGGGACAAGTTGAAAAATAAAAGATGTGTCTACAGGAAGTCTGGAGAACTGCTGTTCAAATAAGTGCTAAGGGAGAAGAGAGAGATAAAAGCACACAACAAAGAAACAAATGTAATGGGGTCAGAGGTTTGCAACTGAAATTCTTGATCTCAGTGTTGAATCCAGAAAGCCGCAAAATTTCCAGACATAAGATGTGTTCTATCAGAAATGCATCCAATAAAGCCAAAAATGCAAAGAATTCTCCAGAATGGGAAAAGTTTATTTATTTCGCTTCCAATTTCCACCCTGCTCTCACTTTCACTTTGTACTTCTCCGACTCCTCCCTTCCCTTCCTCAACATCTGTTTCCATAGACTAGCCACCAATATCCTATACAAACCCACCCACTGGTACAGTAACCTTGACAAGACATCCTTTACACCTAGCCTCCTGTAAAGACTCTGTTCCATCCTCCCAGTTCCTCTGTCTTAGTTGCATCAGTTCTGATGATGCCAACTTTGACAAGGGAGCTTCCAAAATGTCCACCTTCTTTCTCGAGGATTCCCTAGCAGCCTAACTGACAGAGCCCTCAGCCCATTCTGATACGTCCCCCACACTTTGGCCCTGGCCCCTTCTTTTTCCTCCCACAACAGCGATAAGGTCTCTTGTCCTCACCTACCGTCCCACCAGCGTCCACATCCATAGGATCATTAGCTGCCATTTCCATGACCTCCAGCGGATGCTACCACTGGACACACATATTCCCCTCCCCTCCCTTGTCAGCCCTTCACAGGGAGTGTTCCCTCTGGGACACCTTTATCCACTGGTTCACTCCCAACACATCCCCATCGGTCCATGGCACCTTCCTCTGAAGTGATAGAATGTGTGACACTTGTCTGTTTACTTCCTCCCTCATCAGTATCCAAGGGCCCAAACACACCTTCCAGGTGAAGCATCGCTTTACCTGCACTTCACTCAATCTAGTCTCTATGCATTCACTGCTCAAATTGTGGCCTCCTCTCCACTGGGAAAACAAAGCCAGACTGGGTGACTGCTGAACAATTACATTCTGTCTGCAAAAAGGACCTTGAGCTTCCAGTTGTCTGCCATGTTAATGCACCATCATGTTCCCTGGCTAACATCTCTGTCTTAGGCTTGCTGCAGCATTCCAGTGAAGCTCAGTGCAAATTGGAAGAACCACACCTCATTTTCACTTGAGAACTCTACCAGCCCTCTGGACTCAATATCAAGTTCAACAATTTTAGGGCTTGAGGCACCCTCTCTCATCTCCTTGACCCAACCCCCACACAACGGGCTTTGTTACCACAAAGGCTGCTTCATCACACAACTCACCGTTAGCTGCTGATAGTCTCCTTTAACAGCCCCCGGACTGACCCTTACTCATTCCTTTGATCTGTCCAACAATTTTTTCTTTCTTTGGGCTCCACCTATCATTTACTCTCTCCCAACTCCTCCACCCCATTTTCCGCATAAATACTAACATTTTCCTAGAAGGGTCACTGGGCCCGAAATGCTAACTCTTATTTCTTTCCATAGATGTTGCCAGAGTTTGTCCAGCAATTTCTCTTTTTGTTAGTGATGTAATGGATATGTGATTGAGTAAGCCAAAGGCACGTTGAAGATGCACTTCAGGTGCTAAGACAGCCCTAATGGTACCGATCAATATGCACTAGGCCGGGCATCCAAAATGGTCATTGTGTGATGAGCTCTACACAACACCAGGAAGGGAAACAAGCCACAGAACACAGATAGTAGGAACTGCCGATGCTGGAGAATCTGAGATAACAAGGTGTAGAGTTGGATGAACACAGCAGGCCAGGCAGCATCAGAGGAGCAGAAAAAGTGAGACCTGAAACGTCAGCCTTCCTGCTCCTCTGATGCTGCTTGGTCTGCTGTGTTCATCCAGCTCTACACCTTGTTATCACAGAACACAGATCCCATTTAGATGATTCCATGGAGGAGGAGGGGAAAGACAAAATAGAGAAAGGCATTGAGTGTAAAACTGCAACCTAGCAATTCTTCTTAATGCAAGATTCCAACAGCAAGTCCTGTCAGAAATACATGCAAGATCCACTTCTCCTGTTCTAATGCCCAACCCATGGACACAAAGTAATCCTCCAAACAGGGGTCTCAATTGCAAACTCATCAATCCCTATCAACAATTCATGTTTTTCCAATCATCGTCAAAGAAGCTGAAAAGTCACTTGCCACATATCAAGCAAAAATTGGGCAAGGCAGTAAAGTGATACAAAAGAAAAAACATACAAAATTAAAAAAAGTTGCGAGAAATCCTTCTGACATCTGCAGTATTTTGCTTTTGTATAAAATTCATATGATTGAACAAAGGAATTATAAAGACAGAAGAATTATGAAAAAGTCATGTGGCTGCTCAAGTCTGATCTGCCATTCAGTGAGGTCATGGATGTTCAATTTTTGGCCTAAACTCCATTTTTCTATGTAATCTCCATAACTCTTAAAACTCTTGTGGATCAAAGAAAAATTCTAATATAGCCTAGAATGTATTCAATAAACCTGTCTCCACTGAACCCTGGGAAAGAGAATGAACAGGCTAACACTCCTAATCTTAGTCTTCAAGAGACGTTCCTAATTTTAAACTTGACTTCACCACAAAGGCAACTATCGTCTAGCATTCAGCCTATCAAGTACCCTCATGATCTTCCAATGTTTCAATAAGATCACCTCTCATTCTTCTAAATGCTGATAATGTAGCCCAAGGCTGCTTAACTTTTCCTCATAAGACACCCCTTCATTCCAAAAATGTCCAAAGATGTGCAGGCTAGGTGGATCGGCCATGCTAAATTGCCCGTAGTGTTCAGGTGTGTGTGGGTTATAGGGGAATGGGTCTGGGTGGGATGCTTCAAGGGGCAGTATGGACTTGTTGGGCCGAAGGGCCTGTTTCCACACTGTAGGGAATCTAAACTAAATGTTGTATGAATCTCATATTGAAACTTTGTTTCTTGTCACTTTGCCATTTACTTTGTATACATGTTCATGCAACGCTTTGCAGAACACCTCCGCTCGGTTCGCAATAAACAACTGTACCTCCCAGTCGTGAACCATTTCAACTCACCCTTCCATTCATTAGATGACATGTCCATCATGGGCCTCCTGCAGTGCCACAATGATGCCACATGAAGGTTGCAGGAACAGCAACTCATATTCCGCTTGGGAACCCTGCAGCCCAATGGTATCAATGTGGACTTCACCAGCCTCAAAATCTCCCCTTCCCCCTCCGCATCCCAAAACCAGCCCAGTTCGTCCCCTCCCCCCACTGCACCACACAACCAGCCCAGCTCTTCCCCTCCCCCCAATGCATCCCAAAACCAGTCCAGCCTGTCTCTGCCTCCCTAACCTGTTCTTCCTCTCACCCATCCCTTCCTCCCACCCCAAGCCGCACCTCCATTTCCTACCAGTAACCTCATCCCACCTCCTTGACCTGTCCGTCTTCCCTGGACTGACCTATCCCCTCCCTACCTCCCCACCTATACTCTCCTCTCCACCTATCTTCTTTTCTCTCCATCTTCGGTCCACCTCCCCCTCTCTCCCTATTTATTCCAGAACCCTCACCCATCCCCCTCTCTGATGAAAGGTCTAGGCCCGAAACGTCAGCTTTTGTGCTCCTGAGATGCTGCTTGGCCTGCTGTGTTCGTCCAGCTTCACACTTTATTATCTTGGTTCTCCAGCATCTGCACTTCCCATTATCTCTGATACAAAGCTTTACTCTTCTGGTTTCCTACCATTCTTACATGGTGCATGTCCTCTAGCCTCAGATCCCTAGTTTCATTAATAAAAGGTGCTATTGGATGATATCCTTTAGAGCTTCTCAAGATCCTACAAAAGAAACAACACTTGTACCTGTGCAAATTGGCCATGGAATAATGGGGCAGAGTATCCGGTACTGTCTGCGAGTGGTGGGTTGTGAGAAACCAAAGCCAAAAATGTCTTTCTAGTTCAGCTTGTTAGTATCTACCGTCTGTGTGTACATCCATTATGATGGTATAGAAGATTTATTTGTTAGCAGTGGCAGTCAGTAAGCTGTCCACTTTATCCACACAAGAACAGATCATTACAATATCCTGTGACATCAAGACATTTTAGGCAGATTCTTTTATTCTCCCTACAACTGAGAACAAAGTACTCAAAAGATGTATCTGTTGTTCAGGGCACCATCTGCCCAAGTTCAATTAACATGATGGAGGATTGAATAACACCTAAGTTAATGATATCTAATTGTGAAATAGGTTGGAGATCCTTGACTATCATTGACAGCCAGGGACACCAAAACGCTACTGATATCCAGTACCTCCTCCCTTACAGTTAAATGTCAGATTTGTAAAGTCCCGTTTAGGATCTCTCCCGTTTCCTCGTGTTCAATATTGTCTATTTTTCCAACAGTGGAAAGAATAGATCTGTGTGTGATTGCAATGGCTTGCATTGATGAATGCATTTGGTAAGGTTGACTATCAAGGAGAGGCACAGACATGCAATAGGATTATTCTGAGTGTAAGTGATAGGTATTAAGGCAGAGGAAGGATACCCACACTTGCAAGGTAATAGGGTGTAGCTTGAAAGAGCAGTATGGCTCGGATGTAGGTGAATGTGCAACCGTATTCCCCTTTTTGATCTATCAGGTAATTACAGCAGTGCCTGCACTAAATGCAGGAGCATGGCATAACATTCCTGCTGCTGAGTTTCTGGGGCACCTCTAACCGCATCTTCTTGTCACAACAAAATATTTCTTCCCCATATTACCACAGCACATCCAACGGCACCAGAGAGCCAATCACATTGGTGTGGCATAGGGCTCCCATGTAACACAGCCAAGGCGTGAGGGTGATAGGTTTCCTTTCCACAAGGGCATTAGGAACTAGTCAGATATTTATGACAATCTGATGATGCACAAAGTACAAAGAGTAAATAGAAAACCAAGACAGGGTTGTAGACCAAAAGTACAATCGTAAGAACAGGAAGCAACTTTGGTGGTGGGCATGTTATTAAGAAGGATATTAAGGGACAGAATACATCTACACTTTGAGAGACATGGATTGATCAGGGATAGTCAGCATGGATTTGTTGTGGGAAGTCACGTCTGACAGATTTGATGGAATTTTTTGAGGAGGAGTATTGATGACAATAGCATATTTTATGCAATCTACATGGATTTTGGCAAGACTTTTGATAAAGTGCTTCACAGCAGACTGCTCAAATCTGATCCACGGCAACACAATATATTGGCAGAGAGACAGTAAGCTTCGGGTAATGGTAGAGGGATGTTTCTGTGACTGGAAATTTGTTTCCAGTGGGGTTCTGCATTGGTGTACATCAATAATTTGGACTTAAATGTGAGGCGATATGATCAAGAAGTGTGCAAATGACATGGAAACCTTAAACTGAAGTAGGATGTCAAAGAAGTAGTTAGGTGAGTGGAACAGTGGCAAAGGGAATTCAACCCAGAAAAGTCTGGTGTAATGCACTTGGAGACAGGTAACAAGGCAAGGGATTACAGTGTGAATGGTCACTGGGAAATGCTGAAGATCAGAGGGACATTGGTGTGCATATCCACAGATCCCTGAAGGTAACAGGGCAGTTGAAAAGGTGATTAAAAAGGCATATGGGCTATCTGCCTTAATTAGCTAAGGCACAGAATACAACTGGTGGGAGATAAGGCTGGAGCTGTACACAAAGTTGGGTGAGGCCAAAACTGCAGTACTGCCTGCAAGTTGGTCACAACATCAGAGGAAGGATGTGATTACATTACATAGGGTACAGAGGAGATTGACCAGAATACTGCCTGGACTGGACCATCTGAACTTGAGGTAAGATTGGATAGGCTGAGATTGTTTCCCTCAATGCAGTGAAGGTTGAGAGGGTACATGATAGAGATTGATAAGATTAAGAGGGCCATAGATAGGACAGGTGGGAAGACATTCATTCCAATAGCAGAATGGTCAATAGCCAGGGGGTATAGATTAAAGGAAAGAAGTATAAGGCCAAGAGGAGAGTTAAGGTGAATCTTTTTCATCCAGAGCCTAGTGGAAGTCTAGACCGCATTGCCTGAAAAGATGATTTGAGTCAGAACCTGTTGCAATAGTTAAGAGAATAAAATGTGAGGCTGGATGAACACAGCAGGCCAAGCAGCATCTCAGGAGCACAAAAGCTGACGTTTCGGGCCTAGACCCTCCCGCAATAGTTAAGAGTTTCTGTCATCTCCAGAGCTATGGGCTGCGAGTTGGAAAATGGATTAGTGTAGGCAGATCTTTGTTGACCACATGGACACACTGTGCTGAATGTCTTCCTTCTGTGCTATAAACATCTATGACAGTGAGGAGGGAACTGGTCAGGCAAACAGAAGAAAATCATACTTTAAAAAATAGTTAGCAGTGGTCTCAGAGGATGTCAAATACAGTGAATGTCAGATTTCTGATGTAATGTCTTCATACAGTGTCACAGCTCCAGGCTTAAAGCTGAAACAGTGCCTCATCAAGATCCATCCTCATTTTTCTCATGCTTCTTACTTAACACCAAGTTCAAAATATTAGTGTTTTCCGCCTTCACAGAACAGCTCCAGCTTAAGCAACAGTATTGATAGCAATTATAGAGATCTTCTTGCTCCAGAAGATGCAACTGTTCATACTTAGGAGAGATCATTGTTCTGTACTGAAAAGGAGACTTTTGTTTAAAAAGAAAGGAAGTACAAAATGAAAATCAGACAACTAATCTGACACCAAAGTCATTGTTATATGCTTCTGAGTATACTTCAGCCTTTGATTATTTTTTTCAATGCAAGATTGGTGAGAATCCTTTTCAGTGGGGGCCACCCCTTCAAAGTAAGTGCCTCTTACTGGCAAGCGTCAGGGATTCCATGGGATTTAGGATCCCTGTGGTGGGAATACTGCCTGCCAGGAGCTGTAAGACGAGTGAGGCTGGCAGCTCACCAGTGTTGGCAGAGCCATTACCACAGGTAATTATAGTCATACAGCATGGAAACAGACAAGCCCAAATCCTCTGCTACTCTAGTCCTAGGGTAAGACAATGTCCCATGCTTACATCACCCTATCCAGCAGGATATCCACAACACTGCCCACAAAACAAGGTCATAATTATCCTATCTGCCCTGTCTGGGACAAGTATCAGGAACCATGCAGAATAGCTCCAGACTGATGGAGTGGGCACAAAGGATTCTGGTCTATAGGTAGATATCCACTAAGTGGCAAATTGTTCTGGGAGAGGTGTATGGTAAGCTGAAGCTGGAATCAGATGAGAGAGGTGTGGTAGGGGTGGGTGAGTGATGAATGAGGCAATTTTGGTAAAATACAGTGAGAAAACCCACCAAACTTTACAGCGAAAAATCCTCCAAACATTGTCTTACCCTAGGACTAGAGTAGCAGAGGAGGACCATACCAGCCTGGTCTGAGGTTGCTACCTGGGTTAAAGCAGTCCCCATAGCTTGGAGGAATGCCCATCAATGCCAGAAGAAGGTCACTCATCTTCTCCACTCCGTTAGCAGAAATGGCATCGTTTTTCTCTAATATACTACAATCAGTCTGTCTCGACTACCATGTGCACCTCCCTTCAGGTTCATGCTCTGCTATTCTCACTAATGCCTGGAACATCTTTCCTCACTTGCTCTCACTGACTCCTAACTCCCAAGACCACTAACTCTGCATGCCCTCTGCATTGCCTACTTGCTTGGGACACCTCACTACCTGTTCCAAAAGTAATATCTGTATCACTAACATCCATGGCTCATAATACCTGTCTATCATTCCAGTAAGAAAACAACGTCAATAGGGAGTAAAGAGTCAAGGCAGTTGATTGATTGCCAGGCATTTGGCTCCTCATCTCTTGTCCAGAGAGGATCCTGACTCTGATCATCCAAGTGGCTGACTGACCATGTCCAAGACCCTGGACTGGTACCAGAAACTGCACTTCACTCTCTGTGCCAGGACCCCAAACAAAGTCCTCTTGGCTTGACCGAGGCCTGCTGACAACCACAACAGGCTTCCTTTCTTCACATTGGCACTAAATGGTAAGCCTGGTGTCTCAGGCTGAGGGGGCAAAGTGTACCATGGCAAAGCAAGGATGTTGTGACATTCAGGTAGGCTAATGGTGACTGAGTGCTATGACTGCGAATGAAGAGATCAGAGATGCAGCTTGGTCTGGTCCAATGAACTGAATGCACGTTCCTGATTATAATTTATCCTTGCTGCAGCATTGCAATGTTAGTTGTCGGTGTAGCCCAAGATACAGACAGGTGTGTCCTGCAAATGGTGTGAAGATGTGCTGTAAGGATTCTTAGAGACTGTTACATATTGGATGACAATGTCCGTTGACGTGGGATGCATATGCCTGTGGAGCTTGCCCTAAGGTGATAGTGCCTGGTGTCCAACATAGAGACTCTTTGAAGCAAGTGACGAAGTAATTTCGCCAGCTATCTGGTCTGATTTCCATGATGAGAGATAATGGGAACTGCAGATGCTGGAGATTCCAAGATAATAAAATGTGAGGCTGGATGAACACAGCAGGCCAAGCAGCATCTCAGGAGCACAAAAGCTGACGTTTCGGGCCTAGACCCTTCATCAGAGAGGGGGATGGGGGGAGGGAACTGGAATAAATAGGGAGAGAGGGGGAGGCGGACCGAAGATGGAGAGTAAAGAAGATAGGTGGAGAGGGTGTAGGTGGGGAGGTAGGGAGGGGATAGGTCAGTCCAGGGAAGACGGACAGGTCAAGGAGGTGGGATGAGGTTAGTAGGTAGCTGGGGGTGCGGCTTGGGGTGGGAGGAAGGGATGGGTGAGAGGAAGAACCGGTTCGGGAGGCAGAGACAGGTTGGACTGGTTTTGGGATGCAGTGGGTGGGGGGGAAGAGCTGGGCTGGTTGTGTGGTGCAGTGGGGGGAGGGGATGAACTGGGCTGGTTGAGGGATGCAGTGGGGGAAGGGGAGATTTTGAAACTGGTGAAGTCCACATTGATACCATATGGCTGCAGGGTTCCCAGGCGGAATATGAGTTGCTGTTCCTGCAACCTTCGGGTGGCATCATTGTGGCAGTGCAGGAGGCCCATGATGGACATGTCATCAAGAGAATGGGAGGGGGAGTGGAAATGGTTTGCGACTGGGAGGTGCAGTTGTTTGTTGCGAACTGAGCGGAGGTGTTCTGCAAAGCGGTCCCCAAGCCTCCGCTTGGTTTCCCCAATGTAGAGAAAGCCGCACCGGGTACAGTGGATGCAGTATACCACATTGGCAGATGTGCAGGTGAACCTCTGCTTAATGTGGAATGTCATCTTGGGGCCTGGGATGGGGGTGAGGGAGGAGGTGTGGGGACAAGTGTAGCATTTCCTGCGGTTGCAGGGGAAGGTGCCGGGTGTGGTGGGGTTGGAGGGCAGTGTGGAGCGAACAAGGGAGTCACGGAGAGAGTGGTCTCTCCGGAAAGCAGACAGGGGTGGGGATGGAAAAATGTCTTGGGTGGTGGGGTCGGATTGTAAATGGCGGAAGTGTCGGAGGATAATGCGTTGTATCCGGAGGTTGGTAGGGGATACAACGCATTATCCTCCGACACTTCCGCCATTTACAATCCGACCCCACCACCCAAGACATTTTTCCATCCCCACCCCTGTCTGCTTTCCGGAGAGACCACTCTCTCCGTGACTCCCTTGTTCGCTCCACACTGCCCTCCAACCCCACCACACCCGGCACCTTCCCCTGCAACCGCAGGAAATGCTACACTTGTCCCCACACCTCCTCCCTCACCCCCATCCCAGGCCCCAAGATGACATTCCACATTAAGCAGAGGTTCACCTGCACATCTGCCAATGTGGTATACTGCATCCACTGTACCCGGTGCGGCTTTCTCTACATTGGGGAAACCAAGCGGAGGCTTGGGGACCGCTTTGCAGAACACCTCCGCTCAGTTCGCAACAAACAACTGCACCTCCCAGTCGCAAACCATTTCCACTCCCCCTCCCATTCTCTTGATGACATGTCCATCATGGGCCTCCTGCACTGCCACAATGATGCCACCCGAAGGTTGCAGGAACAGCAACTCATATTCCGCCTGGGAACCCTGCAGCCATATGGTATCAATGTGGACTTCACCAGTTTCAAAATCTCCCCTTCCCCCACTGCATCCCTCAACCAGCCCAGTTCATCCCCTCCCCCCACTGCACCACACAACCAGCCCAGCTCTTCCCCCCCACCCACTGCATCCCAAAACCAGTCCAACCTGTCTCTGCCTCCCGAACCGGTTCTTCCTCTCACCCATCCCTTCCTCCCACCCCAAGCCGCACCCCCAGCTACCTACTAACCTCATCCCACCTCCTTGACCTGTCCGTCTTCCCTGGACTGACCTATCCCCTCCCTACCTCCCCACCTACACCCTCTCCACCTATCTTCTTTACTCTCCATCTTCGGTCCGCCTCCCCCTCTCTCCCTATTTATTCCAGTTCCCTCCCCCCATCCCCCTCTCTGATGAAGGGTCTAGGCCCGAAACGTCAGCTTTTGTGCTCCTGAGATGCTGCTTGGCCTGCTGTGTTCATCCAGCCTCACATTTTATGGTCTGATTTCCATGTCGGGTTTTCTCAACATTTAGCTGGTTTTCTGAATTTAGTAAGATAGGAAGCTGAATAATACATTAGGTGAGTTGGCCATTAGAAAACATTTAACAAGCACAAATGAGTCTCAATTAACAATTCACCTCTGCCTAGCAAGAAACCTGCCTTGCTGCTTGGTAAATACATAAAAGATGCAATGAGATGCTCCCAATGTCCAGATTGGCCTCACTGGACTTGGGCTTGTCTGATCCTGCCCAAACCTTACCATAGCCCATGTTGCTCAGACCCTAATGGTTGTGTCCATCATTTCAGTTTGATGATCGTTCATCAGAAGTTCTGATCAAATGCACTTTGTTTTTATTTCAGATGGTGCTGGCCTGCAGTATTTTGATTTTATAAGGTTTTTTGTTGCAATCAGCACAAAAGTAATATAAAGGTGTTGAGACATACTGCTCAGATATTCAGGCCTTCTTCCAACTTTCCTTACGTAACTCCGTCAGGATAATGTTCTGTTCACGTTCCTTTATTTTCTTTCTTAGCTTTGCATTAAACGGACCTAACCTATTTGGTTCAATCACTCCGAATGGTAGATGGGTCCACATTCTCATTACTCTCTGAGTAGCAAAGCTTCTTCTGAATTCCCTATTCGATTTCACAGTGACTATGTTTGATCGATAACCTTTACTTCTGCTCTTCCCCACCAGCGGAAACGTCTCTCTGAGTTTCTGCCATCAAACTTTTCAAAATTTTAATGACTTCCAGGTCATCATCAGCCTCCTTGGTTTAAGAAAAAAAAGAAGCTCATCCTTTCCATCTTCTTGCAATTGACCTATCCATTCGTTTTTGGTATCTTCTTTACTTGCCTTTGTTGCATCTCTCCAGTCTTCACTTTTTTATAAGATGACACAGTATTCTAAATGTTATCCATGTTATGTCTTGACACAAGTATGGCTTAAGTTTATTTTTCAACTTTACCCCCTAATAAACCCTGGTGCTTAGTGTGATATGTCTATTAGATAGTAAGGACTGCAGAAGCAGAAAGTCAGAGTCAATAAAACACGGAGCTGGAAAAATACAGCAGATCAAACAGCATGGGCGGAGCGGGAAAGTTGATGTTTCAGGTTTGGACCCTTCACAGGACTGATGAAGGGTCCAGACCCGAAACATCAACTTTCCTGTTCCTCTGATGCTGTCTGGCCTGCTATGCTTCTCCAGCTCCACATTACTGACTTGTTCTCGCTATGGTGTTATCAGCCAATGTCACTACTTTTAGTAATTTGCATATACATACTGCCTGTTTCCTTGCTCCCTTGCAAAATTTTGTAAGCAATAATGCAAGCTTCCCATTTTTTGTTGAAAATTATTTGCCATTATGTAACATTGTACAAGCCTGTTAATATTTTCTTCTAACATGTTGAAGTCCTCCTTGGAATTGACTACCCCTTCCCATTCATTGTTACCTAGAAGTTGTGGTTTTGATTCCAAAGTTTAAACCTTTTAATATAAATTGTCAAAAAAGATTCCTGGAGGGAGCAACGGAAAAATGGTTCCTCACAGAATATTCCCTCAGAGCACCACAACATTTACAATTCACTTCAGTCTGTTCTGGGAAGGCTAGACTGGAAATGTAATGAGTGGCTGCTACCTGTCAGAGTAGGACTTTATAACAGGGATCCAAATAACTGCATTACTCTGCATTTTAGTGTCATTAATGCTGTAGTTTGCCAACTGTATCGCTTATCTGAAGTATTACCATGGCCTCATCGTATAAGTATTTTCATGAATAGAGCAAACCAACAATTGGAAAACTTATACCTACTCTTGCACTTCAGAGCAAGACAACAGCTGTTCCTAGTTTAGTCCAGACTGTAATATCCTCAGATAAGTACAGTGTTATCCAAATCTGTCAATGGTAAGAAAGAACATTCATTTTCAGATTCTGGTATTACATTACTGGAAACAATCCATAACTTTTGGAACTTGCTAACAAATTTACAGAAAGTGACAGTGCCACATAAGGAAATTATTATTGCTACCTAACGTTGATCTTATACAAAATGTTATTATATTATATGATCTTATGCTGTTTTGCACTTAGTGTTTGGAGATAATGAAATGCTACTTTACAACTTCGGCAATAGGTAAATTGGAGCTTTTAACACTAAAGCAGTTCAAATTTAATGGGAATTTAATGCAAATTTGCAAAATTGGGAAAGCTTTTGCAAAGTAGAATTGGAAAGATTGGTCCCATTGGTTACTGAATTGGTAGCAAGGGACATGTACTCAGGATACCTTTATAAAACAAAAGGAACTTAGAAAAGCATTCGTAGAGAGAATCCTCACAGAAAAGTAAAACAATACAGTGCAGGGGTAGGCCAAATGAGATTAAAGCAAACAGCTCCATTGGGACAGCTAGCACTGGTACAGTGTCAAATGCCCTCATTCTATGCTGAAATGTTGACAATTCTTTGAAGGTATGGAAACAATTTTTCCTTAACTTTAAGAGTATCCTAATAAAGTCAAGTAATAATTTGTATAATTTTCAACAATCATCTCAGTTACTGACTATTTAACAGCCATTTCAATAATTATCTTATGACTCTGGTTTGTCAAAGGCCACTGAACAATACACGTAGTTTGTCTATTAATGTACATGTGATTATTGTCCCAGGTGGCTGGGACTTAGCCAGTGCAGCTGGGCTGTGAGGTATTACATTTATAACCCTACTTTGGCTTCACTTGATGCTGATCCATCTTCCTGTTTGCAATATAAAAAGATGAAACTAAACAAGGCATTTTGTCAGCTGTCGAACACAGTGGGAGATAAAGCATTTCAAGAATTTTTCAGATGAATATCCTGTTATTACTGTATCTTTAGCTTTAGCATTTTACTCTCCAACAAACACCGGTGAATGAATTTAGTAAGAAAACACAGCATCAACAAGCAGGACTAAAGCCAATTTGCATGTGGTCAGGTTCTCTCTATTTTCACATATGTACCTTCTATTTCTCTACATTTTCTCTCGCTAACACAAGGCTGCAATTATTTATTGACATTCTCTTACATTTAGGTTCAAATATGAATCCCAGCATTCTGTTTCTTCCAACTGCTTGTTTTACGCATGTTGATCACTAACACAGAAACGCAAGCCACTCTTGTGAAATCACAAAACAACTGCTACTGCCATTTAACCACTGCTGATAAAGGTTTTGTAGTGATAATGTCCTATATTATGCTGTCGCAAATGCTTTAGATCCCATTAAACATTTCTGAAGCATTGTGACTCTTTTCCACAAAGAGTTAACTACTACAGAAAATCAAGAACCAAATTTTATTCGTGCAATCAGTGTTTTGCAAAGAAACCAACTGGCTCTAATTGTTTTCTTGCAAGTAATTGTTTAAATTGGAAGAGTAGTAGTTCTGTCAACTTGAAATTCTGCCTAACTGTTGACATTTTAGTTTAACATTGCAATAAAGAGTATGAGCTATGCTGGGTCCAACACAGATGTACAAAATTCATATTGCCGACAGCTGGACAAACCAAACTGATGAATAATTTACTTCTTGTTGCAACTTCATAGAATAACTCATATGGCCCAGATGCAAAACATTTCAGCCTGTCCCTATGTATGCAAAGATTAAAGGAAACACTACACATTTGCAGTATATAGATTTCAGTGAAATTCAATCAAAATACGATTTCATACCAGTGATCTGTACTCAAATACCACATTAAAAAGCAATGACTCCTGTAAAACAATTTGTTGAAGAAAATAGGAATTATAAACTGAAACCATTAAGACTTTAGGAGCATCAGTAGATCTCCTTAAGCTTTCAGTATCACATTGAACTATGAGATCTATACTTTTCAGATACATTTGAAAAGTGAGAAGAACAAAACTTACTGAAGGAGCGTCACTGGACTTGAAACTTTAATTCTGATTACTTTCCACAGATGCTGCCACATCTGCTGACATTTCCAGCAATTTCTGTTTCCTGCCTCTGCAGTTCCTTTTTTTAAAAAAAAATCTATTTTCCACTGTTGCAAATTTAAAGTGAACAAAATATTTTTAAACGTTTAACTTGGTAACAGAGGGTATAGTGATAGGCTGCACCAGTAGTCTTCAATGTGGCTACTGATAAACATCAATAATTGAATTGACATCACAAAGGTTCACAGTATAATGTACGAATAATACCACATCAAAATATCTATAAAAGCTGATGGATGAGGTACTGTCTATTTCTGTGGAGTGCCATTCAGGTTCCAAAATGGATCCATGGCACGCACATACTTCTGAGGTAAAGCGTGCTGGATAGCTTCTTGGAAAAAGTAGCACAAACACTCAACCCTTCTCACTCTCTTAAGCTCAAATAACTGAACATGTGTGAAGTAGAATAAGATAACACCCCCAAAGCTTGTGTAAAGATGTTAATCATTAGTGGACAGAGCTTGTTGATTTTTTTTCTTTCGCTAATGCCACAGTTCTGCGTATTATGGTGCTTTTCATAGCTGTTTAAAATTTCAAAAGTCTACAGGGAACAATGTGAAAGACATTGAAGCAATTTTTGTTGCATTCAGACCGTATGAACAAACCAGTTACTTTCAGATATAGATGCACTAATAATTGTTTCTCTTGGAATCAACCATAGCTGGCAAAATAAACTGGTATGGTACAGAACAATGCTACTTGCTGGGAGGGGGAGCAGGTGGAGAATGTAAGAACTCTCAGCAAGAATCCACAATCATCTACATTATTCAGAAAGCAATTCTCTTACCTGAACCATTTGAGATGTCTGTGCTTCAATAAGAAGGTTGTCAGTGAAATTTGCCAATTGCTACAGCCAGGCCAATCTTATGGCAAGTATAGGATTAAGTGCTGGAATTGTGAAGGTCATCATGGGTATGAATATTTGTGCACCTAGTTCCTCAGGCTTATGCTAAAGACGTTATCAACATATGCAGTTGTATTCCACTCTTCTAATGAGAAGATTACAGAGGCAAGAGATGACTTCATTAATGTTCCCTCTTGTTAAGAGATAAGCAGAAGCAGTGAGCGCAGTGGTTTGCAGGCTGCTCCTTGTTGCTAGGTGCTATTTGGTGAAAGAAGCTTGCTTTGTTGGTATATGGCATTTAGAGGAACTGAAAAGGATTCAATTTCCTCAGCATGCAGCTGGTCTCTGACCACGGATAGCACATGAAAAAGATCAATGTCCAGTATCTCGTCAGCAGTCATCATGTTTTCACTTTGCAGTGATGCGCTGTGCCAGCTGTATACCACAATGGTAAATCAGATGGTGGCTACTGATGACATGGACTATCTACTGAAGACATGCTTATTGTTCTAGTTTGCAATCCAATAAACATGCACAGAATATATACAGTGAGACATCTACACTATTACACAAAACATGATAGAGCAAGTCTTTAACACTTCCAAAACTCAGCAAAGTGGGGGTTCAGGATGTGTGGTGTCTGTTGCATCCTGCACAACCTTGTCATCATGAGGCAACACCCATTGCCATCAACCATTAGATGAAAAGCTGAGGAACAAGAGCACAAAGGGGAGGAGGATATGCAAGAGCAGAAAGGCAAAGACCACTAAATAGCCTCTTTCTGCTTGAACCGTACATGAACGGCTAACTCATTTGCAATACCAATAACATCAATCTAAACTCCACATTCAACAACAGTTCCACAATTCTGATCTCCCTTTGTCACTGGACACCAGACTGTCCACTTGCCTCCAATTATAATCCAATATAACTACTAGCAGAGTGAACAGTCAATGAGGAACTTCAAACCAGCATCTACAGGAAAACAACACATACGGACCAAATACTGAACTACAGGAGCAACCATCCCAACACCCACAAACGAGGCTGCATTAGAACATTATTCCAACGAGCCACCACACACTGCAGCACAGAGGAACTACGCAGAGCAGAGAAAAATCACCTATACAGCGTATTCAAAAAGAATGGGTACCCTATGAACACAGTCCGCCGATTCCTCAGCAACAAACCCAAACAAACAGACAAAACAGGCCCAGAAACCAGAACCACTCTCCCCTACATCAAAGACATTTCCAAAATGACTGCCAGACTACTCGAGCCTCTTGGCATCAGGGTAGCCCACAAACCCACCAACAAACTAAAACAGCAGCTAATGACCTTAAAAGACCCTATACAGACAACAAGCAAAATGAACGTCATCTACAAAATACCTTGCAAGAACTGTGACAAACGCTACATTGGACAAACAGGCAGAAAGCTAGCCACCAGGATACATGAACATCAACTAGCCACAAAACGACATGACCCACTATCACTCGTATCTTTACATACAGATGAGGAAGGACACCACTTTGATTGGGACAACACATCCATCCTAGGACACGCCAAACGGAGACACGCATGAGAATTCCTAGAAGCATGGCATTCCAACCGGAACTCCATCAACAAACACATTGATTTGGAGCCAATATACCATCCGCTGAGAAAAAGAACAGGAAATGACATCACCAGCCCAAGGAAACCTAAACAGATAAATAGAAAGCGGGACATAACACCAGTGCTTCACTGGAGGCTCACTATTGATGTTACCTAAAATGTTGACGAAACATCTGGGAGCGAACCTTCCAGCTCAGTGAACCAGCTTACAACTGTAACAAAATAAAGATCCACTCTTTTGTGGACCGAGAAGAGGAGAGCGCGACTGTGTTGGAGGTGGAAGGAAGACGTCGGGTTGGCTGTGCACCCTTGCAACCGGTGGATCTTAATGCTGGCTTCGGCCTAACGCTGGTTCAGGGGAGCAGCCAACCTGCAACGATGGCTGCGGCAAGTGCTCGTGCCCCGGGTCAGGGGGTCTGGAACACCATCCGCGTTTCCGTGATGAAGATGCACCTGTGGAACGCACCTTCTTTGTGAAGAGGGTCCTGTTGAACTGTTGTGGGTTCGCTGCTGCGGACATTTACTGCCTGCAGGAGTTCCCCGGAGGAGGTTTTTACAATGTGACCTTCGGGAGTGCCAAGCTTTGCGAGCGCTTCCTTGAGGTTTTCAAGGAGAAAGGAGGTGAGGGCCCCCTCTCTGTATTGACCGCTGTCCCGCTGTTTGTGTTGCCGGTGCAGAGGAGCCGTATGGTGACTGTACACATGTACAATCCGCATGTAGAACATAGAACATAGAACATTACAGCACAGTATAGGCCCTTCGGCCCTCAATGTTGTGCCGACCTGTCATACCGATCTCAAGCCCAACTAACCTACACTATTCCACGTACGTCCATATGCTTGTCCAATGACGACTTAAATGTACCTAAAGTTGGCGAATCTACTACCGTTGCAGGCAAAGCGTTCCATTCCCTTACTACTCTCTGAGTAAAGAAACTACCTCCGACATCTGTCCTATATCTTTCACCCCTCAATTTAAAGCTATGCCCCCTCGGGCTCGCCGTCACCATCCTAGGAAAAAGGCTCTCCCTATCCACCCTATCTAACCCTCTGATTATTTTATATGTCTCAATTAAGTCACCTCTCAACCTTCTTCTCTCTAATGAAAACAGCCTCAAGTCCCTCAGCCTTTCCTCATAAGACCTTCCCTCCAGACCAGGCAACATCCTAGTAAATCTCCTCTGCACCCTTTCCAAAGCTTCCACATCCTTCTTATAATGGGGTGACCAGAACTGTACACAATACTCCAAGTGCGGCCGCACCAGAGTTTTGTACAGCTTCACCATAACGTCTTGGTTCCGGAACTCGATCCCTCTATTAATAAAAGCTTAAACACTGTATGCCTTCTTAACAGCCCTGTCAACCTGGGTGGCAACTTTCAAGGATCTGTATACACGGACACCGTGATCTCTCTGCTCATCTACACTACTAAGAATCTTACCATTAGCCCTGTACTTTGCCTTTCGGTTACTCCTACCAAAGTGCATCACCTCACACTTGTCTGCATTAAACTCCATTTGCCACCTCTCAGCCCAGCTCTGCAGCTTATCTATGTCTCTCTGCAACCTACAGCATCCTTCGTCACTATCCACAACTCCACCGACCTTCGTGTCATCTGCAAATTTACTAACCCATCCTTCTACGCCCTCATCCAGGTCATTTATAAAAATGACAAACAGCAGTGGACCCAACACCGACCCTTGCGGTACACCACTAGTAACTGGTCTCCAGGATGAACATTTCCCATCAACTACCACCCTCTGTCTCCTTTCAGCAAGCTAATTTCCGATCCAAACTGCTATATCTCCCACAATTCCATTCCTCCGCATTTTGTACAATAGCCTATTGTGGGGAACCTTATCGAACACCTTGCTGAAATCCATATACACCGCATCAACTGGTTTACTCTCATCTACATGTTTGGTCACCTTCTCAAAGAACTCAATAAGGTTTGTGAGGCATGACCTTCCCTTCACAAAACCGTGCTGACTATCCCTAATCAATTTATTCTTTTCTAGATGATTATAAAATCTATCCCTTATAACCTTTTCCAACACTTTACTAACAACTGAGGTAAGGCTCACTGGTCTATAATTACCAGGGTTGTCTCTACTCCCCTTCTTGAACAGGGGAACCACATTTGCTATCCTCCAGTCATCTGGCACTATTCCTGTAGACAATGACAAGTTAAAGATCAATGCCAAAGGCTCGGCAATCTCCTCCCTGGCTTCCCAGAGGATCCGAGGATAAATCCCATCCAGCCCAGGGGACTTATCTATCTTCACCTTCTGAAGGATTTCTAACACCTCTTCCGTGTGAACCTCAATCCCACCTAGTCTAGTAGCCTGTATCTCAGTATTCTCCTTGACAACATTGTCGTTTTCTAGAGTGAATACTGTTGAAAAAAAATTTAGCGCTTCCCCGATCTCATCTGATTCCACACACAACTTACCCACTACTATCCTTGATTGGGCATAATCTTACTTTTGTCATTCTTTTATTCCTTTAATACCTATAGAAAGCCTTAGGGTTTACCCTGATCCTATCCGCCAACAACTTCTCATGTCTCCTCCTGGCTTTTCTGAGCTCTCTCTTTAGGTCTTTTCTGGCTACCTCATAGCCCTCAAGTGCCCTAACTGAGCCTTCACATCTCATCCTAACATAAGCCGCCTTCTTCCTCTTGACCAGAGATTCCACCTCCTTCGTAAACCACGGCTCCCGCACTCTACAGCTTCCTCCCTGCCTGACAGGTACAGATTTATCTAGGACACACAGGAGCTTTTCCTTGAATAAGCTCCACATTTCTAATGTGTCCATCCCCTGCAGTTTCCTTCCCCATTCTATGCTCCCTAAATCTTGCCTAATCTCTTCGTAATTGCCTTTCCCCCAGCTATAACTCTTGCCCAGTGGTATACACCTATCCCTTTCCATCACTAAAGTAAACATAACAGAATCGTGATCGCTATCACCAAAGTGCTCAACCACTTCCAGAGCGTCGAGCAGTTAGCCCGGGCAATGGGCATGAAGGGACAGATGGAGGGGCTGGACCTTGGACTTGGGGAGGGTACTGCGATCACTGCCCACAATGAGGGTACGAGTTGCGAGCATTAATGTGCGCAGCGTCAAGTCCACCGCAAGATGTGCGTCCACGTTGGCCTATCTGATCACTGTCAAAGCAGACCTCCTGTTTCTGCAGGAGTGCGGGATACCGCACCTCGGCAGGTACGGGAAATGGTCCGGCGCCTGGACCTGTGGGCCTTCGATCTGGTCGGGGGGTAACGACTGTCGCTCCTCGAGCCTGGCTATTCTGCTGCGGGGGCGCAACTTCACCATCTCTCAAGTTCAGGAAGCGGTGGGGGGCGCCTCCTAGTGCTGATGTCACCTACAGGAACGCTCCCGAGGCTGATCAATGTGTACGCCCCAGCGGTACGGAGTAAGCGGTTGGCCGTCCTGCAGCGGCTTCCACCCCTGCTGGCTACGTTCAGGCCGGTCATCCTAGGTGGAGACTTCAACTGCATCATCGATGCAGAAGGAAGATCCGGCGTGGGGACAGTGGGAGGGGGGATTCAACTGGACGTTATGTCCAGATTCCTGATGGGCATGGTGAAGGACGCCAAGCTGTTCGACGTCTTCAGCACCCCTGCAGACGGAGCGCAGCGGAGATACACCGGGTCGCGGCCAGACGGGTCTATTCGCTCAAGGATAGACTTCCTGTTTGTGTCACGGGCATTCTCGGTCAGGTCCACCGGCGTTGAGCCGGTGTTCTTCTCTGACCACTGCCTCCTGCTGGCCGACTGTCACTTACAGGACGACCAGCCGGCCGGCAAGGGGACGTGGAAGCTCAACACGACTCTGTTGACCCCAGAGAACGTCGAGGAGCTTAAGAGGGAGTACGCCGGTTGGAGAACCATGAAACCCCTCTTTGAGTCTCCACACGACTGGTGGGAGACAGTGAAGGAGAATATCAAGAGGTTCTTTGTCCTCAAGGATGTTCGGAAGGCGAGAGAGAGGCGGGGCAAGCTGTCGCGACTCCAGAAAAGGATGCAGAACCTGCTCCTTCTGCAGTTGATGGGGGTCGATGTCACGGAGGACCTCCGCGAGGTGAGAAGCCAGCAAGCCTCACTCTTCGACGTGGAGGCCTCCAGGATAATCTTCTGGTCCAGAGTCCGCTCCATGGAGCAGGACGAGACGTGCTCGCGTTTCTTCTTTCAGAACGTGCACAAAGAGAGCTCTGTGCTTAGCCGGCTGAAGGAGGATGACGGCTCGGTGACGTCATCTCGGCCCGACGTTTTGAGGATCAGCAGATCCTTCTATGCCGGACTGTACGACGCGAAGCCCACGGGCAGCATGGCCTCCGGGTCGTTCCTGTCGTCTATCATGGAGGTCTTAGACGACAGTACGAGGGAGTGGCTGGACCGCCCGATATCCCTGGACAAGCTGACCAGAGCCCTCAAGTCCTTGGAGAGGAATAAGACTCCTGGGAGCGATGGCTTACCGGTCGAGCTGTATTCTGCTCTGTGGGACCTGGTCGGCCAGGACCTGCTGGAGGTGTACAATAGTGCACTTCGGGCAGGGGAAATGTGCAAGTCCATGAGGAAGGGCATCATCATCCTCATTTACAAGAGGAAGAGGGAGAAGGAAGAAGTTAAGAATTGGCGTCCCATTTCACTATTGAACGTGGACTACAAAATCCCGCCCAAGGTCATAGCCAACCGGGTCAGGTCTGTCCTGGAGTCGGTGATTCACCCTGACCAAACCTGTGCTGTGCCGGGCAGGAAGATCGCTGAGAGCCTTGCGCTCATCAGGGATACGATCGCCTACGTGCAGGACAGGCGGGTGGACACCTGCCTCGTCAGCCTGGGCCAGGAGAAGGCCTTCGACAGGGTCTCTCATGCTTACATGAGGGACGTCCTCTCCAAATTGGGGTTCAGGGAGGGCATCCGCAATTGGATCCGGCTGCTCTACACCAACATCATTAGCGCAGTCTCGATCAATGGGTGGGAATCGGACGGTTTTCCCATCGGATCTGGAGTCGGGCAGGGCTGCCCGCTCTCTCCTGCCTTGTTTGTGTGCTGTGTGGAGCCCTTCGCTGCCTCCATCAGGAAGGACGTGAGCCTGAAGGGCGTGACTATCCCAAGCAGCAGAGGCCTTCAGGTCAAGACCTCCCTGTGCATGGACGACGTCGCCGTCTTCTGCACCGATCGTCGGTCGGTGAGTAGACTGTTGGACATCTGTGGCCAATTTGAACTGGCCTCGGGTGCCAAAGTCAATAGGGGTAAGAGCGAGGCCATGTTCTTCGGGAACTGGGACGACCGCTCCTTCAACCCCTTCACCATCAGGACAGACTACCTGAAGGTGCTGCGTGTTTGGTTCGGTGGAGCTGGGTCGTGCACTAAGACTTGGGAGGAGTGTATCACCAAACTGAAGCAGAAGCTGGGCAGGTGGACGCTCCGGTCCCCCTCCATCGCGGGTAAGAACCTGGTTGTCAGGTGCAAGGGGCTTTAGGTACTGTTGTATGTGGTGCGGGCCTGCCTATTCCCTGGACCTGCGCCGCTGCGGTCACCCGGGCCATCTTCCACTTCATTTGGGGGTCGAGGATGGACCGGGTCCGCAGGGACACCATGTGCAAAGACCTGGAAAATGGGGGAAAGGGCATACTGAACACCACCTTCGCCCTGATGGCTACCTTTGTGTGCAGCTACATCAAGCTGTGCGTAGATCCTCAGTACACAAACACCAAGTGTCACTACTTACTGAGGTTCTACCTGTCCCCGGTGTTGCGAAGGAAGGGCCAGGCCTCATTGCCGCGGAACGCTCCAAGTATTTGGACCGTCCCGTACCACCTGACCTTCGTGGAGAAATTTTTGAAGGGAAACACCTTTGATCATAAGGCCGTCAGGCAGTGGTCAGCACGTAGCATCCTCGAGACCCTTTGGGAAAAGGAGAGGGTGGATCCTGTCGTGTGGTTCCCCACGCAGACTGCCAAAGTCATTTGGCAGAATGCCTCATCGCCAGAACTTTCAAACAAGCACAAGCACATTGCTTGGCTGGCGGTGAGAGGGGCTCTGCCAGTGAGATCCTTTATGCATGCCCGGAATCTCTGCACCACCGCACGCTGCCCTCGAGGTGGCTGCAGAGGGGACGAGACTGTTGATCACCTCCTTCTGGAGTGTGCCAATGCGCAGGAGGTCTGGAGGGGTATGCAGTGGTATTTGTCGAGGATCGTCCCGAGCTGCTCCGTGACGCAGGACTCCGTGCTCTACGGGCTGTTTCCCGGGACGCACACTGAGATCAACATCAACTGCGCCAGGAGGACCATCAATGCGGTGAAAGACGCTCTTTGGTCTGCCCGCAACTTGCTGGTCTGCCAGCTGAAAGAACTGACCCCGACCGAGTGTTGCAGACTGGCGCACTCCAAGGTCCAGGACTACGTGCTGAGGGATGCGCTAAAGCTTGGGGCAGCCGCTGCCAAGGCGCGGTGGGGAAAGACCACCGTATGAAACCCCTCGTCTAGAATAGAAAAAAAAGGGCCCTATCTGGTAACTGGGCCCAGCTGGCGCCTTCCTCAACTGGTCAGGGGGCCAACGCGGACTGTGCGGGGAGACGACCGCCAGGGTATTTTCTTTGCTTTGTTTTGTTTTCTTCTTTGTTTTGTTTTTTTCTTTAGTTGGTGTACGTACCCCCTGGGTAACCCGGAGCGGCTTGCATGACTGGGCCAGTGTATAAATATGTTTTATTTTTTGTACATCTTATGAATAAAGTATATTTTTTCAAATAAAAAAAGTGACGAAACATCTGAAAGCGAACCTTCCAGCTCAGCGAGCAAACTCACATCCATAATTATAAATTTATATCTGTGTCTTTTATAAGTTCAATACTGACATGTATAAAACTTGTATTTTTTTGTTATTGTTTTAGTTGCTGTCTTCCGTGTGTTTTGTCTGGCCTGGTGCTCCAAAGCAGTGCTATGCCAATGACTGCAGCAATGCCAATGAAAGGCTGCTGAATTTTCAGTGGGTTTGGAGGACAACTACCAGCTTTGATGATACTGCAGACTGCAACATCTCAGCATAGGATGAATCCACCCTAGCATTTTTGGTTGAAAATCAGCCTGGGCAGTGATAAAGTGGCAATCCGGAGAGATCTCAGCAAGTTCATGCTCCAAGAAGTCATTGCCATGCCACCTCATGGCACCTCAGTGACCCTAGAATTTGCTGCCAGACTGTTGACAGTTATTGTGAGCCCTTTTGAACACATACCTTTAAACTCATGAGCATGCAAGGCAGCACAGAGATCCTGAATGACTTCTAGTTTTCCCATTAGGCGAACACTACTTGTGCTAACAAGGAAAGCCGAGACACATTAGCTGTTGTATGACCACTGGCTTCACAAGTGTATTGATGGAGTTGGTCACCAGTTCCTTGCTGAAAAAGACAGATTGAAACTCTCTGCAAAACTTTGCATCAGTATGGTCTCTCACAATGAAATGTCTTGTACAAATGGGACACTAGATGAAGATTGAATTGACTGTTTCTGGTCAGTCCTGTGTTTTTAATTGCCTGTTATTTTAATTCTCAAACATCCACTCCTCTAGCCACTAATGAAGTACAGTGTAAGCTTGAGAAATAGCACTGCATCTTTTCGTTAAACTTTGCAGTGTTGTGGATTTGACACTTCAGTTCAATATTTCATCACCACTGTTTCCTATTTTCCTGCATGGCACCAATTGTTGGCGGCAATCTTTTTCCTTTCACTGGCCCATCATCTATTTCTTCATTTGTCCCATTACCACCTCTTTTTGCCTTGTATCTTCATGATCTCTTTTTTCATTTAATCACTCTATTGTAGACCTCCACCATATTTTAGAACTATGCTTCATTCTTGCCACCAAACTTTTCCTGCATTTATATTCACTAAAAACCTGCTACATCTCCAAACATCTTTAGTTCTGTCAAAAAGTCATCAACCTGAGACATTAACTGTTGTGCTGTAAATGTTGCCTGACTAGTTGAATAACAATATTGTTTGTTGGTATCTTTTAATTTTTTTAAAATATTGGTAATGCCAGTGTATTCTTCAGTACTAAATAAACCAAATACCATCACAAGGTGGTGGCACTCATTTATTAAACCCATGATGGTATCGCCTCAGTGAGAAGGGACAACACTTTAGAACTGAGATGAGCAGGAATTTCTTCAGTCAGAGGGTGGTGAACTCATTGCCACAGAAGGCTCTGGAAGTCAAGTCATTGAGTGTATTTAAGACAGTGATAGAGAGGTTTGTGATTAGCAAAGGTATCTAGTGTCTGTAACGTGGAATTGCAACAGGCAGGTACAGGGGCACTGCTGGAAGTAACTAAGGAGAATTGGATTTAAACACGGAGTAACAAAAATTATAAGGTTATCTGGGGAAAGATCAGTGGGTGGAACAAACTGGATGGGTCTTTCATACTGCTAATAAAAGCAGAATGGCCCAAATGCCTTCCCTTTGGCTACATCATTCTATGATTTCACTTATAATTGAAGGGAACTGTATCTGAAACGAGTAAAATACAAGTAAAACCCCATTTTGATTGTGGACTCTTGAATCTAGGCTTCAGGTCAGGGAAGTCACACTTGTAAAATTAAACCTATTGTTGTTAGTGGATAAGACAAAATATTTGTTCCAAAAACAGAGATCTTTGTATCCTCTAGCCTAAAGCAGATGGACTATTTAGTCAATAGTCAGTGCAATATTTCTGTGGTTGAAACGTTAGGTCATACAAATTATTATTTCTTCCCAGGGAGAAGATTTTTGCCATTTGGCTCCAAGATCACAGTTCTGGTTCTCCCTCACTATTATTTCAGCTATGGGACAGACTATTCAGCTTTAGTGTACTAATGAAGCTGTCATTCCACATACCTCGAGAATATAGCAAGGGTGATTTTCCCTTTCTCGCTAAAGAGTCTCAGAGCTGGCCAAGATGGGTCTTAAGCCTGCATTTTGATGCCTGGGGCTTGTGCTCAAAGCAGCTGCCCAGAGGATAATTAAGGGAATGACTGCTGCTTCAATTGTCTGTAAACAGTCATTAAGGAGGCAGCATGGTATTTTGGTGGATACTGTTTGACCTAATTCCTTATGCTAATAGCAACATGCTGATTGGGAATAAATAGGTTGTTGTAGAAAACTTCAAAAGTGGTTTAGTGAAAATAAAAGTGGTTTTATTCTTCACTTTCTATTGGAGGATTTGGAATAGGGCTTCTGAACCACAAAGTCAATTTATGTGACAGATGATTAAAATAAAATCATTAGCACCGCATTAATATTTATTCTGCAAAGCCTTGGATGACTTTATTTAAAAGCAGCAAGTGCTACACTACTCTATATTATTGACACTTTAAAGGATTCACCGGGAGAATGACAAAGTTTTCTCAAAGGCATTTTGCTCAGCACAGTCTTGGTCGCTGGCATTTTGCCAAGAGAACGCTAGATCTTAAGCAGGATTTAGAGGAGGCCAATGTTGCCTATGGGTCTGGAAGGGTTAATACTAAGTAACAACTGCCATAAGCACCACCCATTATGATGATGTCACATGGACTCGTGCAGAGATAGCTGAGGATCTTGCACAAGTGAGAGCCAATGTATGGTCCTCCTCAAAGTCTTCCTAACAATGGTGGAAATCTTACATAATTTTTGGCTCCGTGCAAGTTGTGTAGAGTTTTCTTGCAGAGTTTTCTGCTACAAAATTCAGCAAGTTTTCTGGTTTTATCTTACTAAACTTGCCTCATTAACTACCAGTGCTGCCTGTATCGTAACTGTCACTTCAGATTCTAAACCCAGTTTAACATGTGCCATTCCCACATCAATTCGCCACATAGCCGATATCCCAGAATTCACAGCAGCTATCACACCCACACCATCTTTAAAAGTTCTCTGTACATCCAGACTAGCACTGCGAGTGCACAGTAGCCTTCCACAGTTCCTGACATTTTCCCTTGGCAAACAGGGTGAAGTTGACACACCACAATGTAGTCAGGGATCCGGAGGTCCTCCTGGACAAGGTGATGGAGAGACAGGGCTTTCTCTCGCTTGGTGCTAGCAGTCCACAACACTAGACCATGCAGGCCTGGTTTGAAGTTGCACTCCAGGTTAAAATAATACCAGCCATCTGGAGGAATGCACAGTAACGGAAGAAGATCAAATCTTGATATCCATGCTGAGTTTTCTTGATATCTAGCTACTTTGGCAAGATTAAAAACTGAATATTAATCAGGTGAGTTTGGTTCACTGCAAGGTATTTAGCATGCAACGATCCCCCTTAGTTAGCTATTTGCCACAACCTAGCAATAAACTTGCCATGTCATTTGCAAAAAGCATAAGGTGACTTGAGATGATGTCAAGATAGGCCTTGTTGGATTTCTCATCTGATTCTGCCACAAATCTCAGCCCATGTCGCTCAGACCACTAAAAAATTCCACTCAATGTCTATCATGTGCAACCTATGACTAGCTGCTAATGTGCAATGAACTATATTTTGTTAACTATGAGAGAATCAAAAGGGGGCACGAGATTGCTTTGGCTGAGAAGGTAAGGGTGAATCCAAAGAGATGCTTTAAGTATGTTAAAGGAAAATGAACAACTAGTGAGAGAGTAGAACCCCCCCCAAGGACCAAAGTGGACATGTATGTGTGGAACTGCAGGAAATGGGCAAGGCCGCGTCCAACAGTAACATGCAAGGAAACAAATATAAACAACATTCCTTTAATAAGCCCCTGGTCAAATCACTGTGTCCTTTCTATTACATATTATATAATACCATGTGGATAGAGGAGAAAAATTTGCATTTACACAGTGTCGCTTACAACCTCAAGATGTCCTAAAGTGCTTTACAGTTAATTCAATTCTTTTGAAGTAATTTTATAGTCTCGAATAGGGTACGTAACTGCTCATTTGTGCTGAGCAACATCCTGTGATTTGAGGTGTAAAAATATGGCATTAAAGGGTTTGTGCTGAAGTAGTACACCCAAAATCTTCTGACTCTGAAATAAGACTGCTACCCATTGTGTTACAGCTGTGTCATCAGAAAAGCAAGAGAAGCACGCACTCTCTTCGGGTTCGTTATATTTTGAGGCCTCTCTCGCTCAGAAGCTGGGCCGTGTTCTCTTGTGAGAATTGAGGTACGACGTCTGGATTACTATTACTTGAAGTCACAATCTTTCCTCAACAAGACTGATTAAATGAGGTAATTATCTATGACATCAATTTCACATCTAAAGTAACCACTACTTCAATGTGAAGCTACATCACTTTAAGTGTCACTGGATCAGGCTTAGTTGATATATCAAGTTCCCTTCACAAAAAGAAATTTAGGAATGCAATGTTAAAAAGAGGGACTGTTCATGGAGCACACAAAACTTGCGTGTCATGCTACTGATAATCAGGGATATCTGGCCATTCTTATTTTAAAATACTGAGGCTGAGGAACACTACAATCTGATTAGAAACAGTTATCACAAGATTTTCAAATCAAACAACAAATTGCAGTTTAACAATAATCTTTCCTTGTGGGGTTTCAAATCCTGCACCTTCTGACATAGATTTAGGGATACTACCTTTAAACAAAAAGTTTGCTGTTTTGCTATCTAAAATTCAGTGATACATAGGCAGTAATTTGTACCAGGCCCCATATATAGCACCCAGATAGAAGTTAGAGATTCTGCTCAATAAGAATCCAGAGTCTGAGAAAATACAGTCAAAATGCTCCATTTCAATCCAAGTTGTTAAACCAAATTATTCATGCTTTTGTGAATAATCCTGTGTATAGATAATGGGAGTTACAATAAGGGAGCTTCCTTATGAAGGATTAGTGAATCCTTATCCATAAAAGACTAGGCATAAAGATGATGGTCATCATTATGCCAGTGTTTGAATGCCAACACTGTATGTGCCATTGGTTATGAGCCTAAAAGTAGGCCTACATCAATTTTCATTCCATAACCTCTCAGAAAGCATTGAAAAAAAAATCAAATCATAATGCAGGAAGTACACATAAAGGTTCTCTCTTAGAATTACTTTCCTTAATTTTGTCGCAGTACATCTCATGTTTTTCCTAATACAGTTCTACCCTTCCAGGTTTTTTTTCCTCTCTCTTGCTCCCATTTACGCTACTACTCCTTCTCTCCTATTGATTATTATCTATCCATGTCTCACTTCCTGATATCTGATACGTGAGCAATCCTGCAGCCAGTAATGCTGTAGGACAGCTTACTCTTCTCTTCATTCAATAAGGAAACAGTTGTTATCCCAATATCATTTCACACTGCAACACAACTGGTAGAATTTCAACTCTGGAATTGCAGAAAATTATTATTTCATCAACTAGTAATTCATATTGTGTGCAGATGAAAGCATAATCATAATTTCAGCTAAAAACAAGAAATTTTTTAAATCACATGCTACAACTCAATGAAATAATGCATGCATGTCTGGGCCACACTTCAAGAGGAAAGGCCATAGTGAGGGTGCATCTTTAGTAAAATATTACCAGCTAATGATGAAGAGATTAAGAACAGACAAGAGAACCTGGATTCGCTCTCAAAGCAGAAAAAGTTCAGGAGAAATTCAAAGATGGTGTCTAAAATTATGGAGGACTTCAACAGATTCCATAAGTGGGTAGGTCAATAATTACAGGGCCAAAAATTTAAGTTAATTGGCAAAAGAGTCACAAGGGAGATGAGGACACCTCTTTGCTTTATGCTGTGGATTGTTGTGATCTGTATTACTATACGTGAAAAGGTAAAGGAAGCTTTCAAAAACTAATTAGATTTACATTCAAATACAAAAACTTGCAAGGCTATGGGGACAGAGCAGGTGAGTGGGATTGATTAGATTGCTCCACCAAGGAGATGGCAAGATACGCTGGAATGAATAGCCTTCTGCAGGGTTATTATATGAATGGCAGCAGTGCCCCTAAAATGCGAATGTGCTTCTAAAATAAAATGCATGCTTGATTTTAAAGAATTTAATTGGTATATAATTTCAATTATAACGTAACGCAGGTTAACAGTAACTTGGCTGCACGTTTGCACTTTCAGCAATCTTCTTTTCCAGTGAAAAAGGGAAGAATGCTACTTTCCTGTTTTGTACTATCGCCCAAGACAGATTTATTTTAATCTTGATCAGGTGTATGTGCATCTGGAGACATCTCTGCAAATGCTGTTTATAGCTGCATGAAACATTGGGGCTGTCTCTAGAGAGGTACAAAATCAGAAGGTACTGTCATGTGTGGAAACGGCCATATTTTAAGGTCTGAGGGTAGTCTCCATCAATGAATTATTACACATTACAGCATGATACATTTATAGGATTAATGATGTTTAGTCTGCATTTACTTAAAATTAAGATATGGTAAGTTATGCAACCACTGCAATGTTGTTCAGACAAAAATGAGACAAATGTCTCCCTCTTCCTGTAATATTTTATCTGCGCGTCTCAGGCTGTATAGTCTCTTGTCTTCCATTCCCTAAGGGCTGAATTTTCGCTATTAATTGGGTAGATCCACCACCCCCATCCTACCTCCTACAGTTGGATTCATGTAAGATATGGGATAATGATGGCAGGTTGGCAATCTAATATTGTCCCACAAATTTCTAATAAAACGGAAGACAAGCAGGTTCTAAAATTAAGACAGCCCCAATGGTCATTTTAAAAGTTAAATTAATATGCTTCTGAGTGAACAAATAAAATCCAATAGGAGCCAAACTCTGCCATCTTCAGAACAGACTCTGCTGCTACATACAGCCATGGTCCAATTTGTAGGCCTTTTCATCCACCCCTGTGCCAACTCCACACACACATTGCAACGCACTCCACATTTTTAATGTCACAACTCCATGAAACGTTTTCAACATCATAGTCCCGTTATCTACCCTGGCTAACACTAGTGGCTTACAATTCTTAATTTAGTAGTTTAATTTAAGAAACTTACTTCTAATCCTGAAAAGTTTTTTTACTTTTCACAGAGTGTTCTAGAATTCCACAGCAGCAAGGTAAAGGTTACAGCTTGTTCTTTTGCATGGCAGAGCTTTGGTTTTGAAGGCGTTTTTGCAGGAGCCTTGGAGAGTTGTTGCAGAGGATCTTGCAGATCGGATCGAGGTAGCATGCTTGTTCCTCTTCATTCAGGAGCGGTGCAAATGCCTCTTCCTTTGACTTGCCAGTAACTTCTCACATGGTTCTGCTGCAGAAATCTAATGATTTGGGCCTCCACCTTGTTCTTCATTAAGTTGCACCATTGATAATGTCATCAGGTTGTGACTTTAACATGGTAACTAGGCACCAACTTGGATTTTGCAACAGCCTTGTCCGTGTCCCGAGTTAGGTTTTTAAAATTTTAAAAGGTTGATGTTTTGGTTGGCCTGATCTTGAGATCTTGTACTGCAATTAACTATTTCCCACCTATCATTGTGGGGGAAGCTGTGTTATTGAGGCCATAATTTCTTCTTAAATACTAAACTTTAATGATTCTTTTCGACTTAAATTTCATTTGATCTGCCTGATTCTGGATATTATCATTTTACAAGAGCCCAGTGAAAATTTAATCTCACGGGATGCATCGCCTTCTTTCTGCTGCTCAGGTGCAGGTCAAATTTCTAACTCAAGTCCCATGTTCCAGACAGGTGGGCATATGATGGAACCTACGTGCAACTAAAAATATATACTTTACAAATGAGTCAGTTTTCTAAATCTGGAGCTGGATGAACACAGCAGGCCAAGCAGCATCTTCGTAGCATAAAAACTAATGTTTTGGGCCGAGGCCCTTCCCCAGAAAGGGGGATGGGGAGAGGGTTCTGAAATAAATAGGGAGAGAGGGGGAGGCGGATCGAAGATGGATAGAGGAGAAGATAGGCGGAGAGGACAGTATAGGTGGGGAGGTAGGGCGGGGACAGGTCAAGGGAGCAGGATGAGGTTAGTAGGTAGGAAATGGAGGTGTGGCTTGAGGTGGGAGGAGGGGATAGGTGAGAGGAGTAACAGGTTAGGAAGGCGGGGGCAAGCTGGGCTGGTTTTGGGATGCAGTGGGGGAAGGGGAGATTTTGCAGCTTGTGAAATCCACATTGATACCATTGGGCTGCACGGTTCCCAAGTGGAATATGAGTTGCTGTTCCTGCAACCTTCGGGTGGCATCATTACAGTACTGCAGGAGACCCAGGATGGGCATGTCATCTAAGGAATGGGAGGGAGAGTTAAAATGGTTCACGATTGGGAGGTACAGTTGTTTATTGCGAACTGAGCGTAGGTGTTCTGCAAAACTGTCCCCAAGCCTCCCCTTGGTTTCCCCAATGTAGAGGAAGCCACAGTGGGTACAGCAGATGCAATATATCACATTGGCAGATGTGCAGGTGAACATCTGCTTGATATGGGAAGTTATCTTGTGGCCTGGGATGGGGGTGAGGGAGGACGTGTGGGGGCAAGTGTAGCACTTCCTGCGGTTGCAGGGGAAGGTGCCAGGTGTGGTGGGGTTGGAGCGGACTGTGGACCGGACAAGAGAGTCGTCCCTCCGGAAGGCAGACAAGGGTGGGGATGGAAAAAAGTCTTTGGTGGTGAGGTCGGGTTGTAGATGGCAGAAGTGTCAGAGGATGATGCGTTGTATCCGGAGGTTGGTGGGGTGGTACGTGAGGATGAGGGGGATTCTCTTTTGGCGGTTATTGCGGGGGCGGGGTGTGAGGGATGAGTTGCGGGAAATGCGGGAGACATAGTCGAGGGCATTCTCGACCACTGCGGGGGGAGTTGCGGGAGTAGAGTGTCTTATCATGGGAGCAGATGTGGAGGAGGCGAAAGAATTGGGAATAGGGGATGGAATTTTTGCAGGAAGGTGGATGGGGGGAGGCGTATTCTGGGCAGCTATGGGAGTCAGTGGGCTTAAAATGGATATTGGTTTCTAGGTGATTGCCTGAGATGGAGGCAGAGGGGTCCAGGAAGGTGAGGGATATGTTGGAGATGGTCCAGGTGAACTTGACGTTGGGGTGGAAGGTGTTGATAAAGTGGATGAACTGTTTGAGTTCCTCTTGGGAGCACGAGGCAGCACCAATACAGTCATCGATGTAACGGAGTAAGAGGTGGGGTTTAGGGCCGGCGTAGGTACGGAACAGGGACTGTTCCACATAACCTACAAAGAGGCAGGCATAGCTCAGGCCCATGCGGTACCCACGGCCACCCCCTTTGTCTGTAGGAAATGGGAGGAATTGAAAAAGAAGTTGTTGAGGGTGAGGACGAGTTCGGCTAGGCGGATGAGGGTGTCGGTGGAGGGGGACTGGTCGGGTCTGCGGGACAGGAAGCAGCGGAGGGCCTTTAGGCCATGTGCATGGGGAATGCAGATATATAGGGACTAGACGTCCATGGTGAAAATGAGGTGTTGTGGACTGGGGAATTGGAAGTTCTGGAGGAGGTGGAGGGCGTGGGTGGTGCCTGCCTCTTTGTAGGTTATGTGGGACAGTCCCTCTTCCAAGGAACCCTGCAGCCCAATGGTATCAATGTGAATTTCACAAGCTTCAAAATCTCCCCTCCCCCCACTGCATCCCAAAACCAGCCCAGCTCGTCCCCACCTCCCTAACCTGTTCTTCCTCTCACCTATTCCCTCCTCCCACCTCAAGCCGCACCTCCATTTCCCACCTACTAACCTCAACCCACCACTTTGACCTGTCTGTCCTCCCTAGACTGACTTATGCCCTCCCTTCCTCCCCACCTATACTGTCCTCTCCACCTATCTTCTCCTCTATCCATCTTCGATCCGCCTCCCCCTCCCTCCCTATTTATTCCAGAACCCTCTACCCATCCCCCTCTCTGATGAAGGGTCTAGACCCGAAACGTCAGCTTTTGTGCTCCTAAGATGCTGCTTGGCCTGCTGTGTTCATCCAGCTCCACACTTTGTTATCTCGGATCTCCAGCATCTGCAGTTCCCGTTATCTCTGATCACAGTTTTCTAAATCTGTTCTTTTTGTATGTATGTTGAAAACATTATTGCTCAGTTGAATTTTAATTTGAAGAAAGAGGAAGCAGCAATAAAGAAATTATTTGAGCAATTTCACTGAAAGAAAGAGATTGGTTTTGTGGTAAATTTGGTTTGTGAATAGAAGATTTAAGAAAAGAGGGGGAAGTTATCTGCTCAGTTTTTTTGTTGATTACTTAGTTTCAGCTGGTTATCTTTCACAGCATTATGACTCAGGAACCTTTGTTCAATCAGATATCGATTTGATAAGAATTATTTAAACCAATCAGATTTTCTTTCACCTATAAATGTGACACTTTGATATAACATGCCTTTGCGGTCATGGTTTCAGAGCTGATGATTTCAAAAGGTGAGAGTCAATCAATGTGTGCTTTAATTACAAGACACAACTACAGCAAGCCGTATTTTTTTTAATACTTTAACAAAATAAAATGTACCAAGATATTTCACAGGGCAATATAAATCAAAATACGATTCCAAAACACAACAAGATGTTGGGGAAATGTCCAAAAGCTTGATCCTAACAGGTTTTATGGAGTATTTTAAAGAGCAAGATAGAGAGACAGAAAGGCTTATGGAATGAATTGTAGGCCTAAGGGCCGAGGCTCGGCCATCTACCAAGCTGATTAAAATTTGAGATGCTCAAGCCATCAGAATTAGAGTGGCCTGGATTTAGGACAGAGAAGGGAAGGCATGAGGCTAGTTAGAAAAGTGGAAGTTGTTTAGGGGTTTTGGTTGACTTCAGAGTCATGGAGGGTAAAACGTGGGAGGCCAGACAGAAAGGCGTTAAAATAGTAGAATGCCTACAGACAGTTTCCTGAAACAATACGTCATGGAACTAACCACTGAAGAGACTATCTTATTTGTTATTGTGTGAAATGGGAGAGTAATTAGTAATCTCAAAATGAGGAAAGTTCTGGGAAAGCACAAGTGCGGCAGTGGGAGAGTGTGACTGTCAATCAGCAGGGGAGGAGAACCAAGAAGGAGAACATGATTCTGTCGAGCAGCTATAACACACTTATTGTATATGAGGATAAGGCTGTAGAGAGGCAGAACATCACCAAGAGACAAACTGGTAGACCGGGCAAGACGGGTGATGTTGACAGTGAGTGTAGTAATGGAACAGAAACTTGCGTTTATAGCAATTTTCAGAATTAGGGAGATTTGCAACATATCTGAGGTTACCCTTCTGTTGTAGGAGAATGGTGGAAGGGCAAAGGACATTTTGAAGAAACTGCAATAAAACTAAAAGGAAAGGAAGAGGAAATCAAATATTTGTTTCATGTGGGACAGTGAAATAATGATGAACAAGGAGGGACACTTAAAAGATAGGAACTAAATTTAAAAAATGGGAGCCAGTGAATTGTAGATTCTTTCAATCAATCTGTTCAGAGATCGTATTACAGACTTCTGGAACAAGTGGGACTTGAACCTGGGTCTTCTGGCCTGGAGTTAGGAACACTACAACTGTGTCATAAGAACACTCATTCTTCGCATTACAAAATGAAACACATATCAATCGTCTTAGAGACGGCTAGATTAGGAAACTGAATGGATGGCAGGAGGACTGCTGTGAGAAGTAGGCAACACCAGCATGAATACTGGAACAGAAAGGAGCTGTACTGCTGGAACAGACTCACGTGAACTTACATGGAATCAGAGTCTTCACAGAAAGGACAGGTCTCTGGGTAAAGCCTTCAATTAGTAAATATGTGAGGTGATCGCAAGGAAATGGCTTGCAACTAAATATAAATGATAAAAGAAGCAGATGAGAACACAGATCAAACCAAGGCAAGGAATATAGATAACTTGAATGGTCAGGAAACATATACAGTTATTGAACCAGAGAACTATAAAAGCACTAATCTTCTTGCCTCTCCTGTAGTGGATATAACAGCATATGGCTACATGATGACTAGAACAGGGAATTAAGCAGCTCAAGTTATACCATATATAGAGAGGACATGGAAGGAAGAAGTTGAGTAGCGTTATACTAACTAGAGATAATGTAAGTGAGTGGACTATTTACACTGTATTTGGCATTCTCTAGTCCTCCAGTATATAAGGAGAGAAGTCACTGATAGATGTTATAATGGGAAATGCAATTAGCCAGTAGCATAAATATGCATAGGGAAATGCAGCAAAATAAAGTCTGAGATAAAGATTGAAAATGTTTTAAGTAATACAACAAAGTAACAGATTGGAAAAAGCTCATTTTGAATGAATTAGAATGGAAAGAATGATCCTTTCAACAATGTTCATCACCATACAGGCTCTCCCTGATAAGGATAAGAACACAGAGGTCAAGGACGGCCTGTCTGCCAAAGGCCAATTGATACTCTTAAAGGCTAATTAAAGAAGAATCCAGAAAGCAGTTGTAAAATGTATTACAACACATAAATGTGGGAAACATTATGTAATGAGGAGAAACAAATAGATTCTAATGAGATATGGATGCTTAGATGGGTGTGTGGAGACAAAATCAGGAGTCAGTACATTAAGGGTCAGTGAAGGTCAGAGAAAATGCACAAAAGCTTTGAGAACAGATTGAAATGGTATGCTCATCTGTTGTTGAGATAATGGCTGAGACTTTCCACTTTGAAGTTAAAGTATGGCATTAAGTGCAATGGATGGCATCATATCCCTCAATGTCTGGGCTGAGTTATGAACTTCTCAGCTCATTATCTACATCAGCGAGATGTTGTGGGAGTTACTTGGTGACTCATGTGGCAACGAAGCTGAGCATTCTCACCCCTGGTGGGACTTTCTGGTCCTGAAAGATCTAGCACTATATTTAAAGGCCAGCTGGAGGCACATGCTGCAACCAGGAATTTCACAGGAGCCTCTGGTGGCCGCGCCAAAACACCGGACTTACTTCTGAAAATGTCCAAGCCAAATCCCCGGATGGGGTGACCAACAGGAGATCCATCCTCCCTCTGGCTGACCACATCAGGAAACTGTCTCATCAGATCTGTCCAGCTTGAGATCGCTGTGTGGGTTAGTGTCGCTGGCCAGTGCCAATGGATGGGAAAAGTAGCGTAGGAAAAAAGTCAATTATCACCCATGCCCCTCGGGGGTAGGTGACATCATTTTCTGTTTGCTACCCCTCACTCACAGCGACATCACTCAGTCTAATTCTGCTAATTCACACACATCTCACAAAGCTCATAGCCCACAAGCCTCAGTATCAAATGTATAATGTGCACTCAAGGGCCCATCCTCTCAAATTACGAACCTTTCTGGGGCATTTTGCTTCCCAATCACCTTGCAACGTTAGGCATGCTCACAAACGTATCCTGCACCCATTCCCCTTACACTCAGTCTTTCTTTTTGACTCCTTGTAGGAAACATTGGACCACAACTGGGGCAAGACCGGTGGGAGGGTGGGAAGGGAGATGTCAGATGTCAAGATTCTCAACTCTCTGTTGAGAAAGGGCTGTTGAACTGGCTGGAGAAGACCAGGACCGTACCTATACTAATGGGAAGCACAATGGACCAGCAACCCAGTCAGCAACATGGTGCTCTTCTTCTCTCAGATATAAAAGTTATCAAACACTTGCTCTGTGTAAGCATTTATGCATCTTCAACAACTAATCCTTACTCCTCTGTCCCGCAGACACTGGCATCATGTAAGATTTTGGAAGAGGAGGCTCCAATAAGTCTAGGAGGGAATTCAGGAGAAAAGTCTTTACCAAAAACTGGTAAGAATATCTAATCTACTACTTGTAGTGAGTTCCAAGTGTAAGATAAATGCAAATGAACATCTAGGTAAACACACAAAGGAGAAGAAATACAAGGTTGTACTGGAAGATTATATTTTCATCCTTGTTTATAAATCCCTCCAGCATCTCACACTCTCCCGATCTCTCTGTTTCTTCCAACCAGACAACCTTCCTTCTGACCTTTCCTATTTCTAATCTCTTTAGCATCCATGATTTTCATTGTTTCAGCACTGGTAGTCATGACTTCAGGCCTTAAGCTTTGGAATTCATTCTCTATGGTCCACCACTTCTCCTTCCTCCTCTAAGACATTCCTGAACATGTCTTTGCTTGTCCCAACACAGTAATTCCTTAGGTGGTTCAGTGACATATACTGTTTCTTAATCAGAAACAAAAACAGAAATTGCTAGAAAAACTCAGCAGAAAGTGAATTAATATTTTGGGTCCAGTGACCCTGCTTCAGAACTTGTGGATCCCAAAACTTTTGCTGGACTCAAAATGATAACTCTGCTTTCTCCCCAGATATGCTGCCAAACTTGAGTTTTTTCTAGCAATTTTGGTTTATGTTTCTGATTTCCAGCATCTATAGTTCTTTGGTTTTTCTTTTACTGTTTTCTAATGCTTCTTACTATGTTGAAGGTGTTTTGATAATTACAAGATATTGTCATTGCTTTCTTATGCTGATAGAGTTAGCTGAAAAAGGTCAGGAGAAGACTCTTGTTGACATTGACTAGTTAGGGACGAACAGCCAGTTTTTACACTCCACATTCTGTGTAATTGTGGGTAACTTTATAGAAGTACAGAAGATAGGAGCAAGAGTAGCCAATTGAACTCCTTGAGCCTGCTCCTCCACTCAATATGATCATGGCTAATCATCAAGCTCAATACCCTAATCCCACCTCAACCCCATATCCCTTGATCCATTTAGTTACTACTTCCTTCTTGAAAATACATGAGGATTTGGTCTTAGCCACATTCTGTGGCAGTGAACTCCACAGACTCACCTCAGTCCTAAAAGGTTTACCCCTTATTCTTAAACTATGGTCTCTGATTATGGAATCTCCAACATCGGAAACATCCTTACCTTATCTAATCTGTTTAGTGCTGTTAAAATTTTATAGGTTTCTATGCAATACCCCTCTAATCCTCTTAAGCAACAGGGTCATTCAAGTATGCTAGCAAATAGCTTATGTTCCCTTCCAGGGTCTAGTGAGTACAATCCTAACCAACTCAAGGTCTCCTCATATATCAGTCCTGCCATCCCAGGAATCAATTTGGCAAATTATCTCAACAGCAAGAATATCCTTCTGCAGATAAGCAGACCAAAATTGCACACTATATTCCAGATGTGGCCTTACCAATACTTTCTGTAATTGCAGCAAGACACCTTTGCTCCTGTATTTGAATTCTCTCACCATGAAGACTAACATAGTTTGCTTCTTTACTACCTGATGCACGTGTACACTTATCTTCAGCAATTGGTGCACAAGGACACCAAAATCTCATCAATATTCCCCTCCCTCAATTTACAGCCATTCAAATAATAAGGTGCCTTCCTACTTTTGTTACCAAAGCGGATAATCGTACATTTATCCACATTATATTGCATCTATCATACACATGCACACTCACTCATCCTGTCCAAATCACACTGCAGCATTTCTGCATCTTCCTCACAACTCATCCTTCTACACAGGTTTGTGTCTCTGCAAATTTTGAGATATAATTTGTAATATTTCAAGAAAAAGTAATGTGACTTTTATAGTTTCAAGAACAACAAAGTATATTTGAAATCCAGTTACTACTGTAAAATATTGAATGACGTGAGCAATTTGTGCATTTATGTCAGTGTTCTCTGAATGACTTCCTTCCCATTGATTTTAATCAGAAGTTCATACAGACCGCAATGAAATTTGTACCCCAAGATTCCTGATTATGGAACACCTTACATATTTCTCTGTACCAGGGTGCAGGCAAATGGGCAACTATGACTCTAAAGATCCCACTGGTAACTCACCTACTTCACTTCCTCCATTAACCTCCATAAGGTTATGTTACTCATTCCTACTCATCTTAAGCAACGGGGTCATTCAAACATGCTAACAAGTAGTTTATTTTCCCTTCAAAATTTATTGTTGTTGGGGCCATGAAACTGCCCAAGTACATTCAGATCAGATATTAAAAGCACATTGCATGTGAATTTTATTTTTAGGATGGGCATTTCAGTTGTATATTCACCAATGAGCTGCTGGATCAGACCACGGAGAAAATGTGCTTGCTTGATGGGCAAGGTGCCAATTCAGCAGTAATAATACGATAGAGAAATAAACTGTAGAGGACCTCCTTCTAACAATTTATTTGAATGTGAGGTACCTCAAAGAACAGGAGATGTGTATGAGATACTTACCATAATAATCATGATCGGTCCATTGCAAAGCTGAAAAATAAAACTTTCTACAATCCCAGAGGACCACAGGATGTTCTCTCATTGGACAGAGAAGGCTGGTGGTGAGCTTACTCTGAGGGTCATCACACCTCAGTGAAGGTGCAACGTTGAGAACACAGAACATCATGGTGACCAGAGCAATTTAATGGAGTCCTTAGCAAATCTCTTGCCAATTATTTTCAAATAGTCAGAATGCTCTACTTCACTTTTCAATAAGAAATAAGACATATTTACTGACATGTTGGCCCTCATGTGATTCAGAGCAGACAAACTAAGCTGATTCTGGTCGAGATGACTGGTGATCACACTTACTAACCATGTGTGGGAAAATACCACAAGGGTCTCTCAGGAAATGATCAGATCAATTCTCATAAATTTTGTGATAGTTTCAAAGATCTTTCTGTTGCATGCTTTTTACCTCCAAAACATTTTGTCTAAGATATAAATACCATTCATTGACAGATAACTTTAAAATAGGCTTTTTTAAAGTCACTCACGGGACATGGGTATCCAGCATTTAGTTGCCCTTGAGAAGATGGTATTGAGCAGCCACCTTGAAGTACTGCACAGCATGTGCTTTAGGTAGACCCACAACGCCGTAGGGAAGGAGTTCCAGAATTCTGACTCGGTGACAGTGAAGGAACAGTGTTAATTAATGGTGAGTGGCTTGGAGGGGATCTTTCAGGTGATGTTGTACCTATGTATCTGATACTTCTAGATGGAAGTAGCTATGGATTTGGAAGGTACTATCTGAGGATATTCAGCAAGTCTCTACAGTCAATTTTGAAGATGGTACCCACTGCTGCTGCTGAGCGTCGGTGGAAGGAGTGAATGTCTCCGGATGTGGTGCCATTCAAGATGGCTGCTTTGCACTGGATGGTGCCAAACTTCTTGAATGTTGCTGGAACTGCACTCATTCTGGCAAGAGGGCAGTATTTCATTACACTTCTGACTTGTGCCTTGATTTTCTCCTTTATAGGTGACCTTTGGAGTCTTTCTCCATGTGTGGTTGTAACAGAAAGTCTTAATTTACGTGTGTCTTTCACCTCCTGAAGCACTTTACAGCCTAAGAAGCAATTTTGAAATGCTGTTACTGTTGTAATGTAGGTAACGTACACGGGAGAGGCAATGGCCTAGAGGTATTATTGCTGGACTGTTAATCCAGAGACCCAGATAACGTTCTGGGGAGCTGGGTCCGAATCCCGTCATGGGGTTTGGAATTCATATTTGGAATTTGGATTCATAAAATATCTGGAATTAGAAATCTAATAACAACCATGAATCCATTGCTGATTGCCGGAAAAACCCATCTGGTTCACTGATGAACTTGAAGGAAGGAAACTACCATCCTTACCTGGTTTGGCCTACATGTGACTCCAGATCCACAGCAATGTGGTTGACTCTAAATTGCCCTCTGAAGGCAATTAAGGATGGGCAATAAATGCTGCTTTGCCAACAATGCCCTCATCCCATTAATGAATAAAGAAAAACAACCACAACAACACATTAGAATTCCACAAGCAATTATAAAATACAAGCCCAGTTAACCTATTGGGTAATGTTGCTTGAGAAATAAACAAAAATATATTTAATTCAATTTCGAATTCACCCAACTTCTTCAAAACTCTTCACATTCACCTGAAGGGGAAGAAGGCCTTTGTTTTAATATTTTTTCTAAATGATGAGATCTTAACATTTCAGCACCATATCCTAATGCGTCAATCTCGGTTTTGGGCTTGAAGTCTCTGAAGTGGGACTTAAAACAACAGACTCACAAATGTGAGTGAAACGTTAACTGACACCTAGATTGTGTTCATAAATTAAAAATAACAGGAAATGTTTTAGCAGTAATGATTTAATCAAATTTGTGTAGGCCTTCCATATAAACATATTCAATTATGTGCATAGCAGTTTGCATCAGCCTTGGATCAGTGGTAACATTCTGATCTTTGAGTCAGGAAGTTGATAGTACAAACAGGGTAAGCCATATTAGATTTAATAATCAGCCAAACTTAGTCAATAACCTAATAGTAAGACAGCGTTAATCGAACATGTTTATGAAATGATCAAATTCAATGAAGGATTTGAAAAATAGAAATATAAGCCAGTTAATGTGGGCATAATCTTATAGAGGTCTGACTGGTGTCAACTATGGTAAGATTTGTAGTAGAATAGGACAAGTCGTCTAGCAGGGCCATCTCAACATGGGGAGCATCTTATTCCATCTTTTATTCTTTTGACAAACAGTGAGGTGAGACTGATGCTAGGCAGTGGTGAGTTGCCAGTTATGGGGGATTACTGCTTGTTAAATGCCTTGTAAACAGCCCGAATCACCTCATTAATGTCCAGCTTCCAATCTTACTAAACCCGCTAAACAAGATAGATGTCAAGAAATCAAAAAATGTCAAATGTTGTTGTGGTTTTTTTTTGGAAATCGGAGGATACCTGTGTGTGACCTTTCAACTTCAGATTGCCATTTGATCCAAATGATTTCCATGCTGCTGAGACCCAAATTGCATCACAGGACATGATCCACCAGTACCAGCCACATGCAACCCTCATCCAGGAAAACTGGCATCTGCCAACCCGAATGAGCAAGAATTCCAGTGCAAGTGACTGACAAGTCATAGTCAGAGTCGTAGAGCACGGATATAGGCCATTCGGTCCAACTCGTTCATGCCGACCAGGGACCGGAGGTCCATATCCTCCAAAGACTTCTTATTCATGTACTTATCCAAATGCCTTTTAAACATTGTAACTGTACCTGCATCCACCACTTCCCCTGGAAGTTCATTCCACACACAAACCACTCTCTGTATAAAAATGTTGCCTCTCATGTCTTTTTTAAATTTTTCCCAGCAACATTTAAGTAAATCTTTTCTGAATCCTCTCCAGCTTCAAAACATCCTTCCTATAACAGGGTGGCCAGGACTGCACACAGTACTCCAGATGAGGCCTCACTAACATCCTACACAACCTCAACATGATATCCCAACTCCTGTTCCCAAAGGTCTGAGCAATGAAGGCTAGTGCGCTAAATGCCTTATTAAGCACCCTATCTACATGTGAAGCAACTTCAAAAAATCATATGCCTGAACCCCTAGGACTGTCTGTTTACGACATAACCCAAGGCCCTACCTTTAACTGAATAAGGCCTGTCTGTGTTTGTTTTACCAAAATGCAATACCTCGCATTTATCCAAATTAAACTCTATCTGCAGGTCATCAAGTTTCACCTGAAAAAAGGTAAATCTAAACATATTCATAAGTGTGAAAAGCTAAGAGCAGTGGTGGTCCAAAGACATTTAAGGGGACCATATAAATAGATCATTAAAAAAAGTACTAATCAGACTTATAATCAAAACTATTGGAATGTCGGCCTCTATACCTTGAAGATTGCAATAAAAATGGCAGGCAGTTACACAAACCATGGTGAAGGCACATCTATAGTTTTGTGTACAGTTCTGAGCACTATTCCTTTGGTTGCAATGTCAACGAAGAAATGCAATGCAGATTCAACAGAATATTACCAAAGATTCAAGGATTAAATTATAAAGGAGGGTTTATATAAGCTAGAATTGTATTCATCAAAATGTGGTAGATAAAGGATTATTTTATTAAGATTTTTAGGATTTTGAAAGAAACTCATAGTGAATGGAGAGACAGGTTTTCTGATGGTGAGGGAGTCTAGGACATGAAAACATAAGCTTAAAATCAGGATTAAGCTATTTTTTATGCAAATATTGTAGAAAGATGCAATTGCCTCCACTCAAATGCCGTAGATGCTAGCTCAATTAATGCATTCTAACCTGATAGATATTTTCCAGCTAAAGTTATTAATGGATATGCAGCCAAGGTGAGCAAACTGCGATAAGACACAGATCATTATGGAATGTTCGAACAGGCTTAAGGTGCTACATAACCTACTTTTGTTCCTATGTTCCTAAGCCTGGGTTCAGACTTTGGGCATTAAACTTGGGTTACACCTCACTGCAATATTGAGGAAAAGATGTACTGCCACAGTTGCCATCTTGTTGATGAGATGTTAAGCTAATAATACACACAACCATCAGCACATACCCAACAAAACCAATAACTGATAAAGGGGGGATATCTTGTAAAGTGATTGAACATGTATCCCTCAACTGATAGATTATCTGTTCATTTATTACATTGCTGTTTATTGATTGACTGCCGTATTTCTTACATACAACTGTAATAACTGTTGAGAGTAATCAATAATTTGAGAAGTATTTAGAGATCATATGAAGATTTTAAATGCAGTCCACAATGCAATTTTAAAATTCTTTAAGCTGATAAGCATGGCTAATGTAAGCTTTATTTTACAAATTTACAAAAACAACTCACTTATTTCAGCGTTCTCATCGGGATCAACAGAAATAGAAACAGGCAATTGTAGTATGATAGCAATGTTACTGGACTAGTCGTCCAGAGACCTGCAGTAATCCTCTGGATAAAAACAGACCATGTTAACTAACTATCCAAGTTGCATCCCAACACCTTGCTGCATTATTTGTGCATGATCTAACAGTGTTGAAATAGACAATGCTCTCCTCAGAAAAAAATCTGATCCCATTTTCCATGACCACAAGGATCTTTTAACCAGATCAATATAAACATTATAGTGTGGATTCTGCAAGGCTCTTGAAGTGGAGAATCAAGTGTAGAGATCTGTGCATTCTACTCAGCACATTCTCTCTTTCCTGGCCATTGACATTAATCACTGAAGAGATTGGGAATATTCACCAGTCTCCCTGATTGCCAAGTTTGATTTTTGGCACCGTATGCCCGAAGAGTAGAACCCTTATGACTATTTCAGTTGTTTAAAGACAATATTGTAGAAGCAATATGAATATAGGTATAAAGTTAAAAAAATCAAAACTATAGATAGTTAATAGAAGTCAGTGACACCTTTGGGGTAAAGGTGGTACTACAGTACTTAGAAAGACTTAAAAATTGCCATGTTCGTTCTGCTCAGATTTAATGTTAAAATAAACCTTACCATAGAGAGGCAGGTATCATTTTAAGATTTCAGATGGGTTAAAATCCCAAGGGATAAAATATATCCTTTACTAACAATACATGTATTTATATTAGGAGGTATTTAACTAGTAAGCTTTTTCAAAGTGGTCAACAAATTGAGAATACTAAGGACATGGCAGTTATTGCAAGTCAAAAGTCAAGATGTTTTGATGTACTCATAAGCCACAATAGAGGAGCTCAAAGGATTTATGTGTGTCCTTTGAACCTTGAGATGGCAACCCTGAAATCATGAGTATTTGTTGTTTTAATGATATGTGTTCTTTTAATTTTAGATATATTTAATGCCAGTCACGCCTTTTCCATCAGACTATCCATAATGATGTTAATTCAGCAAGATTATCATTACTCCAGCTTTACTGAGCAACTGCTTGCAAGTGATTACAGTAACAGGAAATTATACATGCAGTATACAAAATTAAACAACCATTCTTCATTTTAAAGTTTTTCAAACTCAGAATATTCTGAATCAACACATTACCCAGCTGTTGATGCCTGCATTGTAGAAACAAAATGCAGCATTCATTGTAAAGCAAAGCAACACTTTAACAAGAAAATTAAGGCAATATTGAAGACTTAATGAAAAGGGCAGTACAAAGGAAGATCTGCAAGGAAGCAACAGATATCAAAATCAACTGAGTTAGAGGCTAATGACAAATATTGAGAATGAGAGGAACACAGTGAAAGGTACAGAATGAGTCAAAAACAAAGCAAAAGAGAGCTAAATGTATCACAATGGCTAAACTGCAAATTTGAACCAGGTTTCTCGAGAAACAGACAAAATCTTGTGTTTTGAATATAATCAGTCAAATCTTAGCCTTTAGGCAAGCATTTCACTGAGTCCAATCTCTTGTATTAAATGTTGGGAGGATTTAAACTGTGCATTTTGAAGACAACAAATTGCAATATAACCACAGTAAGATTAATTATTTCATGTGGAAAATAGTAATAATATGTTAAAAAGATTCCTACACAGTATGTAATTTATCAGTAAAATCAGCCATTTCCTTTCACAGGTTTTATTTGTTGACCTGAAGCAAAGTAAACAGAAATAGAGGAGACCTATAATTTTTATACTAAGTGGGAGTAGGTATGGTACATTATTAACAGGGATAAACATGAAAGGACATTATTTCTATTTAGAAGTCTGAACTCAATTAAAGTTCCTTTGGTGGATATTAAACCAGAAATATTTTTACAGGCTTGTTAATTTAATACCGCCAGGATTACTTCAGAAAATATCTAACGTACTCAATTTCCCAGATTTTTCTGTTCATGTGGTTTGGAAGCAACGGGAGGTGCAGGGATGGTGTTTGTTTGATATGTATGTAGCTATCTATGTTAGTAGGCAAATATTATTTCAATTATGATCATTTTCTGCAATAAGTGAAGAGTTCAGAAACAACGTGCAATTCTTATAACCAACTGCACAAAAATTCTATAGGGGGTATACTTCCCAGCCAAGGAGATACTTCCTAGTCAAGGATAGGCAGATTTAGTTTGAGGGTTAGGTTAAATTCTCTGAAATCATCTTCTGAGTTTCCCTGTAGCAGCTTTCAAGACCTGTGGAAAATTTCCCTGGATCTGATGGGAAACAAATCTGGAAATTGAAACGGTAATCATCAGCATTTGTAGCCCTGAATTCCAACCTCCAAACCCGTCAGCAACTTGCTCGGGTCAGCGTTGAGTGCACCACCAGAAGAGCTTCTCCAGTGATACTGACAGCTCAGAGTTACATCAATCTGTGCAACTAAAGAGCTCCAGCTATGACCAGGTGAGAAGCTGTTGCTCTCAGCATTTCTCTCAGAAAGTACTGTCACTACTTGACAGGTGATTGTTAATCACTTGGAAGCCACTTTACCTATCTAACACTTAAATCACACCCATCCAGCTGTACTTCTGTGCTGCCAGCCTTCACCCTGGAAAGGCAGCAGCTCATTCAGCTCTACCTTGCACCTATGATGAAAGGTAAAAGCAGGAGGGACACTGCCAATTGAAGTGTGAACAACTTCAGTGCCGGCTGACTTCTCATCAGTTGCATGCCCCCTCCAAAGTACAGAAGGATGGACACCAAGATCCAGCTGGAAGTTACGACCCTGATTCTGGATCTAAAGAACAAATCAGCCATCTCAACATGCCTGAACTCCATTGCTCCTGAAACAGACTATTGTTATGCATTTTGTACCGCGCTTGCTGTATATGCGAAGGCCACAGAATGCAACGGAAAGGGGTCTTGTGGTCATGATAAGGTCACAATCATGGCAATCATTGCATTCAGTCTTCTCATTGTTAAGTCGTCAATTAAGTGAATTCAGTATGATGGCATATTTGTAAATCCGTCACCTGCCATCTGAAAGAACTGCTCCAAAGAATCATCATACTGCGTTTGAAATGTTAACACACTCTCTCTCTGCAGATGCTGTCAGACCTGCTGAGTTTCTCCAGTTCTTTCAGTTTTTAATGCACAGAAACTGAAGGCTGGTTGCTGCTGAAAGTTGAGATGGTGTGAGGAGTGATGGGATACAGAACACCTGGAGAGAGAGTGAATGGATTTAAGTCACCGCACGTAGGTGGATCTGAAAATGTACTCACTGATCGGCAGGGGAAATCAAGGATCACAGGGAAAATTCAGAAAAGTGAATGAGATGAATGATGGATCCACAATGATCTTACTGAATGGTGGAGCAGGCTCGAGGGGCCAAATTACCTACTCCTGTTCCTATTTCTTATTATCTTTTCCTGTCCTGATTAGGTCATTTTCTACATTATCCTACGTTTCCAAGACAGGGACACAATGATCCTACTCCTCAGCTCCATAGCTGCTTCTAAACATGTCGTCTTGGTGATGTAGCAGGTTTTATCCTCCCACTTTGGGGAAAATACTCCTGACTGCACTTAAAACTAATTCCAGCGGAGCTTCACTAAATTTAGCTGTTTCGCTTGCACTTTATGCAATACGTTCACAACAGCTTCTGGTTCCTCCAAATTCCATCTATATCTTACCTCTTCACACACAGGAATTGATATCATATTATATAGGTGCACATCATCATTGTACATTATGGAGCCATGTTTCAATTGTGCTGATATCACAGAACCTGAGGTTTTGACTTTACTTCTTAATCTTTGGAACTCTATACTGGTGCCAGTGATTGGTTTTAGAAACAGGTCATAAACAACTTTTTGAAAGGTTCATTTTTGGGAGCAGTTGGATACATATCAGTCTAATTGATGTCATCTATTTATGGTGCCTTAGTTACCCCTTGTGATTCTTTGTATCGGTTTCTGTACTTCTTTCATTGTTTAATCAAACTGTCACATCCAGCTATTGATACGTGGTTCTTAGTCAGTGGGGCCACACCTTTGGGGATAGATTTCAATGCTTATATACGTAGAGGAGTACAGGGGGGAACGTAGTATGACATTTACTGGAAAACAGCCAAAGCGTTTTACCTCCCACACATTCCTGAATCCTGAAGAAGCAAGGCTGACTGTTGCTAAAGGTGTGGTGCGCCTCGGCAAAATATATAACACTGACTCAGAACCACATGGTGATGCCAGTATTATGCATCTTAATCGGATACTTATAACAACTATAGTGACAAAAACAGCATGCCAGTGAGTCAACAAACAATGAAAATAAAACAGGCAACCCAGCAACTATATGCCAGTCAGTCCAACATCAAGTAGTGGAGGAACTTTTACAGGTCAATAAACTGAGGCAAAATTGACACTCAACTGAGAAAACGTCAGCTAAATTGCACTTCTCTTGATGAACCAGGTTTGAATACCTGTAGGATGCAATATTTTATGTTATATATTCTTCGTTTGTGGCCAATCAACAGAAAGTCTCACACAAGCAGTGGCATAAGAGTAAAAATATATTTAAACCGGGAGCAACATACATTTTGTTGCTGAGTGAAGCTCTTTTATTTTGCTCTCCTTGCCAGGGAATTCAATAGGTTTTACCTTCTCCAGCATGTGTCAGTGTTCTAAAATAACAAACGGATGGAAGATACATTTGTGTAGCACACTCCAACTTTTCCAAACATTAAAGGTTATAATTTAAAGATTCACAAACAGTTCATAAACAACATGACTTCTATCACAGGCTTAATACACCTTACTCAGGTTGCAATGGCATCTCAAAGCACTCTGTCACATTATTCCAGCACATCCTTCCCTAACCCAAACGCTTTTATTGCACATGTAGAGCGGGTGGCACAATCTTGTTAGTTCTGTGCAGGAAAGTAGGAAGTAACAGAGCCAGTGCCATTTGCAGGCAATTCCGCTTGAAATGTGAAGAGAGTCCCCATGAGATTCAGCTTCGTGCAGCTGCATTTCAAAGACCAATACATGCTTGAGTGTGGTTCTTTAAGGCAATTAGCAGCAATAGCATTTGTCCTCTGCGTGATGTTAGGACTGTAGAATGGGATCAGAACCATGACTTTGATGTTACCCAGAACCCAGCCACAAAGGTGTTTGGGTAGCCTGATCAGTTGAGACATTGAAACATCTAAGGATGTAGGAGGTAATGGCAGCTTCCCAGAAACCTTGTGCAAACCTGCACGATCCATTTTGGTAGAAGCCTTGAACAATCTGCCTTCTGTTCAGAGGCTCAAGCTGCTCTCAGGAAGCTTTGATGACCTTAAAAATATAGTCAGTCTCTGCTGCTGTCGAATTCAGCTGTAGCACCAAAATCAACTGCCTTATTAACCTGGTCGGTCTAATTGGTTACAAACTTGAGTTAGTAGCAAGCCCAACAGTATATGAGTGTCCAGGACTTCCTTTATGCATCAATTGGCCATGACTTGGAGATGGCACATAGATCTCCCAATGTTAAGTGGAATGAATCACACTCTAAGAAGCTGAGTATCAACATAATTTTTAAGTCTACAAGCACTGGGTCTCTACCACTTTCCAAAAGCATCAGCTCCTGCCCCAGCACACCACACAGCTCTGTCACCATCTCCATTTAGAAACACAGGGTCAAATGTTCCTGTGTGATGAGATGTTAATGAGACGGGGAATGCATTACATTGTACTGGCTATTATGGACTTGGGAGATACCTTTCCAATAACAGCATTTCATTTTGGCCCCATAGTCTGCTTGATAGTGCCCCTTCACCGACTGCAGACTGCTTCAGGGAGGTCTGCAAGTCGACTTCACAGCTCAATCGTCACTCATATCTTGTCTCATTTGACAAGATGAAACTCTTGAGACATCAAACCTCTAGTGATCCTTTGGTAAAATCTGCAAAGGATTGGAAACTTGGCTGTTTAATTACCTATTCACCATGATGCATCTGGCAATGATCCACCCTGCCACCTGAATCTGGGTAAAATTGGTCAGCCAAGTGAACAAATTGGTAAACCAGCACGATATGTGCCCATGAAATTCAATGGCCTCAGCATCAATTCCCACTGTCACAGGATCACAGTTTTAAAGCTGTTGTTCAAATAACCAAAAATGAAAAGTAGTAAATTAGTTTACACACCTAGTTATGATTTGGAATATGTGGCTTAAAGAAGTGGTTGAAGGGCATTGGGTAAATTCTTGAAAGGAAGAACACTGCAGGGATACGGGGAAATAGTAGAAGAGTGAAACTAATTAGAAAGCTCTTTCAAGGAGTTCGTGCATGCATGAATATTTTTCAGTATTGTAAGATTCTATAATTTCATTACATCACAACATAATATCACCAGGTTAATAGCACTGGGCAATGTCAGTGGATTAGCAGTATTAGTATAATTTGATTAAGAGTTTAATTTGATATCACTAGATTTAGAGCACCATTTAATACCACTGAATTAATCTCATATGATAAACAGCACTATTTGATATCTCTGAATTAACAGTACTATTTAATATTGCTTAATAGTTCACATTAACACTAGATTGACAACTGTACTAAATATCACTTGAATATTAGCACCATTTCCTATTACAATAATGGATACACAAATCATTTTAATAACACTGAATTAGCATCACCATTTACTGTATTAACGAATCCAATTATGGATTAACAATTCTTTAATATCACTGGATTAATCACTGTTTAATATTTCTAATAAACTTCACTGTATTAATAGTGCCATTTATTATTGGTGAGTAACATCAGTGATACCAGGACTATTTAATTTCACTGCATTACTAGTACTATTTCATATAACTTAATTAAAAGCACTGAATTAATAGAATTAACTAATAACATTGAATTAACAATGCCGTCTTTTATTACTGTATGCCCATCAGAGGTAGCAGTACAGCAGTTTACAGGGAAGGAGCTGCTCTCGGGGGTTTCAACATTGACTCCAAATCCCATCAAGTCCTATGGCATCAGGTCAAACATGGGCGCAGAAACCTCCTGACTACATCCGACTAAGCTGATGAATCAACACCAACTGGCAAGGGCACAAAATGTACTCTGGCTAGCTGAATCCCATGTCCATTGCTAAAAGCAAGCTCATTAGCACCACTACTGACCAAGCTGGTCAATTCGGAGAAGATGTAGCTGCAGACCAGGTCTGTGGGAGGTGGTGAGGGGACCAACACAAGAGAAAAACACACTTGCCCTCACCTTCACCAATCCAAGTGTGCATCTGTCCAAAAATTTCGGTAGGAGTGACCATAGCACTGTGCTTTATTAGGCCTATTTAGCATCAGAATTGCATTCATCCACTTCTGTAAGCTCATGCCCCAGCATATGTCCCCCTCTCTTTCATTACCAGTAAGCCAGGGAACTTAAGATAAAATAGTTTAATAAAATATGCAGGAGGGCATGCCAGTAGCAATACAAGGCATATGTAAAAATGAGGTATCAACCTAGTGAAACTTCAACTCAATTATTTGCATTAATCAGTGGAAGCAGTGTGCAATAGACAGAACTGAGTAATCCTGCAACAAATCAAATCTAAGCTCTGCCATTTTGCTGCATCCAGTCGTAAATGGTGGTAGACAATTAAACAATTAACAGGAGCAGGAAATCCACAAAAATTCCCATCCTTAATGATGGCAGAGCCCAACACACCAATGTAAAAGGCAAGGCTGGAGCATTTGTATCGTCATCTGCCCAACGTTCCAAAGGGATGATCCATCACTGCCTCCTGCAGAGGACCCAGTATCACCGGCACCAGGCTTCAGCTAATTCTGTTCATTTCACAAGATATCACAACAATTTTGAAGGTGCTGAAGGATATGTCATGACAGCATTCTGGCAATAGCATGAAAAATTTGTGCTTCTAAACTATGTGCTCCGAGACAAGCTGTTTCAGCTTTCCCAAGTGGATCTACGCGACAATGTGGAAATGTACTCAAGTATGTTTTGTCCACAAAGGGCTGGACTAATCTTACTCAGGGAATTCATAGAATCCCTAAAGTATGGAAGCTGGCCATTCAACCCATCGAGTCCAAAATGACTCTCCAAACAGTATCCCATTCATACGCACCCACTACTTTATTCCTGTTACCCCATATATCCCATGGTCAATCCACATAACTTGCAAATTTTTGGACTGAGAGAGGAAACTGCAGCGCCTCTGTGGAGAAAACCCAAGATGACATGAGGAGAACATGCAAACTCTGCACAGGCAGTTGTCTTAGAGGGTGGAATCGAACCCAGGGTCTCGGTTCAAACCCGGGATCTAGGTGCTCAGGGGAGGCAGTGCTAGCCACTGAGCTTCTGTGCTGCCTTAAGGATATGGATTTTGCATCAGTTTTCACAGTGGAAGACACCAGTAGCAGAGCAAAACTTCAAGAAGGTCAGTGGGCATATGTGAGTGTAGTATTCATCACTAAGGAGGTGGTGCTGGAGAAGCTGAATAGTCTGAAGGTGGATAAATCACCCAACCAGACGGACGACACCCCAGGGTTCTAAAGCTGAGGAGATTGTAGACGGATTGGTGGTGATCTTTCAGGAATCGTTGGAGTCAGGGAAGATCCCAAAAAATTAGAAAGTGACATGTGTAACATCCTGTTTAAGGAGGGAGGTAATAAACTATAGGCCAGCTAGCCTGAGCTTGGTCATTGGTTAAACTGTAGAATCCATCAGCAAGGACGACACTGCGCAGAACTTGGAAATATATTGTAAAATACGGCTGAATCACCACGACTTCATCAAGGGGCGGTCATGCCTGTCTTGATCATCAAGAAAGTGATGAAAGAAATCCTTGACAGAGATATTAACTGCCACTTGCTCAGCTAAAACCTGCTCACAGGGTCACTCAACTGCTGAGCTCACTACAAGGTTGGTTCAAAAATGCAAAAAAAGGTGAGCTTCAGAGATGACATGAGAGTATTAACCAACCTTGAAAAACAGAATATAACTGTGGCGTTAAAGAGGCCCAGAAAACTCGTGTCTATGATAATTAGGGGAAAACGCTTCACTGGGTGGAATCATACCTGGTAAAAAGGAAGATAGCTGTGGTTATTAGAGGTTAATCACCTCAGTCCCAGGGCATCTCTGCAGGAGTTCCTCACGGTAGTGGCCCAGACTACATCTGCTTCATCAATGACCTTCCTTCCAACCATAATGTCAGAAGTGTGGATGTCCATTGGTGATTACCCCAGGTTCAACACCACTTCTGGCTACATATACTACAGTGGCAAGAGCAGGTCATAAGCTAAGAATTCTGCAGCAATAACTCACTCCCTGTCTCCCCTATGTCCATCCACCATCTAAAAGTCAGGAGGATCGGAATAGTCATCCCATGCCTGTACCTGTGTAGGTCCAACAACACTCAAAAAAGTCAACACCATCCAGGGCAAAGCAATGTGCCTGACTGGTGCCCATTCACTACCTTCACCAGCAACATACGGTGGCAGCAGCATGTACCACCTACAAGATGCACTTCAGCAAATCACTCAGGCTCCTTCAATATTTCCTTTGAATTATCTGCAATCTCTACAACCTAGAAGAACAAGGGCAGCAAATGCAAAAGAACACCATCATCTGCAAATTCCCCTCAACTCCCCATACCATCCTATATTGGGATTAATTTGCCTTTCCATCACTGTTGCTAGATCAAATATAAAACTTTCTTTCATAATATTACTGTTGGTGCACCTACATTCCGAGGACTACAGCACATCAAGATAGCAACTCAACCACCTTTTCATGGAAAATTAGAGATCGGCAATCAATGATGGCCTGCTGC